>NC_067415.1:72888436-73513436 GCF_009764475.1 Pristis pectinata
TCTTGATGACGCGGAAGGGAGTGCTGGTAGGGGTAATGTTCTCGAGGTTGTAGCTATCAAGAGAGAGGATGTGTTGAAGTTGTTAAATAATATTAAGACAGATAAATCTCCGGGGCCTGACAGGATTTTCCCCAGGCTGCTTCGAGAGGTGAGGGAGGAGATTGTTGAACCACTGGTAAGGATCTTTGAGTCCTTGTTGTCCACGAGGATGGTGCCGGAGGATTGGAGGGTTGCGAATGTTGTCCCCTTGTTCAAAAAAGGTAATAGGGATAGGCCAGGGAATTATAGACCGGTGAGTCTCACGTCTGTGGGGGGTAAGCTGTTAGAAAGGATTCTAAGGGATAGGATTTATGAACACCTAGAGAATCATGGACTGATTAGGGACAGCCAGCATGGATTTGTGAAGGGAAGATCTTGCCTCACAAGCCTGATAGAGTTCTTTGAGGAGGTGACCAGGAAGATTGATGAGGGCAGTGCGGTGGATGTGGTTTACATGGATTTTAGTAAGGCGTTTGATAAGGTTCCTCATGGTAGGCTTCTTCAGAAGGTCAGAGGCCAAGGGATCCAAGGAAGCTTGGCTGTGTGGATTAGGAATTGGCTTGCATGTAGAAAGCAGAGGGTTGTGGTGGAAGGAGTGCCCTCGGATTGGAAGGCAGTGACTAGTGGTGTCCCGCAGGGATCGGTTCTGGGACCTCTACTTTTTGTGGTATTTATAGATTACTTGGATGAGGGGGTGGGGGGCTGGGTTAGTAAGTTTGCGGACGACACTAAGATAGGCGGTGTTGTGGATAGTGTGGAGGGCTGTCGGAGCTTACAGAGGGATATTGATAGGATGCAGAGCTGGGCTGACAAGTGGCAGATGGAGTTCAATCCGGAGAAGTGTGAGGTGGTACACTTTGGAAGGACAAACTCCAGGGCAGAGTACAGGGTAAATGGCAAGGTACTTTGCAGTGTGGAGGAGCAGAGGGATCTGGGGGTTCATATTCACAGTTTACTGAAAGTTGCCTCACAGGTGGATAGAGCAGTTAAGAAGGCCAATGGGATGTTAGCTTTCATAAATCGCGGGATTGAGTTTAAGAGCTGTGAGGTGATGATGCAGCTTTACAAAACTCTAGTTAGGCCACACTTAGAGTACTGTGTTCAGTTCTGGTCACCTCATTATAGGAAGGACGTGGAGGCGTTGGAGAGGGTGCAGAGGAGATTTACCAGGATGCTGCCTGGATTAGAGAGTATTGAATATGAGGAGAGGCTTAAGGTGCTAGGGCTTTATTCACTGGAAAGGAGGAGGATGAGAGGAGACATGATAGAGGTATATAAAATATTGAGAGGAATAGATAGAGTAGATAGTCAGCACCTCCTTTCCAGGGCACCAATGCTCAAGACGAGAGGGCATGGCTTTAAGGTTATGGGTGGGAGGTTCAGGGGAGATGTCAGGGGGAGGTTTTTCACCCAGAGAGTGGTTGGTGCATGGAATGCACTGCCTGGGGTGGTGGTGGAGGCAGATACATTGGACAGGTTCAAGAGCTTGTTGGATAGGCATATGGAGGAGTGTGGGATGGGAGGATATGCGGGAAGAAGGGGTTAGGTAGTGTGAGGGTGGTTTGATGGATGGCACAACATGGTGGGCTGAAGGGCCTGTTTTGTGCTGTATGGTTCTATGGTTCTGTGGTTCTATGTTGAAATCGGGCAAGGCCCTTGAAGAATATAACAGAAGCAGGAACAAACTTGAACAAGGATTTACAAGGGCTAAAATGGGATCATGAAAGTAAGATTAAGGAGAATCCCAAGGCATTTTATCTATATATTTGGAGCCAGAGGGTAGCAAGGAAAAGAGTAGGGTCTACTCAAGGACAAGGTGGGAACTTATGCATGGAGCCAGAGGAAGTAGCAAGGTCCTAAATAAGTACTTTGCATTGGTATTCACAAGGGAGAAAGACGTGGATGATGGTGAGATCAGGAAGGGGTATGTTGATACTCTAGCGCATATCAATATCAAGGAGGAGGGGTTGGGTATTTTTCTAAGAATTCCTGTGGATAGGTCCACCCGACCTGATGAAATCTATCGCAGAATACTGAGGGAGGCAAGGGAGGAGATTTCTGGGGCCTTGACAGAGATTTTTGTATCTCCTTTGGCGATAGATGAGGTCCCAGAAGATTGGAGAATAATCAATATTGTTTCTTTGTTTAAAGACAACAGAGACAAAGCAGGAAGTTATAGGCCAGAGACTGTTATATCAGTGGTAGAGAAATTATCAGAGAAGATTCTTCGGGACAGAATTTACTTGTATTTGGAAAAGCATAGACTTAATGCTAGTCAGCATGGTTTTGTGTGGGGGAGGTCCTTTTTCACAAATTTGATAGAGTTTTTTGAGGAAGTGACGAAAATGATTGACGAGGGTGGGGCAGTGGATGCTGTCTACATGGACTTTAGTAAAGCATTTGACAAGGTCCCTCATGGTAGGCTGATCCAGAAGATTAAGTCATATGGGACCCATGGTGAGTTGGCTTGGACATGGAAGACAGAAATGGAGAGGTACTTTTCTGACAGGAGGTCTGTGACCAGTGGTGTTCAGTAATGATCAGTACTGCTTCTTCTACTGTTTGTAGTATGTATAAATGCTTTGGATGAAAATGTAAGTGAAGTACATTTTCAGTTGACATGAAAATTGGGAGAGTTGTGGATAGTGAGGATGATTGCCAAAGGGTATAATAGGATATTGATCAATTGGAAACTTGGGCAGAGAAATGACAGATAGGAGTTTAATCTGGCCAAGTGTGAGGCGTTGCACTTTGGGAGGTCAAATGCAAGAAGAAAATATACAGTAAGTGGCACGACCCTAAAGAACATTGATGTACAGAGGTATCTTCAGTTACAAGTACATTGCTCCCTGAAAGTGGCAACACAAGTTGATAGGGTGGTAAAGAAAGCATACAGCATGCTTGCTTTTATTGGTTGGGATACTGAGTATAAAAGTTGGCAAGTCATGTTGCAGCTGTATAAAAGTTTTGTGTGTAGTTCTGGTTTTTACACTATAGAAAGGATGTGGAGGCTTTGAAGACGGGTAGTTACATAAATCATTCCATATCGATGTGCTACTTACCTTGGATATGTTGTCTGGATTTAGGTGGTCCATGTCATGAAAACCCATAAGCCGTAATTCTGGTGAGACTGACATTAATTGAAAGGACAATAATTGTATAGGGGATATGAACAATGTTCAAGTAACACTACATACAACGCTCACGAGTTTCTTCTGTGAGTTTGGGGAGGGGATGCACAAGGACTCACACAAAGAAGTAGGATGAGCCCCCAGCCTTGTGTAAAATTATGTACAGCTTCAGGAGTAACAAGGAAAACATAAACTTGACTGCATCATCAACCACCACAGCAGGAGCTTTTAACACTGTGTATCCCAAATGGAGTGGTTGCTTTGAGTAATGGGGTGCATGTGTTTCACCTCATGCTGGAGTGGACATAGATATGAGACTTGATTGGACATTATAGCTGGTGAGATAGCCTTGGAGGGTAGAGTCAGAGTGGCCAACATTATCTGCCATCCCTTCCCAGAAAACCAAGTCTTATCTGCAGATACATTGCAGTCAATTGATGCATCAGGAAAGAATCCAGTGTTGTCTTCCCATAAATGGCTCCAGCAAGGACTGCAGCCAAATCTGCAGCAAGTATGCACTTAATGATGGCAAGTATATTGGAAATTACAACACAATAACATATTAAAAGTCGTATTTATGTTAATATTTACTGTCATCCACTTTCCTCTCTTCCCGAGGCAGTGGCTCAGGATAGAGGATGATTTATTTCCTCTGAAAACATTGCCTGTATCACAGAGCCATAAAAGTACTGGAGCTATACAGCATGGAAACAAATCCTTTGACCCAACTAATGCGTGCTTTCAAAAAGAAATTTGGCATGTCTCCTTTGACCTTCACCAATTTTTATCGACACACCATAGAAAGTATCCCATCCGGATGCATCACGGCTTGGTATGGCAACTGCTGTGCCTTTGACCCCAAGAAACTGCAGAGAGTTGTGGACACAGCCCAGCACAACACGGAAACCAGCCTCTGCTCCATGGATTCTGTCTACACTTTTCACTGCATCAGTAAAGCAGCCAACATGATCAAAGACACCACCCACCCCGGACATTCTCTCTTCTCCCCACTCCCATTGGGCAGAAGATACAAAAGCCTGAAAGCATGTACCACTAACCTCAAGGACAGTTTCTACCCCGTTATTATAAGACTATTGAACGGTCCCCTAATACGATAAGATGGACGCTTAACCTCACAATCTACCTTGCACTTTATTGTCTACCTGCACTGCACTTTCTTTTAACTATAACATGTTATCCTGCACTCTGTTGTTGTTTTACCTTGTAGTAATGATCTGTACGAGCGGTATGCAAGACAAGTTTTTCACTGTATTTCGTACATGTACCAATTTACCTATTTTTGGCAAGGACATCCAAGGCAACTGGAGACTATGCTGTGCTCCACAGACTTAGCACACATGCCCATTAGATCCACACAGGTTTACTTTGACTGTGCATTCACCATGAACTCAGGCACATAATCTTGCACACACTATTTTCCTCAGCTCAGCCCCGATCTCCTCATTTGGGTTCCCTATCTCTGCCCCTTTTTCCTACTTCTTGTCCCTCCTGACCCTGGTTTCCCATCCCTCTTAGTTCCCTCCCCCTTTGCTCTCCTCCTTCCTGGTTAGTCCTGTTGACTCTTCCTTCCCCTCTTGATTCTCTTGTACCCACTCAGGCCTGGTGCTCCCCAATATCTAGCTGCTTGCTGCTCAGTCACTCTGAAGCCTTTTCAGGGGCCATTCCCTGGTTGTCAATTGCTGCACCAACTGAAAGCTGCAGCCTCGCCCAGAATCCTGGACCTCCCCTCGAAAATCTCAGGAGACTGTTCGCCTGTCCCAGTGGTGCTGCCTGATGTTGACAGATTGTCATTGCCTGCTGAGTCCCAATGTGTGATTCATACTGCAGGAGTGGGAGCATTTCACTCAGCCACCATCTTCATACACCAGAAACAGTGGCCCTAAATTCAGGGGCCCATTTACCAAGCCTAGGCCTCTTCCTTGTGCTCCTTTTAATCTCCCTGGGCCTCTCTCCCGTACTCTTTATAATCTCCCTGGGCTTCTCCCATGCTTCTGAAACTGGCTTAATTGTCCACCAGATCACCACCATCACACCATTGACCGGCATATCCCACAAGCAAATGAGTTTGGTCGGATTTCTACCTGAACCTTTTGAAAACCATATTTATCACTATTAAATCAAAACAAATCAAAATGTAACTCTCTCATGGTTGGTTTTTAATGCCAGCATTGAGTTTTATCAATGACAAAAGAAATACATTTTTTCCATGTCTGACATTAGGATATCAGGAATATTTTTTAATTTCATTTTTTATTGGTTGAAACCAAAACATTCAAGCCATAATTACACTTCATTCATCATGATTCATTCCTTTTGCATTGCACATCAAATATTTATTTTCACACTTCCATCCAATTTGCTCAAATGCGATATTTCAATTGCAATAAACCAAAATTTGATTTCTCTGGCCAATGAAGAAAGAAGGAAATTAAACTGTCCATATGGCTCAATATTTATTTGTTAAATTACATTCAGCTTCAACAGATCAGGTTTGTCATTTGTGATATGTGAATCAAACCAAGAATAACCTAAACAAAATTAAATCAATAACATTCATGTCGTTGTTTAAGAACGGGTTCACCCACAGGTACCTTTTTTCCACCTTCCAAAATAAATATCTAATAATTAATTAGAAAAACAAGGCTCATTTCACAACGTCATGGCTGAAGTGGTAGCTATAAAAATTGTGTGGTCTTCCTTTTGAGTAATATTTGACCTGAAAGACCTCAGTCTATGCTGAGAGTTGATACTGCTCACATCTCTCGCAGTGTTGGGTAAAGGTGATACTAGATATCCATTTGTTGACAGTTCCCTCGATGTTGTGGTGTGTATGAGTCTTCAATGTGTACAGCATATAGAATGTGCAAGACTGCAGAAGTAAAAATCTCAGTCTAGAATCTGAAGTGTATCCTTCCTATGTTGTATCAAAGCAGTGGAATGAAATTTTAAAGCATTTTTTTTGCCTGAGGACTGTTTAAAAAACAAAGCAAAACAGAAGACTGGAAAGGATCATTGAGGTGAAAATACCGATCCCCTAATCCAGAAAGAGTGCACAATTTATTTTTAAAATCACACAGTTCATTCTATCGCCAAATCCTTGTGCATTTCTTCTTAAAATCTTTTAAGGTGCATACTATTTCTTATAAAACTTGACAACATACCCAAGTAGTTAATTTCAAGCATTCACAACCCAAGTTTTTCTCCTCATGTCCACCACTGACAGAGACAATGTAAAGATTCAAAACTGACTTCAGCAAGATCCAACATCATGCATGGGTCATCCACGAGCAGTGGGTAGGACAGAAGATGTTACTTGGTCACAGGTCTCAGGTATAGTAGCATAAACCCATTTTATCTTGTTGGCTTTTAATTGGCCAGCTTGGGCATTGAAATAGTTTGGGCCATCTCGGTGGTCCATTTCTCCTCTATGGCTACAGAAAAATATTTAGTCATCCTCATTGCAATGTTGATCCCACTGCCAAAGATTGCAATTCTTGCCAGCCACAAATCGTCGCAGGTGGTTGCAGCAGTGGTGGTTGGTTACTCTTGTTGTCACAAGGAAGCTCCTGCGAAACCTCAGGCATTTTTCTTCAGTTCTGGGTACCTGGCATCCTGTCTCCTTGGTGGGCCACAGCTTGGTGATCTTCTTCCAACGAGGTTCAAATGCTGTTGACAATCATTAGCTTAAGGTAGCCTGTGTGATTCTGCAGCTGCCATTCAGCACCGGTTCATATCTGTGTGGGCAGAGCATTCCCATGCAGGGAATGCATATGTGGCCCTGGAGTAACATAGGGATAATAAATGATAATGTAGCGACTCACCATCCGTTCAGGCGAACTGGCTCGGCGCTCGGGTCGCGCGGTGTTGGAGCGACGAGGCCCAAGATGGCGGCGGGCCTTGTCTTTCCCGAGCGACGGGTAGAACCCGCGCGCGGGAAAGACTTGATGTGACATAGTACGTCATTGCCGGTTGCATTGGGCGAGAACAGTCTCCCTTAAAAGTCCAGCACAAGGCGGGAAAATAAACCAGTTCTTGTTGACAATCCTTCGACTAGCGTCTTGTTTTATTTCGCGGTAGCAACCGCTACATTGGTGACCCCGACGATCTAAACAGATTTTGGACCCACGCAATGGACGACAACGCAGCAGCCAACACAGTGGCCCTCAAGCTGCCCACCTTTTGGACACTTCAGCCCAGTGTCTGGTTTGACCAGGCCGAAGCGCAATTTCACCTTCGGCAGATCACCTCCGACTCCACAAAGTACTACCATGTGATTAGCTCTCTGGACCAAGAGACAGCCGCCCAGGTCGGAGACTTCATCCAGTCACCTCCAGGGGAAGATAAGCACCCGGCTTTCAAAGACCTTTTGCTTCGGACCTTCGGCCTCTCCCGTCGTGAGCATGCCGCCCGCCTGCTTCATCTGGATGGCCTGGGGGACAGATCCCCATTCGCCCTAATGAATGAGATACTGGCATTGGCTGAGGGACACAAGGCATGCCTGATGTTCAAACAAGCCTTCCTTGAACAGCTCCCCAATGACATCCACCTGTTGTTAGCTGACACCGACTTCAGCAACCCCCGTGAGGTAGCCGCCCGGGCAGATGTCTTGTGGAAGGCCAAACGCGAGAGCGGTTCGTCCGTCGGCCAAATCACCATGCCGCGAGCCCAATGCCCGCCTCACCCAGTCCCAGCAACCGAGCAGCCACACCCCAGGAACACAGACGACGACACGGTTGACCAGCTGTGTTTCTACCATCAGAGGTGGGGCGCGGAGGCCCGTCGATGCCGTCCACCCTGCAAGTTTCAGGGAAACGCCAGGGTCAGCCGCCACTGATGGCTACGGTGGCTGGCTGCCGACAGAGCCTCCTATTTGTTCAGGGCAAGAAATCTGGATGGCGTTTCCTCATTGATACTGGAGCGGAGGTCAGTATTTTGCCCCCGACCGGCCGCGACACTCGTAACAGGCCACCAGGTCCTGTACTCAATGCCGCCAACGGTACAACGATACGGTCTTTCGGTACCCATACACCTCAATTACAATTCGGCTGCAGCCGTTTTACCTGGACCTTTACCCTTGCCACCGTCGCCTGACCACTCCTAGGAGCTGATTTCCTTTGGGCCCACAACCTGTTAGTCGACCTGCGAGGGAAGCGGTTAGTTCACTCTAGCGCTTTCCAGACCTATCCCCTGGGAGAAATCGGCCTACCAGCCCCGCACCTGGACTCCATTTCCCTTTCTGGCGACGATTTCACCAAACTCCTAGTCAAATTCCCATCAATTTTGGCACCTCTGTTTACATGGGGTACGACACTACATCATTACTACAGGGCCACCCCTTCATGCCCGAGCACGACGATTACCTCCAGACAAGCTCCGCCTGGCAAACGAAGAGTTCCGTCACATGGAGGAGCTGGGGATTGTTCGCAGGTCAGACAGCCCCTGAGCCTCCCCCCTGCACATGGTCCCCAAAGCCACCGGAGGGTGTAGGCCCTGCGGCGACTACCGCAGGCTGAATGACGCCACCACCTCAGACCGCTATCCCATCCCTCACATCCAGGACTTCGCAGCGAACTTACACGGGGCCCGCATCTTTTCCAAAGTGGACCTCGTTCGGGGATACAACCAAATCCCGGTCCATCCGGATGACGTCCCCAAAACTGCGATTATCACCCCATTCGGCCTGCTCGAATTCCTTCGAATGCCGTTCGGCCTTAAGAACGCCACGCAGACCTTCCAGCGGCTGATGGACGCGGTAGGCTGAGACCTGGACTTCGTGTTCATTTACTTAGATGACATACTGATCGCCAGCCGTAACCGCCAAGAACACCTTTCCCACCTCCGCCAGCTGTATTCCCGTCTCCGCGATTTCGGCCTCACAATCAACCCGTCCAAGTGCCAATTCGGACTTGACTCTATCGATTTCCTCGGCCACAAAATCACCAGCGACGGGGCAACACCCCTACCCGCCAAGGTAGACGCTACCCGCCATTTTGCCCACCCCGACACGGTCAAAGGCCTACAAGAATTCCTTGGGATGGTCAACTTTTACCATCGTTTCATCCCTGCAGCAGCCCGTATCATGCGCCCTCTGTTCTCGCTGATGGCTGGTAAGGGCAAGGACATCACCTGGAATGACGAGGCTGTGGCTGGCTTCATTAAGGCCAAAGACGCCTTGGCAGATGCCACGATACTCGTACACCCTAGGACAGACGTCCCAACCGCCCTCAAGGTGGACGCGTCCAACACCGCAGTGGGTGGGGTACTGGAACAGCTAATCGAAGGCCGTTGGCAACCTTTGGCATTTTTCAGCAAGCACCTTAGACCACCTGAACTGAAATACAGCACTTTTGCTCGGGAACTTCTCGTGCTGTATCTGGCGGTCCGGCATTTCCAATACTTTCTAGAAGGCAGGCCTTTCACCGCTTTCACCGATCATAAGCCTTTGTCCTTTGCCTTCTCCAAAGTCTCCGATCCCTGGTCAGCTCGTCAGCAGAGACATTTATCCTACATTTCCGAATTCACAACAGATATCCAACATGTCTCCGGAAAAGGTAATGTTGTTGCTGATGCACTTTCCAGACCGACCATCCACAACCTGTCCTTGGGTGTCGACTACACGGCCCTAGCTCACGCACAGCAAGCCAACGACGAGCTGCCCAGTTACAGAACCGCAGTCTCGGGCCTGCAGCTCCGAGATTTCTTGGTTGGTCCAGGTCAGCAGACTCTACTTTGCGACATCGCGACAGGTCAGCCCCGCCCTATAGTCCCTGCAGCCTGGCAGAGATGCGTTTTCGACTCGGTACATGGGATGGCACACCCATCCATCAGATCAACTGTCCGACTGGTCGCCAGCAAGTTTGTCTGGCATGGCCTGCGCAAACAGGTCAGTGAGTGGGCCAGGACTTGTCCACACTGCCAGACATCGAAAATCCAATGACACACCAAAGTCCCGCCACAGCAGTTCGAGCCTACCCGTAGGAGGTTCGACCACATACACATCGACCTCGTGGGCCCTCTGCCGGTTTCAAGAGGAGCCCGGTACCTCCTTACCATCGTGGACCGGTTCACGAGGTGGCCAGAGGCAACCCCCCTGACTGACATCACAACTGATTCCTGCGCCCGGGCGCTGCTCACAACTTGGGTCTCATGTTTTGGTGTTCCGGCCCACATCACTTCAGACAAAGGCACCCAATTCACTTCCAGTCTCTAGGCTGCATTAGCGAACCTGCTAGGGACGCAGCTGCACACCACCACGGCCTACCATCCTCAATCAAACGGGTTGGTGGAACGTTTTCACCGCCATCTGAAATCAGCCTTGATGGCCCGCCTGAAGGGTCCTAACTGGGTTGACGAGCTGCCTTGGGTCCTGCTCGGCAATACACACCGCCCCCAAAGGAGACCTCCGCGCTTCGTCAGCTGAGCTTGTGTACGGGGCGCCCCTAGTTGTCCCAGGGGATTTCATACCTGCCCTTCGAGATCAAGGGGAACAACCCCCAGCAGTCCTACAAAGACTGCGCGAGAAGTTTGGCAACTTGGCCCCGATTCCCACCTCACGGCATGGTCAAGCCCCATCCTGCCAACCCAAAGAACTATGAGACTGTAAGTTTGTTTTCATTCACAGGGGCACACCTCGGGCGCCGTTGCAACGACCATATGAGGTACCGTTCCGAGTCATAAGGAATAATTGTCCACCTTTATTTTGGAAGTTGGGGGCAGGGAACAGGTTTTCACGACAGACCGCCTCAAACCAGCCCATTTAGATCTGCAACAACCAGTCGAGGTTTCAATGCCGCGACGCAGAAGCCGACCCCCTAAGCGGCGGCTGGCACAGCCCGCGGACCTTGAGGACTGTATCACCGGTTCTGGGGGGGGTTGTGTAGCGACTCACCGTCCGGTCAGGCGAACCAGCTCGGCAGTCGAGTCGCATGACATCGGAGCGACGAGGCCCAAGATGGCGGCGGGTCTCGTCTTTCCCGAGCGATGGGGAGAACCCGCACGCGGGAAAGACTTGATGACGTAGTACTTACGTCATTGCCAGTTGTATTGGGCGGGAACAGTCTCCCTTAAAAGGCCCATGCAAGGTGGGAAAATAAACCAGTTCTTGTTGACAATCCTTAGACTAGCGTCTTGTTTTATTTCGCGGTAGCAACCGCTACAATAATAACATTTCATCCCACCAGTCTACGTATCCAACACATCATTCTCCGCCACTTCCGCCATCTCCAACGTGACCCCACCACCAAGCATATCTTCCTCTCGCCACCCCTTTCTGCCTTTCTCAGGGACCAATCTCTCTGTGATCCCCTAGGTCACTCCCCCCCCACCCCCCCACCCATCCCACTCCCACCCCGGGAACTTTCCCCTGCCCCCCTCCATAGGTACAACACCTGCCCCTACACCACTTCTATCCAGGGACCCAAACAGTCCTTTCAGGTGAGACAGAGATTCACCTGCACCTCCATTAATGTCATCTACTGCATTCGGTGCTCCAAGTATGGCCTCCTCTACATTGGTGAGACCAAATGCAGACTAGGTGACCATTTCGCAAAACACCTGCGCTCTGTCCGTAACGGCGATCTGCATCTCCCCGTTGCCAGTCACTTCAGCTCCCCCTCCCACACCGTCACTGATATGACAGTCCTCGGCCTCCTCCACTGCCAGGAGAATTCCAAGCGCAAACTGGAGGAAAAGCTTCTCATTTTCTGTCTTGAAATCTTGCAACCTAACAGTATGAATATTGAATTCTCCCATTTTAGGTAATCCCCCCCACCCCTTTCCCCATGACCCCCCCCCCCCACCACCATGCTTCTTCTCTTCTTCACTTTCCTAGCCTCTTTTTTTCTACCTTTTTTCCCTCTCTCTCCTTACCTTTGACCCATCCCCTGGTGGATCTGCTCTCCCCTCCTCCCCCATACCTGCTTCTCACTATCTCTTACCTGCATCTACCTACCACCACCCTGTTCCCACCCCACCTCACTTCTTGTCTACCCATCACTGCTCTGCTTTTCCCTCCTATATGTTGGGCTTCCTCTTTTCCTATTTTCAGTCCTGAAGAAGGATCCTGACCTGAAACATTGACCACCTGCTTTTCTCCATGGATGCTGCCTGGCCTGCTGAGAAGCCTGCTGAGTTCCTCCAGCTTCATAGTGTTTTTCATGGGAGATATTATAGTTGATGTTTAGCAATTACGTTGTGTAGGTGGGCAAGGCTGATCTGTTATTTGCTTAGGTTGGGCTACAATTGATCAGCGGTATAGTAGTGCAGCTCATTCAGCTGTTACTGCTGTTAGAGTGTGCTTGACCTGGGGAAGTTCTCAGGTTCCATTGCTTTTGTTAGGGATAATTCTGGAGTTATGAAATTATGGATATTAATTAAAATGAGAACCAGTCTTCAGGAAATAAAACCTATTCACAATTTAAGTTTAACTGATGCTTTGGGGCTATTAAAACCAATCATTGGGTCTGGGACATTCTGATCCTGTACCATTGAAACTGCACAGGGGAAGACAATAGGTGAATGTTCATGTTAATTGATGCTCATTGGAAACTTCAGGATGAGATCAGGGAAGGCATTCAGTGGCCATCTCCTGTATTAACACATTGTTAAAGGCACATCCCTGCCACTTAATGTGCAGTTCAGGACAGGTCTGTTTCATCACTTAATATTCTGGCTGGTTGTATATTCATGGACCCATCCCTCAACACAGTGACAAATTTATAATTTGGTATAACTTTGGTGTCTGGAGTTTGTGTACAGAGGCTTTCGGATGAGACAGCAGTGTTGAATATTCAAAGGGTTTCTGCTGGTTGGGATGTGCTACCATTGTAAACATGTAATTCTGTAAAGTCACCTGACTACGTTCAAAATGTTAGTTAAAAATTAAAAGTTAAGGTGGGGCAGCACGGTAGCGTAGCGGTTAGCGCAATGCTATTACAGTGCCAGTGATCAGGGTTCGATTCCCGTCGCTATCTGTAAGGAGTTTGTATGTTCTCCTGTGTCTGCGTGGGTTTCCTCCAGGTGCTCCGGTTTCCTCCCACATTGCAAAGACGTACGGGTAGGTTAATTTGGGTTTAAAATGGGCGGCGCGGACTCATTGGGCAGAAAGGGCTTGTTACCACGCTGTAAATAAAATTTAAAAATTTTTTTTTTAATTTAAGTAGGTGATCATAGCCATTGAAATTGTAGTTAGTCACTTATTGTTATCTTTGTGTAAAAGTATAAAAGTGTGTAAAAGTAACAGTATAAAAGCATTGTGTCAGGAGAGCGAGATTCTCCTCGACTTTCTCTCCAGAAGATCTGCTGTGCGAATAAAGACTTCTATATCTCCCAGCTGCAGCTTCCGTGTGGCTCAGTTTAGTCAGTCGCAATAGTTTTCAACAGATCATTGGCAAAGACAAAGATAACAGAGCTTGGATGGTTGGCCAGGTCATTAGTGTAAATGTCAAAAAAGCAGAGTTGCCAATGCACTTCTCTGGGATAGGTTGATGCATTTTGAATGCCAGTGGCTTTGTTTTCCTCCAGATTTGATTTACAAGTCACTCATTATGTAGGTCTACTACCCACCTTGTGAAGCACTCCTATCGAATCTATCTATTCATCCCTTGTCATCTGAACATCCTTCTAATTCTCTTGTTTATTATGCCCTCAGGTTTCATTTTTATGAAAGTTAGAAGTTAGTTTGAAAGAGATATAAAGGTCATCTCGAGTCGGTTATTATATTGAACAAGCTAATTGATGCTATATGTTTTAAAACACAGCCACAAGGAGATAAACATACAAAATCATTCCAGGAGAGCATCTCAATTGGCAGAGATGTTTGGGGTTGAATACGTGAAGGTCCCAGAGCCAAGAAGAGAATACTTATCCTTTGCAATAATAATTGGAAGGGATAAGAAATCAACATTGATTGTGCTTCTCTTTCCACATATATTATTGGGCTGACTCAGTATTTCTAACTCTTTGTTTTCATTTCAGACTTCCAACATCTGTAGGACTTAAGTTTTGATAAGAATTCAGAAAGAACAAAACAAAAAAATACAGCAGCTTTGTCAACAAAATGCACACAGAGAAGTGGTATTGTTATCTTATTTAAACATTTTCCTATTTTATTTCATGTATTTCCTTTTGGCATGGAAGGAGGCCATTTAATCCAAAGCCTCGATGCTGGCTCTTAGTGCAGTCCAATCAATCCCACACTCCAGCTTATTTCTCTGCACCCAATTCTCTCTCATATATCAAATCACACCCACCACTCACCAATTATCTTACCTACACTAGGGACAATTCACAGTAGTCAATTAACTCATCTTTGGGATAGGGGAGAAAACTGAAACCATCTGGGGAGACCCAAGCAAGAACATGCAAAGTCCGCAGAGACATTACCGAATATTAGCACTGAACCCGTGTCGCTGAAGTAGTGAGACAGCAATGCTACTTGCTGCACAACTTTAATGAAACAAACACAAACTGAACCAATATCTCAAGCAGGAAATACTTATTAAACATTAGCTGAGCCCAGTATGTGCAATAATTTCCTGTGGCTATGTATTATTGACAACTATATTGTATTTGGAGGGTTATGTATTATTATCTCATTATCCTGACCCAATTAAGTATTAATTAGAAGTCTTTGAGTGTTTCCTTTCTCCTCCAGCATGCATATATATAGAGGATGTATCTCCATATCCAAGAATAATATATCTACATAAGATAAACAATCCAAGACTGGAGCACCTTGTATTGTTTTGTTGCATCAACAATTTGAAAAAAAAGATGAATGGGTCCATTTACGTTATCTCAAAGTAAAAAATAAAGTACATCTTACTGATTCTTCAGACTCATGCTTATTTTCTCTATGTGGCTTAAAAAGGGTGTGGGAGTTTTTTTATATAAACTTTTTGATGTAAAAGTTCACAATAAAGCTATAGAAAAGAAACTGTCAATCAAATGAATTTTTGAGGCAGAATGCAATGTACTGACACTTCCATATTTAGCACCAATGAACTGGAATGAATTTCTCTGCACAAGGCTTTGACACAAGAATACATACATTACAGTGTGCTTTGGTTCAGTGAGAGAACTGTCCAGGTCCGATCCGATTGATGTTAGTGAGTGATATCACCAGCCAGCTCCCAGTTCAAATTATGTGCACATGATGGCCATTGAATAAAATTTTGCCTGCTTTTTACCAAGAAGTTGACTTTTAAAAACAGCACAAGAAGTACAACCATTCCCAAGATTCAAACACTTTGATAGACATCTCATAGCGTGATCATTATGAATTTCAATATTATCTGCACTGCATGAATATTTCTATCAACCATTTTTGCTTCAAAATCAATTTCTTAGACATATTTGCATAATGTTTCCATTTTAAGCACATAGATTCTAGCAGAAAACCGCATAAAATGTGTACCCTTTGCCCCCATTATTTCCAGTCTCCCATGAATCAGTGGAGTAGGACAATGCCCTAAAAATGAACATTTTTAAAATACCTTTACTTCAAAAAAAATCTTTGATATAATAAAACATGATAATTAAATGCAATTCAATTATTACAGGTAAGCTTCTCACTAAAAAGAAACCTTTTCAACCACTGTATCAAAATGCCACCCACAAGTAACTTGATGTTAACATACTGTAAATGACTTTAAAGAAATAATCAGTATTATTTTCTGCTTAAATTGGGCCACAGTAGTAATTTCTTTGAAATGTATAAAATAATCATTCTAAGTACTTCAAAATGAACCACTGTCATTGGATCCAAAAGAACTAATTTAATATTTGGAGACTTTTCAGAAGTCTGCAAATGAATGTAACTAATGGAAACTCACAAAAATAATAAATTAATTGTAAGAACATGCCAGGTTTGTTGGATGTAGTCTGCTATTGTGATATTTTTTTAAATTGTGGTAAAGATTGCAGAAGGACAACTGCAATTTGTGCTCAAAATTCCCGAATAATTTGAGTGGGTTACTTTGATATCTGACAAAACTCATTAAAAAGCAAAGAGTAAACATCAGCCAATGATCCTTGTGAGTTGTAACATCTATGAAATAGACTTATATACAGAAACATGCACAAAGCCGGGAGGAGGGAAAGCAAGGGCACAGCCTCCCAACCCAATGATAACTGAGTGCACACAGAACAGACAAATGGAATGCATTACCTGAGAGGCTGTTGCTCGGTGATGCCTTTGGGCATGCACACAAACACCAGCTGTGGCTTTGTTGTGGGTCTGGGAGTGATGGGTGGCCCTTTTCTCAGATTGTCACTGTTTTGCAGCTGTGTTCACCTCTCAGAGTGATTTATTTTTACATTCCAGCTTATCCCCTTATTCGTCTTCTATAGATTTGTGCCATGGATAGCCACCCCACTCATTCCACCCTAGTTATGGTTAAAATCAAAAAGACATTTATTTAGACATCTCCCCAGCATGGATTTTTATTGAAGTAGTGATTATACTGCTATTGATTTCCATGCATGTATAGTACATGATTGGAGACATAAGACCCCCACCCACCCGGGACATTCTCTCTTCTCTCCTCTTCCATTGGGTGGAAGATACAGAAGCCTGAGGGCACGTACCACCAGACTAAAGGACAGCTTCTATCCCACTGTGATAAGACTATTGAATGGTTCTCTGATACAATGAGATGGACTATGAACTCACGATCTACCTTGTTGTGACCTTGCACCTTATTGCACTGCACTTTCTCTGTAGCTGTGACACTTTACTCTGTACTGTTATTGTTTTTACCAGTACTACATCAATAGACTCTGTACTAACTCAGTGTAATTGCGCTGTGTAATGAATTGACCTGTACGATTGGGATGCAAGACAAGTTTTTCACTGTACCTCGGTACAAGTGACAATAATAAACCAATACCACTACCAGACTCTGCAAATGCTGCAATCAGGAGCAAAGCCCAAACTGTTAGCAGCTCAGGCTGCATATGTGGAGGGAAATAGATAGTCGACATTTCAGGTTGTGGCCCTGTGTCTGGCTCGAGAGTGTAGAGGGGCTATAGCATATGTTTGAATGTACTGATATGGTTTAATATGTGTAATACGTTTATGGTTAAGTTGCCCATCCAGAAGCAGTTAAGTGTAAATTCCTGCTCGTGTTCCCTGATGACCAGAGAGGATGCATCCCACAAGGTTGCAGGGAAAGATCACTGAGATGGATTAGCAAAAGTAGCATCCGACACGCACATGATGTAACAGATTCTATGTAAGTTAAGGTCTTTCAAAAGGAACATCTCAGGCAGAATGTACACTATGACGCAAATAGTTAAACTTCAAAAGCAGCACAAAGACTGCAGGCAGGCAGTTAGCTGCATAGCAACCAAATCACCTGACATTATATTTTAGCAGAAAACATTTCAATCTATGTTGTAGTAAGGCTCAATTAGTTATTCTTAACATTTCAGGAATACACAAAACCTGGTTATGTCCAGGTTCTCCAGCTGCTATTGAGGTATATCAGAGCTGTCGAGATGGATCATCTGAACCTTCATATTCTATGTACTTGTCCACATTGATGATGCTGCCAGACATTTTATTTAAGTCTTGGCTGGACCCTGCTGGAGCCAGCCCACAGTCTGTGGTTTCCACCCACACAGACTTGCAAATTCCAGATGCAAAGGCCGGAGGAGCTGACTCTCTACAAGGCAGGCTGGGTGAACTGTTGAGGCCTCGATCCTCATGTCCATTGATGGTTCTGATAGAGAGAACCATTTCAAACTTATTTAATTCATTAAAAAGCAAAGAAATTAAAAATATCACTATCTATACATTTAACTAAAATTGCCTTAAATCACTCTTGAATAATTAAGTAAGTAAAATAATGTTAGTCAAAGACTAGCATTCCTTTCTCTTGAGGGTTGATGTTCCCATTCACAAGAATGGGGTTCATATTCCTTAAGATATAGGAGCAGAATTAGGACATTCAGACCATAGAGTCTACTCCACCAATCAATCACGGCTGATTCTTTTTTCAACCCCATTCTCCCACCTTCTCCCCGTAACCCTTCACCCCCTTACCAACCAAGAACCTATCAATCTCTGCCTTAAATACACTTGGCCTCCACAGCCCTCAGTGGCAATGAATTCCACAGATTCACCACCCTCTGGCTGAAGTAATTCCTCCTCAGCTCAGTTTTAAAGGGATGTCCCTTTATTCTGAGGCTGTGCCCTTGGATCCTAGACTCTCCTACTAATGGAAACATCCTCCCTACATCCACTCTATCCAGGCTTTTCAGTATCCGGTGGGTTTCAATGAGATCCCCCTTATCCTTCTGAACTTCAAGTACAGGCTCAGAGACATCAAACGCTCCTCATATGTTAAGCCTTTCATTCCTGGGATCATTCTTGTGAACCTCCTCTGGACCATCTCCAGAGCCAACACATCTATCCTTAGATACGGGGCCCAAAATTGCTCACAATATTCCAAATGCTGTCTGACCTTATAAAGTATCAGCAGTACATCCTTGCTTTTATATTCTAGTCCTCTCTTAATGAATGCTAGTATTTCATTTGCCTTCTTTACTACTGATTCATCCTGCAAGTTAACCTTAAGAGAATCCTGAACGAGGACTCCAGACCTCTAATTTCTGAACTTTCTCCCCATTTAGAAAATAGGCTATATCTTTATTCTTCCTACCAAAATGCAGAACCTCACACATCCCGACACCATATTCCATCTGTCACTTTGTTGTTCACTCTCTCAACCTGTCCAGGTCCTCTGCAGACTCCCTTCCTCTGTGACACTACCTGTCGTTCCACTTATCTTGGTATCAACTACAAATCTGGCCACAATGCCATTAGTTCCTTCATCCAGATCATCCAGCCAGCCCCAGGGTAAAGCTGGCAGCCCAGATATGAAATATGTTTGGCCCCTCTCATCAGTTCTTCAATGTGCTGCCAGGGGTCAGTAGTGAGTCCAGTGGTAGAGCAGGAGGCCATGTGCCTTTGGCTGGGCTTGTGCTGAAGTCTGCAGTGAACTGAGTCAAAAGCAGCTGACAGGTGACATTTCTGCAGAACTGCCAGCTGTCAATCACATTGGGGCAGCCCAATGAATAGGTAATTTAAGGTAAGAATTAAGGTAAAAATTTAAGGTAAGAAGCGTCAATGGACATGAGGATCAAGGCCTCAACAGTTTGAGGCCTCAACAGTTCCATTATTTAAGGTAAAAATCAACATGTTTTTGCCACAAAATGAATGCTCTCGGTCAACTAAAAATGAAAAATTAAGATAAACAGACAAACTGGGAATGTGGAAGAACATAATTAAAAGATCGGATGTCCCTGTGTCACACGTCCGCAGATGAACATTTCAATCAACAAGACTGCAAAGTACGAGAAACCTTTCTCTCACTGCAATGCAAGAGGTTAAGTATTCGCCCATCAGATGAAAGGGCACATTGGAGATTATGGTTTTGCAATGCATTCTGAAGGAAAGGATAGGTTAAGCACACAAGTCATTGCTTTCCATGACATTCTGGGGTTGACATTCAAACAATAGTAGTGGACTAGCTGCCTGTGCTAACCTTTCCATTTTACAAGGAAATCTGTTGTGAAATTTCTGGGAGTTGAGTGCTGCTAAATCTGTCCGTCATTTTCCTTCTTGAATAAAATTCAATGCTCATGTTTTTCACCTGTATGATTTTCTGTTATTATGTTACTTTCAACATAATCTTTGTTATTTTCCACTTTTGTCATTCTTTGATCAATATTACATTGAGGTTTTTATTCTCCAGCATTAGTGTTCTCCTCAGTTACATTCCACCTCACTACCCCTAGCCCCAACACCAAGGCAGAGCAAAATTGAAAAATGCCAAAGCAAAAATGAGTCAGCAAATCAGAATTCATCTGAGATAAAATCAAGGCACAGCCGCTGTCAGAATTCCTGCCTGGATTTAAACTGAAAGGAAAGCTCTTGATAATACAGTTAATTTAAATATTGTGAATTCTAAATAAATGAGCAAGAAAAAAGTGACAGACTCATCAAAAAAAAAAGAAATTTAACTTAGGGCACTAAAAGATGCCTTCACCTACAAAACGTTGCCTTCAATTTGTAGAAGCAGCTCCCACCAACCTAAACTGCTGCCTGCTGGGTGTTTCCAGTTTTTATCTGTTTTTTTTCAGATTTCCAGCATCTGCATTTTGTTTTTGTTTCTCATCACCCTCGTGTTCCCTGTCTTCACCAAGCCATTCATGTTTCACCTGTTGTCATTCATGGGGTTCCAATGGGAAAAAAAGTGAAAGTTGCCACAAGGGGTAAGTCCTTAGTTGAAGGTGAACCTTTCGAAGCTAGTTCCCAGTGCTGTCCATGGGCCACACACGCATGAATGAAAACAGCCAAGCGCAAACTGGAGGAACAGCACCTCATTTTCCATCTTGGAACCTTGCAGCCTAATGGCATGAACATAGAATTCTCCCATTTTAAGTAATCCCCACCCCCTTCCCCACACCCCACCCCAACCATGCTTCTTTTTTTCCCTTTCCTAGCCTATCTATCTTTTTTCTACCCCCTTTTTTTCTCTCTCCTTACCTTTGACCCATCCCCCAGTGGATCTGCTCTCCGCTCCTCCCCCACACCTGCCTATCACTATCTCTTACCTGCATCTACCCATCACCACTTTGTGCCCACCCCGCCTCCCCTCTTTTGTCCACCTATCACTGCTCTGCTTTTCCCTCCTATATATTGGGCTTCCCCTCTTCCAATCTTCAGACCTGAAGGGTCCTGACCTGAACCGTAGACTGCCTGCTTCTCTCCACAGATGCTGCCTGGCCTGTTGAGTTCCTCCAGCATTATAGTGCTTTTCATCTAGATTCCAGCATCTGCAGTCCTTTATTTCTCTAATGAAAACAAATCCATTTGTATCTAAATGTATGTTGAATACTGTTGGACTACAATGTACAATTCCAGACATCTCCGTGCATTAGTGAAATTAGATGACCTGAAGTGTGGTAGGAATATCACAGCCATCATAATCCATTCAGTAAGTGCCAGATTTCAGTTTCTAGGCACTTCTCTCAAAAATTCAATCATGTAGAGCATGTGAAAGTTGCATAATGTAATAGACTTCTTGAATTTGAATTGTATGAATTTGTATGCTTGGAATGGGATTTTGTCTGTAAGGATATATATATATGTGTGTGTGTGTGTGTGTGTGTGTGTGTGTGTGTGTGTGTGTGTGTGTGTGTGTGTGTGTGTGTGTGTGTGTGTGTGTGTGTGTGTGTGTGTGTGTCTATAGCAAATTTTATGTTGGAAATTATAAAACTCCATTGGTTTTTATTTTACCATAATAGGATCTATTGTGTCTTTCTTAACTTTATGCATATTAGGAACTTTGACTTTATGTCTGAGCTGAAGAAGGACTGCTCCAGGATTGCAGTACTCTTTCAATGTCACATGAGAGTAGTCTGAACAATATGCTCCCCAGTAGTAGCGACCAGGATACTTGCCACCCCTTCCAAACTAAACATCTTTTCTAAACCATAATCCAAAATGAATATTCATGTCACTTAATACTGAGGTCACTGCTTACTATAAGATTTCAAATAGCATTATCGTGATTTTACTCACCGCAAGAAATCCTGAGCATCACTTACTAATCTTGGTGTTTGTAAGTAACTGTTTAATTACTTTTTTATTTACTTTCATTTTACTCTGAGGGAGCTGATAAATAGGAGGAGGAAGGCAGCTATGATCCTTGCAAGGGTTCATGAGATGCTTGTGGACAGGAAACCCATCAGCTTGGGTGAGAGGAAGGTCAAGTGAAGATGATATCAATTCAGTGTCTAGCCACATGGTCTACTCCCCTGAATATCTCGGATCAGGTTACAGCAGCCAATTAACCTACTCACCAACATGCCTTTGGGATGTGGGAGGAAACTGGAGAACAGGGAAATCCTGCAAGATCACAAGGAAGATCTTTACACACAGTACCCAAGGTCAGGATCAAACGCAGGTCTTTAGAGATGTGAGACAGTGTAATGTAGCATCATATTGTTATGTTCAGTGTAAGGATGCATGAAAAGAGGATGAACAATTTCAAAATAAAAGGAAGAGTAAGTCATAATACAACTACACTGCACTGGATCATGCCACCAAGCATGCCTACCACCAATAATGTGTGCATGTCTTTCTTTGATGTCAAAGGCAGGTTCTTCTATGGGAATAAATATTAGTAATCAGCAAGGCTTCCTCCTGTCTGGATGGCACACACATGCTGTATGCCAACTTTTCTTGCAAGAAGGAAATGTGGATTAATTTATGCCCTGGTCTACAACTTTCAGGTTTCTCTGGGAATGTCAACTTATTGTTGTATTCATGATGATAGGATGAATCAAATTTACAAATTTCTACAGATCTATGGTGGAGAGCATTCTGACTGCCTGCATCACAGCCTGGTATGGAGCTTCCAATGGACAGAATCACAAGAGGCTGCAGGGGGTTGTAGACTCAGTCAGCTCCATCACGGGCACAATCCTCCTCACCACTGAGGACATCTTCAAGAGGTGGTGCCTCAAGAAGGCAGCATTCATCACTAAGGACCCTTGCCATCCGAGACATGCCCTCTTCTCATTACTGCCATTGGGGAGGAAGACCCACACTCAGTGTTTTAGGAACAGCTCCTTCCCCTCCGCCATCAGATTTCTGAATGGTCCATGAACCCATGAACACTACCTCATTATTCCCTTTTTTTGCGCTATTTTTATATTTTTGTAATTTATCATAATTTTACGTCTTTGCACTGTACTGCTGCTGCAAGACAACAAATTTCACCTCATTTGAGTCAGTGATCATAAATCTGATTCTGATTCTGACTCTGAATCATCCTGTGAGAGTTAACGGTGAAGTCTGCAGAAGATTCAGTGGTGTGAGCAACAATGAAGAGGAGCTTTGGTCAAATAGGTATCCATGCCTATCTGGGATATGAAGCAGGCTTTGCAATGGGTATACTCACACATACTACCAAAACCTTCACATTTACCACCAAAAATTCAAAGCGGTATTTTAGTAGATCAAAGCAGGTAAATCAGAAATTGGCTGAGAAGTACAAGACAAAAAATGAGAATGAAGGGCAAGTACCCTTAATTGTGAAGTTCAAAGAGATAATCAGTTGCCTTCATGCAAGAGACACGGAAAGTTAATTTGCAGGTACAGCAAATAATTAAAGAGACAATCAGAATGCTGGCTTTTATTCCAAAGGGATTACAAAATTTATTCTTTATTGTAGAAACAATACCTCCAATTACAGACACATGTTCCTTGATTATCAAATAATAAATATTACACAAATTTCTTGTGAGATAGTTTGGTTCAATGGTCAGCTGCAAACTCAGCTTTTTTTCTAATCGATTCATCATCTTGAAGGCGAAATTACTTATTGATGCCTCATAATAAATGTAATTTATTGGAGAACATCCCAATTGCCCTTATCTATTTTAATCCTGCAATAAAGATTCCTGCAATTGTGTATGCTGTTGTGATACTAACCTCTGCATAGTGGTTATAATTTTATACAGCATACTTAACCTTTTTGTAAACAAGCTACTTAGGAACCATTAGCATGTTGACCATAAGTGTAATGTACAAGTACTGACATTTGAAACACATAATGATGCACCCAAAGAAAATTTCAATGGTTCATTGCAACTGTACACATAAATAATTGTTGTCTGCTCCTTTTCAACTGTATGCTCTTCAGTATCATTTTTGCAAACTATACTTTCTCCTTGGTTTTCACATTAATCATTCCAGGTAAGATCAGATATCTATATTAGTCACATGTACATCGAAACACACAGTGAAATGCACCTTTGTGTAGAGTGTTCTGGGGGCAGCCCACAAGTGTCGCCACGCTTCTGGCGCCAACATAGCATGCCCACAACTTCCTAACCCACATGTCTTTGGAATGTGGGAGGAAACCAGAGCACCCGGAGGAAACCCACGCAGACATGAGGAGAACGTACAAACTCCTTACAGACAGCAGCGGGAATTGAACCCAGGTCTCTGGCGCTGTAATAACATTATGCTAATACTTAGTATCTAACTTGTTTTTATTTTAAAAATAAACTTTATTCATAATATAAAATATATACAAAAGAATAAACACTGCAAACCTTTTTACATTCATGGTCAATACATTCAGTAGTGTCAACTTATTTTGTTAAAACCATAGCACCATTGCCACTCAGGTGACTCCCTGGCGTGATACACCATTTCAATGTTTGAGGGGCTTCCCCACCCAACTCAGCCCCTATATGTTGCGATAGCAGAAGGAGCCTAGACTGTGGACCTTCCCCACAGAGCCTTAGCATTGGCTGCACTGAACTTCAGTGCATCCGTCAGCACGTACTCCTGCAGCCTGGAATGTGCCAGTCGATAGCATTCCCTTACAGATACCTCATTGTGCTGGGAGACCAACAAGTTTCAGGCAGACCAAAGGTCACCTTTCACCAAGATGATGATCTTCCAGCAGGACTTGATGTCTGTCTCGGTCTGTGACCCTGGGAACAGCCCGTAGATCAGAGAGTCCTCTGTAACGCAGCTGCTTTGGATGAACAGAGACAAGGACCTTTGGATCCTTCTTCACGCCCTCTTAGCAAATCCACAGATTTCAAAGAGGTTGGTTACAGTCTCTTCCCCACTGCAGCCGTCCTGAAGGCAGCATATATTGGAGATGGTATGTTGTCTGTACAGGAAGGATCTGACTGTGTGGAACCCTCTCACCACAAGGCAAGCGAGGTCCTGGTGCTTGCTGGTGAGTTCTGGTGATTAGTCATTCTGCCAGATGGTTTGGAAAGTTTGCTAAGGGAACATCAATAGAGACCCTGTCCCGCAGTGTCTGCAGGACGTTCCATGCTGACCACTGTCTGATGGACTTCAGGTCAAAGATGTTTGCTTGGAAGAACTCTTCCACAAAGGACAGGTAGTGCAGCAACATCCAGCTGACTGGGACGTTGTGCAGCAACAGGGCCAGACCCATCTTCCGCAACACCAGTGACAGGTAGAACCTCAACACGTAGTGGCACTTGGTTCCCGTGTACTTTGGTTCCAGGCACAAGCATGATGCAACCACACACAAAGGTGGTCATCAGGATGAGGTCAACGTTAGGTACACTTTTGCCCCCTTTCTCAGGGGACTTGTGCATCATGACCCATTGTATTATAAACATTTTCTCTGTGGTGTCAGTGCCTTGATGTTCTAGACAGTTGTCTCTCTCCCCTGTGCCACATGAAACATATTATGTCATGTCGTTGTCAAATAACTATGCATGGCTGAGATCCCTTCTTCAGTGAAAGATTGCATGCCTTTCCACCAGCTAGCTGATTCGTGATTGTGCACAATCACTTAGTGGTTTCCCACTATCATGCTGCACATGCTGTCCAATGAAGCCTTGGGCATTCAGGTAGTTTTGAGATTGGTGAGCTGCCAGAGATTATTTTAAATTTTCATCCCATTGATTCCAATGTGGCCCACAGTAGGTTATCAAAAGTAATTTACTTAATATGTCTACAGGCAGGACATAAGCTTTTCCAAGAGAAGTTTTTAAATAAATATTTGATTTTAAATTTAACAATCCAATTCAAAATTAATGTGGGGAATCTGCTTATTTGGTGATGAAATTTCCCTCTGATTGAGGAATAATAGAACTCGCAATTTCACGTAATTCACAAGTGTTGGAAATAATTTACTTTTCAATGCAACGTGCAAGATAGAGAGAGAATAGCATTCTAAATTGACTCTCAGTCAGTAATTGGGTTAGAAGACAGAGATGGGCAGATGGTTTTGGAGTACATTTTCTTCTCCCTCTCCACAACTGATTCTTGTCTCTTCGGCCATTATCCAATGTGAGAATATTGGTTAAGGTCTAACACTGGGTTCCAATTGGGTTGGACTCCAATTTTTACACCCATTTATCTTTGCCAATCTTGGTCACATCTCAGCCCAGCATGACAGTTTATCGGTATTGGTACTGGTTTATTGTTGTCACTAGTACTGAGGTACAATGAAAAACTTGTCTTGTATACCATTCGTACAGAGCAATTCATTACGCAGTGCAGATACATTGAGTTAGTACAGAGTGCATTGAGGTAGTACAGGTAAAAAAAACAATAACAGAGTACAGAGTGAAGTGTCACAGCTACAGGGAAGTGCAGTGCAGATAGACAATAAGGTGAAGGTTACAACAAGGTAAATTGTGAGGTCAAGGGTCAATCTCATCATATAAGGGAACATTCAATAGTCTTATCACCGTGGGATAGAAGCTGTCCTTGAGCCTGGTGGTATGTGCCCTCAGGCTCCTGTATCTTCTACCTGATGGGAGAGGGGAGAAGAGAGAATGACCTGGGTGGGTGGGGTCTTTGATTATGCTGGCTGCTTCACCAAGGCAGCGAGAGGTATAGACAGAATCCATGGAGGAGAGGCTAGCTTCCGTGATGCGCTGGGCTGTGTCCACAACCCTCTGCAGTTTCTTGCGGTCCTGGGCAGAGCAGTTGCCATACGAAGCCATGATGCATTCAGATAGGATGCTTTCTATGGTGCATCGATAAAAGTTGGTGAGTGTCAAAGGGGACATGCCCAATGTATTTAGCCTCCTGAGGAAGCAGAGGCGCTGGTGAGATTTCTTGGCCATGGCGTCTACGTGGTAGGACCAGACCAGACTATTGGTGATGTTCACTCCCAGGAACTTGAAGCTCTCAACCCTCTCCAGCTCAGCACCGTTGATGTGGACAGGTGCATGTACACTGCCCCCTTCCCTGAAGTCAATGACCAGCTCTTTTGTTTTGCTGACATTGAGGGATAGGTTGTTGTTATGACATCATGTCACTAAGCTCCCTATCTCCTTCCTATGCTCCAACTCATCATTATTTCAGATACAGCCTACTACGGTGGTATCATCTGCAAACTTGTAGATGGAGTTAGAGCAGAATCTGGCCACGTAATCATGAGTATATGGGGAGTAGAGTAGAGGGCTGAGGATGCAGCTTTGTGGGACACCAGTGTTGAGAGTAATTGTGCTGGACATATTGCTGCCTATCCTCACAGATTGCAGTCTGTTGGTCAGAAAGTCAAGGATCCAGTTGCAGAGGGAGATGTTGAGGGCCAGGTCTTGGAGTTTGGTGATGAGTTTGCTTGGAATTAAAGTATTGAAGGCAGAGCTGTAGTCAATAAACAATAGTCTTTACTATCTTTACTGTCCAGATGCTCCAGAGCTGAGTGTAGGGCCAGGGAGATGGAATCCGAGGTAGACCTGTTACGGTGGTAGGTGAATTGCAGTGGGTCGAGATTGTCTGGAAGGCTGGAGTTGATGTGTGCCATGACCAACTTCTCAAAGCTCTTCATGATGGTGGCTGTCAGAGCCACTGGTCAGTAGTCATTAAGGCATGTTACCTTGCTTTTCTTAGGTACCGGGATGATAGTGGTCTTCTTAAATCAGATGGGAACCTGAGATTGAAGCAGGGAGAGGTTAACTATGTCTGCAAATACTCCCACCAGCTGATCAGCACAAGATCTGAGCACTCGGCCTGGGACACCATCTAGGCCAGATGCTTTCCTTGGGTTCACTCTCCGGAAGACTGATTTTACGTCCTCGATGGTGACCATTTCCCTTCTGTTCAAAACATGCATAGAATGCGTTAAGCTCATCAGGAAGTGATGTGCTGTTGTTAACTATGCAGCCTGACTTCATTTTGTAGCCTGTTATAGCATGTAAGCCCTGCCATAACTGACGGCTGGTCTGGGACTTTATTTTGAACCAGTATTGTCTCTTGGCATTCCTGATAGCTTTCCAGCGGTCATATCTCAATTTCTTGTATAGGTCAGGATCACCAGATTTGTGTGCAGCAGTCCTCGACTTCAGTAGGGAGTGGATCTCCCAGTTCATCCATGGTTTCTGGTTTGGGAGCACCCATATTTTCCTTTTTGGTATACAGTCAACACACTTGCTGATAAAGTCTGTGATGGTGGTGAAATACTCATCTAGGCTGGCAGCTGAGTCTTTGAACATGGACCAGTCCACCGACTCAAAGCAGTCCCGATAATTAGTTGGTCTTTCAACAACTCTGTCCTTCTGCCTACTGAAATGGGTCACATTCCTATTGGCTCTAATATTTGACCTATCATCCTGAGGTCACTCAGGCAGATCATCCTGTTCTGAGAACACAATACTTGGCCCTCGTACATACCTCACCACAACTGTGTTGACATTCTAATTTTCTAACAATTAAAATCTTAAAAGTTCACTATTTTTTCCATCAATGCACCTGTACGCTCATCCTTGATTAGATGCTAAGCACGCTTTTCTGATGAATCCCTGTGAACTTCAGTTTCCAAAGCAGAAACAATTATTTTAATCAAAGACATGTAATTTTCCTTGCTTATCAAATAATGGCTAAACTACACGCTTCCTTTGTTTGAGCTGGTATTATTCATTGGTCAGCTTCAACCTCCACATTTTTGTATCAAAGTGCAATTTTGTTCACTTTAAGTTCTTCCTTATATTCATAAGAAAAAACACATTAGCTTATTTCTAGTAGCAATTTAAAAGAAAGTCTCACCACCATATTCTTGTGAACAACCAGCATGGACAATAAATACTGATATTGTTTGTGGTGCCCATCTCCTGGGAACGAGCTAAAATACTAATAGTTAATGGGCACGTACAACGTGTAGTCGAAAAGGTTATTGGAGTGATAGCTTACAAAGAGGAGGAAATTATACTTCAGTTATATGCAAGTTTCTCATACACTATCTGGAGTACCTCATTCATTTTTGGGAAAGGAATATTTATTCTTTGAGAGGATTGAGTGCACACTGTCCAGGTTGATACAGGAGTTCTGAGAGTTATGTTCTTGGCTTCAAGCACAGACAGATGAATTTTTGCTTGTAGAAATTAATGGACATTAAAACAGGAGATGGAGCTATGCTATTTAAAAAAAATATGCACACATTGCCTGGGCAAGCAACACATTTCTGAATTTGTCAATATGTAGAACTTTTAATAAATATAAATCAGTATCAGTCAATAAAACTTATTAAGAGCTGAAAATTGAACCAATTTTGAAGATTTCGTTTAAAATTATTATGTTTCAAAATTGATCCAGGAAAGTTTATTTTTAATTGAATATGTACATTCAAATTATTATTTTCTTTACAAAAAGGAACAGTTGAAAATAGAGAATTTTATTATGTCCATATTAATTCAACGCTTAACTATCGAAACACGTTTGAAAATTCACAAGAACACAAGAAAATAGGAGCAGAAGCTGGTCACCAGGCCTCTCAGACCTGCCCCACCATTCAATATAATCATGGCTGATCAATACTGGCCTCAAGTCCTCTTCTGTGCCAATTCCCTGCAACCCTCAAATCTTTGATCTTTCAAATATTAATCAATCTCCACCTTAAATATATAAAGTAAGGTATCTTTATTCGTCACATGTACATTGCATCTTTTTGTGTAGAGTGTTCTGGGGGCAGCCTGCAAGTGTCACCATGCTTCATTGTCAACATAGCATGCCCACAACTTCTTAACCCATACGTCTTTGGAATGCAGGAGGAAACCAGAGCACCCGGAGCAAACCCACGCAGACATGGGGAGAATGTACAAATTCCTTACAGACAGCGGCGGGAATTGAACCCGGGTTGGTCCTTGCTTCCACCACTCTTGGGGGCAGAGAATTCCAGAAATTCAATCCCCTCTGAGAGAAGAAATTTCCACACATCTCAGTTTTAAATGACCTGCTCTTTATTTTGTAGCTTGTTTGTGACTCTCCCACCAGCAAAAGCATCTCAGCATCTACCTTGTCAAGTCACCCAAGCATCTTATATATTTGATTAAGGTCACCCCTCATTCCTCTAAACTCCAAGGAAACCGAAAGTCTAGCATCACTTGCTAGGACAACCGTCGCATCCCAGGAATTAACTTGGTGAATAGCGTAACGCTATTACAGCGCCAGTGACCCAGGTTCAATTCCCGCCACTGTCTGTAAGGAGTTTGTACGTTCTCCCCGTGTCTGTGTGGACGTCCTCCGGGTACTTCAGTTTCCTCCCATATTCTAAAGACGTATGGGTTAGGAAGTTGTGGGCATGCTATGTTGGTGTCAGAAGAGTGGTGACACTTGCGGGCTGCCCCCAGAACACTCGACGCAAAAGATACATTTCACTGTGTGTTTCGATGTACATGTGGCTAATAAAGATATCTTATCTTATCTTATCTTATCCTTTGGACTATCTTCAATGCTACCATATCCTTTTTTAGGTAAGGGGACCAAAACTGTGCACAGTATTCCAGATGTGGCCTCACCAACACCCTGTGCAACTATAACAAAATCTCCCTATTCTTAAACTCCAAACTCTTTGTAATAAAGGCTAACATGTTGTTAGCTTGTTACCTTCTTAGCTTCTTCTTGGACCTGCCTACACTAGAACTCCTAAATCCTTCTAAATTTCACTCATTCACAGTCTCTCCGCATTTTGATAATAATCAGCCTTTTGATCCCTCCTATTGAAGTGCGTGACCACACACTTCCACACATTAAAGCACTCAAGTACTCAATCTATATCCCATTGTAGAATCACAATGCCCCAATCACAATGTGCCCACCTGTCTCTTTTTGTACAATCTGCAGACTTGGAAACCTTGCATTTTGTTCCCTCGTTGAGATCAATAATGTAAAGAATACATAATTGAGGACCAAGTTACATCCTTCCAATCTGAAAAGGGCCCATTTATTCTAGCTCATTGTTTTCTACGTGACAGCTGGTTGTCAGTCCAAGCTGACACACTTCTCTCAATACTTCGGGCTTTTAATTTATGCACCAGCCTCTTATGTGGCACCTTGTCAAATACCGTAGATGCCATGACCAAGAAAGCTCACCAGCACCTCTACTTCCTCAGGAGGGTAAAGAAACTTGGTATGTCCCCTTTGACTCTCACCAACTTTTATTGATGCACCACAGAAAGCATCCTATCTGGATGTATCACAGCTTGGTACAGCAACTGCTCTGCCCAGGAATGCAAGAAATTGCAGAGAGTTGGGGACATAGCCCAGCATGTCGCGGAAACCAGCCTCCCTTCCTTGGACTCCCTGTCTTTACCTCTTGCTGCCTTGGCGAAGCAGCCAGCATAATCAAAGACACCACCCACCTGGGTCATTCTCTTTTCTCTCCTCTTCTATCAGGTAGAAGATACAGGAGCCTGAGGGTACATACCACCAGGCTTAAGGACAGCTTCTACCCCACTATGATAAGACTATTGAATGATTCCCTTATACGATGAGATGGACTCTACCTTGTTGTGACCTTGCACCTTATTGCTCTGCACTTTCTCTGTAGCTATGACACTTAACTCTGTACTGTTATGGTTTTTACCTGTACTACCTCAATGTACTCTGTACTAACTCAATGTAACTGCACTGTGTAATGAATTGACCTGTATGGTCAGTATGCAACACAAGTTTTTCACTGTACCTCAGTACATGACAATAATAAACCAATACCAATACCAATACTACATCTGCAGGATCACCTCTATCAGCTTTCCCTGACACATCCTCAAAGAATTCAAGCAAGCTTGTCAAACATGATGTACCTTTCAGAAAACCATGTTTGATTATATTCAGCTTTTCTAAATGATTAGTCATTTCCTCTTTGATTATTGAGTCCAGCAACATGCCACCAATAGTTGTTAAATTAACTGCCCTATAGTTCCCCACCTTCTATCTTCCTCCCTATTGAACAAGGGAATCACGTTGGCTGGATTTCCCTCCTGGAATTTAGTGAGTTTAAAAACATTCAACCAATGGGTCCAATATCTCTGCAATCACTTCCTTTAAAACCCTTGAGTACTTGCTATTGGTCCCAGCAGTTTGTCGGCCTTTAGACCCAAATGTTTCTCTAATAATTTATCCCTTATGAATTCAGTTTCTACTTTCATTCTAATTCTTTTGGAAAAATAAACAATCCTTATCCTCACAAAACAAGGAGCATATACCATTAATCTTCAGATCCTATTGATCCATGGATAACAGCTAAGGAAATTCTGAAAATTGCACCTACTTGGAAGTCACAGTATTATTGTAAGTTCTTACCTAAGTATTGTGGGATAAAAATATTCATTTGAATCCTAGATTTTGAGCTATGGAGTTGTACTGCATAGAAACAAGCCCTTCGGTCCATTATGTCTATCTGCACTAAGCCCAGTTGCCTGCATTAATTCCATTTCCCTCTATGTCATGCTCATTCAAGTCCCTGTTCTGATGCCACTTAAATGTTGTTACTGTCACTGCCTCCACCACCTCCTCTGGCAACTCATTCCAGATACCAACTACTCTTTGTGTGAAACATTTACCCCTCAGATCCCCTTCAAACCTCCTCAAACTTATGCCCTCTAGTTTTAGACTCCCCTACCACAGGAAACACAGTCTGGCTTTCTCGCCCATCTATGCCTCCATGTTAAGATTTTCCAAGTGAAAAAATACTTCCATGAAAATACAAAAGGCTAAAAATATAACAACAGATTAATGTATTTATGTTACCATTAAACAATCATTTATTGTAAAAAGGGGAGTGAAAGAGAGAGCGAGATATCTTTATTAGTCACATGAACATCGAAACACAGTGAAATGTATCTTTTGCGTTGAGTGTTCTGGGGGCAGCCCACAACTGTCGCCATGCTTCCAGCGCCAACGTAGCATGCCCACAACTTCCTATCCCATATGCCTTTGGAATGTAGGAGGAAACCCACACAGACACAGGGAGAATGTACAAACTCACAGACAGCAGGCGGAATTGAACCCAGGTCGCTTGCGCTGTAATAGTGTTATGCCAACTGCTACACTACCGTGCCAGGGCTACAGGAAAATAAGAGGGAATGGACTTGATGGGATTACTTTGCAGATGGCTAGCGTTGATCTAATGGACCAAATGTCCTCTATGTGTGTTGCAGTAAATAAAGTGTTCTCATTTCTAGTGAGATTGTACCAGAAGAGTCAGTCTGTGACACCTTGAGCTCCACTTCATGTCAGTGGAGGTGGAAACCTGCAACTATTGACATCCTTCTGTTTAACTTAATGTCAGGAAAAGGTCAACCATGCTAAGATGAATCACACACAGAAGTACCCAGTCTAATTTTATAACTGCACAATTTCACCCAGAAATGATCACCAGTGCGATCAACAGGTAAAATTGATGTTGGGCTATTTGTTTTTAAATTTGAATGGTTCAAATGAAAAACCATTGCATTTGTGGCTTCTAATGATATAAATTATGTTTCTTATGTGTTCAGAACATTAAATCTTTCTATCCTGCTTTTTGTAACCCCCTCCAGCCCATAACCCTCAGTTATATGTTCCCTTATGCTGGCTCTTTGTACACACATCTTTTTTCCAACCATCAGTGACCCTATGGAATATATGTCAAAGAGGGTACTTATACTACTGCACCTTACATAAAGGATAGTGGAATTTCTTCACAAATGCATTAAGATACAGTATATGCACTGAAAGTAAAATGATTTGCAAGGGAGAACATTTAACCTTTCTACATTTTGACCCTTCAAACTCCTGTGATACACAGGCTTCTCATTTCATAGTGATACTATGCTTTGGCACATAGATAGGCAGCGTGCTGTATGTCTATGTATGTAGATGCACTACAGATGTTTATTTTTAGAGATGACATGCTGCAAGGGGAGATGTTAGAATGACAAACTCCTAACCTGCTGAAATTTAGGATGCATTACTTTTAAGCTGCATTTTTTATTCACTCAAAAGATGTAGGCTTCGCAGGCTGAGCCAGCATTTAATTGCTCATCCTTGATTGCCCTTGAGAAGGTGGTGATGAGCTGGCTTCTTGAACTGCTGCAGTTCTTGCGGTGTGGGTTTACCCACAATACTTAATCTTATAAACATCAATGTGGTGAGTTAATTAACATAATTATGATCAGAAACATTAATCAGAATGCATTTAGTTAGATGCAGTTGGATAGCAGAGATATATAAGAAATTTAGCTGCTGGTGGAAAGTAAAGAAATCAGACTTCCTGTATAAAACTCTGATCTTGGAAGAAACCTTCAGCCATGTATAAAGCCTGCATGTAAACAACTTCTGAGAGCATCCCTTCAAGAAAATTATATTCTTTTGTAGACAATAAATCACAGAAATACCCAAATCAAGGCTAACTTAGGTTGGATTATAGAAACAAACTCTTGTACCCTGTGAACTATGTTACAGTGCACGATGAACTGGTTTCTTGAATCATTGCAGTTCTTGTGGTGTGGGTATACCCTGACCTGTATAATTAGAAGTGCCATTGTTACAAGAGAAGTTACTTTGGAGGAGATAACTTGGGTCCTGATACCAACCAAATAGTAAAAAATAATTTAGAATGAAAGGTCAAAACAGAAATAACCAATTGCAGTACCTAAGGAAGGATATATTTTGATAGAAGGAATGCAGCAAAAATTCACCAGACTGATTCCTGGAATAGCACGTTAGTTGTATGAGAATAGATTAAGCTGACTAGACTACACTTCTTAGAGCTGATTTCATTGAAGCTTACAAATTTCTCACAAGTTTTGACAAGATGGATGTGGAGTTGATGTTTTCCTTGTCTGGGATGACCAGGTACAGGGGTCATACAATTAAAATAAAGGGTCAGCCATTCAGGACAGGCATTTCTTCATCCAGTGAGTAGTAAATCCATGAGATTCTCCACCCAAGAGCACTGTGGAGACTCAGTGAGTATATACATAACAAAGATCAATTTATTTTTAGATATTAAGGGAATCAATGGATATGGAGTTAGTGCAGGAAAGTGTGGCTGAGGTAAAAGAGCAGTCATGATCTTACTGAATGGGGGTGTGGGGGCGCAATGGGTTGAATGGCCTACTTTTGCTTCTACTTCCTATGTGTTTATGAAGTAAACTTGGCCGAAGCCAGATTGCTGAACCACTGGTAAGGATCTTTGAGTCCTCATTGTCCACGGGGATGGTGCCGGAGGATTGGAGGGTGGCAAATGTTGTCCCCTTGTTCAAAAAAGGTAGTAGGGATAGGCCAGGGAATTACAGACCGGTGAGCCTTACGTCTGTGGTGGGTAAGCTGTTAGAAAGGATTCTAAAGGATAGGATCTATGAACACCTGGAGAATAATGGACTGATTAGGGACAGCCAGCATGGATTTGTGAAGGGAAGATCTTGCCTCACAAGCCTGATAGAGTTCTTTGAGGAGGTGACCAGGAAGATTGCTGAGGGTAGTGTGGTGGATGTGGTCTATATGGATTTTAGTAAGGCGTTTGATAAGGTACCTCATGGTAGGCTTCTTCGGAAGGTCAGAGGCCAAGGGATCCAAGGAAGCTTGGCTGTGTGGATTAGGAATTGGCTTGCCTGTAGAAAGCAGAGGGTTGTGGTGGAAGGAGTGCCCTTGGATTGGAGGGCAGTGACTAGTGGTGTCCCGCAGGGATCGGTTCTGGGACCTCTACTTTTTGTGATATTTATAGATGACTTGGATGAGGGGGTGGAAGGCTGGGTTAGTAAGTTTGCGAACAACACTAAGATCGGCGATGTTGTGGATAGTGTGGAGGGCTGTCAGAATTTACAGAGGGATATTGATAGGATGCAGAGCTGGGCTGACAAGTGGCAGATGGAGTTCAATCCGGAGAAGTGTGAGGTGGTACACTTTGGAAGGACAAACTCCAGGGCAGAGTACAGGGTAAATGGCAAGGTACTTGGCAGTGTGGAGGAGCAGAGGGATCTGGGGGTTCATATTCACAGTTTACTGAAAGTTGCCTCACAGGTGGATAGAGCAGTTAAGAAGGCCTATGGGATGTTAGCTTTCATAAATCATGGGATTGAGTTTAAGAGCCACGAAGTGATGATGCAGCTTTACAAAACTCTAGTTAGGCCACACTTAGAGTACTGTGTTCAGTTTTGGTCGCTGCATTATAGGAAGGATGTGGAGGTGTTGGAGAGGGTGCAGAGGAGATTTACCAGGATGCTGCCTGGATTACAGCGTATGGAATATGAGGAGAGGCTTAAGGTGCTAGGGCTTTATTCACTGGAAAGGAGGAGGATGAGGGGAGACATGATAGGGGTATATAAAATATTGAGGGGAATAGATAGAGTAGACAGCCAGTGCCTCTTTCCCAGGGCACCAATGCTCAAGACGAGAGGGCATGGCTTTAAGGTTATGGGTGGGAGGTTCAGGGGAGATGTCAGGGGGAGGTTTTTCACCCAGAGAGTGGTTGGTGCATGGAATGCACTACCTGGGGTGGTGGTGGAGGCAGATACATTGGACAGGTTCAAGAGTTTGTTGGATTGGCACATGGAGAAATGTGAGATAGAGGGATATGCGGGAGGAAAGGTTTAGATATGTGAGGGTGGTTTGATGGACGGCACAACATGGTGGGCCGAAGAGCCTGTTTTGTGCTGTATGGTTCTGTGGTTTTAACTCAGTTAGTTTGGTCCAGGTGGTTTGGGTTTGACCACCCTTCACTCTCCATCTGTTCTGAATGTTGATGACTAAACTGGAGTCAGTTTCAGGATGATGTAAAGTATTTCAGACAACAGTGAAACTGACCTGGATTTGGACAAAATAACAGACCCAAGATTAAATGATTTCCACTTGTCCTACTGACAGGGAAATTGCACCGTCAGTTTTCAACTCTGTGGTCAAAGACTTAGCAAAATGTATGTAGGCATAATTGATCATTTGTTTCATCACCTCTATTTCCAAGCTTCATCTTTTCTTCTTTCTCATTCCTTCCTCGTGCAACCTTTTATGCTCCGCTTCTTTCTTCTGCCCTCATTCCTTTTTCTTGAACTGTCCATTTTGTAGGTTCTTGCTTTGTCCAACTTTAAGTGGCCTGTGAATTCTCTCTGGATGACTTTGCATCTCACAGCATGGTTCAGGTTGGCCTTAATGATTAGTGGCTCTCTGAACTGTTGCAGCTCATTGCCAAGTACAGGTGACTGAGCAAGTTTCAAAGGTTGACTTCAGCAGGATGTACATACATGGTAACATCATTGTGAACTGTTGTGGAATTCTTTTGATTGGAATTGGCAAGGCTTAAAACATCCCTACAAACTTTGCCACAAGGAAAACTAAAGCATCAAACTGCCTTGTTTCAAGCAAATAGATTGCAATCAGCATTCTAATAGGTAGAACATTTATTTTTCATTTTAATTTATCATGTTTTTTATGGTTATGTACATGATTAATACATTACTAAAGTTAACATTCATATTAATTGTGCATTAATAGTGATTAATTTACAGCTCCAGTTAAAATCTTTATATTAGGTAGTCACAAAAAATAGTGGCTAAAAACAATTGTTGGAAAACACATGGAGTGATGTGTCAGATTGTGAAATCTGAGGGTAATATATTCCAATTTTGAAACAACAACTATTGGGTGTATCATTGTTTGCCATTGAACATATCTGTCATTGTGTCATCGATATGAGAAAGTGGAACTACAAGTGTTCACACTAACTGCTCAATGAAATATATGCCCAACATACAGATTAAGTACATGATACATCTGTAAGTAGCAAATCTAAGTCTACTTAGGCTGCAAAGAATTAGTCATTTGGGGAACAGGAGTTTCATTGCAGTGCAGGTTAAGGAGCTTGGACAAACCAGATGATGTTTAAAAATTATTTTCCAGTTGGCAGTCTAAACAAACAATAGTCTCAATGGCACATTTCTCTGAAATTCAATTCCATTGATTTCTAAATTAATTAAATTTCCTTGACTACTATATAGCACATTTAATGCCACTGACCAGGGATGAATTTTCAAGTATGTATTGCCAGTAAAATTCCAATAAATCAGTACCGGATTGTTTGGAAATCCTGATGGTTTAGGGTCTGGCTCATTGAAGAAGTAAGATAAGATATCTTTATTAGTCACATGTATAAAGAAGCACACAGTGAAATGCACCTTTTGTGTAGGTAGTTCTAGGGGCATCCTGCAAGTGTCGCCATGCTTCTGGCGCCAACATTTTTTTTGAATTTGGAATGTGAGGGAAACCGGAGCACCCAGAGGAAACCCACGCAGACACAGGGAGAACGTACAAACTCCTTACAGACAGCAGCCAGATTTGAACCTGGGTCGCTTTGAGCCAGGATCCGGAATGTGGGCTGGGCTTGCATCCAGAGACAGGTTTGGAAACACTGGGGTCAGATTTGTAGCTGGAGTCAACATCTGAAGTTAACAAGCTAAAAGTTACAAGCTGAAACTCACTGAGTTCAATTTACCGCTTCCTTTAATCTCACTGTGTCTACTGAAAAAAAATCACCAAACTATTATGTAACATATAAAACAATGTGTAATAAGGCTGTGTTGGAGTAACAGTATGATCCAATAGTCCAGAACATCTGCTAGTCTGGCACCAGCAAAGTCCCAAAGGTGCTGGATTAGTGGAGTTTTATTGTCCTGCAATGTCACTATTGATATGCCATTATAACACATCTGCACACACATTTCCATTCAAGATGTGGACACTGGCATTTATTATGAAGAAAGTTGTCAAGAAGTGCACACCAATGATCTTTAATATATTATTCATGTTTACTGTGTAAATGACAACAGCAATGATGAAGTCCCCTCCCACATCTAAATCAGCATCTTTCAGAAAAGACAAGTCGTTCCATAAAAAGCATGGACAAAATTAGTCTGATCTAATCTATGCAGGCATTTGAAGTCAGTCTGTTGAAGATTCAAAGGTTCTTTTGAGCAATAACCTAATGGCAGTGGTTCAGTATAGGCTTTTTTAATGAGAAGCAGAATGCTTATTTTCTCTGATGAAAGGACATCAACCTCTGAGCAGCATTACAGGTAGTATCTAATAAAATTTATTAAAACAAATGATTGCTTGAGGTAATTCAGATATCAACAAACCACTAATTGTAACCAAAACTTCAAACTATTAAGGATCACTATTTAACATACTAGTGATATGAAATCAATTAAACATATCATTGCATTATCGGATTCAACAACTACTTGTATGGAGAGCTGAATCAGAAATTATACATTACCTGATGAATCAATTGGTGAAATGCACCACTTCTTTGTTGCCAGGTGATACAATATCAAATTGTGAAAACACTAATTGTGAAACACCTATAGGAACACAGTGAGGTACTGTGAACAAATTGAAACTGTCACGGTGTCACTTATCTCAGCAATGTCACTTAAACAGCAATGGTTCTCCAAAGCTTCAAATTTAAAATTCTCATCCACACTGACGATAATCTGTCTGTTACATTCCAAGGTCTCCCCTCCCTATATCCTTCACTCTCTTTATTTCATGCTCTTCTTTATTCACCCTATCGTTGATGGTTGTACCATCAGCTCCTTTGGTTCCACAGTGGACATCTTTTCCTAAATCATTCCACCTTTTCATTTAAGACCATTTCTGAATCCCACCTTTTGGGCAAGATTTAGTTTACCTCCACTCCAAGCCCCCAATGTATTGTTTTGACCCTCACTGTGCAAGTGCCTTTATGAAACATAACAGTCCTTATATTGGTATTGGTATTGGTTTATTATTGTCACTTGCACCAAGGTACAGTGAAAAACTTGTCTTGCATACCAATCGTACCGGTCAATTCATTACACAGTGTAGTTACATTGAGTTAGTACAGAGTGCATTGATGTAGTACAGGTAAAAAACAATAACAGTCCAGAGTAAAGTGTCACAGCTACAGAGAAAGTGCAGTGCAATAAGGTGCAAGGTCACAACAAGGTAGATTGTGAGGTCATAATCCATCTCATTGTATGAGGGAACCGTTCAATAGTTATATTTTTACTCATGTTGCTTTAAGTGCTTTATAAATGCAATTTATTCTCATCACTGAGAAGTGCAAAGTAGATAACCAATTTAATGTGGAATTAATCTTAACTTGATCCAAATGACAAACATCTTTTCTTGTTGTAGATGCATCACCAGTATTGCTGTTGAACTTGTTGGACTAGTTTTGATCATGGTGATGTATTGGCTCCTAGGTTTACAAAATAGGGGCACAATAAAGTTAGAGGGGAAATCAGCAATGAAAACATAAATTATATAATTTCAGTGGGGAGTGGAAAGGAGGCAGAAGAAAAATCTCTGAAGTGGGTTATTTTGATGTGGGAGGGGACTTCATCATTGCTGTTGTCATTTACACTGTAAATGTGGGAACCAAGAGTCATATAGCAGTGAAACAAGCCCTTCAGCTCATTAACTCACCAGCCCACGTGTTGTTGGGATGCAGGAGGAACCCCTTGGAGTCACAAGGATGATGTGCAAACTCCACACAGACTGAAATGGAGGTCACAGTTGAACCCGCTCACATGGAGCTGTGAAGCAGCAGCTCGAGTAGCTGGGCAACTGTGCTGCCCCCTCTGACCTTTAAGTTACCTGATTTTGTTGGACTAAAGCAATTGGCTACAGGGCACATAACCAAGGAGTGCAAAACAACTGCTGTTCCTGCTTCTGATGCCCATCCACAATTAGTACCCAGCACACACATCATAGCTCCACTCTTTAGCCTTCCACCCAGAACACTGCTAAATTTACATATAGCAATGGGAAAATATTTGTGTATGTGTAATAAGTACAGAAAGTGCTGGAGATATTCAACAGTCCGGGCAGCATTTGTGAAGAAAAGAACAAAGTTAAACACTGGGAAAAGAAGTGTATTTTAAATTGCAGAGAGGAGGATAGAGAGAACAAAATGGTTTGTCCAGGTGACAGAAAAATGGTGCTAAGAGAGGATGATGAATGCTTGATAATCAGAGTGCATTTGCTTAGAGCAGTGTAAACAGAGGGAGATGGATGAGCACAGTAAGGAGAGAAAAGAAAACTTTGCTGGGATTGTGTGATGCAGAATATGTCTTTTGTTGGAGATCTGAAATAAAATAAAATACTGGTATTACGCAGCAGATCTGGCAGCATCTGTGAAGATAGGAGAGCTGAGTTAATGGTACAGGTGGATGACCAGTTCTGATGTAACAGGAAAGGCTAGTTATCTGAAATATTGGGTCAGGAAGGCTGTATTCAGACGGAAGATGAGTTCTTTGACCTTACTGTACATTGGGTTTCAAGAAAACAATATAGGGTGACAAAGATAGAGAAGCTGGAGTGAGAATAGGATGAAGAATTAAAGTGACAGGCAACTGGAAGTTCAAGTTCTCCCTTGTTGATTGAATAGAGGTATTCTACAAAGCTGTTGCCCAATCAGCATTCGGTTTCTTCATTGTAGGGCATACAAGATGAGCACCAAATGCAACGCAATGCACAAGAAGTGTAAGTCAATTGCTGCTTCACCTGAAGAGATTGTTTGGGTCTCTGGATGATGAGAAGGGAAGATGCAAATGGTAGTCACCTCCACCACTTCCCCTTCTTATGGCATTTTCCCATGCAGTTGCAAGGGAAAATGTCATTAAGAAGGGGAGTGGTGGAGGTGGAAGACAATTGCAGAAGGAAAGGTCCTTTCAGAATGTTGAAAGGGATGTAGGCCAGGCAAGGACTGGATTTGCTGCTCTCAAATGACTTTTTCTCTGCTCTATCTAGGTACATACATCAAGTGTGACTGATTAGAGGAACTAAAGAAAAACAGAAACATGCAGCAGATCAGGAAGCTTTTGTAGAAAGAGAAACAGTTAACATTTCAGATTCAGGACTCTTCATCAGAACAGGGAAAGAGAGAAAACAAATTAATTTTCGATCACAAAGAATGTGATGGAGGAATGGGTAGAACAAAGGGAACATCTCTGATTGGGTTAGACCAAATGACTTAATGGGACTGTTAAGCAGCAGTTAAGATCTTTGTCTGTGTAATGTGTTGCTAGTGATAAGGTTGTGGGACATATTCAGCAAGCCAGGCTATGCAAGAAAAAGGGAAAAACTGAATCAAAAGGATAAGTATATACAGATAATGCTGGAAATACTCATCAGATCAGGCTGCATCTGTGAGAAGGGAAAGAGAGTTAACATTTCAGATTGAAGACCCTTCATCATCCAGCATTTTATGTTTCTATCTTAGATCGCTAGCATCTGAAGTTTCTTTCTGATTTTCATGAATTTGAGCTGAAATCATGACATGCTGAAATGACCTGTTCTGACACACTGAAAGAAAGAGTGAGTTACCTAAAGTTGGTGAATCTGATATTGAGCCCTGAAGGCGGCAACGTGATCCAACAGAAGATGAGGTGTTGCCACTCAAGCTTACATCAGATGTCATTGCAAGAGGGTCTCAGAGCTGGGATGTTAACTGTATCTCTTGCCACAGATGCTGTCTGATCTGCTCAGTGTTTCCAGTATTTTCTGTTGTTATTTTAGATTTCCAGAATCAGTAGTTGTTTTGATTTTCATTTACATTGGAGAAAGGGAGATCATTTTGGAAACGAATGGGAATATGTCATCTTTAAGACAAAAGAAGAAAGGGGACTGGATGGAAGAATCCAGATGTCGACACATCAATCCAGAATGGTCTAATTTGGGATCTTTATTTAGAATTTATTATTTTCCTTCTTCTCAATGCATCACATTGAAAAGTGACCTTGCTAGCCAGCTGCAGCATTGTTTGAGTTAGAAGAGACAAGCTAATGTGTTTTATAATGAGAGCCTTACTAGTGTTCTCCTTTGGTATGCCAATCTCAATACTAAAACCATTGGAAATAATCCAGTAAGTGCTTTTCTCATGTTTAAATTACTAATTCTGCAGTCATATTAATAACTATGGCCATACATTTTTAAAAACATATTATTTATGAAGTGTTGCAAGAACTTAAAATATTACCAAATGAACCAATAATTTGTTATTAAAAGGTCCATATCCAGAACCATAAATAAATGGTTGAATGTGGCATTATTTTAAGGCTTACAAAATATATAAGCACAGAAGTCTGATTACATAGCATTGATTTTTCAGCACGTTGAAACCTAGCATCAGTTTCCTCTAGAATAAATCATATCGGCAAGATCTCTAACTCAATTTACAACAATTGGTCTGGACTCATCATTATGATTCTGAGATGATTTCTGCACCAGGGATACATGGAACAGTGAAATTCCTCATGCAGCAATCTTGAATTACATTGCCCTGAGGGTGTGGGGATGCCCATTATAGGACAGTGAAAGGGAAACTTGATTCTTCAGAGTGCATTGTATTTTTCTGGCAATTCTACATTACAGATGAATTGTGGTATGTTTACCCAATTGTCCTTGTTCGACGGAGAACTCTCAGTTTCTGATTCATTTATAATGCAAGATATTGCTGTTCACCACAAGTAGTCGGAACACATGAGAGGCTAGAAATTATATTGTACATTGAAATGCATACTAAATTGGGTTTGCTGATTGGATCTATGCAAGTTTCTTCTGAGGGCTATGAAGAAGCGATTTTTATGCATGTGCATTACCTGCATGGTTCCTCAAGTGCAGTTTCAGGAGTCATAATAACCTAACAGAAGCTCTTTAACCAGTGTTTCTCAATGGGACTAACAAGAGTGGGGAGACAAACATGGGAAAGGGCATCTTATTTCTCTGATATTTGATCAGACATGCTGGCTGAGGAAGTGAATATCTGGAGCAGGAAGTGGAGTGGTTGGACCTCAATGCTAATCTGCAAGACGCAGAAGCATCTTGTCAGCGAATAATCCATTGTTGCCATTTTAAGAGATTTACTAAGAACAGGTTAGCTAAGCGCAGTATGGTGGTGCAGTTTGTAGACCTGCTGCCTCAGGTTCAATCCTGAACTCCAGTTGTAAAACACGATGATGCTGGAGGAACTCAGCAGGCCAGGCAGCATCCGTGGAGAAAAGCAGGCAGTCAATGTTTCGGGTCAGGACCCTTCTCCAGCGTTGTTTGTGTGGAGTTTGCACATTCCCCCTGTGTCTGCATGGGTTTCCACTGAGTGCTTAAGTTTCCTCCCATATGCCAAAGACATGTGAGTTGGTAGGTTAATTAGGCACTGTAAATTGCTCCTAGTGTAGGCTAATGGTAGAATTGATGGGGTGTGGGGAGAACAGTTTATAGGGAAAATTAGTGGGGGGGGGTATAAGATTATTCCGTGTATTGACATAAACTCAATGGTTTGAATGGGCTTCCGGTAAACTGTCTATATTGTAAGGAAATATGAAATAAGCACTGGAGCAGCCTTTCTTCTTTCCAGTATGGCCTGCTTTCCTGGTGACATATATGTAATACAATGGTGTAGCAATGGTATTAAATGCAGATTGATGCCAATACTGCATGTTAAGGAACAGAACACAGCAGTCCTCTGTGCTATGCATCCTCAATGGTGCTGATTTTGTTTATCAAATTATATTAAATTTTAATCACATAATCTATAAAAAAAATCAAGCTATTCACTTGTATTTCTAAACCTGGATGTTCTGGCACTGGTAGTTACTCCTAAGTACTGAACATGGATGGGTTTTTCCACAAATCCTTGGATGAAACAGAAAGAATAACATACATGCTAATTTAAGAATGATTGACCTGAATTCTCACTTGTTCTTTTCCAAATGTCACTAAAAAATATTTCATTTTCTGTAGGACTTTTTTAAATTATCTGTTATTCCAGGAATAGTTTAATCATACAACTATGTAAAATAGTTTCTCCCATCTCTTCCTCACCTCCACCTTAAAGTTATATTTTTCAATTCCATTTTAGTAGAAGGGTTTACCAATTGCAGGCTTCCTACTCTTTTGCATGGTGCAATTTCAAACCTTCTGTGGAATTGGAATTGGTTTATTATTGTCACTTGTACTGAGGTACATTGAAAAACTTGTCTTGCATACCGTTCATAAAGATCAATTCATTACACAGTGCATTGAGGTAGTAGAAGGTAAAACAATACAGAATGCAGAGTAAAGTGTCACGGCTGCAAAGAAAGTGCAGTGCAGGTAGACAATAAGGTGCAAGGTCATAACGAGGTAGATTGTGAAGTCAAGGTTCCATTTTATGGCACTAAGGAACCATTCAATAGTCTGATATGAGCGGGATAGAAGCTGTCCTTGAGCTTGTTGTTACGTGCTTTCAGGTTTTTGTATCTTCTGCCTGATAGGAGAGGGGAGAATAGAGAATGTCCGGGGTGGGTGGGGTCTTTGATTATGCTGGTCTCGTCGCCGGTTAACTGGACTCTGACAACATGCACTTGTTTCTTTATTTACTTCTGCACAAGGAGAACAGTCCAGCCCCTGTCACTGAACTATTCCAAATTTTCAACAAGGAGTTGTCTTTTTTAAACAGATATTGACCAATTAAAATCTTTGGGCACCTTTGAATCCCTCACTTGCATACATAAAATACCAATCACGTTCCATTGATATAGGTCTTAATGACCAATAGAAATTATATGTTAATGGCTAATCATACCCTCAAGTTAGTAAAGTAATTGTCCAACAGTTAGGGAGTTCCTTGAAATCCTTTGTTTGCATCCTGATCTAGTCTTGGTATGCCTGGTGACCTCGGCACCCATGCTGTACAAAGAGGAGCTATGCTCTCAAGGACTTTGCTCAGCACGGATGATTACAGATAGACTGCTAACCATCTCTGCCTGCACACTATGATGCTGGAGGAACTCAGCAGGCCAGGCAGCATCCATGGAGAAAAGCAGGCAGTCAACATTTTGGGTCAGGACCCTCCTTCAGGTTCAATGTTGACCGCCTGCTTTTCTCCACAGATGCTGCCTGGCCTGATGAGTTCCTCCAGCATCATAGTATTTTTCATCCAGATTTCAGCGTCTGCGGTCCTTTATTTCTCTGCCTGCACACTATCTTAACCCTTACCTTGCCACATCATCCACACTGGCTGCTTTACCAAGGCAGTGAGAAGTATAGACAGAGTCCATGGAGGGGAGGCTGGTTTCCGTAATGTGCTGAGCTGTGCTCACAACACTTTGCAGTTCCTGTGGGAACAATATTTAAAAAGTAAGGTAAGGGCAAGATGATGATACTCATTATGGGCTTCTCTCAACTGGGAATGATAACAAGAATTGAAAGAGTTTATAATAGAGGGCAATAAGAATGATAATATTTAGCATGAAGATTTGATGATGATGTGGTGAGGCAGTTCAATGATATCAAAATTATTTATTGAAAATGAGGATGCTTCGTGAAAATCTGTTTCAATTCTCAAATTAGAGTTTTGCACCTTCTCTTGATCTTTAGAAATATGTAGACGTTGTTGGTAAGGGAGTGATGAATTATGCAGTGTAAGACATTGATTGATTACACATGACAGCATCCTTGAAATGGTGAGGGCTAAACTGGACTGTCCCTGTAAACAGGAATGGAGATCGCAATGGCGATTGCCAGTGGTGCAGATGTGCTGCCCAGTTATTTACATGATTGCAACAAGCAGCAAACTCTAACCATGAAATTAAATGGTTTATTAAAGCTAGCCTGGGTTACTTAAGACCAGCTGACTGCTCATAAAGGAGAAGTGCATTGCAGTTGCAGACATGCTGGCAAGCATGGAGACACAAAAAACTGTAGATGCTGAAATCTGGAGCAACACACAGAGTGCTGGAGGAACTCAGTGGGTCAGGCTATGGAGGGAAATGGACAGTTGATGTTTTGGGATGCGACTCTTCATCTGGACCTCCAGTGCTTTATGTGTTGTTCCAGATTCCAGCACCTGCAGTCTCTTGTGTCTCCATTTTGCTACTCCACTGCAAATTCTCTTCAAGGTACTATGATAAGATAAGATATTTACTTATTAGTCACATGTACATCAAAGCACACAGTGAAACACCTTCCTTTTGTGTTACTGAGAATGTGCTGGGGGCAGCCTGCAAGTGTTGCCACTCTTCCAGTGCCAACATAGCATGCCCACAACTCCTAACCTGTACGTCTTTAGAATGTGGGAGGAAACCAGAGCACCTGGAGGAAACCCACGCAGAGACACGGGGAGAACGTACAAACTCCTTACAGACAGCGGCGGGAATTAAACACAGGTCACTGGCACCGTAATAGCGTTATGCTAACCGCTACACTACTGTGCCACCCTCTCTCAGTGAGATTCTCTCTCACTGCTCCCTATTGTGATCTCTAATGCTCTCCTGCTCTGCTTTTTGACAATGTCCTCACCCAGATTCAATGTCCAGGTGAAGGGTCTTGACCCAAGCAGTTGACTGTCAATTTCCCTCCACAGATACTGCCTGACCCGCTGAGTTCCTCTAGTGCTTTGAGTGATGCTGGAAAACATTCTCGGAGACAGTCTGACCTGGAACAAAGGGTTGCTATATGGAATGGAGCTGGCTCCATTCTGTCCAGAGCTATGTTGGAAAAGACGAGAGAAGTCCTTTCTATCTACAAGGGGCAGAAGCTCTTTCTGAAGCAAACTGAAAAGGCAATGGGAGGAAATAGCTATGACAAACAAAGCAAATATGTGTGTTTCAAGGACCAGCACACAGTGCGCAAGAAATTAATTAACTAAAGATGCATGACTACTAACGCTGTACCAGTGTTGTACAATGCGGCAGCCAGAACAAATCATGTCACAAATGCGCATATACATACAGAGAAACATGAATTAGGAGTAGACCACTTGACCCTGCAAGTCTGCTCTGCTTTTGAATGAGATCTGCATTCCCCTCCTCTCATGATACCTTTCATCCATTCATTTTAGTAAGATCCTAACTAACTCTGCCTTACAATTTTGGGCTATTTTAGATGGTAGGGTAGAAGAGATATTAACCATTTACAGATGCTTACCAGCATCTTCTACCTCCTTCCTGACTGCCAGCACTCTCTTGAAAGCTGCAGTGTGTTGCAGAAGATGGCAAGAAACTTTTTAGATGGTTAAAAATAGTGATATTATACATTCCATTTTGCAGCTAATTGTCGATATTCACTGATGTGGTCATGGTTAGTGTGTTCAACAGCTTCACTAAAGCTTGTTTGCTAGTGACTCGGCCTGTGACAAGATGAGAGAGTGAGGGAGAGCGAGAGCGAGAACGAGAGAGAGAGAATGTCAGTTGAGGATTGGGATTGTGAGGGGTGCTGGTGATGATAAACAGATTAGATATTCTTATATCTGCAGCTGCCAAGATTCTAGACCAGCAGAAGGAATGTAAAAGTATTGTTCTGCTTGAGAGCTGTTTGTTTCTTGAACCAATTGAACAGACTTCCTTTTTTCTCTGTTGTCACATTATTAGGGGATATTGATGACTCTTACATTTGCTCTCACCAGGGGTTTCCAGAAGCAGTAGCCGATGGGCGTTGTGCTTACTTCAATGGAGCAAACTGTTTACTCCTTGTTACTAGTTGCTTAATAACAATTTTCTCAAACAGTGATTGGATCAGATTCCTATTGTAACAAATCAGTGTATTGCCTCACATGCTCAAGTTCACTAATAACTTTAGTTCGAAGTTTGATTGGAAATAGTCACCAACGACCCACCAATCAGCTACCTGATGAACACTGACATCATACTTTCAATTAATGTCATTCAATTTTTCCTTTGCACCTGCTCATTGTGACATCTACCTCATGGAAGCCTCCTTTTCTGAGCCAATCTCTCACATGTAATGACCAAACAAGGGTGCTAAGGGACCAAGTTTTCCATCCCGCACAACTTAAGCAGATAATACATATTTCAGAACTGGTAAACCATGTTGTAGGTGATAATATTCAGTCAGAGGGCATAGGATCCAGGGACACTTGGCCATGTGGATTCAGAATTGGCTTGCCTGTAGAAAGCAGAGGGTTGTAGTGGAGGCGGTGCATTCAGATTGGAGGGCTGTGACTGGTGGTGTCCCACAAGGGTCGGTTCTGGGACCTCTGCTTTTCATGATATTTATTAATGACTCGGATGAGGGGGTAGAAGGGTGGGTTAGCAAGTTTGCAGATGACACAAAGATCATAGGTGTTGTGGATAGTGTGGAGGACTGTAGGAGATTGCAGATAGGATGCAGAGCTGGGCTGAGAAGTGGCAGATGGAGTTCAATCTAGAGAAGTGCGAGGTGGTACACTTTGGAAGGACATACTCCAAGGCGGAATACAAGGTTAATGGTAGGATTCTGGGTAGTGCAGAGGAGCAGAGGGATCTTGGGGTTCATATCCACAGATCACTGAAAGTTGCCTCACAGGTGGATAGGGTAGTTAAGAAAGCTTATGGGATGTTAGCTTTCATAAGTCGGGCGATCAAGTTTAAGAGCCGCGAGGTAATGATGCAGCTCTACAAAACTCTGGTTAGACCACACTTAGAGTAGTGTGTCCAGTTCTGGTTACCTCATTATAGGAAGGATGTGGAAGCGTTGGAAAGGATGCAGAGGAGACTTACCATGATGCTGCCTGGTTTGGAGAGTATGGATTATGAGGAGAGACTAAGGGAGCTAGGGCTTTACTCTTTGGAGAGAAGGAGGATGAGGGGAGACATGATAGAGGTGTACAAAATATTAAGAGGAATAGATAGAGTAGACAGCCAATGCCTCTTTCCCAGGGCACCAATGTTCAATACAAGAGGGCATGGCTTTAAAGTAATGGGTGGAAGGTTCAAGGGAGATATCAGAGGGAGGTTTTTCACCCAGAGAGTGGTTGGTGCATGGAATGCACTGCCTGGGGTAGTGGTGGAGGCAGGTACACTGGTCAAGTTCAAGAGATTGTTAGATAAGCATATGGAGGAATTTAAAATAAGGGGATATGTGGGAGGAAGGGGTTAGATAGTCTTAAGTGAAGTTCAAAGGTCGCCACAACATGGTGGGCTGAAGGGCCTGTATTGTGCTGTATTGTTCTATGGTTCTATAATGCTGACACACATAGCAGTAAACCTTATGTGACAACCCATTTGTCAAAGAAAATGTTAAATTATTAATTCACCACATGGGGTGTTGCAATACCATTTTATAGCCTAGATGCTTGTGTGTCTTTCTCCAATTTCATTTTAATTGTTCACATTGATTACAGGCAATAGTCTCCCCTCCTCTCACGATGCTGCAAGTGGGAGCATGATTCACACAAACTCGCTGTTGCATTTCTGAGACTTGCAACAGTATCTGTGCTTCAAAGATGGTTCATTGGCAGTGGGATGTTCTGAAGGGGAATGTTGAAATGGCATTTCCGTTGTCTCCTTTGCTGCTCTCTTCCTTATATAAGATTGGGTCTCAATCCTTGCTGGATGTGCCAATATTTATCAAGATACTGAAGACTGATGCTGTAATCATCTTTTCATCAGTGTGGTGGAAATAGAGCAGAGTGGGTGAAAAACAAACGGGTATGGGCTTCCCTGCATCCTATTGCTTTGCACGCCCACTGGACTTGCCACACTTGGAATAATTTTCTCCAGGTTGCCTCTGTCTCCACCAGCCACGTGGTGAATTAATAATTTAACATTTTCTTGCCCCATCTTGCCCCTGTAGAAACAGAACATTTCTCCTCCTCCCCACTTTAACAGTGGAAAGAAGGAGCCAGTTCTATCCCATCCAGAATGCTTTATGAATGGTGCCAGGGTAGACTGCCTCTCAAAAAGCTTGCCAGCATCTACTGCAGCCACAATGTACTTCCCTTTACAAAGTGCTGGCTGATTTAAAGTAATTCGCTTTATTATAATCAGATTCAGATAACATATTAATGCCATTCATCACATTTCTGGAAATAAGGGAAATTAATTGGTCTATCTTTGCCAGATTGGAGAGGGAATATTACATTTCGTTAATTTAAGAAAGCTTGTAATCAAGGATTGAAGAATTGGCAAGTTATAGGTAGGTTGGAAATGGCTGAAAAAAGAATTACAAATCTCAAAGGTAATTCCAATCACAATAAAATCCAGAATTCCTCAAAGAAAGGGAATTTCCCAGTTTGGGCCCTCTCGGATTTCAAGGAACATGCAGAGTAGCACAGAGAGAAAAAGGGAAGCATTGATATCTGAGGTAGAATGTAACATATTGGAATTGCAAGCATAAGGAGAGGGTCTAGCATCTTTGGAAATGGATAGATTATAGGCATGGATAAAATGCATCCAAGCTGTCAACAAGGGAAGAAGTAAGGCAGTCATTGGCTCTGATTTTGTAATTATCCTTGGCTACAGGAGTGAACAAGGAAAATGGCATTCGTAGTTCCATTGTTTAAAATGGAGTGAATGATTGAAATAGTCAAAATAGGCCAATCTATCAAATTATTCATGAAATCAAAACAAAAAATGCAGATGGCGGACAAGTGAGGTACAAACAGAAAAATGCTAGAAACATCCAGAACATCAGCTTGCAACTATGGAAAGAGAAATAGAGTTAATGTTCCAGGTCAAAGACCCTTCTTCAGAACTGAGAAAGGGAGAAAACAAATAATTATTAAATTGCAGTGAGGGTTGGGGAGGGATGACGAGAACAAAGGGAATACCTCTGCTAGGGTGAGGTCAGGACTGCCCTGGGGATAAACTGTAGTGAATGAGTGAGATCAATGGGTTCATGGGGATAGTTTAAGGAGAGAGATCACGGTCTCTTGTTCGTTAAAGCTATGGAAGTAATTAGAGAGTGAGAACATAGGGAATATAAAAGTCGCAAAATGCCGGGCTGCAGCACATGCCCAGCAGTTCAGTCTGTGCTAATGGAGACATAGGTGAATGCCCTGGCAAGTTCTTATGAGAAAGCGAACCTGAATCGTCGAATGCAGAGGCTGCAGCATACCAAGATGGAACATTTGGTGTTGTTCCCCCAAGCTTATATACGGCCTTGTTATAACAGTACAAGAGGCCACAGACAACTGGTCAGAATGAAAACAAGATGGAGAATTAAAGTAGCAGGCAACAGGAGGCTCAGATCACCCATGTAGACTAGTATTTGGTTTCTCCAATGTAACGGAGAACACATTGTGAGCACCGAATAGATGGAAGTGCAAGAACATTGCTGCTTCACCTGGAAAGACTTCTGAATGGTGGGAAAGGAAGTGGTGAAAGGATAGGGTGTTGCATCTCCTGTGGGTCCATGGGAAAGTGCTGGAAGAAAAGGAGTAACTGGTGGACACAGAAGAGGGCCGGTGAGTCACAAAGGAAACAAACCCTTAGAAATGCTGAAAAAGGAGGGAAGAAAACAATGTTTCTGCCAGTGGAACCTCATTGAAGGTGATTGATATTGAGAAGGATGATCTGTTGAATGTGAAAGCTAGTGGTCTGGAAGATAAAGACCAGGGGAACTCTATCCTTGCTCTGTCCAGGAGGTGAGGTGTAAAAGCAGAGGCATGGGACAAAGATGTGGTCAAGGGCTCTGTTAATTATGGTGGAGTGGAAGCCATGAGTCTGGAAGAAGAAGATATCTCAGAGGCACTTGTGTATGCAAAGTCTTATCATAAGAGCAAATACGATGGAGACAGAGGAACTCGGAGAATTGAATGGATTTCTGCAGGATGTAGGGTGGGAAGAAGTATAGTTGAGATAGCAATGCAAGTCTGTAGGCTTGCAATGGATATTTGTGGTGAGTCTATAGAGATAGTGAGATCCAGAAAGAGAAGAGAAGTATCAGGGATGGATCATATGAGAGTGTGATCAGGGTAACATAAGTAATGATATTTTCACATTCTGTATGAGTGTACAAGCAACACCAACACAGTCATCCATATACCAGAGAAAGAGTTAAGAGAGGAGGGTCTAAGTAGAACGGAAACAAAAACTATTCCACCAGTACTACAAAAAGTGTAGTTCGGTGCTGTGCATGTTCCCATAGCTATATCTTTGATCCAGAGAAAGTGAGCAGACTTGAAGAAATTGTTCGAAGTGAGAACGAGTTCAGCCAGGCATATAAGTGTGTTCCTGGAGGGAAACTGATTTGGCCTCTGTTCAAGTGAGAAGCGAAGGGTGATCCGACCTTCCTGGTGTGGAATGCTGTAGATGGATTGTATACCCATGGTAAAGGCGGGACCATGGAATTCGAAGCTGTAAAAGTGGCAGAGGGCATTAGAGGTGTCATGTTTGTAAGTGGAAAGGGAAAAGACAGGGTAGAAAGGATGGGATCAAGGTAGGACAAAATGACATAGATGGGACAAGTGCAGGCTGATACTGTGGGTCTGCCTCTACGGTCCTCCTCATGGATCTTGGGAAGAAGGTAGAAAAGGGTCGTGCAGGGCTTGGACGCTACAAGGTTCGATGCTGTGGAGGGAGATGTACATCACTGTCCTTTGTGTGCTCCCCTCTTCCCTTTAGTTTTCCCCATGTTTTTGGTTGGAATTGTAACTTATCCACCACTGCTCTGTTAAAAATGAGATATAAATGCAGATTGTTGTGAATGTTGTTGTACTTGTGCACATAGATTCTTAGATCCCTTATTGATCCAACTCCCCTGTGCTTCTCCATGTGGGACTCTATTTTTAATTGATCTTTTATTCAGTATATTCTTTCTAACTTTTGGTCCCTTCTGACATTGTTCTTCCCTCTTGCCATAACAATATCTGCAACTTTTTTCTCATTCCTAGCTGAAAGTTGAATTGGCGTACCAGGACAGATCCCCAAACAACACCAATCTATCATTTTCTTGTTATCACATCTATCTTGCCCCAGCTTTTCTTCCATCTGTACATTATACAGCTTCAGCTCAATGTGATTTAATTTCTTCTAGTAATTTATTTCACAAACCACCTATTACTGCGTGAGGATTCATCTAAAAGAAATCAATTTGATGCCTTTCTTTCATTTCACTAACTATTAAGTTGGTTAAACTTGAAATTGCTCACGTCTGCCCTCATAACACATTCTAAACATTTTAAATGAATAACAGTAATTTCACTCTCCCATCTCATTTGGTTTACCCCCTGCTCTTTTCTACATAAACATATATGAATTGAATTCTTCAAATAATTTATCATTATCCAATAAAATCTGTAAGATTTAACTGAGACATTGTATTTCCCTACTTATTTCTGTTTATGTACTTAGCTAAAAGATTTGAGGCTGGAGTTTAACTAGTTTCAATATCAGCTTATTATCTAATTGATATCAATTGATTATTTTATCTACCAAATTATTTTTCTTCTATTTATCAAATCCCTGCCAATGTATCTTCCGTAATAGTTTCTTATCTTTCTGTTGTATCTCGGTAACCTTATTCTTCTTTTGTATTGTGGAGACTGCAGCAAATTATTAACTCTGGAATTTCAATGGCATCCTCCCTATTTTCTATAATCACACCCATGTCATTTCTAGCCACAATTTTTTATGAGCTGAGCCAAAGAAATACCTATTATACTGTTCTATCGGTGGAATTCTAGGCTCTCAATCTGTGTTTATGGTCTGTTCTTCTCAAAGAGCTCTGTGATGTGAAGGAAATGTCAGTAAATGAACATCAAAGAGAGGGAGAAAAGATCAAAATAAGCGGGGTGAGGAATGCAAAGGTTAAGTGCAAAGCACAGGCAGAAAACAGGAAGAATGGGAAATGAAAAGGTTAGACATGAAGGATGAAGAAGAGATTGGGAGAAAATGAAACAGAAAGAAAATGATAGAGAAACTAATGAGAATATTCAGATGTTGCAGCAATCAAGATTCAGGATTACTTTTCCCATAGAAATACTCTTATATTTAAATTATTACGCTATATCCTTAGACAGGAACATATTCTAAGTTATATAATTACAATAAATATTAATAACATGAACCATAACTGTTGATGTAAACACCATATTATGTCAATTACATTTGTCCCACTCCCAAAACAAAAGCTGTGCTGATGTGCATAAAGCCATCCAAGGAATACTAAAGATTTTAAAGTTCATTTCAGAAAACCACTGAAAGGAATTTTTAGGTGCATTTTATTCAGAATATCAACAAATGTCAGCATTGACTGAAGCTGCAGCATGAAGTGTCTGATGTCAGAGTAATTTGTGAAGATCTTTTATTGACTGGATGTCATTTTTAAGTATTCTTCAGTTGTGCATTTATAACATTTTCAAGGGTGTTCTCAACGGCTTGGAAATAATATAGGACTTCCAAACTTGTTGTATACAACAACCAAAGATCTCTGGAAAAAAAAGGAATGGCCAGTTTGTCTGAGATTAGATTATTCATGCTCTAGCATAGAAACTGGATGAGAAATTTGCTTTAGGGTGGTTGCCAGCATATTTACCTTCCATTGTACTCACCTCCCACTATATTTATGTATGTTGACTTCAGTGAAGTTGAAAATATGGAGAGGAGAATAAGAGGTAGTCAATACTACATTACAGATTTAACATTACTGATTAAAGACAAACTTTTAGCCCACAATCTTTATCTTAGTTTCCTAATACATCTCATTATTTTCTTTTGCATAATCTGGTATTTGGAATACAGTTTTTGATAGTTAATTGAGTGACATGTCGACCAAAATATGACAACAACAGTTTGCCCGTTCAATTCTCACATTAAATTTACTGGAGCATTATATCAAGCTGATATGAAGTAAAAATAATACTTACCTTCTTGACAGTGAAAAATACATGGCTCATAGTAACAACATAAAATCAGAAAATGCTACAGTGACAGAAACTGGTCGGTCATAATTAGTACCAAATTGTTATTACCTTGACAATCAGAAAAACTGCAAATGCTGACAATCTGAAATAAAAACAGAAAATACTGGAAACACTGAGCAAGGTCAGGCAGCATCTGTGAAAAGACAAACAGTTAACACTTCTGGTCTGGGACACTGGGACCCTGGATCCGTTCATCAGAACTTGGGAAAGATTTTGATGAAGAATCTCAGACCTGAAATATTAACTGTTTTTCTATCCACAGATGCTGGCTGACCTGCTGAATGTTTCCAGTATTTTCTGTTTTTATTTCAGGTTGTCAAAGTAATAATAATTTGATGCTAATTCTGACCTATAAGCCTCTGTCACTACCATTCCCCCTCGCCTCCCACACCTGGATCTATCTGTCATTTCTGTTTCTTCCTTTTCCTTATGTTTTCCCCTATCACCCTTGGTCTCAGCACTCAGCTTCGACCTGCCCCACCCGTTTCCATCTGCCCATCATCACACCATCATCTGGTTCCACCTATCACCTACCAGCTTCTGTCTCACCCCTCCCTCTCACCTCTATATACTGGCTATCTTCCCTCTAAACTTTTGGTCCTGATGCAGGGTCTTGATCCGAAACATCGACTATTCCTTTGTCTCAACCCACTCAGCTTTTCCAGCAGTTTATTTTTTGCTCCAGATTCCAGATTCTGCATTCCCTCTTGTGCCTGATGCTCTACATTTTTTTTTTACCCTGTTACTTCCACGATAAATTGTGATTCTTATTGAATTCCACCAGGGAGGAATTTTTCTATGATTTTGATTATGATTCCGATTAAGTTTCCAGTCATTACTAACCAGGCCGCATTCATCAGGTGGGTGGCATTCATGGTATGCTGTAAGGTAAACTCACCGCTGGGTCACAACCTGAAAGACATCCACCCCTCCATTACGAGGACTACTAACAGTGAGGTACAGTGGCATGCAAAAGTTTGGGCACCCCTGGTCAAAATTTCTGTTACTGTGAATAGTTAAGTGAGTAGAAGACGAACTGATCTCCAAAAGACATAAAGTTAAAGATGAAACATTCTTTTCAACATTTTAAGCAATATTAGTGTATTATTTTTGTTTTGTACAAGTTTAGAGTGAAAAAAGGAAAGGAGCACCATGCAAAAGTTTGGGCACCCCAAGAGATTTGAGCTCTCAGATAACTTTTACCAAGGTCTCAGGCCTTCATTAGCTTGTTAGGGCTATGGCTTGTTCACGGTCATCATTAGGAAAGGCCAGGTGACGCAAATTCCAAAGCTTTATAAATACCCTGACTCCTCAAACCTTGTCCTAACAATCAGCAGCCATGGGCTCCTCTAAGCAGCTGCCCAGCACTCTGAAAATTAAAATAAGTGATACCCACAAAGTAGGAGAAGGCTATAAGAAGATAGCAAAGCGTTTCCAGGTCGCTGTTTCCTCAGTCCATACTGTAATTAAGAAATGGCAGTTAACAGGAATGGTGGAGGTCTAGTTGAGATCTGGAAGACCAAGAAAACTTTCCAAGAGAACTGCCTGTAGGATTGCTAGAAAGGAAAATCAAACCCCCGTTTGACTGCAAAAGACCTTCAGGAAGATTTAGCAGACTCTGGAGTGATGGGGCACTGCTCTACAGTGCAGCAACGCCTACACAAATATGACCTTCATGGAAGAGTTATCAGAAGAAAACCTTTCCTGCGTCCTCACCACAAAATTCAGCGTCAGAAGTTTGCAAAAGAACGTTTAGACAAGTCTGATGCATTTTGGAAACAAGTCCTGTGGACTGATGAAGTTAAAATAGAACTTTTTGACCACAATGAGCAAAGGTATGTTTGGAGAAAAAAGGGTGCAGAATTTTGTGAAAAAAACACCTCTCCAACTGTTAAGCATGGGGGGTGGATCGATCATGCTTTGCGCTTGTGTTGCAGCCAGTGGTACGGAGAACATTCCACTAGTAAAGGGAAGAATGAATTCAATTAAATACCAGCAAATTCTGGAAACAAACATCACACTGTCTGTAAAAAAGCTGAAGATGAATAAAAGATGGCTTCTACAACAGGATAACAATTCTAAACACACCTCAAAATCCACAATGGACTACCTCAAGAGGCACAAACTGAAGGTTTTGCAATGGCCCTCACAGTTCCCCGACCTAAACATCATCGAAATCTGTGGAAAGACCTCAAAGAGCAGTGCATGCAAGACGGCCCAAGAATCTCACAGAACTAGAAGCCTTTTGCAAGGGAGAATGGACAAAAATCCCCCAAAAAAGAACTGAAAGACTCTAGTTGGCTACAGAAAGTGTTTACAAGCTGTGATATTTGCCAAAGGGGGTGTTACTGAGTACTGCCCATGCAGGGTGCCCAAACTTTTGCTTCAGGCCCTTTTCCCTTTTTGTTATTTTGAAACTGTAAAAGATGGAAATAAAAAAAGTAATCTTGCTTAAAATATTAAAGAAATGTGCAATCTTTAACTTTATGCCTTTTGGAAATCAGGTCATCTTTTACTCGCTTAGCTATTCACAGTAACAGAAATTTTGACCAGGGGTGCCCAAACTTTTGCATGTCACTGTATGAAGGTTGCAGGCACTGGGAGATAGCACTGACAGTCAGGACCATTGGAAGCTGATTATTCAGGAGGGCATTGGAAGAGGCAAAGGGAAATGGTGATCTCAGCTGGCTCAAGAGTGGGTCCTCTACCTTTATCTGCAGATAGCGCAGTAGAGACTGCCTCGACAGAGTAAGCCTCCTGAGCCACAGTGGACAATGTTCAACTCAGAGTTGACCAGTAAGGTTCAAACCATCATCCTACAAGATGAAAGGCTGCCATAGATCTCATCAGCATTTCAAACAAACTGACTAACCACAATGCTAGCTGGTGAGAATTACCTCCTCAATTCAGTATCACAAAAACAACATTTTCCAAATGACACCTTCAGCTCAGAAATATAATATGTAAAATATTTCTCTTTTTCTGTTTTTTTTCCTACATTTTCACACAGTTCTCCATTAATTTTCCACTTGTTTGTTGTACGTTTTCTCCATTCTGAGATGCAGTGCACTCTGAGAATTATACTTCCAATCAAGAGAGGTGAATACTACAATTCCTTCATTGTATCTCTTTTACACACAAGAATTTTCAACAGGAGCTTCATTCCACTGTCTCAGTTGAGTAGTAGAAACTCTGAGGACTAAGTAAATTTCTTGCCATAGACCCCCAAAAGTGGAGGTATATCTCAGAGAGAGAGAGAGAGAGTGAGCTTTCATTAATGTATTTCAAAATGACAGTAGCTCACTTAACAAGAAATTTTGCCTAAGGGAAACCTCTTAGTCAAAAAGAAAAAGGAAGCAGATGTAAGGTTTAGGAAGCTGAAATCAGACAGGGCCTTTGAGGAATAAAAAGGAAGCAAGGGAGAATTAAACAGGGAATCAAGAGAACTAAAAGGGGCCATGAAATTTTACTAGGTGAGTAGGATTAGAGAGAATCCCATGGCATTTTAAAAATGCATTGTAAACAAGAGGGTAAGGAGGGAGAGGGTAGGATCACTCAAAGAAAAAAGGAGGACCTCCTTATGCCTGGAGCTGGAGGGAGTGGGCAAGGGACTAAACAAGTACTTTGTATCAGTATTCACCAAGGAGAAGAATATGAGGGACAGCAAGATCAGGGAGAGGCAAACAGATATTCTAGGGCATGTTGATATCAAGAAAGAGGAGGTGTTGGGTCCCTTGAAGAACATTAAGCTGGATAAGTCCCCAGGGGCTGATGGAATCAATCACAGGTCATTGACAGAGGCAAGAGAGGAGATTGCTGGACCTTGAGAGAGATCTTTGTATCCTCTTTTGCTACAGATAGGCAAGATCCCAGAGGACTGGAGAATTGCTGATGTTGTTCTTTTGTTTAGCAAGGGCAATAGGAAAAATCCAGCAAATTATAGGATGGTGAGCCTTACATCAGTGATAGGGAAGCTATTGGAGACGATTCTTGGGGATAGTATTTACTCACATTTTGAAAAGTATGGATTTATTAGGGGCAGTCAGCATGGCTTTGTGTGGGCGAGATCATGTCTTACAAACTTGATTGAGTTTTCTGAGAAGGCGACGAAGATAATTGATAAGGGTAGGGCATTGGATGTTGTATACATGGACTGTAGTAAAGCTTTCAATAATTTCCCTCATGGTAGGTTGATCCAGAAGGTTAAGATACATGGGACAAATAGAGACTTGGAAGATTTGATTCAAAACTGGCTTGGTCATAGAAGACAGATGATAGTGGTGGAAGAGTGTTATTCTGACTAGAGGTCTGTGATCAATGGTGTTCCACAAGGATCATTGCGGGAACCTCTGTTGTTTGTGATATAAAACTATATAAATGATTTGGATGAAAAGATAGGTGGGCTGATCAGCATGTCTGTGGACAACACAGAAATTGGCAGCGTTATGGATGGTGAGGAAGATTGTCAAAGGATTCAGCAAGATACAGACCAGTTGAAAATATGGGCAGATAAGTGGCAGATGGAGATTAATCTGGGCAAGTGTGAGGTGTTGCACTCTAGGAAGTCAAACGTAAGAGTAAATATATACAGTAAATGGCAGGACCCTTAGGAGCATTTATGTACAGAAGGATCTTGGGGTGCAAGTCCAAAGCTCCTTGAAAGTGACAACACAAGTAGATAGGGTGGTAAAGAAGGTGTACAACATACTTGAGTAGAGAAGTCAGGAAGTTATGTTGCAGATGTATAAAACGTTGGTTAGCTCACATTTGGAGTATTGTGTGCAGTTCTGGTTGCCGTATTACAGGAAGGATGTGGGACTTTAGAGAGAGTACAGAAGAGCTTCACCAGGATGTTGCCTGGATTGGACAGTATTAGCTATATGTAAGGGTTGGACAAACTTGGATTGTTTTCTCTGGAGCAGCAGAAGCTGAGGCATGACCTTATCGAAGTATATAAAATTATGAGAAGTATAGATAGGTTAGATAGTCTTTTTTCCCAAGGTGAAAATGTTAAATACTAGAGAGCGTAGATTTAAGGCGAGAGGGAAAAGTTTGAAGGAGATTTACAAGGCATGTCTTTTTACAGAGAGTGTAGTAAGTGCCTGGAATGTGTTGCCAGGGAGGTGGTCGAAGCAGATATGATAGCAAAGTTTAAGAGGCATTTGTATGGGCACAATGATAGGCAGTGAATTTAGGAATATGGACTTGTGCAGGCAGATGGGACTAGTTAGATTGGTATAATCAGCACTGACATTGTGGGCCAAAGAGCCTGTCCCTGGGCTGTACAGTTATATTCCATGTTCCAGAGCCTACATAATTTTAAGCAAAGATCTTTTATTGCTCAAATTAGTCAGAGCCTAGGAATTACATCACGTACCACAGCGTGCCTGAGTGTTATGTAGTTGAATTTATACTACAAGTTGACCCTTGTTCATAAAGATCACAATTTTTGGTCCAAGTCTATTGCATGTATGATGCTATCATATGGAGAATGCCAAAGAAGTCCAGTGCCATCAAGAGCATTGTTTAAGTTCACTTTCAACTAAGATGCATACATGTGCATGACCCCTCCCAGCAGTGCTGGTCACTTACAGAGGTACAGATCTTCTGACTGCGTGTGAGGACTTCCACTGCAGGCATTCAAAGGCTTCCCGAGTCCATGGATGTCTGGTTTGAAGAATGGTCCATTTGAAAATTTGACCTAACCCCTTGTACCGGACCTCATCAGTGTGGATACAGTCGGCCGAATGGCCTGTTTCCATGCTGTATGGCTCTTTGACCTCCTCTTGTCCCTTGACCTCAATAGTTCTTGAGCCCCACATCACAGGAGTTTTGGCTGATTCCAGATTTATTAACTCCTTCCACCCAGGATTGTGTTTGGAATCATTGAAGTTCCGATGTGACCATCACAAAGGTGTAAGACCCACCTGATGTCTGTATCAGACCCTGAAGTCCTGATGCCTTCCAACTCACACAGACATGCGGGGAGAACGTACAATCTCCTTATAGCCAGCGGCAGGAATTGAACCTGGGTCGCTGGCTCTGTAATAGCTTTACACTAACCGCTACACTACTGTGCCATCTTTATACAGATATATAGGAAAGGGAAATAAATTCCCATTAGTAAGAAAAAAATACAAATTACATGGGCAATTTAATGGAGGAGGTTATATAGGAATATGGAGACAGGACAGGCACAGGTCCTCCTCAGGTCACAAACACCTGACACAAGCACCCATACACATGAACAAGCATTTGGGAGGTCAATGGGATGGATTTGCCAGCTCCCAACATCCCAGGACGGGCCTCCTTCCCTGCAGGTCTCCCTCAAACACTACCTTCCCATGTGACCTTAAACCTGTACTATACCTGTTTTCCTCTGCTTGATGGAGGAGAGGACTCGGGAAACCTAAGGCTTTTACGTAACACACACCTTTATATGATGTGTTGCAGAATATTGCTGAAATGAAACAATACATGCGCTGGTAACTTGCACAATATCAGTTTTTTTTCACTGCCATTTGAACATCGAAGAATCACTACACTTAGGTGGAAAGATAGTCCCCTTCCAATCTCAGCATCAGCATCAAACATTTGTAATCAGCCTTTAAACAGCACCAGATACAGAACAACTTATCTGAGAAGAGCTAACGGCAAAAAATCTTAAGAGACATAATGACTTTTATTGTGTGCGATAGTGCTTTGTTTCCTGTAGTTAATGGGCCATATCATACATGATTCCACCCATCACCCTTGTTTACTAGCCCTATGGCTGTGTTAATCTTTTGCAGTCATGTGTTTCCCACTTCAGTTTCATAACTGTCTTGTAAGCAGAGTGGGCTACAACACTGGCCAGGCTTCCAGGCATCTCGTCCTGATCTCTTCCCCCAGCATCTTTAACAGCCCATTCTAAAAATCGAAGATATTTAACCATTAATTAATTGAAGACATAAATATACAGAGAAAGGAAATTAAACTGAAAATAACAGAATTTTTAGTTTTAATGGAAGCTAACAAAAGATCACCTCTTCTGTAACCTTCCTATTTGTACATAGATGCCTCAATTTAGAATTACTTTGCTTGGTCCATTTAGTCAGTGTTGATATTTATTCCCCAGAGCCCTAAACTTCAGTACAGATCATTTTACAATTCCATTCCTGTAAATTGTTTGGGACCCTAACAGTTCAAAGTCAGAAATGTGGCCACGAACTGAATTCCCACGCAGTAGAAGATGCCTACTGCCAGGCAGCAGCTGGCAAATCCATCCCGTTGACCTCCCACGTTGATATGGACTCTGACCTCACGATCTACCTTTTGACCTTGCACCTTATTGTCTACCTGCACTGCACTTTCTCTGTAGCTGTGACACTTTACTCTGTACTGTTATTGTTTTTACCTGTACTACCTCAATACACTCTGTACTAACTCAATGCAACTGCACTGTGTAATGAATTGACCTGTATGATCAGTATGCAAGACAAGTTTTTAACTTACCTTGATACAAGTGACAATAATAAACTGATACCAATACCAATACCAAGTGCTTGTTCATGTGTATGGGCTGTGTATAAGTCAGGTGTTTGTAACCCGAGGAGGACCTGTGCCTGTACTGTCTCCATATTCCTATATGATCTCCTCCATTAAATTGCCCATGTAATTTGTATTTTTTTTCTTACTAATGGGAATTTATTTCCCTTTCCTATATATCTGTTTAAAGATGGCATAGTAATGTAGTGGTTAGTATAATGCTATTACAGATCCAGTGACCCAGGTTCCATTCCCGCCACTGTCTGTAAGGAGTTTGTACATTCTCCCTGTGTGTCTATGTGGGTGCCCTCCGGGTGTTCCGGTTTCCTCCTACGTTCCAAAGACGTACAGGTTAGGAGCTGTGGGCATGCTATGTTGGCACCGGAAGAGTGGCGACACTTGCAGGCTGCCCCCAGCACATCCTCAGTAACACAAAAAGATGCATTTCACTGTGTGTTTCAATGTACATGTGACTAATAAATAAATATCTTATCTAATGAGCCAACATCTTGAACCAGTACAATCTGTGTGGTGCAAGTAAGAAAATTCCAAGATATAGACTTAGTGCTGAAGAAGAAAATACATGTTCACTCTTGGCAGAAAATGCTTACCTTTGGCCAGCAGTTTCATGGACAACCTCTGGCAATATCCTCCTCATCCATCTCCTCTCTCCTTCTCCCATCCCTGCAAGTCGGAAGATACAAGTGTATCAGACTTTCCATTCTGCCACTGTATTCACTACTGATTCCAATGGCGAAACACAAGCATGTATCCAGCCCATTCAATTGAATGAAGTTGCTTGAAAGGATAAATTCAAATAAATGGATTGTTCATTATTTTCTTTATTTTACTTTACATTCATGATTTAAATAACTTTCCAACAATTTAAGGTATTTTTCGTAATTTTTGATATATTTTTTAACTATTTTATTCTGTTTCAATTGATCTTGCATACCTCTGATTATCAGAGATATTTAATAACACTTGAAAAGATCTTTGAAAGTAGGAAGCTGTCAGTGTCGTGGTTAGCGTAACACTATTATAACGCCAGCGACCCGGGTTCAATTCCAGCCACGGTCTGTCAGGAGTTTGTACGTTCTCCCTGTGTCTGCGTGGGTTTCTTCCCACATTCCAAAGACATACAGGTTAGGAAGTTGTGGGCATGCTATGTTGGCGCCGGAAGAGTGGCGACACTTGTGGGCTGCCCCAAGAACATTCTCAGTAATGCAAAAAGATGCATTTCACTGTATGTTTCGATGTACATGTGACTAATAAATAAATATCTTAACTAATATCTTATCTAAACGATCAGACAGAGGGGGCACGGTGCCTCAGGACCTGACTCTTAGTCACTGCTAAGGTCCCACTGAGGCTTGTAGCATAGCCATAGTGTCCTGACCTCCAGGTCATTTGGACCTGCAAATTACAGCAGCTGATTGGACCGGCAGATGATATGAGGTCATTGGAAAAGCATTGGGAATGATGGCTGGCTGTGAGCTAGAGGTGAGTATGATCTGACCCTATATCCTTTTTAACTTCTTTCATATTCTTGGGGAAAGAACCTGAAATAAGGCAACTACTTGAAACAAACATCCTGTTGCACAAGCAACAATTAAGCCCCTTGGTTTCAGGAAGAAGTGAACTTTGATTGTTCAAATCCAAATGGAGGAAGGAGAATGAGCCTACTTCCTGCACAGGAGGAAGATTCAAAATTGTGGCCAACTTCAAATGACTGCATCACCACAACTGAATGCTCGGAATATCATTTCAAAGGAGGCATTCTATTAGTGGTCACTTTGCAATCTCCACAGATCCAGAAGGTCTTAGATACCATCACTTCTGAGAGAGTTTCACTTAACAACATAACTTAAGATGCTTGTCTTAAATTTTTGAATTTACTTCATGGAAATATCTTAGTCAAGGATTGGATCAACGTGCACCTGTTTTTTTTAATGCTCAAATTATGCTTTAAAGCCAATGTAGGCATATTTCAATGTGATGGCACCAACTCCCTGATGTAACCCTGCTCACTTCCCAGTACAATTCAGCTGAAAACAACTGTCTTTTTCTCCAGCATCAATCCCACACATCATCAACATTCTCTGCTTCACTGACAGAAATTGGAGCAGTAACCTGCAACCAATGACCTTTGTATATAACTCCCAGTGAAACAAGGAGCTAACCCTTCCGCAAGTCAGCATGTGAATTAAAAGGTTCCCACTGGAGAGACCGATGTGTTGCTCTCTGAATCTGCCAGCATGTTGGGTCTCACAATAATTATTGTAGCTGTGCTTAGCAAAGATACTGTATATTGTTGTAATCTGTACAGAGCAATGAGCAGGTGCCTTGCAGTGGCTAGGGGCACTCACTGTAGGGGACTTGATCTGTGGCAACAGTGAGGGAAGAAGTGGTGAATGGTTGATGTGTCCAAACACTCTGAAGATGTGTCTCTCTTCTCCTGTTTTGCATGGCAGCTGTTGATAATAATGTAGTTTGAGGCTGCCATGGACAGAGCTCTGTTCTGCCTATGACCCACTGCTCACGTTTTCTGGTGGCAAATTACATGCAGCAGATTGGAACTACAGATTATATGCAGTCATTGGAAAAGCAGTGGGAACACTGGCTGCTGCAGTCAGCTACCGTCAGAACCATGCAGGGCCCCTTTGTAATGCAACTCACAGGGTGAAAAAAACCTGAATAATTTTGTACAGGGAAGTTTCCCAATGTTACAATTTTTTGAGAGTCCTGACTGTATGTTAGCTTTAGTTCAGAGCACCAGATAAGAGTTAATTCCAATTGCTAGACACATAATACTCTCTTCTTCTGATTTACAACAAACTCCAGTAGAGAATTCTACAGCTTCCACTGCAGCTTTTTGTTGTCTATCCTATTTTTTTTAACATTTAATCTTCAAGCTTTCTTCTAGATTTTTTTTGAGACAAGTCTATTTCTGTTTACCTTGACTCACCTCTATGATATAAATCTCCTCCATCAAATCAACTTGCAATCTTCTCAGTTCTATTGAAAGCAGCCACAATTTTTCAAGTGTTAATTCACATATGTTACTCCTCATGCCAGACAACATTGCCATGAATTTTGCTGCTTCTGCTATTGCTTCCATATCTCTCACACTGTGTGTACCTTGGGTCAGCACAACTGAGATTCATTTTTACATCATGGCTTTAATATGTGATTTCTGCAGCCATTGAATCCAATCTTTCTTCAGACACTTTAAACGGTTCAGCCTCTGAATAACTTTGCTGTTTCACATCACCCTGCTTTTAGAATTCAACCTGTGTGTTTTATCAAAAAGATAAAATGGCATATACTTAATTCCATATACTAGCATTTTTTAATATTTCATCAAATTGTTTCTGTTGTTTTGGTCCTCAGAACTTCTTCTATATTTAACATTTTTCTATGATCTATATAATTTGGACATCATTCCCTCTGTGTATGCAGCCAAATCATTGATATGAACTTTGAATAGAAGGTAATCTCCAGAACTCAATGGGACATAGATGTCCACCTAACTCATTCTGAGAAAACTCCCTCAGTGCACATTGGGATAAGAAGAAGTGGGTCGTCTTTTTCTCATCTGCACAACTACTTTATCAGCACGTGGCTCTATGCATGGGAAAGTGAAGGCAGAAGAAGTCAAAAGAATGCATCCTCTTATCAGCTCCCAACCCACTTTTTTATTGCAGTCAACTTGTTTCTGGATTGTTTTCTGTAACTGGAATGTAGATGCGTTGGTGCTAGAATCATAGCCAAGTCTTTGGGAAATATTCCAAGAATTCCCAATTTAATCTCCTGTTTGTCATTGACTGGGATTTATTCAGAAAGTAACAGTGGTCGATGGCAGACCACTGCCTCAATTTGTCATTCTGTTGATATATCCACCTTCTCCTCCCCCACCTGACTCCATCTGCAAATCAACCCCTCCACACTTGGATCCACCTAGCGTGTGCCAGCTCTTGCCCTACCTCTTCCCCTCACCTCTTTATACTGGCTATCTCCCCTCCATTCTTTCAGTCCAGATGCTGGGTCTCGACCTGAAATATCATCTGTCTATTTCTCTCTGCAGATATTGCCTGACCTGCAGACTTCCTCCAGTAGCTTGTTTTTTGCTCCAGATTCCAGCATCTGCAGTCTCCACTGCCTAAGTACTGTGTGAAGTTTTGGTCTCTATTCTTAAAGAAGGATACTCTTCATTTGGAAATGTAGATTCACCTGAACTATTCCTGAGATGAGCAGGTTCACTTGTGAGAAGAGATTAAGACCAATTGGTCTAAACTCTCTGGAGTTCAGAAGAATGAGAGGTGATCTCATCTAAATATACAAGATCCTCAAAGGGATTAACAAGATAGATGCTGAAAGGCTGAAAGTCTAAAACCAAGGGAAATAATCTCAGTGTAAAGCATAGGTACTCAATGGGTCCTTGACCTTCATCAAAGTCCATTGCAGAATGTACACTCATACATATTATTGCAATCCAGACAGCAGCTTGTCACAAAGCACAATTATTAAAGAGCTGACAGCCTTAATGCAGCGATTACCATTCACAGTCAATATTACATACACCGCTTACCCTTTGTTTAAGCAAAAGAAAACGTAAGCTGATTTAACACATGGAACAACTTTACTCAAGTTACTGTTTTTTGCACTATCTGTGATCATTGAGTGCTACTGCTGTTAATTTTGTTGAACTTGCAGATATGTCAATGTTTTAGGAGTAGCATTTGTCACTGTATTCAATGATGTTGTTTCATCTTGACACTTCGGGAAATATTACATGTTGACTCTGAATGTGCTTTCCATCTCAGCAATATCTTTGATCAGTTTTCTTCAATGCTGTTCCAATATGTATGCACTAATGGCAAGTGGACTTTTCTGAATTCCTTACCAATATTAGTGAAATAGTTCCTACAACCAATTACCTCTACTAATTACCAGTTGAGCTGGGCAGAGGAAACAGGTCCGCTGCTAATTCAGTCTAAATATCTTAGATCTGGGCACAGGCTACTGTCTGGCATTAAGAATTCTATTAAAAGTCTCTTTACAATCTCCACAGATCCAGAAGATATTTTTCCATGGATACCACACAATGAGAGGCCTCTATCATTTTTACCAATACCCTGTCTCAAGTGGGGTTAGCTAGATTGGCATCATGGTTGGCACCAAAATGTTGGGCCGAAGGGCCTGTTTCTGTGCTGTACTTTTCTATGTTTCAATGTTCTATTCCAGTCAGTTCTTCCGTCTGGGTTCTTAATGCAAAAGATATGTTCATACTGGAGACACAAGAGGCTGCAGATGCTGGAATCTGAAGCAATACACAAAACGCTGGAGGAACTCAGCAGGCCAGGCAGCATCTTTGGAGGGAAATAGACAGTCAACGTTTCGGGTTGCGACCCTTCATCCGGACTGAAAGATAGAAGGAAAATAGCCAGTATAAACAGGTGGAGGGAAGGGGTGGGGCAAGAGCTGACAGGCAATAGGTGGATCCAGATGAGGGCAGGTGATAGGCAGATGGGCGACGGGAAAGTGGGACTAGCGCCAGAAGCTGGGAGGTGATGGGTGGAAGTGACAAAGGGCTGAAGATGATGGAATCCGAGAGGAGAGGAAGGTGGTACATGGAACAAAAGGAGGGAGGTGGGGATGGCAAAGAGGAGTAGTCAGGGAGGGGAACCAGTGGGAGGAGCGTGTGGGTGATGGGCAGACGGAGAAGGTGGGGGAGGGGAAAGCGACAGGGTGACGGGGGCCAGGTAGATCACAAGATCACAAGACAAAGGAGCAGAAGTAGGCCATTCAGCCCATCGAGTCTGCTCCAAGGAAAAGGGAAAAAAGAAAAAGAAATGAGAAATGGGGAGGAGAAAACAAAACTATTCTAATCCCAATTTCCGGCCTTATCCCCATATCCCTTGATACCCCAACTATTTAGATATCTATCTAGATCAGGAGGAGAGAGAAAGAGCAGTTGGAGAATTCAGTTCTAGGCTACCCAGGTGGAATTTGAGGTGCTGTTCCTCTTATTTGCTTTTAGCCTCATCTTGGCACTGCAATGTATTGTACTCTGTTGGTTCTTTGCCTCAAGTGAATTCTTTTGCAGAATATAAGTAGTGATACACACTGCTGCAGCATAGAGAGCAGTAAGTCATGTGACACAATCCTTGCGAGATGATAGCCTCAAAGGAACAATTCATATTCAGAACCAATTTTACAAATATCGCACTGGGGAAAAGAGGTTGATCATTCAGGAATGAGATTAATTTTTATATTCAATAGGTTGTGCACATATTTTTGAACTTCTACCATATATGATCTATGGATGTGCAGTCATTGAGCATATTCAAGTCTGAAATTGATATACCTTGGGGAATTGGCAGGAAAGGGGACTTGAGGTACAGATCAACCATAATCTTACTGAATGGCAGAGTAGGCTCAAGGGGCTATGTGGCTGATTCCTGTTTACATTTCTTAAGTTAACTAAAAGAAAGAAGATGTCACACAAGCACACAAAGCACAATGGTGCAACCTACTGCACACAACATTTTTTATGTTAGTAAATACAATATTTCAATCTCAAAGGATTGTACTTAAAATTATGACACAAGAGATTCTGCATATGCTGGAATCTGGAGCAACACACACAAAATGCTGGAAGAACTCTGCAGGTCAGGCAACATCTATGGAGGGAAATAAACAGTCAACATTTTGGGTCGAAGCCCTTCATCAGGACTGGAAAGGAAGAGGGCAGAAGCCAGAATAAGAAGGTCAGGAGAGTGGGAGGAGCACATGCAGGCAGGTGAGAGGTGAGACCAGGTGAAAGGGGGAAGGCAAGTGGGCGGGGGTGGGGGAAGATGTAAGAAACTGAGAGGTGATAAGTAGAAGAGGCAAAGGGCTGAAGAAGAAGGAATCCGGTAGGAGAGGGCAGTGGACCATGGAATAAAGGGAAGGAGGTGGGCAGGTCATGAGGGCGGGGGAAGGGAAAAGACAAGGTGGAGGGGCCACAGGAATGAGGGAAGATAAAGGGAGAGGGGGAGAAGAGGGGAGGGGTTACCGGAAGTTAGAGAAATCGATGTTGAGGCCATCAGGTTGGAGACTACCAAGGCGGAATATGAGGTATTGTTCCTCCAACCTGCTTCTGGCCTCAACATGGCTGGAGAGGAGGCAGTGGATAGACATGTCAGTATGGGAGCGGGATGTGGAATTGAAGTGGCTGGCCACTGGGATATAAAAATTACCATTATATAAGCTCAAATTTCTTCATGAATTTTGTTTTATGCTAATGAAAACTCATGAGCAACTGGGCATTACTCCTGACAGAATTCAGAATCCCATCTTGTTGGAAGAAGGCACCAATTCTAAACCTCCTATTACTTTAACCAATTGCTATATTATCACAAATGGTTCAGATTTAGTTTATGTGATGCTACTTCTTGGCGTCAGGTCTAATTCCAGAAGCAAAGGCATATCAGAACTGGTGTTCTTCTGTGTATACCATTCTTGGCTAATGTTTGGCTGTTAAGTTCCCAGCATTTTTCTATCTCAAATTACAGTGTGTCCAAAATGCTCCTGGCTATTGTCTTTTGACAATTCTACATATTTTCCTTTAAATTACCTAACAAAGAAAGAACATACTTCAGATTGGTTGGACCAAAGGACAATGATTTGCATACCTAAAGGCCTATTATTCAAATTCAGAAAAAATAGCTGGACCAAATAAGTACTGAAATTACAAAATTAACAAGGCTATTGTGCAGGCAAGACTTTGACAAAGGCAACTTGGTGATCTGACTCGAAAAATAATGTTCATTCAAGCACAGGAAACAAGAATTTCCCATTTAAAAATACTTGTTATGAATAAACCTACAACTAATAATCAATAATCAAAAAAAATGGCAAGTTGAAACTAAGAATATTGAATGATTGTTATCTTTCTCAGTTGACATCAGTGCTTTTTGTGTTTTAGTGTTAAGGAGTCCTGAGTTCTTCTGCACTGTTCCTTGCCCACTGGTTTTAACCAATTAAATCCAAGTCTAATTCAGTCTGAAAGCATCTGGGGCTGAGTCACAATTGCGTGCAGAAAGGTGAAATATATAATCAGTTTACTGGCTGCAGGGAGATAGGCCGACTTTAGTGGGTTTAAACAGGACAATTGTTCAAATTGTTCAGCATTTTTAATCTGAACTGCACATTTTTAATGTTTAAATTTTTCCCTTTCTGATGGAGATGTATGGCAAACATGTGAAAGAGTGACAAAGATGCTAAAGATTTGATAGAATTCAGGACAGAGAGCCAGTTAAGTACATAACCGAAGGATATTGAAGTAAGGTGGGTTTCCAGTGCCAGTTAATGGACCATCATATACTCTGGTAAGTCCACTTTAAGTATTGCTGAAGCAAGCCTATTAAGCTTTGTGAAGGCCTGCTTTAGTGTGAGTGGACTGCAGATTGTGTGGACCTTGCATGTATGGATGTACATCTCTGAGTCCTGAAGTGACATTCAGGATTTTCGTGGATGTCTTCCGACACCAAATGTCTAGGCTTCTCCATGTGTTTGGATGTCAGATGCATGGCAAGCCTGCAGGAAATCTGTGGATTTTGCATAGCTCCCAAAGTTCCTGATATCCCTTTAAATATAATTTTATACAGAAATTAAATTGCTCAGTGGACATAACATGAATCCATATGAAACAATGTCTGGGTACTTCTTGTTAGAACTTTCAATGGAATATTTCTAAACTGGCCTCAGAATGCAACACTGCAACTAAAACTTATGGAGATGCTCACTGCCTATCCATTAAGAGGAAATGAAGGTCAAAACATAATGACCCAGCGGCCTGAACTAATTACTGGGATTCAATTACAAATGTCAGCAATGAAAACAGAATGCAAGATAGATAGGTTTAATGGTCATTCAGCATTTGGAATCAACCTTAAAAAGTCCTAAATTCTACAAGGTCATTTTGTGCACTTTCGTTACAGGATGTTGCCTTGAAGCAAACCCATCAGTTAAAAAGATTAAGAGACAAACAAGAATATTAGTGATGGAGCTTTTTGCTTGAGTAACCTTCAAAATCCAATAAAGACCTAAGGATTTACCAACAGTTTTGACCTCAATCAGGTTAATTTATTTGATAATATCTTTAAAATTTGGCTTCCTTCTTCAAACAAGAATGCAGTAAGGCAATAGAGCTCGAGAGAACTTGTGACCATTTTCATGGACACAAGTAAACTACACGTTTAAGTCTGACATAATAAAGTGATGGAATTCCCATTTCTGAACTGTAGGCAAATAGTGGAGTTTATCATATTCTCACTCCATCTACCAATGTGTTTAAAAATTTTAATCTCTTTAATCCAATGAAATAAGAATACTTAATTTACATTGGAATTTTAAAAGAACTAACCTTGATAATGGTAACCATGAAATTATAGGATCTGATTCACTAATTTGCAATCATTATGCAGTCTAGCCTATGTGTGATTCTAGACCTCGAGCGATGTGATTGACTCTTAAATGAACTCTGAAATGATCTAACAAGCCATTCAGTTGTATTCTAATCACTATGCTGAAACAAAACAAAATTATAATACTGGACAAAACACTTTGCATTCAAAAATAGTCACTCAATACAGACACAGCAATGTTGTTATTTGTCCAGTTGATCTTGCAAAGTCTTGTCCATGAATGTCTGGTGTATAATTAGGAGAATTGTTCCAAAGATTAGTCGAGCAATGGCCTAATAAAATCACATTCATGGAATCATACCCTGCAGTCTATGACTAAAGCTCCTTCATCACAATTCCAGGGTCTGTCTCATCCCACTGACAGAACCCATCCACCAGAAGTGATCGCAAGGTATGAAGACAGGAAGGGACAACACTGGGTCCTCAAAGCTGACTCTAGATCCCATGAAGTCTTATGATCTAGTCAGAAGTGGACAAAGAAATCTGGTTACCACCTGCAGTCCTCCTGTAACAAATGAATCAATATTTCGCCAACAGTTGGCGAAGCATGGCTAGTAGTAAGAGCCCAAGCTGTACACTGAACAGGAAACTACAATGTTCACCATCATCAACAAATTGAAGGTCACAGTGATCAGACTGGATTTTCTACAGGTAATGAGAGAGCTGATACTGGGATAAAAGAATTGACCTCACCTTCACAATGCCACATGATTCAGATGCATTTGTCCATGACAGCATAGATGGGAGTGACCTCTGCATTGTCCTAGTGGACGCAAGATCCTGTTTTCATATCAAGGATGCTCTCCTTCCTTTACATTTTGTTTTAAAAAGAATTGCAGATCCTGGAAATATGAAATAAAATCAGATAATGTTGGAAACACTCAGCAGGTCAGGTGGCACCCGGAGAAAGAGAAATAATTAACATTTCAAGTTGGAGACCGTTCATCAGAATTGGTGAAAGAGGGATATAAAAAAGTAATTTTAAGATGCAGAGAAGGTGGCAGGAAGTCCTGCCCCATGAGGTATCTTGTATATCTATCTGCACCTCCATATCTCTGTTTTCTCCATCAAGATAACTGAGCTTATCTATTTCTGGCATCTTGATAACCCCTAAATTTAATCCATCCAAAATCAATAGCTACCCTTCCAGTTGCAGAAGATCTCTTTACCATGCTTCCCCATCCAACCTATAATCAATTTTTATATGTGTATTATGGAGGGTCGTGGCTGTCATGTGACAACATTGACTCCATCTGGTCGGAAGACACACTACTGTCAATCAAGGCTTGGCTCCACCCCTGCCCCTCAGGGCACACCTGACGATTGGTTGCCTTAAGTGCCTTTGTACCTGGCACACTTGACCATTGGCCCTTTTGAACTACCTGGGCTGGACCACTCCCAGCATTCCAGCACTATAAAGAGGGCCACATGTGCTTGGTTCTCCCTCTTTGCTGTCTCCGAGGGATGCCGAGGTAAGCTGTGCACTGCTTGAGAGAAATTAGAATATCCCTCTAGCATAGAGCTGTGCTTGCACTGATTTTGAGGGGTGGCAGGCATCGTATTGTTACTTCCTTGATTCATTTGTACCCAGTTTGTTGTGTGTGTGTGTGTGCGCGCGCATCTCACCCTTGTTGCGATCCCCCCACATTCGCGATCACCTGTGTGCGTGTGTGTATGTGTGTGTTCATTCCCGTTTATCCTGTCCCGCGTTTGTCTTTTATAAATAAATCATTCTAACTACAAACACTGTGTCCAGAGTCCTTGCCCTTTGAGACCTTTTGAACTTGTCTTACAATAATATGGTACTAAACTGTATATGGTATATATGGTACTAAATTTGGAGAGGGATTGGAGCAGACAATATGGGAAAGTATTGAACTGGGGGAGGGGGAATTATGATGCTATTAGGCAGGAACTTGTGAGCATAAATTAGGAACAGATGTTCTTGGGGAAGTGTGCAGCAGAAAAGTGGAGGTTGTTTAGGGCATACTTGCATGACATTCTGGATAGGATTGTCCCATTGAGGCAGGGTAAGGATGGTAGAGTGAAGGAACTGTGGTTGACGAGAGATGTAGAATATCTTGGCAAGAGGAAGAAAGAAGCTTACCTGAGGTTTAGAAAGCATGGATCAGACAGGGCTCTGGAGAGTTACAAAGTAGCCAGAAGAGAGCTTAAGAATGGACTTAGGAGGGCTAGAAGGGGGCATGCGAAGTCCTTGGCGAGTAGGATCAAGGAAAACCCCAAGGCGTCCTACATGTATGTGAAGAATAGGAGGATGACTAGAGTGAGAGTAGGACCAATCAGGGATAAAAGAGGAAACGTGTGCCTGGAGTCGGAAGAGGTAGGGGAGGTCCTTAATGAATACTTTGCTTCAGTATTCACCAGAGAGAGAGACCTTGACGTCTGTGAGGACAGCATATGACAGGCTAATATGCCAGGGCATGTCAAAGAGAGAAAAGAGGATGTGCTGGAACTTTTGAGAAACATAAGGATAGATAAGTCACCGGGGCCAGACAGGGTATATCCAAGGTTATTACGGGAAGCTAGGGAAGAGATTACTGCGCCTTTGGCGATGATCTTTGCGTCCTCACTGGCCACAGGAGTAGTGCCAGATGATTGGAGGGTGGCAAATGTTGTTCCTTTGTTTAAGAAAGGGAGTAGGGATAACCCTGGGAATTACAGACCAGTGAGTCTTAATTCAGTGGTGGGCAAATTACTGGAGAAGATTCTTAGAGACAGGATTTATGGGCATTTGGAGAAGCATAGGCTGATTAAGGACAGTCAGCATGGCTCTGTGAGTGGCAGGTCATGCCTCACGAGCCTGATTGAATTCTTTGAGGATGTGACAAAGCACATTGATGAAGGTAGAGCAGTGGATGTGGTGTAGATGGATTTTAGTGAGTCATTTGATACAGTTCCTCATGGAAGGCTTACTCAGAAAGTCAGAAGGCATAGGATCCAGGAAAAGTTGGCTGTGTGGATTCAGAATGGCTCGCTCATAGAAGACAGAGGGTGGTGGTAGATGGAGAGTATTCTGACTGGAGGTCGGTGACCAGTGGTGTTCCGCAGGGAGCTGTTCTGGGACCCCTGCTCTTTGTGATTTTTATAATTGATTTGGATGAGGATGTGGAAGGGTGGGTTAGTAAGTTTACTGACGATACAAAGATTGGTAGTGTTGTGGATAGTGTAGAAGGTTGCTGTAGATTACAACAGGATATTGATAGAATGAAGACCTGGGCTGAAAAGTGGCAGATGGAGTTCAACCCGGATAAGTGTGAAGTGATACGATTTGGGTGATTGAATGAAAGGCAGAATACAAGGTTAATGGCAGGTTTCTTAGCAGTGTGAGGGAACAGAGGGATCTTGCGGTCCACGTCCATAGCTCCCTCAAGGTTGCCGTGCAGGTCGATAGGGTTGTTAAGAAGTCATATGGTGTGTTGGCCTTCTTTAGTTGGGGTATTGAGTTCAAGAGCCGCAAGGTAATGTTGCAGCTCTGTAGAACTCTGGTTAGACCACACCTGGAGTTTTGTGTTCAGTTCTGGTCGCCTCATTATAGGAAGGACATGGAAGCTTTAGAGAGGGTGAAGAAGATATTTTCAGGATGCTGCCAAGATTGAGGTCTTATGAGGATTGTTTGAGTGAGCGAGGGCTTTTCTCTTTGGAGAGAAGGAGGATGAGAGGTGACTTGATAGAGGTGTACAAGATGACAAGTTGCATAGATCGAGTGGACAGTCAGAGACTATTTCCCAGGGTGACAATAGCTAACATGAGGGGGTATAAGTTTTAAGATGATTGGAGGAAGTTATAAGGGGGATGTGAGGGGTAAGTTTTTTTTACACAGAGACCGGTGGGTGCATGGAACGCACTGCCGGCAGAGGTTGTGGAGGAAGATACATTCAGGACATTTAAGAGACTCTTAGAAACACAAATGATAGAGAAATGGAGGGCAACGTAGGAGGGAAGAGTTAAATAGATCTTAGAGCAGGATAAAATGTTGGCACAACATTGTGGGCCGAAGGGCCTGTACTGTGCTCTAGTGTTCTATGTGTTCTATGATAGAGTAACCAAAGAAGAACTCTGCAATAACGTGGCCTTGGAAAAGCTGGTGTCAGGTATCACACTTTGTACATGAATGATCATGTCATTTTGGATACTTCAGACTTCAGGGCAGGTTCCATGTGGCCTTTGTCTGGTCTCTGAAGAGATTTTCGGGCAGCACTGCAGATAGATTGACAGAAAAGGCCCTGTTTCTGGTGTCACAAGTAGTTTGTTCCAAATCTTTCTGACAGTTTTTTGACATCTGTCATTTCCAATTTGATGAAAAATATTTTTTTTCCTTTTAAAAGCTATACTGACCGTCATAGAGTTATATAGCGCAGAAACAGGCCTTTCGGCCCTTCTGGTCCATGCCAACCAAGATGCCCCATCCAAGTTAGTCCTATCTGCCAGAGTTTGGCCCCAACCTTCTAAACCTTTCCAATCCTTGTACCTGTCCAACTGTCTTTTAAAAGCTTTTATTGTACCTGCCTTAACCACTTCCTCTGGCAGCTCATTACACACAGATACCACCCTATGTGTAAAAAAAGTTGTCCCTCAAGTTCCTATTAAATCTTTCTCCTCTCATTTTAAACCTAGGCCCTCTAGTTCTTGATTCCCCAACCCTGGGAAAAAGACTGAGTGCATTCACCCGATCTATGCCCCTCTTGATTTTATATGTCTCTATAAGATCACCTCTCAGTCTCCAAAGCTCTAAAGAATAGAGTCCTAGCCTATCCAACCTCTCCCTATAACTCAGTCCCTCAAGTCTTGGCAACATCCTTGTAAATCTTTTCTTCACTCTTTCCAGCTTAATAAGATAAGATATTATTCTGGGGGCAGCCCGCAAGTGTCACCACGCTTCCAGCACCAACATAGCATGCCCACAACTTCCTAACCCGTATGTCTTTGGAATGTGGGAGGAAACCGGAGCACACAGAGGAAACCCACGTAGACACAGGGAGAACGTACAAACTCCTTACAGACAGTGGCCGGAATTGAACACAGGTTGCTGGCGCCGTAGAGCGTTATGCTAACCGCTACACTAACATCTTTTCTATTGCAGGGCGAACAAAACTGAACACAATACTTCAAGTGCAGCCTCACCAGTATCCTGTACTACCACATCATGACCTCCAAACTTTTACACTCAATGACCTGACTTATGAAGGCCAGCATGCCAAAAGCTTTCACCTTGCTGTCTACCTGTAACTCCACTTTCAGTGAACCATGTACTTATGCTCCAAGGTCCCTCTGTTCTGTGACACTCCCCAGGGCCCAGCCATTCACTGTGAAAGTCCAACCTGAATCTGACTTTTCAAAATGCAACACCTCCCACTTATCCAAATTAAACTCCATTTGCCATTCTAGTCCTCAGCCAATAGTGACCAATATTGTGTTCCTTTCATGTTGAATATTTAATACACATATTACAATTATAAAGACCATCTTCAATAATAATATTGGTTATTTTGCCTTGCATTGAATGGTTGTTGGGAGGATTGATGAAAGAGTGAACAAAACTACCTATGCTGGTAAACTGAAATGGAAACAGAACATTCTGGAAATGCACAGCAAGCCAGTCAGCATCTGTAGAGAGAGAAACAGAGTTAATATTTCAGGTCAATGACATTTCGTCAGAACAGTTTTGATGAAGGGCCATCAGCTGAAAATGTTCTTCATTTTTATCCTCTTTGCAGACGTTGCCTGAGTGGGAGTACAGGAAGGAGGTGGAGAGCCTAGCGGAATGGTGTCATAACAACAACCATTCCCTCAATGTCAGCAGAACAAAAGAGCTGGTCATTGACTTCAGGAAGGAGGGTGGTGCACACGCTCCTGTTTACATCAATGGTGCTGAGGTCGAGAGGATTGAGAGCTATCAATAGCTTGTCCGGGTCCAACCATGTAGATGTCATGGCCAAGAAAGCTCACCAGCACCTCTACTTCCTCAGGAGGCTAAGGAAATTTGGCATCTCCCCTTTGACCCTCACCGATTTTTATTGATGCACCATAAAAAGCATTCTATCTGGATGCATAATGGCTTAGTATGGCAACAACTCTCTGCCCATGACCACAAGAAACTGCAGAGTGTTGTGGACATAGCCCAGCACATTACGGAAACCAGCTTCCCCCGATGGATTCTGTTCACTTCTCGCTGTCTCGGTAAAACAGCCAGTATAATCAAAGACGCCACCCACACTGGACATTCTCTCCTTCCCCACCCCTCGGGTAGAAGATACAAAAGCCTGAAAGCGCATACACCAGGCTCAAGGACAGTTTCTACCCCGCTGTTATAAGACTATTGAACGGTTCCCTGATATGATAAGATGGACTCACGACCTCACAATCTACCTGGTTATAGCCTTGCACCTTATTGTCTGCCCGCACTGCACCATCTCTGTAACTATAACGCTATATTCTGCATTCTGTTATTGTTTTCCCTTATACTCCCTCAATGCACTGTTGTAATGAAATGATCTGTATGGACGGCAAAAAAAAGCTTTTCACTTTGCCTCCGCACATGTGACAATAACAAACCAAGTTATCTATTTTATTTCCTGAATGTTCTGTTTTTTTGTGGAGTATATTGTAATGAGCACATTGTAATGAGCACACATCATGTGAGAAACAGCAATGGGTTGTATGGAGAGTCTGAATATTAGGAAGCAAAAACCTAGTGAAGACAAAGTAAACAATGGATAAAAAAGGAGAGAAAGAAATATATGACTATTGGAAATTTAGTGATAAGTATCAAAGTATTCATAATAATAAAAGTTTCTGCAATCTAAATTGCAATATGGAAATTGGACAGCTTTGAATATTTTGCAAAATATTTATGAGATCATAAGGACCCAAGTTTTTAAGAACACTTTCTCGTATGTTGGGGTGAACAAACTATTATTGATAATGAAAGATAAGTAACAACCTGAATTACTCTGGGGTCCAGCATAATAAAGAATAATTTGTCGATGTTGCTGGGGAGATGACACCAAATTAAATGTGGACACTATCTCAGTTCACAAAAAGCACCCAAAAAGTTATTAGAAGGAAAAAAGAAAAAGTTAAAATTCACCACAAATTGCTGAATGACCTGTGCCACTCACCATTAGCCCTCAGAATCAGACACTCACCATTGACCTTCCCATGAGTGCCAAGAAATTGCTGGGTGTCTGCTGTAAGTACCAATTAAACTCACTGCGGAGAGATGGTCATGGCATTTAATAGAGTAAAGACCCTTGTAGTGATGAGATTTATGTTTCTGCAATGCCACTCAACTTTGACTATAAAGAACAGGAATAAATGACACAGTGAATTTTGATTCCTATAAGCACTAAATTGCTCCCAGAGTGTATTTGTTTAGATTATTTTCTTGCTTTACCTTACTCTTTATTTTTGCTCTCTCTCTCAATGAAATGTTCTTTCTCCTCTTTTTGCTCCTCTTTCTTGCAGTGAATTTAATCTGATTTCATCCCACGTTCTTCTCTGTCATTCATTCCCTTTCTTATTCTATCTTTAAGTCTCAATGGTTAAGAAGGTAGATTGGTTGTCCTGTCATTTCCCAAGGACTCAGATACCCTATCGCCCTCACAGCATCATTACTAGCTTCTTTTTCCATTAATTTGCAGCACAAAATAATTTTTGAGCTCTGGGTTGGGTAAACAAAAACCTCAACCAAGGACCTTCCTGTGAGACGCCTTACTCCAACAAAGCCTGCGCATTATTTTTCCACAAAAAAAAATTGAAGAGGAAGTAAACTGTGATTTTAATGAATAGTTCAGAAACTCATCGTGAATGAATAAGAATAGATTTTCTTCAATTATTACCACTGCAAAAATCTTTTCAGTGCACAGTCAATATTTAGCTTTATGAATAGATTTTATTTTAAATTATATAAATCTTTGATTCATTCACTCTGCGTATCAGCATGTGCCAAACTGAAAAAGCTATGTTTTGAATATTATCATATTCTTGGCATAGCTATCTTTTCACAAGTATTTCCTTTAATCCAGTTGATTAATACCACAGCTATAATCTACCATGCAACAACAATGCTTTGAGTAATGAATTAGCTCATGAATCACACCATTTATGTTCAGATAATGTGCCTTTGAACTGAATACTGCACATTCAATGTGCTTCTCATATGGAACACATATTTTAGTGACCTACCTTCCTCTGATTCATTTACCTAGTCTATGACTCCTGAATAGGAATACAGATCCAATACTGTACAGTTTGTTTACACAGATTCGTACTGGTGCAGTGGTTTTACACTGGAAAACGTAAGAGTTTAGATGTTTTCTCACTGGCTGGTGCTAACGTATAAGGCATGGAGTGCAGGTCTGGGCAGTAAATAATAATTAAAGCAATTGCTGCACTCTGCAGCATTATACTTTATCAGAGCTCCAGCCCTTTAAGGTCATTCTCCATGAAATTGCAAATACTCTATCCTTGTACCCCTCTTGGTAAGACATCAAAGAGAGAATCAGCAGAACAGAGAGAGATGCAAGAGATTCTGTAGATGTTGGAATCTGGAGCAACAAGCACAAAATGCTGGAAGAACTCAGCAGGCCAGGCAGCATCTATGGAGGGAAATCAACAGTTGACATTTCAGGTCCAGGCCCTTCATCAGGACTGGAAAGGAAGAGGGCAGAAGCCAGAATAAGAAGGTGGGGGGAGGAGGAGGAGCATAAACTGGCAGGTGAGTCCCAGTGAGAGGGGGAAGGTAGGTGGGTGGGGGAAGGGGGATGAAAGGGAGTGATGTAAGAAGGTGAGAGGTAGAAGAGGCAAAGGGCTGAAGAAAGAGGAATATGGTAGGAGAGGACAGTAGACCATGGAATAAAGGGAAGGAGGTGGGGATTAGATGGTCACATCATGAGGGCAGGGGAGGGGAAAGAGAAGGGGTAAGCGGGCCACAGGAATGAGGGAAAACAAAGGGGGAGGAAAAGAAAAAAAGAAGGGGGAAGAGGGGAAGGGTTACAGGAAGAGCAATTGATGTTGAGGCCATCAGGTTGGAGGCTACCAAGGTGGAATATAAGGTGTCATTGATGAGTTGATGGAGATTAAGACCCAGGGCACCATCCAGGGTGTTACGGACTCAGTGAATGTCCCTTTAAGATAGTGAGTGTGTGTGTGTATTTGTGTGTGGGGCGTGCTTACGTCAATAGAAGATAAAGGACGTAATGATGTTGTTGAAGAAGTCAGAAGAAGAAGAGAGAGAGAGAGAGAAGGGAGAGAGACACCAGCCTGCTAGTTTTCTCTATCGATGGATGAGAAACAATAACCGTGTCTGCCACAGAAATCCATGTATGGAAATTGGAAGTAATCCGGTGGAGTTCACTTTGTTGCTGACCTGTAGAAGGAAACAGGTATTTGTGTGTGGACGACCACAATTCGGATGCTTTTCGGGGTGAGGAAGTCACTACCGAGTAAACACTGAAGTGTCGTTTGGGTTCTATCGTGGAACATTTGGACTTCGTAATTACTCTCTCTCTGTTTCTCTACATCTACGTCTTATCTTCAGACAACGGTGGTTGTTGAAGAAGCCCTTGCTCATGTTTCACCTTATGGCTTGCGGAAATGAACTTTAAGAACCATTCCTGAACTTGGAGTTTGGGACTTTGCCACACACACACGAAGAGTTTAGTTTTGGGGTTAACGTTCAAGGTTTAACATTTTTGAATTCTAACATACTAACATTTTTACTCTTATTTTACGTATTATCATAAGTAGTGATTAATAAAATAGTTTTTAACACTAAATCATGCTCAGTGTGTTTCTTTTGTTGCTGGTTCGTGACAAGGGTTACACTGAAGAGGGTCTGGGAGGAGAAAGCCTGTTGCCGTAACCCATCCCTCAACATGGAACAGTGCTGAAAGACCTCACAAGAGATGTCATGGCAAGAGCTCTAACACTTGGAAGTGCACCTTACATGCCATGATCATTATCCTCTGTTATATGCATGGTGCTCCTCTTGATCCTCATCTTCCCCATTCTCTTCCTGCTGGAGGGACTTAGCTCCCCTGTTGACCTGTTGACTCTGTTACTCACGAGATAATGAAGTTTGAAACCCTGCTTGAATACTACTGGAGTACCGAAAACAGCAGAACTACATTTTGAAAAACTCAATGACATACTTCATTTGGCTTCTGATTTACATCGTAGCAGTACTCAGCTACACTTAGTGAAACCCAGAGAAGTGTCAGAAGTCAGAAGCCCAAGAAGGGACAGGCGTTATTTCCTTTGATTTCAATCCTGGGAAAAATGAAATACATTCGTCCAGAATCACCTGAAATATGGAAAGCAACATGTACTGCCAAAGAGTAGAAACAAGTATACAAATTCCCTGAATACAGGATTATGGTTTTTGTTTTCCTCTTGGTCAAACATAAATTGCATACCTAGTTGATGGTAATCTTACAGTTCATTCAGAGCTCCATATTCTGAAGGAAACTGAAACGAGAGCATATTCTATCACTTCCTGAGCCCAGAATGCTAGTGAATCCATGTACCACTCAGTCTTACTGTCCCTATTGAAGGGAAAAGAGACACAACTCTCTTTCCTCGAGTAGAGAGCACCAATAATCTCCCTCATGCTGCAAGGGAAGCAAGCTGTAAGATATGCATGTAACGATCCAGAGGTTAAGAAGTTCAAGGTGGCAGTGACCTTCACCTCCATGGGCAGCATAGACCTTGCAGAGATGTGTGACTGGATCTATGTCTGCAGAAGGTTGTAGATCTCTGTCACCACAGCTTCCAGAAGCATTACCCCTTGAAGAAACCAAGATGAATTCATGACACCCTGTACACTCGCTTAGGGGAGTCTGTGTATGAACCTGAGCCTTGCTAGCCCTTTCTCCCCAAGGGCTAGAGGTTGAGCTAATGCCATACATTTAATGAAACACAGATCTGGAGACCTGCAGGTCCAGGGTGAAGGAGAAATTCAGAGAATTTAACATTAGTAAAAAAAATAGTTTTGGAGAAAGGAATGGGACTGAAAGATGATACATCACTAGGATCTGATGAACTGAGGATTTTCAAGAAGGTGGAGATGGACATAGTGGACATGGATAGGGAGGTGCAGGGATAATATTTCCTTTGGGTGGAGTGCCTCGAACCAGTCGGTCATTGGCTCAAAATAAGTCAGACTGAAATGAGAAGAATTCTTTCTTCACCCTGAGGGTAATGAATCTTTGGAGTTCTCTATCCAAGATAGCAATCGATGCTCAGTCACTGAGTCTGGTCAAGACTGATCCATTGATATTTAAATATTAAGGGAATCAAGAGATCAGGGGTTAGAACAAAAATGTGACACTAAGGTAAAAATTTAGCTGTGAGCTTATCAAATGGTAGAGCTAGCACGAGAAGCTGAATGGCCTGCTTCTATGTCAAATGTTATCTAGAGTGAGGAGACTGCAACTGTGGAAGCGATAATAGCTAATGAGCACAGTGTTCAGTCCAGCAGTCAGCCTCCAGAGTGTTCTACAGCAGACTGCAGCTGTTTGAGCAAAATGTGCACGTGACCTTTTAATTTGTGCTGCTGTATTAAACACAATGGAACAAAAACATGCTTCTGTTATGACTGGTCCAATTTGGGAACAATATGATGCAATTTTTCCCAGCAATTGTCTAAATTGATGTCAATTTTTTTTGTGTTCTTCGTGACAAGCAGGTCATTTGTACAAGGATGCTTCATAATGGGACACTCCCACTATGATCACTGAAATGAAAGATAAACTGTGTTATTAAATCCCATTTAAAAATATACAGTATATCAATGTTTAAAAGGCAATGCAACACAAAAACACCAGTTAAAAGGCTCCACTTAGCACTAATTTGGTTACTAGTTTCCTTAAGGAGCAAACTACAGTTATAACTGAGGTTCATTTGCAAATTGCTGAATAATCAATGTTAATAGTAGAAGACTTCTCTGAGGAATAGATGTAAATAGCCAATCAGTTGGATAGTAATCCCTAAAGGAAAAGAAAATGAGTTTAAAGCAGTATGGTTAATTAGTTGATGCTTTAAATGAAACAATAGCCAATTCTCGCCTGATAAAAATATTGTTTCATGTGCCTTTGTTGTTATCCATTTTCCTTCCTTTATTAATCAATAGCCATGTGACACTTTACATTGTCTGGTTTCTAATCTACAGATGTGATAAACTGTGGTGCCCAAAGTAACTGCTTTTCAAACACATCTACCCTTCTCTCCCAAAGGAAATCTGAGTACAATATCTCTGGGATATAAAAAAATACTTCCCAGAATCTATAACCTCTGAATTACAGTTAGCACAAAGAACCATACTGGTGGAAATTAAGTGAGGGGTTAATGCTCGGTTAAATAAAATTTCACAAACTGCATGTTACGAGGGTCAAAAAGTAATTTTGGACAGCAATGTGTGGAGAATTATGAGGTCATTTAATTAAGGGATCAGGATATGGCCGTTAAATGTGTTTTGCATAATACTGCTGTCAGAATGCATCACTTATGTTATGTATTCAACTCATTTAGCTTGATCAGCAATAAGGAATTGGCTGCAAAATGAAATCTAGGATGTTCATTTAAAGGTAAGGTGACTGAATATTGTTCTGTAGATTTTAAACCTCTATTCTTTATGTTGACAACATTCAGGTATCTGGATTATGACAAAGATATGCTGACTCAAAGAAGCCTATGAACTATATGTGACATCAATACAGCACTGAGCATATTGATCAAAGTCAGCATGGTAGCCAATATAGAGTACTTCCCAGGCTAGCACAGGGCAACTTCAATGTCAAATAGTTTGCTGCCCATTGACGTTCCTGTCCATTGTGCAATAAAATCAATGACTTCAACAAATCAAAAGCAGCAAAATGAGAGCACAGTGACACTGCTCTTAAAAGCTGCCTGTTTCAGTGTCCAGAGGGTGACTACTGGTTGTACAGGCAATTGACTCCTTCAGTACCATTCTTATCTGAGACAAAATATACTTTTTTTCTGAATCATGCAGGGTATTTAAAGCCTGCTTACTTGAAAATACTCACAATGCTTTTTAACAATACCTAATCTGTAACATCAATATATGACTAAAGAATAAACACTGCAAGGTCAGCAAAAGGCTCTGCTATAAATTTGCACGTCACAATACCTATTATCAATTCCAGGCAGAAACATAAAGCAAGGGAAACAAAGCCCCTGTTCAACCATATGTCAATGGCTCCCTGTATAGATGGGCCCATTGTGGTTAGACTTAAAATATATTGCCCAGTCCTCCCTCCAATAAGACAAGCTATATGGCACCCTGCTCAACATGGCAACAAGTATGAGATTATCAGGTAATGACAACAATTATGTTTGTTGTGCAGAAATTAATCACTGCATTGGCAACAACTCAACAATGATTTTGCCTCAGAACTATTTTGTTGGCTGTGAATCACCTTGGGATATCCTGAGGTCAAGAAAGGTGCTTTACAAATGCACATCTTGCTTTCCACACTGTGGAAGGTTGGAAGCCAAACAGGTTGCAGTTAGAAATTCAGATGTACACCATATAATACCATATGGACATTGTACACAGCTTCCAAAATTTAATTCCATTGAAGTCAATGATGCTGAATTTTGGAAGTGGAATTCATACAGTACTTTGTAATATACTTTGCCCAAGTGACTGCAGGCAAACTGTTTTTGGATATGTTATACCTGCAGAAAAAAAAGTTGCGAAAGAAATTGGGAAAATAAATAGTGTATATGCAAAGGATTAGTGCTGCTCAATTCTCACATGTTGGCTGTCTCTGTGGGAAATAATTCCCAGAAGTTTTATCCGCAGATTGAAAACTGCTATAATGTGAATAAATTAAAACAAATAACTGTTGGCAATTTGCCACTTATAGCTGAACAGCACACTGACAACTATTCCAAGGTTTGTAAGCGTGGTTTAATTCCAAATTGCTAAAGTTGAAAGACAAAGTTCACATTTTAGCATGAATGCATAATTAAAAATATGGTGGCACCTCTCCATCTGCTCTTTTATTACCTTCCACTTTGGAAGTGTCCATTATTTGAACCTAGCTGTTTTTGCATAAGTATTGCTCTTCAGTGTCTCCAAGGCAACAAGTAACTTCCCGAGACCAATCACCTTTCCTACACCCCGAGAGATGACATCTTCCCAAGACAACCGCCCCTATTAATTAGGCAATCTGTTCATTATTGAAAAAGAGCACTGTATAAAAGTTTCAGTTTAGCAATTCATGTGATTGCTTCCCTGGAAACCAGCTTCAGTAAGAATGTCTTATTAGTTCAGATCATGCATGCTGTCAATTATTGTTGCATCTGAGATCCATTCGTACTTCTCAAGTGAATGAAAAAAAATCACAGTAATAGAAGATTCCTGAAAGAAAATAAATACGCTGGAGTAAATTGGGACACAGTATAATTGGATATGTAGGAGAAAGAAGATATATACAGAGGAAATTGCTGTTTGAAATTATAGGCACTAATATATTTTCAATGGCTTGCGTACCTTTGATAAAGGAATCTCATTCAGATGTATTGAAGCATTCACTCATTCTGAATGGCACAATGGCAACTCTATTTACATACTCTCAAAGGCAATATCCAGCAATAAATCCCTTGGAGAGATGGATAGACACAGTCCTTCCCAACTGGGTCCACAATAACTGCCATTTATTAGGTTATTATTGTACAAAAAAGAGCAAATGTGACCTGATAATAAGTATTGATATTTTTCATCAAAATGAACTAAGACTAATACGTCTGTGAATACCTTCAGCTATTTTCTGTTAAAATTAACCAGTTTCCGATCTACCATTTACAATGCCTGAAACAGTTTCAAGAAGTTCATTCCTAATTTCTGTTGGCTCCTTAGGAGCAATTGCAGGAGAATTTATTGTGAGAATTAAGAAAATGTCTGAACTAATAAACAAATATTGTCTTCACAGTGGAGAACACAAAAATATACTGGAAACTAAGGATCTAATGTCAGTGAGGAACATAAAATAATTAAGCAGACAAAATGTTGAAAAATTCCTGAAAGGATGGATCATATTCTTTTAGTTCTAAAAGCGATGACTGCAGCAACAATGAATACATTAGTGATTATCTTCTAAAATTCTATTCTTTCTGAAATTGTCCCTTTGCATTGGAAAATCGTAAATACAACACTATTCAGGAGGGAAATCCTCTCGGCAAATGTCGACAATCTAAATTACAAGGCATTTCTAATATATATTTCAAATATTGCCTGTTCCCTTTAATACACCTTGCTATTGTTTAATATTCCTTTCTGCACCAACTACTTTCTACATGAATATTTATCATGTTTTTGGTTCTCACTGTCCACTGCAATCAAACTTCCCTTCTATTTATGTGACTTAGTTTCATTCTCTCTGCTTTTTAATTTGTTGATCCTGGTTGCTTAACTACACAGGCGGATCCTTTGCTTTTCAGATGTGCATACTGATTTTGTATTTGCCTGTAAACATTTCTCAAGTACTCTTTGTTTATCATCAGTTCAAGATTGTTTACTGGAATTCTTAGTCCTTTGGTGTTAGTCATTAGTCCTTTGGTGTTAGTCATTTCTCAAGTACTCTTTGTTTATCATCAGTTCAAGATTGTTTACTGGAATTCTTAGTCCTTTGGTGTTAGATTTATTGTCCCTTCTTTTCATCTCTAAAAATTGCAATCAGTTAATCTGGTCACTATTTTACAAGATGTTGCATTATTGTCAAGCAGTTGACTCTTTTTGATTTGCTGCTCAATATCAAATCTAATTTGGATTGTTTCCAGTTCTGAAGCATTTTGAGCCAGAATCTACAACAGGCAACTGTACTTTAGATTTGTCTTTGCCCATTTAATTTCCATGCGCTTTTGCACTTGGAGGGATGGTATTGTTGAGTTTGAACTAAGGAAGCCTGAAACATCTGATACCTTTGTGAACAGGACAAACATCTTTAACTAATCAGTCTGAAGTATTGTTAAGAAACAGCATGGAGTATGAATGAGGAAGTGTAAATTAGAGAAATGAAATAAGGCAGGAAATGCTCAGATTAATCAGCAAGCCAGGTAGAATCTGCAGAGATAGAAACAGAGTTAGCCTTTTAAATTCTGATTGTAAAGATACAAAGTAAAAAATAATGCCAAGAATTTTGTGAGCATCTGAAGAAGTTCGTAAATATTTGGAGCATGTTGGGACAATTAATGTTTAGTTTATTGACCAGCTACCAAGAAAATTCAGATGTGGGGTGCAAGGCCAGATAACTGTTGGGAGATCAGTGAATGGATGAGGATGGTGGTTGGGTGAGGGATGCACACTTGGGGAGGGTGTGGGGTGACCCCACTGCAGAAGGTGTGGGCCTGATGGACAACCAGGGAAGTGAATTATCGAAAGGGGGCATACAAGATTACGTTCACAGAGCCACCCTAAGATCAACTGGACCAGGTTTACTGGGCCACGCTGGGACACGTTCAGGAAGGTCCTCTTTTAGTGAGTAACAAAGGAAAAGGCCACAAAGATGTGTCAAAAACCTTTTACCACTTGAGTTGCCCATGGATTCCAGAATCAAAATCAGATTCAGAACCAGGTTTATTATCACTGACATATGTTGTGAAATTTGTTGTTTTGTGGCAGCAGTACAGTGCAAGGCATAGAAATTACTGTAAATTACAAAAATGAATAAATAGTGCAAAAGATGAATAATGAGGTAGTGTTCAGGGGTTCATGGATCATTCAGAAATCTGATGGTGGAGGGGAAGAAGCTGTTCCTAAAACATCGAGTGTGGGTCTTCAGGCTGCTGTACCTCCTCCCCGATGGTAGTAACGTGAAAAGTGCATGTCCTGGATGGTGAGGGTGCTTAGTGATGGATGTCACCTTCTTGAGGCACCGCCTCTTGAAGATGTCCTCAATGGAGGGGAGGGTTGTGCCCGTGATGAAGCTGGCTGAGTCCACAACCGTCTGCAGCCTCTTTCAATCCTGTGCTTTGGAGCCTCCATACCAGGTGGTGATGCAACCTGTCAGAATGCTCTCCACCGTACATCTGTAGAAATTTGCAAGAGTCTTTGATGACATACCAAATCTCCTCAAACTCCTCATGAAGTAGAGCCACTGGCATACCTTCTTCATGATTGTATCAATGTGTTGGACCTTGGTAAGATGATGCAGAAAATCCCAGACATGGCATATACAGCTATGCGTTGTATGTTGTCCCACATATCCAGAGTCCTCCATGCACATACATCATGCATACAGAGGGCCCTAGAACCAAATCATAAACATGGTGAAACATAGTGTAAACCTCAATTTTCAAACATATTTCACTTTGGATTATACAGCGCTCATAAATGTGTCTCCATGAAATCCAGTTATTTTTAGGCAAACATTTTTAAATATTCACATTTAAAACCTGGAAGAATCAGACTCCTCACTTGTAAGCATCCTCTTTCAGTGATGTTATAATAAAGGCTTTACACCATTGAAAAATATACTCGGACTGAACAAAACATACTCCAGTTTGTGCCTCTCATGGAAGTATGTAACCTTCACAACATTTGATATGTTTGAACAGTGAGTTAAACAGTTGGGTTGTGACTTTGTGACGCTAATGATGGATCATCAGATCTCATAAAAGTACTGTATTATCATCTATATCTCTTTCAAGTTGCTGTGTGATTTGTGTGTAGTAACACAAAGAGCTATTTACTTCATTGTTACTTTGGAAGTAAATTTGGGCTCAATGTTCTAGAAAATTGTTGGAAAAACATACTTAGGAAGTTATTGCCTTTGTTACGAGGCCTGTTTGGTTTCTCTCAATCCACAAGGAAATTAAGATCTTCTTTTACAACCATATCGTCTTCTCGAAAATCTCCACATGTATATATCCCACTTCATCACTGCTGTTTGGAGGTGTGTGGATAACATCCACAAGAACTTTGTGTATGGGAATTGTAGTATACTATTATTCCCAGTTTATTTACTTGCTTGCAGACAGCATATTAAAGTTGTCCTGCCTTGTAGTTTAATGGTTGCTATGTGCAGTCAATACTACCCATGCCATTCAAAGGCTGCATGCGCTCGAGCATTGTGCAGTTCAGAGCAATGTAAAGGCAACTTGTGGCTCTTACTGGGGAGACACATGGAACTACAAAGAAAAACAAAGATTTTAAGAATAGTCCCTGGCCAGTGATAGACTGAAAAAAGGTTGAATACATGAAAGAGAATGCACTAATTTTTCCGCCAATGTACATTGTCATAGAGAATAATACAGTTGTACAGCACAGCAACAGGCCCTTTGGCCCATTATGTTCATGCCGACCTTTTTTGCCCATCTACATTAATCCCACTTTCCTGCATTAGGACTGTACCCCTTTATGCCTTGTCTATTTAAATGTCTGTCTAAATGTTTCTTAAACATTGTGATTGTATCTGATTCAATCCCCTTCTCTGGCAGATATGAACCATTCACTGTGTAAGAAAAATCTTACCTCTCAGATCCCCTTTAAAACTCCTTCCTTTCCCCGTAAAATGTTGCCCTCCTGTTTTTGATAACCTCATACCATGGGAAAAAATATTTTGACTAGCTAGTCTATCTAGCCTATCTATGCCTCTCATAATCTTGTATAGTTCTATCAGGTGAACCCTTCAGTCTCCCTTGTTCCAGGGAAAAGAAGACCTGCCTACCCAATCTCTCCCCATTTCTAAAGTTCTCCAAACCAGACAACATCTCAGCAAATCTCCTCTGCACTCTCTCCAGTGCCACCAGATCCCATTGTGCGTCCCACAGCCTCCAGACTCTTCAGTCAAATTTGTGAACACTCAATGAATCTTGAATCTGTGCCTGGAATATTTAGTTCTGTGTCATGTCTATCTTGGAGCAAGGTCTCCACATTAGCCATTATTTTACTGCATCATACTCTTAAGAAGAAATCTGTGCTGCTTAACCATATTTTATTTTTTACGGTAAATATTATTCTTCTGCTTGTTTGATGACATCCTACTTGTATGTCGGTGCTGGACATTTCCTTGCTTATTTTGATACGTTGTAGGAACTTACCTATTTACAAAGCCTACCTTGGCCTACAAAATGGTCTTTTTGTCCCTGGAATTTTAAACCTCTTCTTCCCCACCATCCTTCCAATCTTAAATTGGGAATCCTGCATCCTGCTATTTTTTTTAATCTTATCCAATAGTTGACTCTGGGAGTAATTCAGAGATCATTATTTTTGAGATTTGCTCCATAATCTATAATTTAGTTCCTTTAAATCCCTTTGAGGAATCGGAATCCTTCACATATCCATGTCATTTATTTCTACAAAAACCACAATATTTGGCTCCTTACATTCATGTTTCAGAATCTTAAGTATTCACTCTTTGATATCTTGTAAACTGTTAGAGTAGAATCCTCAACTTCACTGATTGCTTTCTTACCTCTGATGTGGTTGACACCTCTATTCTCTGATAACATCTTTTTCCTGTATTTCACCCTGGGCCAATGCACTTTTCCAGTCATGTCTTTACCTGCGTTAATGTAGGCAATAACTCATGGGGCCATTTGAAGAAGAGTTGTTGGTATTGGTATTGGTTTATTATTGTTACATTTACCACAATGCGGTGAAAAACTTAGTTTTGCGAGCCATTCATACAGATCATTTCAAAACATACTTTGAGGTAGTACAAGGGAAAAACAACAACAGAATACAGAATAGAGTGTTACAGTTATAGTTACTGAAAAAGTGCAGTGCAAAGGCCATAACAAGGTAGATTGTGAGGACAAGAGTTCATCTTTAATGTACAAGAGGTCCATTCAAGAGTCTTATACCAGCTGAATAGAAGCTGTCCTTGAGCCTGGTAGTGCATGTTTTCAAGCTTTTGTATCTTCTGCCCAAGAGAAGGGAGAGAAAAGAGAATGTCTGGGGTGGGAGGGGTCTTTGATTACGCTGGCTGCTTTTCCGAGGCAGCGAGAAGTGTAGACCGAGCCCATGGAGGGGAGGCTGGTTTCCGTGATGTGCTGAGATGTGTCCACAACTCTCTGCAGTTTCTTGATGTCTCAGGCAGAGCAGTTACCATACCAAGCTGAGATGCATCCAGATAGGATGCTTTCTATGGTGCAGCTATAAAAATTGGTGAGGGTCAAAGGGGACATGCCAAATTTCCTTAGCCTTCTGAGGAAGTAGAGGCACTAGTGTGCCAGCATTGGAGAGTTCTGACTGTTCTTCTGACCAATACATCACAAAATCAACTATTTGTGTGATCTTGCTGTGTACAAACTGGCTGTTCTCATTTGCTAGGATTTCACTGAAAAAAAGAAAAGATTTAATAAGAAGCATTTAATAATGTCCTGATTATTCTTCTCTTTGCTCATATTGCTGCCAGTGGATTCTACTAAAATGGTCATGTCCAGTGGACAAACAGATCTATCCTTGGCTTCTTCTTCACTAGTTACCTATTATCTCTTTTAAACAATTTCATCCTGTATTTATATGGTTCCATGGGTGGCAGACTGGCACAGCTTCAAGAGATGCTCCAGTGACCAGGGTTCAAACCTGACCTCCAGCGCTATCTGTACGGAATTTGCACATCCTCCATGTGTTTGCGTATATTTCCCCGGGTGCTGCAGTTTCCTCACACATCCGAAGACTTGTGGATTACTAAGTTAAATTGGCTGCTGTAAATTGTACCTTGTGTAGATGGACGGTAGACTCCAGGGGGTTGTGAAATTGGGGTATTGGAGTTGAGGGGAACAAGATGGGATTAGATGAAGGATGTGTTTAATGGGCGCTTGACAGTTGACACGGACTCAATGGGCTACAGGGCGTCTTTCTGTAGTCTATGATTCAATAACTTTCAGCTCTACTCACTACCACATTCCCACATCTGATACTGAAGTCTGGATAAATTAAAGTGTCCTCCAGATGATGATATCCAATATTATAATATTGTTGCAATCATGAAAATATGGTCAAGAGAAAGGCAGGACTGGCAGCTCAATGTGCTGGGATATAGAAGTTCCAAGCATTACAGAGTGCGAGGGGTGCAAAAGAGGAGGGGGTGTGGCACTGCTGATCAGGGAAAGCATTACTGTGGTACTTACTGAATATTTCCTGGAGGGATTGGCTAATGATGTTATAGGGGTAGAGCTAAGAAATAAGAAAGGGGCAATCACTTTGATGGGGTTATACGATAGGCATCCCAATAGTCATAGAGTCATAAAGTCACAGAGCACTACAGCACAGAAACAGGCCCTTTGGCCCATCTAGTCCATGCCAGCCTGGTTTTCTGCCTAGTCCCATCTATCTGAACCCGGACCATAGCCCTCCATACCTCTCTCATCCATGCACCTATCCAAACTTCTCTTAAATGTTACAATTGAACCCGCATCCACCACTTCTGCTGGCAGCTCATTCCACACTCACACCACCCTCTGAGTGAAGAAGTTCCCCCTCAGATTCCCCTTAAATATTTCACCTTTCACCCTAAACCTATGTCCTATAGTTCAAGTCTCACCCAACCTGAGGGGGAAATGCCTGCATGCATTCACCCTATCTGTACCCCTCACAATCTTGTATACCTCTAGAAGGTCTCTCCTCATTCTCCTGCGTTCCAGGGAATGAAGTCCTAACCTATTCAACCTTTCCCTATAACGCAAGTCCCAACAACATCTGTGTAAATTTTCTCTGCACTCTTTCAAGTTTATTGATATCTTTCCTGTAGGTAGGTGTCCAGAACTGCACACAATACTGTAAATTTGGCTTCACCAGCGCCTCATACAACTTCAACATAACATCCCATATTCAATGCCCTGATTTATGAAGGCCAATGTGCCAAAAGCTCTCTTTACAATCCTGTCTAACTGTGATGCCACATTCAAGGAATTATGGATCTGTATTCACAGGTTCCTTTGTTCTACCGCACACCTCAGTGCCCGGCTATTCACTGTGTAAGTTTCACCCTGGTTTGTCCTCCCAAAGTGCATCACCTCACACTTGTCTGCATTAAATTACTTCTGCCATTTTTCAGCCCATTTTCCTACTGGTCCAGATCATTTTGCAAGCTTTAATAGCCTGCCTTGCTGTCCAGTACACCCTCAAAAGCAATTAGAAGAACAGATACATAGGCAAAATGCAGAAGGGTGCAAAAGCAACAGGGTTGTAGTTGTAGGTAGGCTTAACTTTCCAAATATTGACTGGGATTGCCTGAGTGCAAGAAGGAATTTACATGGGGAGAAATTCGTAAATGCATTCAAGATGAATCAGTATGTAGAGAGGATGTAGATATGCAGAATGGGCTGCACTTGATTTTATCTTCGGGAATGAGGATGGGCAAGTGATTGAAGTGTCTGTGAAGGAACCCTTCGGGAACAGAAACCATCATTTGGTAGGCTTCAAAGTAGTTATGGAAAAAGATAAAGTTGATCTTCGATTTACGGCCCTATGGTAAAATGAAACAGGATTAGTGATTTTCCTGTTGCAATAGCTAGAGAATGGCCCCATATGTCAAAAAGATGGCTGACTTAAGTTTCATTTTAGTCTCTGATTACACAGGTAGGCCTGTCTGAGAGACTTATTGGAAATCATGTGATGATTTCCAGTAAATTGCGTATTGGTGGTCTTGCCTCATATGGAGTTGTTGCTCACTTGTAGGGGAGATAAGAGAGACCCTGAACAGTATAAGTCTTTTCAATGGATGTTTTGGAACTTCTCCATGGGCTGGATCACAACCAGTGCCTGGCGACCTTGATACCCCTTCACGTGTTGTCGAAGTGTTAGAGCTCCCCAGCAGCCAAAGACTGAGTGATTAAGAATACATGAGCAGTGCTGCTAATTGTTAATTGCTGATAAGTATTATTATGAATTGCATGTAACCTTGAACTTGATCTATTAGTGGAGAATCAAATAAAGAAGCCTGATTTTTTGTTCTTTTAGTTGAGTGAGAATAGGTTTGTAGCTGTAGTTACAAAAGGTAAATTAGATCTGTAGCTTAGAGTCAATCAAAATTACTTGAGTTACTAATTTCTTTGTTCCTTTAGTTAATAGCTAAATAAAATTACTTAATTAAATTATTTGTGTAGTTGAGCCTTTCATTGCCAATTCAGTCGCTCGAGAGGAATCAAAAGAAACCCGAGCTCTGCTTTGAGACAGGCCCTAAACTGGGGGAAAGCAGATGTCAAAAGTGTAGGGCAGGACTTGAGACTTGGGAGAGGTAGATTGGGAGTGGTGTCACGTTCAACTGTCCGATCTGAATTTATCCTAAACTCACCTTTAATCCCAATGAGACACAACGTTAGTGTTTGAGGATAAGACCCTTTGTCAGAACCGGAAAAAGAGAGGAAACAATTAGTTTTAAGTTGCAGAGAAGGTGAAGGCGGGATGGATAGAACAATGGGAATTTCTCTGAAGGGGCAATGCCAGATTCACATCGTGACAGGAGGTGATGAAGCCAACTGGTTGAAAAATCATCAGGGTCATTAGAAAGATAAAACACGTAAGAGTTGTGAGAGGGAGGTCAGAGTGAAAGGAGACCCAAAATGTTGACAATCCATTTGCCCCCACTGATGCTGATTGACCCATTGAGTTCTCGCAGCAGTTAATTTTTGTTCCAAATTTCAGCATCTGCAGTCTCTTGTGTCTCCCTTCATCCTAGGAATCAACATCATGAACCTTCTCTGCATTGGCTCCAATGCAAGTATATCCTTCCTTCAACAGAGACCCAAATTGTCCAGCATTCTTTCAGTGTGATCTCACCAGTACCTGGAATGTTGCATTAAATCTTTCCTGCTTATTAGCACAATACCCCTTACAAAAAAATCCAACTTTATATCTGTCTTCATAATTGCTTGCTGTATCTGCCTGCCAGTCCTTTATGATTCACGTACTCTGACTTCCAGGTCCCTTTATACTCTCATATCTTGTAGCCTCTCTCCATTTAAGAAAAAAATCATTCTTCCTTCCAAAGAGGATAGCTTTGCATTTTCCCACAAAATCTTCCATTTGCCAAATTCTTAGCCTCTCACTTAACATAATTGCAGGGTCATTGTGTCTTCCTCAGTACTTACTAATCTACCCATCTTTGCATCATCTACAGATTTGGCTATGGGACAAATGGCCCTGTTATCCAAATCATTAACATAGATTGTACATATTTAATGCACGAACATTAATCTCTGTACCATCCTGCTGGTGACCAATCGCAAAATAAACCATTAATCCCAATTCTCTGTTTCCGATAGTTACCCAATCTCCTATCTGTGGTAAACATTGCTGTCAACCTTGTGCACTCTTCCTGTGCAGTAATTTTTATGCCACACCCTGACTAATCCCAATACAATATATCTACTTGTACCCCTTTATCCACCCTGGGTGTGGCTTTCTTAAAGATTTGTCAAACATGATTTCCCTTTCAGAAAATCACATTAATTCTGGTTGATTGCCTTGTAATTTTCTAAATGCCCTGCAATTACCTCCTTAATGAAGGATTCCAATACTTTTCCAATGACAGACCACAGGCAAACTATTTCCTGATTTCTGAATTGCCCACCCCCTGCCTCCTCTCTGGGATAGTGGTATAACATTTGTTGATTTCAAATCCTCTGAGATTCTCCAGAATCCAGGGACGATTGCATTTGGCACATCCACTATCCCTGCAGCCACTTCCTTTCAGACCACAGGATGCAGACCATCAGCAGTGAGTCCTATTAAACGGGCTTGTACTTTTTCTCCAGTGATAGAGATTGCTTTATGTTCCTTCCTCCCAATAGCCCCTAGATTATCCATGTGCTATATGACCCACTTTTCTCAGAAGTCTAATCCATAAATAAGGGCACATACGATGTGCACATATAGTGTGCTTTGAGAAATTGAATCCCAATCCTCTGTGTGCACATTCGCAGGTTGTCTTCCTGTTCCAGGCTCTTGTGACATTTCCTCTGTCATATTCTGTATCCTGTCAGTGTGGATTCCTCAACTTCATAAATTGCTTTCATCTCGTCGACATCTCTGTTCGCTGGCAACATCTTTCCCATGCAATTGAAAATAAAAAAAAGTTGCAGATGCTGGAAATCTGAAATACAAACAGAAGATGCCAAGTATTTCTATCATTTTTCTGCTTTTGTTTCATCTTTTCTTTGTTGTTCACTCTGGGGCAGGGCACTGTTCCAGTTCTCCTTTTAACTGGGTTAATGGACAGGGAAGCATAAGAAATAGAAGCAGGAGTCAGACATCAGCCCCTCATGACTGCTCTGTCATCTCATGAGATATACCTGATCTTTTATTCTGGCATCTCTATTGTGTTCTCACCCCCCATACCCAGCGATTCTTTAATATCCAAAACAAAGCTATCAATCTCTGTCTTTCATGTACTCAGTGACTGAACCCCACAGCCCTCTTGTGTAGAGAATCCCGAAGATTCACTACACTCTGAAATTTCTTCCCTTCATGCTATCCTGAAGGGCCACTCCTTTATTTTCGAACTGTCATCCCTGAAACTTCAGGGACTGTAAGCACAATCGGCTTGACCTTTCTTTACCGGACCAATCTACCATCCTAGGAATTAATTTGCTGAAACTTCACTGCACTTCATCTCTTGCAGGTGTGTTCTTCTTTATATAAGGAGACCAGATCTGTACACATTATTCCAGGTGTGGTCTCTCCAGAGCCCTCTGTAATTGGAGCAACACACATTTATTCTTTTTTTCTAATATCTCCTACAATCAAGGCTAACATACCACTTGCCTTCATAATTGCTGCTGTACCTGCATGTTGACTTTTCATGATTCATGTACAAGGACACCCAGCTTCCTCTGAACGCCAATATCTCTCAATCATTTTGAAAAAGGTCCAACTTGATATTTTGCCCACTAAAGTGGATGATCTCACGTTTCCATATGATCTTCGATCTGCCATGTCCTTTTCCATTCACTCTTTGCTGCATCCTCCTCTCAACCCACATTGCCATTCAGCTTAGTATCATCAGCAAACTTGGATATACTGCACTAGGTCCCCTCATCAAATTATTGATATAGATTGTGAACATCTCACATCCCAGTACCAATCCCTTTAGTACCACATAGGTCACATCTCTAAACCCAAAAATGACCTTTTTATTCTTCTTCACTGTTTCTAATTGTTAACATTCCTCAATTCATGCCTATTACCCGCAATCCCATTTGACACCCTATCGAGGCCCGCTGTACTCAAGGTACACTAAACCCAATGGCTTCCCCTTATCTATTTTGCCAGTTATAACATCATAAATTCTAGCAAGTATATCAAACATGCTTTAATAAATTTATATTTCTGTCAAATCCTGTTATTATTTTCAAAGTGCCCTGTTACTATTTTCTTATGCTGAGACACAAGCATTTTCCCAACAACTGATATCAGGCTAACCGATCTGTAATTCTGTTTTCTTTTTCCCTTCTTCCTTAAAAAGTGAAGCTACATTTGTTACCTCCAATCTGTTGGTGCTGTTGGAATTTTGGAAGGTGCCAACCAATGCATCCATTATCTGCACAGCCAACTCCTTCAAAACGTTGTCATCTAGTTCATTCTGGAACTTATAGATTTTCAGTCCCATTTATTTCTCCAATACTTTTTAAAATAATGCTCATTTCTTTCAGATCCTCATTCATTCTATTGTCCTCCACTATTTCTGGGAGGTTTTCTATGGATACTTCCATTAAGACAGGCACAGAATATTCACTTGATCTCTCTGCCATTGTTGGCAATATCTCAAGGCACAATTGGACAGTGATCTCAGTCAACATTGCAACATTGACCTTACTTGTGCTTTTTTTACGGCTTTTACATACTAATGGAGTGGGCCTTTTTATCAGAGACCTGCTTCTTGGACATCTAAAGACCTAAGGATGAAGCAGCAATGTCCTCAATGGAGCTGGATATTCACAAGATTTCTCCATCTTCAGATAAGCAGATGATTGCTTTGGCTGGGATTTGGCCAGTTCCCAACCATTATGTATTCTGCCTCAACTGCCCAACTTCAAAGGACAAATGTTCAGTTGGACATCGAAAGCACATGCAGGCCAGCCTAAACTCCACCTACCCCTGTCCTCCATAACCAGTCTGGGACAAATCTGCTTTGATGTGACACAATTTGCTTCCATACAACTTTGGGAATTACCATTGGTTTAATTCACAGTTAATCTTTGAAGGTCTGGGATAATGGTTCCACAAAACCAGGCATCACACCTGCCATCCAATTGGTGGCACTGTTTAATGTAAGCTAACATATACAAGGGAATTACTAGCCCATTTCTCACTGCCCTTCTATGTTTCAGTGCTCTGGAATCCTCCACCCATATTATCATCTCCATTATTTCTTCCAAAACCTTCTTAAACAATTCCCTTGCTCTTTTTGCATTTGCATTCTCATCCTGTTCTCCCCATTCTTTCTCCTTTATCTATCCTTTGCTCCACTCCACCTTCCTCTTTAATGTGAAATTCCCTCAGCCTGTATACGAATAGTGGTTGGGAGGGTAGATTTCTGAATCTTTGCTCATACAAAACTGCCTCGCTTAATACAAACACTTGGATATTGTGTGATTATCTATCACATTGTTGTTCTGTGCTTCAAAGTAAATTGAAATTTTATTTATTATATTCTCATGTATTGTACATTGAAATCATGACTTTTGATTTGAAGAAGAAGTAAATATTGATGTATAAAGGAAAATACTTGTTATTTTCAAAGGGGAATTTGCTCATCCTTTGTTTATTACCAATATATTTTTATATTTGTATTAAGGATTTCAGTTTCAAGCAGTGGTGCAGAAAAAATTAATCCCCTGTCCAGTGCTTTGGTTTTTCTGTCTGCAACCTCAGATCAGACATGACAACCTGTTGAATTTCAGCATATTATTAATCAGAGAAAAAGGGAAAAAATGAGCTAAAAAGATTCTCCTGTCCAGGAAGCGGAAAAGCCAAGTGCTCTTAATTTGGGTCAGAAGAGTCACTTATCCAACATCAACAATAAATGCTCCCGCAAATGACTCCAATGAGTCAGCATCCTTTTGCTGCCGTTACACAAATATTAAACTGACAGCATTTATAATGAAAATCAGGACAAACCATTGTGGTGGCATCAGGCTTAAAGATTTCTGGCAGAGCATCCTTGTTAAAATCACAGGCTTTTAAAAAAGAACAACAGGGTAAAAATTGCTTTTGTGCCACACACAAAGTCTTTCCTGTCACTGCTGGTAACATTACTCACATAGTTGAAGAAAAGGAACAATTTCACCTTTGGTGTGAACTGCATTGAGTGTTGATAAATGTCTGGGAAAATATCAAAGATTAAAATGTATCTGGGGATTTGTATTTACAAAGTTATTACTCTAAGTTGATGCAGCGACCAGCCTCCAATGACAATATAATAACTTGGTTTTAAAGTTACTTTGGCCCAAATTATTTAACATTTTTGTTTCAATGTTACTTCTTTCATAAACACATTGAAGGAGATGTGAAAATACCTCAGGGTTTCGAGTCCTTTTCAACTGGATTAACATGCTCAAACTTTACCTTCCTCCAGACAGTTCCAGCTAAATATATGAACGTACATAATTGTTTCTAAATGACAAAACCACCGAAAGTGTCTTCAGCGTTAACCACGACCAGAAAAAGTGATGACAACTCAATGGATCTAATTGCAGATGAAACTTATTGTTGTTGGATAAGTAACTCTTCTGACCAAGTTTGCAGACCATAATTGCAGGCGCCATGCAGTCTGTCTCGGCAACTAAAGTAACTTTTGACACAAGAAATTCTGCAGATGCTTGGATTTTTCTCAAGGGCAGCATTAATGGTGATGGAAGAGAAACCCCAGTTACTGAAAAAGGCGAGCATCTCTGATGGAAAACCTCATCATGGGAACAGATGCGGTGGAGGCAGAGGAACTGGGAGAAGGGGATGGCATCCTTCCAAGTGACAGGGTGGGAAGAGGTGTAGTCAAGGTAACTGTGGGAGTCAGTGGGCTTGGAGAAGATGTCTGTGGTTAATCTGTCTTCAGAGATGGAGACAGAGAGATCCAGAAAGGGGAGAGAGGTTTAGGAAATGGACCAAGTGAATCTGAGGGGCAGGGTGGAAGTTGGAGGTAAAGTTGATGAAATTGACGAGCTCAGCACGGGTGAAGGAAGCAGCACCAATGCAGTTGTCAATGTAGCGGAGAAAGAAATTTTGAATCAGTTCATACAAAAAATAAGATCCGCAATGAAAATACACTGCTTTGCAGTCACATTTTGACCAATTGTCTGAATTCTGTTTTACATCAAATCCCCTTCAGAAATCACCCTTCTTCACCCACCATTATTTGCTCCTAATCTACCAACCACTTAATTTAAAAATTGTCTGCACTGACCACCAAGCACCCATTTACACTAATCTTACACTAGCCTTTTCTATGGTCCCCACATTCCCATCTACTCTTCCCAAATTTTAACCACTCACCTACAGATGAGGGACAACTTACAGCGGCCAATTAACCTACCAACTCACACATCTTTGGAATGTAGGAAGAAACGGGAGGCCTTGGAAGAAACTCATGTGCTCACAGAGAAAGTGCACAAACTAAACCCAGACAGCATTAGAGGTCAGCATTGAACCCAGGTCATTGTGTCATACTCCATATTTAGTCATGCTCTCCACATTTATTTTTCTTCATTCAGCTATTAATCCAGTTGTGTAAATTTAATTAAAGCCTTCTGCTTTGGAATAATGTCTTGAGCTGCTTTGAGCCTGCACACACTCAGTGTATATCTTTCATAGGACCGCCGATAGTGTCAGAATGGCTACATCTCCACAGCCCATAGAATTCAGGATGAACTTCACTGTCCTGTTCTGGGCATGTGCCCAGATTTATGGTCAACTGCTGCTTCATATCACACAAGGAACCTCAAAGGGCAAGAGTAGAAAGAGCAGAAGGCTCCAGAGGAGTAGTAATATCAAGAATGGAAAGAAAAGGATGAGGATCAGGTGGTGGATGGTCAGATTAAGAAGGCCAATCAGGAAGGAGCAAGAAGACTGGAAGCTTAAAGATGAGAAGGAACCTAAGATTTGTGAGACCACTGTACCAATTGGTCAGAGTTCTCAGAGGAGTTCATCCAATAGCACATCAAGTAAACCACTCCTCATCCTCAATATGCCAAGCCTCCCACGGTACTTACTACTTTTGTCGTCACGATGGCCATGAATTGTCTTCTTCAATCTGGATTTGTGTGTTTGTTCCCAACAGGTTGATAGGGTGGTAAAGAAGGCATATGGCATGCTTATCATTATTAGTTCATGCACTGAATTCAAGAGTCAGGAAGTTACGTTGCAGCTTTATAAAACTCTAATTAGGCCATATTTGGAGTATTGCATTTAATTCTGGTCGCCCCATTATAGGAAGGACATGGAAGCTTTGGAGAGGGTGCAGCCTGGATTAGAGGGCATGTGCTATAAGGAGAGGTTGGAGGAACTTATGTTGTTCTCTCTAGAGTGGCGGAGGCTGAGGGGAGATCTGATTGAGGTTTATAAGATTATGGGAGGCATGGATAGAGTAGACAGCCAGTATCCTTTCAGGGTTGAAATGTCTAATACTACAGGGCATTCATTTAAGGTGAGAGGGAGTAAGTTTGAAGGAGATGTGTGGGGCAAGTTTTTTACACAGAGAGTGGTGGGTGCCTGGAATGTGCTGCCTGGGGTGGTGGAGGACGCAAATACGATTAGAGATGTTCAAGAGGCTCTTAGATAGACACATGAATGTGCAGAGAATGGAGGGATATGGATATTGTGTAGGTAGGAGGGATTAGTTTAGTTAGGCATTTAATTACTAGTTTAATTAGTTTGGTACAACATTGTGGGCCAAAGGGCCACTTACTGTGCTGCTATGTTCTAAATTAAATAAAACCAAATTAAATCAATCATTTATCTGATTTCACAGGAATAATTGAATTGCACAATGCAATCCCTTATTGTTTGTATAAATTGAAAGGTAAAAGAAAAATTTGCATTAAGGCATCATCTATCACAATCCTTCCAAGCATTCCTAAAGAGCTTCTAGTGATGAAGTAATCTTAAGTGTAGTACTGTTGTAAGGTAGGAAACATGACAGCTAATTTGTGTAAAGCAAGCCCTCACTACAGTGGTATGATAATAATGATCAGATAATTTGTTTCAAAATGTTGATGGGGGATAAAAATTGCTCCACTTCGATACAATGTCAAAGATTTTTATGTTCATGTGAAAGAGCAGGTGAAGCTCTGTTTTAATGTTTGATCCAAGAGGTGGCATGTCCAACAGTGCAACACTCCCTCAATACTTCATTGAAGTATCACGCAAGATTATTGTGCTCAAGGCTACAGGGTGGGCTTGAAGCAATAACCTCATGATGCACAGGCAAGATTGCCACAAGCTGATACCTTTGTACATGGGTTCTAAGACCATGTGGCAATGGATTCAGAGGTGAGAGGTTCCTGAGCTTGTCGTAAAGAAGATTCCACTGCAGACAGAGGGCAAGAGATGTGCAGATGTGCTTAGCCACCTCTGATTGGTGCATCTCACTGAATATTGTGTGTAAACTTCTGTGCAAGGAACAAAAGCCTGAGTTAGCGACAACCATAAAATTATTTAAGAAAAATGCATGTCAAGTTGTCTCACACCTCAATCATGTGAAAGATGTGAAGTGCAGGGAGAAGACAGTTGTCATATTGATGAAAGTGAAAGGTACAGAGTATGTGAATGGGAGGAGAAAGAAATCGTGCAAAATAAGGCACAGTTTTCCTTATGTGATGGAAATCAGACGGGCAAAGTGTTTCAACCAGAGCAGTTCTGCAGATGTTGCTGATGTGAGCAAGTCAAAATTGAGATGAGAGTTAAGATTCTCAACTTAACAGCTCTCATGAGGTCTTTATATTTACTCTGCAATGCAGTCATATCCTGGAAGCTAAACTCTTGGCATTGATTTGTGAAGAATTCTTGTCCCATTGGCAGAGAAGTTTCAGAGGGCTTCCTATGCCATGGCAAGAACAAAATCTCACTCCTGCTGCTGTGAATTGTATCAACAAGTATCTCCAAAGCTGCACAAAAGCTCTTTTGCACCTTTTCTAATTATTCTATCCCCTTGAAAATGGTTCTCAGCTCTCAGCAGGCAAAATATGTCTCCTCTTTGGGAATTCCATTTTCCTTAAGTGGCATCAGTTAAGCCCAATTTCCCACACTACTTCCAAACATGTTTATTGCCAATGAGTGGCATGGTTTTTAATGGCTGCCTGCCTGACTCATGATAATAAGCTGGCAGTGCCACCCACTGTGGGATTGTTTTTGGTTATGATTGAATTTCTCAACATATGGTTCATAAATGCAATTACTTTAACAGTCTCAATTTATTTCTGAATTAATCTGATGCAACTCTTAAAAACCCAAAACAAACAGTCCAACAGAATGAGCAAATTTTACTAATCCAAATCACAAAATTGCTCAGGGTGAGCAATGCGAGTCTCACATATGCACAGCAGGACTTTTCTTCCAAGACTGATTAATGCAAATTGAACAACTAGCTAACCACATTTCATCTACTTGAACATTATGTCCAAACAGTGCGTGTTATTAGTTCTAAGAATCTTGATGTTTGTTCTAAGTAGGGAAGTAGCTAATTTGAAACATAAAGACAATCTCCAATGTAAATTAAAATTGTTTTTTGTGTAAGTATGAACTGTAACAAAAGACCTTATCATTGGGAAACATGCATGACTACACATCACTCTGATCTTGGCATATAGTAATCAACTGATCTACAGCAATACATAAATAAACTGAACAGTCATCAATCTTTGGCTGTTTTTGTTTTCAATTTTAAGCACTCTTCAGCTTGTTAAGTGTCCGTCGATTTAAAGTATGCTTTGGTTCTTGATTATATATCAACTGAACTTAGAAACTTTAGATTTAAAATACTTAATAGAAAGATTTTCTTTAATCTCACTTTTCAAAGGCATAAACAATAGATGAATATTAAGGGTGTTACACAGTTTATGAGGAATGCAATGCAGGTGGTAGTTTATCCAGGACAAATTTGGAGCTGCACAAAGAAGTCTGATGATTCTTTGGTGAGACAGAATACAACATGATTTCCTTCCTTAATTCCTGAAGAAACATAAGAGAACAAAATGTCAAAACCTCAGTTGTTCAGGTACTGTTTTTGTAGCATGATACTCTCCGTGATGATATTCAAAGTGAACATGTGCCTAAGTGATAGCTACTCAGTATGACACTTTACCTGAAATGATAGACATAGATTGTGTCTGCAGATAGAACAAGAAACTGCTGGTCTTCTGTATCATGAGAACATACTGATGGAGGAGTTAAGCAGAACAGAATCAGGCCTGGAAGTGGAAGCACTATCCAGTGGTTAAATAACATTAGAAGAAAAAATTATTGATTAGAATTTCTGATAAACTGCCAGCTAAGGAAGAGTTGGAACCTTACATAAATTGGAACTAAGTGGTGATCAAACTGAATTGTTTATGGAAAATTTTAACTGATAAGATTGTTTAAATTATCATGGAAGTAAAGGACAACAAATGACATCAGTAATGCACCAATTTTAAAAGATGGGAAGCAACATGTTAGTGAATAGATGTGCATATAAATTAAAACATAGAAGCAAGCAGTTCAGCACAATCTATTTTAATGTCTGTCAAAAATGTTAGGAACACTCAGCATATCGAACAGCATCTACGGAGAAACAATGTGAACATTTCAGATCATTGTAATCCTTTATCAGGTCTGAGAAAGGTCAATGAAGGACTATTGCCATGAAATGTTAACTCTCTTTCTTTTTTCACAGATGCTTCCTGGCTGGCTGATTATTTCCTGGATTTTTTGATTTTCATTTTCACATTTCTGGCATTTGTAGGGTTTAGTTTGCTTTTGGATTACTATTTCAGTACTTATTCTCCAGGCAAGCAATAATCCAATCTCATGTGACCAATCTATTCCCATTCTACTTTATCCTCCTTTGCACCTGACTATCCTAATCCTCAGTGTTGGCATCCTTCAATCACCAAATCAAAGCTTCCATAAAAACATGAAGAGAACGTTTCTGCTGCTTGCTGTTTAAAATCTTTTACCTTGAGCTGTATATCGTTGACTCTTCAATTTAAACACAAGGAAGGCCAAATCAAATAGCTGCCAGAAGCAAATGTAAGGATCACAATGCACAATTAACTCATCCCCATTAATTTAAAAGAAAGCAGCATGTTGTCTGCTTATTAGCATGGTTGCTCATGTACTCGACACTAATCGTTCTGTTCATTTGCTACAGACCTCAGCAGGGGACATGAAATTGTGAATTTTGAGCAGTACTTAAAGCTAACCTGCACCTCTTAAAGATGAGGTAACTGGAACAGGTCCTTCCACTGTTTATACCAGTGACTATCACCTGGGAATAATTGGAAAGCACCACAACATGGGAGAGAGCAGATCCCAGTTTAATGGATGCTGAATTGAAGGCTCTGGTGGAAGAAGTAGAAACCAGGTATTATACCTACAGCCTATCCAGCCTCTCCTTATAACTCAAGCCCTCCAATCCCAGTATCATCCTTGTGAATCTTTTCTGTACCTTTTCCAACTTAATGACATCCTCCTTATAGTTGGGCGACCAGAACTGCGAACAATATTCCAGGTGTAGCCTCACCAACAACTTGTACAGTCGCAACATGATCTCCCAACTCCTGAACTCAATGCCCTGACCAATGACAGCAAGTGTGTCACACCAACTTGCTCTATTGATGCACCATAGAAAGCATCCTATTTAGATGCATCACGGCTTGGTACAGCAACTTGCCCAGGACCACAAGAAACTGCAGAGAGTTGTGGACACAGCCCAGTGCGTCACAGAAACCAGCCTCCCCTCCTTGGACTCTGTCTTTACCTCTCGCTGCCTTGGCGAAGCAGCCAGCATAATCAAAGACCCCACCCACCCGGGTCACTCCTCTTCTCTCCTCTGCCATCAGGTAGAAGATACAGGAGCCTGAGGGCACATACCACCAGGCTTAAGGACAGCATCTACCCCACTGTGATAAGACTATTGAACGGTTCCCTTACACGATGAGATGGACTCTGACCTCACGATCTACCTTGTTGTGACCTTGCACCTTATTGCACTGCATTTTTTCTGTAGCTGTGACACTTTACTCTGTACTGTTATTGTTTTTACCTGTACTACCTCAATGCACTCTGTACTAACTCAATGTAACTGAATTGACCTGTACGATCGGTATGCAAGACAAGTTTTTCACTGTACCTCAGTATAAGTAACAATAATAAACCAATACCAATACCAATACTGCACTTCACTATTACTAACTGTATAAGAACTTGCATGTTTGTTGTTCTATCTGTTGGAACTGTTGGGGTGGCCAGTACTGAGCTGGTGGTTAATGGGGCTGAGCTCATTGGCTATGAGTTGTTTCATCATTTGTAACCAACCTTCTTACATTCCACTTTCTTCTCATCTCATATTTCTTCTGAGACATGTTGTATATGGTGCACATGTACACCTCGTGTAAAATCCCCTCCCTCTGTCTTTCTCCTTTCAGATATATGTGGTAAACCTGATCAGGTAGCAAAGAAACAAGACACATTGAAGCCAAAGATGTATCGACACTTGATTTCACTCTGATGTCTGCTATCTTTGGCACTGATGCTGTGTGTATCTTAGAGGATGGGTTAAATGTATCACCTGCAGCTACAGAGGATGTAAGTGAAGGGGTAGGCTGCAGAAGGAGTCTGAGGTTACACAATGAAATATTTAGTTCAGAATATGGAGGAATCTGGCACAAGCTTGGCTCAGGTTATTGTGCAGGGTTTGGAGCCCATCCTCTCCAGAATAACTGAGGAGGCCAACCCCATGAGGACACGTGGACCAAATTACAATGCTGTGCTTGATGGGTATTGCTTCAGCTTCCACTGAAGCACATGCAGTTTCTGAGTAGAAGATAAGGGTGAATTTGTACAGGGTTATACCACTTCCCAGCAAGCTAAAAATGTCCTTATCACTACACGGGGTGCTAATGTTCAGCATAGCCTTCAGGGTGATGGCAATACATCAATCTAACCTCCAACAGGGTGCTAGAATTGATGAGGTACTACACTGCGGGAGTGACAGCATCTTCATGGAGCATCAGCCTGCTGTCTTCTCTCAGCATCACACTATACACATTCACACCCCATCACTCTGCCAGAGTCTTTCTTTCATCTAGCCAGCCAGATGAGACTTCTGCCAGAACTGCTGAAATGGTGCCATCTGAATCCAGGAAATGCAGGCCTTCTAGGTTCTGACCTGTTCAGGTTTGTCCCACAAGACCATCTGCTGCCTTCTTCAATAAAAGCCAGCAACATTCTTTCAGCTTAGCTGCAGCTATTGAAAGTGCAGTAGGGTTGGAGGGATGGGGAACTGCATAAGAGACAAGGGCAGGCAAAGGTATGTAGAAAAGTATGTACCTCAGAGGTATGTACAAAGGTGATTAGTTTAACTTTGTTCCAATATGACATAATTTCATCAATAAATGTGACTTAGAATGACCTATTTTGCAGTGAGACCAAGAATATGTGATGATCAATGATGGATCATGGCAAGATATATGTGATGTCTGGTGAATGGAGGATTATGGTTCCTGCTCCTGTATAGGCTGGCAGAATGAGGCTGTCGATGTGCTGCATTCCTTCTTCCCTCTCTCCCTCTCTTCTTCTCTTTTACTTCTAATCTAACTCATCGCACCAGTCTGGATAAGTGTGAGGTGTTGCATTTTGGAAAGTCAAATCCAGGTAGGACTTTCACAGTGAATGGCAGGGCCCCGAGGAGTGTTGTAGAACAGAGGGACCTTGGAGTACAAGTACATGGTTCACTGAAAGTGGAGTCACAGGTAGGCAGAGTGGTGAAGTAGGCTTTTGGCATGCTGGCCTTCATAAGTCAGGGCATTGTGTATAAAAGTTGGGAGGCCATGATGCGGTTGTACAGGACACTGGTGAGGCCACACTTGGAGTTTTGCATTCAGTTTTGTTCACCCTGCTATAGGAAAGATATTATTAAACTGGAAAGACTGCAGAAAAGATTTAAAAGGATGCTGCCAGGTCTTGAGGGACTGAGTTATCAGAAGAGGTTGGACAAGCTAGGACTTTATTCCTTAGAATGTTGGAGACTGAGAGGTGATCCTATAGAGGCACATAAAATCAGGGGTATAGATATATAGGGTGAATGAACTCAATCTTTTCCCCAGAGTTGGGGTATCAAGAAGTAGAAGGCATAGGTTTAAGGTGAGAGAGGAAAGATTTAAGAGGAATGTGAAGGGAAACTTTTTTACACAGAAGGTGGTATCCATGTGGAATGAGCTGTCAGAGGAAGTGGCTGAGGCAGGCACAATAACAAATTTAAAAGACAGTTGGACAGGAAAGGTTAAGAAAGGTTTAAAAGACATGGATTGGAAAGGTTAAGAAGGTTATGAGCTAAACACTTGTAACTGGGACTAGCTTGGATGGGAAATCTTGGTCAGCATAGACCAGTTGGGCCAAAGGGCCTGTTTCCGTGCTATATGACTCTATGACCAGTATTTCCTTACAGTCTGTTTCCATCTGCTCTGCCCTATTCTTTTGTAAATTTTAAATATCAATGTCAAAGTAATGTTCAGTCGACTTAACCTGAATGATAACTGATGCAAAATTTCAGCTTTTGTTTCACACCTGTATTTTTCCTCACCAGACATCCTAGCCATTCACCCGGTGTGGAATGAACAAAATTTTATAAAGATTTTGTGCAGTTGCACCATTACATTTCTAATTTTATATTTCTTAATTCTTGTGATAAACCCATGTATTTCATTCATTTCCTTAAGAACTCTAGCAATGAGGTATTGCTTGTAAACCAGAATTCACAAATCCACCTCGTCATCCACCAGCAATCAGATTCCCATTTGAAATATGGTTAGGTATCTTTAGGTAACATCCTCTCCTGAATTGAATTCCATCTAACTCTTTTACTGCTATTCCAACGCATCATATTATTATTTCCCTGTAGGTTTCCTTTCGCCCACAGAATTACTATTATATTCCTGGATTATATTCAGAGTTGGTAACTTTGCCTAGAATATCAAATAAACCGTACTTACTTGCACAACTATATTTTCCATTGTTACAACGATGGAGGAGGAGAACTGAGAGCTCTGCACCGATTCTGTGCCTACAGCTACAGTCTTACAATGTGGTGCAAATTTAAATCATGTTGTCTCTAGTTTTGTCTTCAGATTATTGAAATATATATTGAAGGGTGTGACACCTTCCAAACACTCTAAGAAATAGTCATTAATTCTTAATCTGCTTCCTCCCTTCCTAAACAATTTTAATAGCTTTCCATTAACTCTCGAAGTTTATCCTCTTAACTTTAATTCAATGGTTTCCCGAATGGTACTTTATCAATGGATTTCCTAAATGGCTTTACTAGACTCAATGTCAACCCTACCCAATTTGTTACTTCGTCCTTTCTATCTGTCTTTTGTGATGTTCCATCTTGTTGGTTACCATTTGTTATTCTTCTTCATATTATGTTTAGTTATTTCAGTTTTAATTTTTCTGATCATTGATTTTAAACATTTTAGCTTCTCATCACAATGTGATTGCACCTTTCAAGTAACAACATGCCTCTTAATTAGAAGTGCAAGAGATATAAAGGAGATCGGTGTGGGTTAAGAGAGAATTGTAGGACATAAGAACACATCATAAAGAGAAATACCTTCTTCAAATGTAAATTTCCTATTCATACCAGAAAAAAGAGAAAAAAGTCTGAGGTTAAAGAGGCCATGACAATTTTGAATAAAATGATAGAAATTAAACTTGTTTACACCAAAAAGTAGCTGTGAAAATACTGAGAGTGTGAAGGACACAAAAAAAACAGTGATCCAGGTATGATCATTACTCCAAGTGATTTATTATGTCTGTGTTTATGAATCAAACCTCAATTAGCCTTAAGGTAGAATACTAAGGTAAGCTGATGAAATACGAAGAAAAAAAATACGTTTCTAATAAAGGCGTAACGCATAAACTGAAGGAAGCCATGGTTGGGGGTCGAGCCTGATCATATCCTGGGTTAGAGCAATTAATGCTATTAGGGAATCCTTGCAAAAAGTGAGTGTCTGATAATCGGAGTAAAGGGAATACAACACCAGCTCAAGGAAGAGACAAAGAAGGAAGTTTAAGACAACCAGCCTGTTATTCATTATGCATAAAGAAGAACAGGCCACCCAGAAGCAATAATATATGAAATTTCCAGGAAAACACAGTGTCCTATCACTCAAACCTTCAAAAGGAAAACCTTGCCTTGGAGTTCCTTCAGGATTCCGTTTCCCTGCATTTCAGAAGTGGCTGCATTCACTTGTGCTGCATTTTTGGATAACTTGTGACACTATAACAATACTACGTTTTTGTTTTCTTTATAACAAAGTCAAAGTCAAGTTTATTGTCATATGCAAACGTACACATATGCACAGTTGCAATGAAAAACTTACTTGCAGCAGCATCACAGGGACATAGCATCAGAAACACAACATTCACAAGAAAAAATATAAATTAAACATAAATTATACATAATTTTTACAAGAAAGAACAGAACTAACAACAAAACAAAGTCCATTTTAGTGCAAAGTGATCATATTGTTGCTGAGCTGTAGTGATTAGAATTGTGCAGGTTGCTTCAAGAACCGAATGGTTGAAGGGAAGTAACTGTTCTTGAACCTGGTGGTGTGGGACTTCAGGCTTCTGTACCTCCTGCCTGATGGTAGCTGTAAGAAGATTTTATGGCCTGGATGGTGAGGGTTTTTTGATGATGGATGTTGCCTTCTTGAGGCAGCGCCTCCTGTAGATACTACTGATGGTGGGGAGGGATGTGGCCGTGATGTACTGGGCTGAGTCCACTATTCTCTGCAGCTTCTTACATTCCTGCACATTCAAATTGCCGTACCAGACCATGATACGAGTCAGGATACTTTCAACTGTACATCTGTAGAAATTTGTTAGAGGGTTCCATGATAAGATGGACCTCCTTAACTTCCTAAGGATGTAAAAACGACGACATACCTTCCTTGTGATCGCACTTATGTGATGTTAAGCACTTCCTGCCCACAAAATAGGCAGGAGGTGCTGAAGGGATATTGTTCATATAATGCTACAAAGCAGATTCATCCATCATCATAGGTTAAACATTTCTAAAAAAAAGGATCAAAACTTCCCTGAACCAGGGGATTCAAAGGGTAATACAAATTGGTACTTGAGCTAGATTGGATTGGAAGGAAACAAGTCATAGGTGACTCAGAAATCTGTTATGAAGTCATAGCTGCTTTTAATGTCCATAACTTACTTGATGTTGGGAGATAAACAAATTCACATTTGCCAAGTTGTGGTACAGCTAACAGAGCTGCATCCTCACAACCACAGTAACCCAAGTCAGTCCTGGGCTCAGGCACTACCTGTATGGAGTTTGCATGCTTTCCCTATAACTACATGTGTTTTCTCCAGGTGCTCTGGTTTCCTTCCACATCCCAAAGACATGGGGGATAGCAGGTTAATTGTTCCCTATAAAATGAAGAGTCTGAAGGGAGATGAAGGGAGTGAGGGTGGGGAGAATAAAAATGGATCAGTGTAGTATCAGTGTAAAGGGGTGCTTGATGGTGACATGGGCTCAGTGGACTAAAGAATGTGTTTCTGTGTAGGGTGATTCTGCGCACAAGAGCAACTCTACAACAGGGTGAATCCAGTCAAATAGATTGGGAGAGAAATGGGGAGTTGGACAAGAAGAAGAAGATGTCGGTTGAAGTGGGCACATTCAAAATTAAAACATTTGGAAAAGATAATGAACACATGCAAGATAATATGGCATTATTTCTTATGCAAGAAGTGAGATAGGAAAGGAATTTAACACCGTAAATGGATCGATCATCCAAGCCGTAAGATTTGTGTGCCATTGCAGTAGAGAAAGCAAATCGCAGATTGGGCTATAAAATCAGAGGAATAGAACACAAATCTCAGCAAGTGATCCTGAGTTTGTACAAAGCACATCCAATCCCCACCTGCAGCACTTTGGTAATTGTCATCACTCTATTATGGGAAAGACTTGCCAGCAACTAGAAAAGTGCAGCTCAAGGCAGTTAAATTGATAAATTAGATTACGTACTTGATTTGTGTGACAGAGGTTGCAGAAGATAGGAGCGTTTCATCGAACCAAAGACACAGGGGTGATCTTGTGGAAACATTTAAGGTACTAAGTGATGAAGACAAGACTAATCTAAAAAAAAAGTCCTGCAATGCCAGAAATGAATCAAATCAGTTGGCCAGTTTAAACTTAAAGAGAGGAAAACAAGAAAATATTTTAGCTTTGTTTTTTTTCCCTTCAAATCTCAGAAACACAAAGCAAGCAAAGTGATGAGTTCAGCTGAAGTGGGGGTAAGGAAAGAGATTAGAAACAAAAATAATTTAAACAATTGTAAGAAAATTAAAGGTGTGAGAGTGAAGAAAAGGATGCTGAAGGTAGCTTAGAAATCCTGCTCAGTCTGCAACTATTTTATGCACAATGTGATGTTTTTTTTTAGCAAAGTTCACCAGTAATTATACAGAGACTGTTTGATATGTGCAACTGCAGACGACATTGCAGCAGACACACCACCCGCACACTTATTGAACCAGGCCTTAATCAAAGAGTAAATGAATTGCTTCAGAGTTAAACAGCCTGGCCTTATCTGAACTCCTGCCTTGGATTTCGTGACATCTATCTTCATCCAGGTAGATTACTCGTTAAGCTAATATTGCAGTGATTATATAACCTACCAAATGTACCACCCCCACCCTCTCTTCCCTCTCCCAATATCTTTGCTGCTATAGTTAGCATAGATGACCTCAGATCTTCTGATCACATCTATGGCTACCTGAACCACCTCCCACCACTAATCATGACTAGTCCAGTCATACAGGCCCCTATGTTTCACAGAACAGCTCCCATCACCTCCACAAATAATCTTCCCCAAAGAGTCTCCTCAACAACACTAAGGTCATATCTGCAACCAACCCCCAAACTTTCCAGGATCTCCCTGAAATCCCATCCAAGTTATTTTGCCGACCAACTACCTTTTCAATTTACCTTCATCACTTGGATCATCTTGTTTCTCCCTCCTCCACACCTATTTATTTTTGCTGTCCACTCTCTCCCCCTAAGTATCTTTTTCTTAAACTCCTAAATGTCTCCCCAATCATCTTCCACCCACCATTGGCCTCTAATCCACTGTGACAGTATGTTTTATCTGAGATCTCCATTGTCCATGGAAAAATGACCTTTCTCATGCGAGGCCTGTACTGCTGTGTGTGTTACCTTGAGCCTCATATGTGATAGATTATGAAAGCCTGGAGACCTTGCAAAAATTTGGCGTGCATCTCCTCTTCACCCACAGGGTGTCCTCTTAACAGGGATTCTTGTATGCATTACAATTTCTAGATCGGTGGATTTACAAGTCCTGTAATAAAGGGAAGAGTCTGGGGTGTGGACATCTGCAATCATTGTGTTCTGAAACAGAAACAAAACCTACCCAAAGTATCAACCTATTCTCCCCCAGTTCCACCCACTTCTATATAACCAATGACAGTTCTGGTAAAGAAAATTGAACATTTAACAGAAGTCTTAAGCTCCTGGCCAATGTTCAAAGCCTTGCGGAATGTCCAGATAGCAAGGTAGACAATGCAAGATAACAAGGTAGGCATGGTAGTGTAGCAGTTAGCGTAACGCTTTACAGCGCCAGCGACCCGGGTTCAAATCCGGCCACTGTTTGTAAGAAGTTTGTACATTCTCCCCGTGTCTGCATGGGTTTCCTCCTGGTGCTCCAGTTTCCTCCCACATTCCAAAGACGTACAGGTTAGGAAGTTGTGGGCATGCTATGTTGGTGCCGGAAGCATGGTGACACTTGTGGGCTGCCCCCAGAACACTACGCAAAACGATGTATTTCACAGTGTGTTTCAATGTACATGTGACTAATAAAGATATCTTATCTTATCTTTTCTTATCTTATCTGATATACAATCTACCTGATTTTAATTTCTGTTGAATTCAGGGTTTTGGTTACAAGGATAGGTTGTGTTTGGATAGGTTGTGTTTATTCACACTGGAATGTAGGAGGCTGAGGAAAGATTTATAAGATTATGTGGGACAGACAGCCAGTGCCTCTTTCCTAGGACACCAATGCCCAATACAAAAGGGCATGGCTTTAAAGTAATGGGTGGGAAGTTCAAGGGAGATATCAGAGGAAGGTTTTTTACCCAGAGAGTGGTTGGGACATAGAATGGGCTGCCTGGGGTGGTGGTGGAGGCAGGTACATTGGTCAAATTCAAGAGATTACTAGATAGGCATATGGAAAGGGATATGTGGGAGGAAGGGGTTAGATAGTCAGGCAAGGTTTAAAGGTTGGCACAACATTGTGGGCCAAAGGACCTGTATTGTGCTGTATTGTTCTATATTCTACATATAGCATAGCTAGGATCATTCTTCTAGGGGAGGGGAGTTTAGAACTAGGGAGCACATGTTCAAGGTGAAAGAGAGAATATTTAAAGAAGATCTGAGGGGTAAGTTTTTCCCACAAAGAGTGGTGGTTATCTGGAATGAGCTGACGCTGGAGGTGGTAGAGGCAGATATAATTACAGCATTTAAAAGGCACTTCATCAGGTACTTTGACAGGGAAGTTGTAAAGGGCTATGGGCCCAACGTGTGCAAATAGGATCAGTGTAGATTGGCAACATGGTCGACATTGATGAGGTGGGCCGAAAGGGCTCATTTCTGTGATGTATTCAAGGCTCAAGGACAGCTTCTATCCTACTGTTATAAGACTGTTGAATGGACCTCTAGTACGATAAAGATGAATTCTTGACCCCACAACCTAGGCACAGTAGTGTAGTGGTTAGCGTAAAGCTTTACAGCGTCAGTGACTGGGGTTCAATTCCGGCTACTGTCTGTAAGGAGTTTGTATGTTCTCCCCGTGTCTGCGTGGGTTTCCTCCGGGTGCTTCGGTTTCCTCCCATATTCAAAAGATGTACAGGTTAGGAAGTTGTGGGCATGATATGTTGGCACCAGAAGCGTGGTAACACTTGCGGGCTGACCCTAGAACACTCTGCACAAAAGATTATTTCACTGTGTGTTTCGATGTACATGCGACTAATAAAGATATCTTATCTATCTTACTTCGCCATGGCCCTTGCACCTTATTGTCTATGTGCACTGCACTTTCTGTGTAACTGTAACTGTAACATTATATTCTGCATTCTGTTATTGTGTTTCCCTTTGTGCTACCTTGATGTACTTATATTTTGAAATGATCTGTATGGATGACATGCAAAACAAAGTTTTTCACTGTATCTCGGTACATGTGACATTAATAAACAAATTACCAACTGTGATTCTATGATTCATTGCAAAGAATAGGGTGTACCTGTCTGTATTCTGTCCGTACCCAAAGTGAACCTATTACTCCTGATACTTGTTTTGAACTTTGTCAGAATTTAGGAGGACAAATTGAAGGCTGACAATGTGCCCAGGACCTTTACTTTTCGTCGTTGTCCGCCATATCCACGCTCTCAATGGACGATTCTTCGCCTTCCCCACCGCCATCAAGGATCACAAGATCGCCCGCCTCGGAACCCCTGCTGCCACACGGTCCTCTAGCCCCCGCTTCCCCATCCTCCTGGAGTTGATGAAAATGGACGTCCAGTCCCTACATACCTCCATTCCCCATCATGATGGCCTCACCGCCCTCTGCTTCTTTCTTGACCAGAGACAGAACCAGTCCCTTTCCACTAACACTCTCCTCCGCCTGGCTGAACTTCTCCTCACCCTTAACAACTTTACTTTCGATTCCTCCCACTTTCTACAGACCAAGGGTGTAGCTATGGGCACTCACTTGGGCCCCAGCTATGCCTGTCTTTTTGTTGTCTACGTTGAACAATCTATGTTCCAAGTTTGCTCTGGCCCCATTCCTCAACTCTTCCACCGCTATATTGACGACTGCATTGCTCCCACCTCTTACACCCGGGTGGAACTTGACAGTTTCATAAATTTCGCCGCTAATTTTCACTCAGCTCTCCAATTCACTTGAACTATCTCTGGCATCTCTCTCTCCTTCCTCGATCTTTCCGTCTCCATCTCAGGAGATTCCCTATCCACTGACATCTTCTACAAACCCACTGATGCCCACAGCTACCTCGATTACAGCTCCTCCCACCCTGTCTCTTACAAGGACACGATCCCTTTTTCTAAATTTCTCCACCTCCACCGCATCTGCTTCCATAATAAGGCTTTCCACTCCAGAACATCCAAGACGTCCAACGTTTCTAACCAGGGCTTCCCCCTCCGACTGTGGACGAGACAGCTTGCACCCATATCCCTACCATTTCTTGCACCTCCGCTCTCAGGCCCACCCCGCCCAGACCCAAAGGGATAGGGTCCCCCTTGTCCACACATTTCATCCCACTAGCCTACGTATCCAACATATTCTCTGCTACTTCCGCCACCTCCAACAGGACCCCCACCACCAAGCATATCTTCCCCTCCCCACCCCTTCCTGCCTGTCACAGGGATCACTCTCTCTGCAACTCCCTTGTTCACTCCTCCCCCCTACCCATCCCGCTCTCACCCCAGGAACTTTCCACTGCCCCCGCCATAGGTGCAACACCTGCCCCTACACCACATCCATCACCTCCATCCAGGGACCCAAACAGTCCTTTCAGGTGAGACAGAGATCCACCTGCACCTCCATTAATATCGCCTACTGCATTCGGTGCTCCAAGTGTGGCCTCCTCTACCTTGGTGAGACCAAACGCAGGCTAGGTGACCGCTTCGCAGAACACTTGGGCTCTGTCTGTAATCGTGACCTGCATCTCCCCATTGCCAGTCACTTCAACCACCCCCCCCCCCCCCCCCCCCCCCCACACTATCACTGGTGTCAGTCCTCGGCCTCCTCCACTGCCAGGAGAATTCAAAGTGCAAATTGGAGGAACAGCATCTCATTTTCCGTCTTGGAACCTTGCAGCCTAATGGCATGAACATTGAACTCTCCCAGTTTTAAATTTTTTTTTAATTTTATTTACAGTGTGGTAACAGGCCCTTCCGGCCCAATGAGTCAGTGCTGCCCATTTTTTAAACCCCAAATTAACCTACCCGTATGTCTTTTTAGAATGTGGGAGGAAACCGGAGCACCCGGAGGAAACCCATGCAGACACGGGAGAACGTACAAACTCCTTACAGAAAGCGACGGGAATCGAACCCCGATCGCTGGCGCTGTAATAGCATCGTGCTAACTGCTACGCTATCATGCTGCCCTCCCACCTCTCTTCCCCAACCCCCAACCCCCACCATGCTGCTTCTCTTCTTCCCTTTCCTAGCCTCTTTTTTTTCTCTCTCTTCTTACTTTTGACCCATCCCCTGGTGGATCTGCTCTCCCCTCCTCCCCCGCACTTGCCTATCACTATCTCTCACCTGCATCTACCTATCACCACTTTGTGCCCACCCCACCTCCCCCCTTTTGTCCTGTGATCACTGGTCTGCTTTTCCCTCCTATATGTTGGGCTTCCCCCTTTCCCATCTTCTGTCCTGAAGAATGGTCCTGACCTGAAACGTTGACTGCCTGCTTTTCTCCACGGATGCTGTCTGGCCTGCTGAGTTCCTCCAGCATCATTGTGGTTGTCATCATTGAAGAGGAGGGGCCTTGTTAACATGGCAGGTCACGTGTGGTCAAGATCATATTGACAAATTGAACAGAATTATGCAATAAAAGCTTCACCTGAACTGTTGTTCTCTTATTGTATCCAGAAGAATGACTGTAGTGTACTAAACCAGTTTAACACTAACAATTCAATTATCCTTTCCTGCATAGAAGTAGTGTATTAAAGTAATGGTTAGTAATGTGCCCCAATTGGACCTTGAAAGTTTGAGCTGAACTAAGAGTTCAGCAGTACTTCAAACAATCTTGTGCCATGTTCTTGCTGATCAATGAATTGTGACGGGATCTTTCCAATTTGAATTGATTTATACGGGAATGACCCAGAAGTCAAATGAGATATTACAACAGGAGTCTGATTTGCTTTTCCTACACAGAAGGTCCTGGACTCATTTTATATCAACATCATTACAGCCATCAATGAAATGTGGTTTTGATTCAATCAATCTAGTTTAATCTGAGGGTACAGAGGAGGCATGAGAAATGTAGCCTAACACTGGGCACTTTTAATATTGCTTGATATTAATATTTCAATTGCTAAACATTAATAATGAAGAATTGGAGGGTACTTTATAAAATACAAACTGATTTCGGTATCATAACGAAGATACATCCTTCTCTTCTGCTCATCAATGAATGGGGTCAAAATAATTGTAATTCCCCAGGTACAAAGACTGGTCCCCAAATTCTTACAGTAATGGAAGATGATTCTATCCAACCTAAATACTTTGTGGTTGTAAGAATCTCAAAAACAACACTCACTGCAATAAAATTGAAGAGAACTTAACCTAGAGATTGAATGGCACAGCAAACCATAATGTGCATTCACGGCTCCATCACCACCACCACAGTGTACATGACCCAAAGTTAGAATAGACCTTCCAGAAGGCATTTCCTTCGTGCTCCAATGACAGAGTGCATCAAGGAATTCAGGTAAGTTCAAAGCTTGACCCAGGTCCAGGGGCTCGAATTTCACAGAAGAGGAGAATAACCTGAATAGTCAGGGGAAATGGGGGAAGAAGGGTGATGAATCAGTAAGGTGGTCAATGTGGGTGGAGGAGCGAGTGGAGCTGTCATTAGCCAAGGACTTGAAGTTAGTAGAGAGCTCAAGCTGACAGATTGGTACAAAGTAAACTCAGGGATAGGAACTGTTGAGTTGGCCGGTTGATAAAAAGCATTGGACCAGAAGGTTTATTTGGGAGTTTTGTTTGTTGAGTATTGGCTATGAGAAGTCAATAATTTGGAGTAGACTGGAGTGGTTAACAGAGCAATGATTGGGCTATCAGGACAAGATCAGTAGTCAGGGGAATGACTCTACCAGTTCAAAATTGGGTGATTGGAGCCACTACCCAGGGCAGGGTTAAGGTCCTTGGAAGTGCAAGGTTGAAAAGGAATCTACCTGAGGCAGGTTGTTAACAGAAGACCTTGCCAGCTGGGATTTAATTAAGATAGAGATAAATTCTTTTTAACTAATACTGAAGGAGGCCACACAAGTGCGGCAAAGACATACCTCTGTATAAACAGCTCAAACTACTTGAAAGCCATGGATGTGTAGACTGAAAGCAAGTCCAACTTAATGTTGATCCTACAATAAGAGGTTTGGGACTCATTAAATGGAACAAACAAACACAAACAAAGTTTCAGGAAAACTCTTTTTTATAAATACAATTATATTATACTCTTACACAGATGTAAACAGAACATATAAAGGAGCAAGTCCAAGCAGGTGATGAGTTTGAATGTGGCAACTCCATTCTCCTGTTCCCCTCTTCCACTCATTCAGTTTTCTCTGTCTTCACAAGTCAGAGGAATTGGTTGCCTGGTCTCTGACAGATAGGTCCCCTTTCTTCCCTGTAAAGCTGACTAGGTTAACCAACTTCAATAACTTTTTGTTTTGCAGCAAAGAACTTGGAGACAAATATTGGCTTAATGCCCAATTAAATAAGTGACCTAAAAAGCATAGTGTTTCTCACAAACTCAGTTTCATTGAAAATTTAAGCGGTTATATAATGAACAGTAAACTGTCATTGCCTTGATACTGCAGTCATTATAAGGTCTATTCGTACAAAGGGTCTCTGAACTGAAATGTTAATTCAGTTCCACTTACCACAGACTCTACTGAGTTTTTCCAGCAATTTTAGTTTTTATTTCAGATTTCCAGGATCTGCAGTTTTTTTGAATTTTTGATTTTGCCATATTTACTTGCAAAGGCTTGTAAATATATGGTTAATTTGGTCCAACTGCCTGTAAGTTTGCTATTGCAGGATGAAACTCCCAGAAGTGGCCTTGAGGCACGTATTGCATGCCATTTGGCACTGCATGTGTTCAGGTTCCTTTATATTAGCATGAAGGATACAAAAGAAACGTAGGAATTTTTCTATTTTCCTTTATGATTAGTTCCTTGTTCAAATGGAAGCATGGAGCCCACAAAAACATGGAACTATGCAATCTGATTTCTAGGCAGTAATTGTACTTTTAAAACCAAGGGAGAAATTATTCTTGTGTGGCAGTACAAAACAGGTGATAATGAACCAGCAGACAATTTACACCTTTCAGTGTTATTTTGCATTGAATCTGTCTTGACACAAATACAGTTCCATTTGCTTGATCAAGATTAATTTCAACTGGTATCTGCAGTTACTATCTTCTCTCTAGAATTTAGTATTATTCTTAATTCTACTTCACTAATTCTACACTACTTCACTGTCACCAGTATCTGCTGGTATCTTCCTCCCAAGCTGGTGATACTATGAAACTTGATTTCTCCAATAAGCACTTTCTTTTCTGTTTATATCTTGCATAAGAACAGAACAGCATCAGAAATAAAAGCAGGTGTTGGTCAAAGAGCCCATCATATGCACTCCACCATTTAATAAGACCACGACTGATCATTTACCTTTAGTGCCACTTGCCAATAGTAACCCACATTCCTTCATTTCATTCATATCCAAACATCTTTTGTCACGTTCTTGAATATACTGAGCAACTGAACCCCCACCACCCTCTTAGGTAAAGTATTCCAAAGATTCAATAACCTCTGGGTGAAGAAATTTCTTCTCAACTTAGACCCAAATGGCCAACCCCAACTACTGAGAATGTAACCTTGGTTCTAGAGGCCCTAACCTCAGGACACTGATCACTTCTCATTCTTTTGAGCTCCAGAGTGTACATTCCCAGACTGATTAAACCTTCTCAAAGAAATCCCTCACCCACCATCCCAGGAATCAATCCAGTTCATCTTTACTCCATTCATTCTAACAATGTATATCCCTCCTTCCATAGGGAGACCAAACCTGTACACAATATTCCAAATGGGATCTCACCAGGGTTCTGTATATTTGGAGAAAGCTATCTTTATTTTTGTGACCAGGTCCCCTTACAATTATGGACAACATGTTATTTGTTTGCCCTAGTCTGGAACTCATTTTTCATTTTCTTGTACTAATCTTGGATGTCCAATTTGAGCCATTTTTATCACACAACATTAGATCTGTATCCTCAAACACATTTTATTTCATATTTGCATACTTATCTACAAATACCTCTAATGCGTTGTTGAAACAACTACCTCACCTTATAACTTGCTTTGCCTTCTCAGCCAGTCCCTTAGCATTAAGGATAATTTACCACCGCTCCAGTTCTATGGGTTCTGAGGTGGCTGAAGTGGCCATTGTAAGACCTGTTGATTTGACCATAGATGGGGCAGGGATTGTTTTATGGGACAGGCAGCTGGATATTTTGTGACCTGGTGTTTTCTTCTGCTAATTATGTTGGGCTTCTGTATGATCCTGTAAGATCACTGAGGCATGTAAGACCTGCAGTACCATCGTGAATTTTCAAGAATGACTACAGTTAGTTGTACTTCAGAGTCAGGTTGGCAGGGTATCTTCGTTTTACAGATATTGAGAGTAAGGTATCTTCCAGCAGAACCACACCTGCCCTCAAGTCTTTTGAATTCTGACTGTATTGCAAACCAAACCCCACTCCACCATTGATGGTGTAACTGTCAGCCATCCTTGAATTAACAATTTGCATTTCTATAAAAGGTTCATAAAAATCATAAAAGTATATGTCACAGAAAGAAGCTATCTGGTCCATCATATCAATGCTAGCCATAACTAAACTATGGAGTTATGGGTCAGGTCTGCCTGACCTGCTGAGTTCCTCCAGCATTTTGTGTGTGTTGCTCCAGATTTCCAGCATCTGCAGAATCTCTTGTGTCTATGTAGTTTAATCCTACTTCTGGCTCTTGTAAATTACTTCTCCTCATCCTGTTATCTTTTTTAATGTGTTGAGTATTTCTGCCTCCAACCTTCTTTCAGACAGTAAAGTCCAGACCCAAGCTGCACATTGAGTGAAAGTGAATCTTTCGTCCAACTAAGTTAAATCATTGTTCTCTGGTCATTGTTCCTTAGACAAAGGAAAATACGTTCTTCCTGTTCACTTTCTCTACATTTCTATAAAACTTATACACTTCAATTAATTCTCCCCTCACTTTTGTCTACAGGTAACAATGCCATTTTAACTAATATCTCATCAGAACAATAATTTTCTGACATCCTTGTAAATATCCTCTGTTCCTCTCTGATGCTGTCACATTCTTAGTATGGGCACCAGAACTGGGTAGAGGACACTTGTTATCAAACCAAAGTTTTACACAGTTCTCACATAAGTTCCTGCTTTTATATTTGAAGCTTGAAATGGAGGCATGCAATTGATGGCAAAGATCCCAATTATGGGATAAATGGGAAGAATGCTGAATTCATGATGCTTATAAGACTGAAGATGATTATAAATGCAGTGAGGTGTGTGACCATTAATGAGTTTCGTAAGGAGGATATAAGTTTTAAACTAGAGTGCTAAGTTATTCTAGAGCTAATTTTGATTAATGTTTGATGATTGATGGCATGACTGAATATGACCAAGCTGGTTAGGATATGCAGCATAGGTTGCAAAGAGGTGAGAAGAAGGAATACTAATGAGGAAAGTATTGGATGAATCAACTCTGAAGATGACAAAGGCATTGCCTCAGTTTTGGTGTTGAATGGACAGATGGGAGAGGAATTGTTGCCAATTGAGGAATTGCAAGTAAATGTCTAACTTCCTCACTTCTGGAAAACATTGAAGAAGAGCTTCTTAAGTTTTCTTCCTATCCTTTGAAGATCCCTGGAATCTGAACCGTTGCAAGTGTTTTCTGCAACTTTCACATGCCCATTTCCAACCTAATAATTGGGACAGCTTCATTGGTTGTTTGTTGTTCACAGATGCATCAAGGAGGTCAACAGGACTGGTGACTTCATGTTATCACAGACCAACAACAGGAATCTGAAAGGCAACAACTTTCTGAGAACCATTTGTTTTCTTCTGAGTCCATGTGGTTCATACGATAATTTTATGTGAACAGGCAACATATTGGCACAGCTGGTAGTGATGCTGCCTCACAGCTCCACTGACCTGGGCTCAATCCAGATTTCCAGTGCTGTCTGTGTGGAGTTGGCCTGTTCTCCCTGTGACCACATGGGTTTCCTCCAGGTGCTCCAGTTCCTTCCCACATCCCAAAGAAGACATGGGTTGGTAGGCTAATTGTCTCATGCAGGTTGTTGCTAATGTGTGGGTGAATGTGGAATCTGGGGAGGGAGGAGTGGATAGGAATCTGGGAAGAATAAAATGGGATTAGTGTCAGATTAGTGTAATGGGCACTTGATGATCAGTGTGGACTCAATGAGGCAAAGGGCTTGTTTATGTGTTATATGACTTTATGACTTGCACAGAGCCACGTCTTGCATCAACCTGCACAACCCAAATCCTACCTCAGCAACAGACCACTCTTCCACTACGTGGACTTATTTCTAATTGTGTTTTTGCACTGATGTCTTCTTTTGGACCATCTTTTTCTTTGCCGTCTTGTATAATTTGTGTATAATATATGCTCTGCATGTTGTCTGAATCTACGTGCCTGTGATGCTGCTGCAAGTACCTCACTGTACTTGTGCAAATGACAATAAACTTGACTTGAAGTACTGAAGATTCATTTACTTTTAATATTAGGTCAACTTAATTTGCAGATTAATGATGAGTTGGTAGAGAACACAGGGGATAACCTCAGCCACATGGGACTCATAATGACTGTGCAAAAGCCCAAGTGAGACGGCAGCTGTCCAATGAAACCCAAATTAAACAATAAATTTGATTAGTTGCTACCTCTTTGTTATTTGGTGGATCTGGTGTTTTGTGTGTATGTGTCTATTGAATTGTAACCCAGTTTGCTCATACCCCATTGGGGTAACGCGGACAATTCTTGCTCACGTCATGCTCCTCAAGTTAACCTGAGAGAAGTGACACCAACACTTAGGAACTTAGAAATAACTAATGAAGAACTAACCACAGCATCACCAATGCAGCAAGGAAGATGGGTAGACAAGAACTTACTCTGATTCTTTTTCTAGGGCATCACAATTGTACAAATTATTAAAAGGACAATTCAGACTCTGCAAGTTATGGTTTCCAAAAAGCATTAACACAAATAAAGTGCATTGTATTTCCTCTTTCACTCTGTGTGCAAGCATTAGTGTTTAGCCGGGCAATCACTCCAGCATTTGTTCTCTTTTTGAATGTTAACCTTAGAATATTGGTCCATCCAGCGAATTAGTTTTTGGAGGACACAATTAGGCTGATTGATGGAAGGTTTCACTAAGAGTCTGTCATCTGCATCTCTTTGAACTATTCATTACTTAGCTTAAATGTGAGGCAGTCAAGTTCAGGATAATGCTGATTTCAGTTTCAATATGCCACACTTAGTCAATGCAGTGTTTCTTGGGACAAAAAGTCATGTATCCTAAAACAGTGCTTCATTTTGTCCTGTTTGCCTGCGATTTCCTTCATTTGTGTTGACAAATTCTACCACAGTTGAGTACATATCTGGATTTACTCTCCTCTGCTCTTTTCAATCCTGAGCCACTTCCTAATTGCTCTTCTCAATTGATGAATGGATTACTGGTCTATCTTTTCAGTTAGCCTACTGTGAAGAAGATGCCACATGAAGACTAAAAGCAGTAGGATTGCCAATAACACAGCAGGGGAAGGAAGGAGAAAAGAAATCAAGGAGGGAAAACTAGTATGTTCACATTTAATTGAATATTTTTGAACTTTATGCACTGCTGAGCTGGAATAGAACCCACATGATGCTTGTAACAAAACACAAGCTGGATCTGCTGGACCTGGTGCAACTGTTTGCAGGTCTAAACAGCATTCTTGCAGCATCGTTTTCAGTAAGACACCCCAAAAGGAATATCTGCAAAATAGGCACATGCACACCTGGTTGTTTCAGGCATGTGAGAGGTATTTACAAGAGGCTTTCCACATCCAGTACACTTATTACCAAGCAATAGAAATGCTTCCATCTATTTTAGATGAAAGTTCTCATACAGGCCTGTGACCGTCCCAGAAAATTGTTCAAATGCGCTGAAGACTGAGACATCTGGAGACCTTTTGATTTCTAAGCAAGTTTTCCAAGCCTAATGACCCAGAACCATATACTATCTCACAGCAGATGAAGGAATATTGTCCTCAAGCATTTTATCAAGTGATACATTCTGCTTCGCATTACAGACGTGTCTATATATTTCTCTTCCAGGCAATCTATCCCACCTAGTTCTTCTCAACCTGTATGTAGAGTTTGACATGGTTGATTGCATAGTCTTTCAATGCCTTCCCAGTACCGACCAATTGGATGGAATACGGTCAAGGTCAGCGAATCAATAGTAATGGCATACACCCCTCAGCAATGCCAACCCCTCTGCAGTGTCAAGAAAGCATGTATACATTGTAGACTTCCAACTCTACTTCACCATCACCCTTTTGACCCCTCCATCGGATGTAACCTGTCAGTCTGCTTGCCTGGTCTGCAGCACTGGACAAGCAAAAATTTCTTCCAAATAGTCATTTTCTTTGTTTCCTATCACATTCTCTAGCCACTGATTCTATCCCTCTCCTTGGCAACAGTCTATACCTGAAGTAGATTTCTCACAACTATGGTGGCAGATTTTATCGCATGCTGATGCTCTCACTAAGGCAACCAATCCCACCTGTATAATATCACACACTCTGTTCTGGCCTCAGCTCACCTGCTGGTGAAATCCTCATCCATTGCCTTTGGACTTGACTAATCAAACCCAATGTTGATCGGCCTCCCTCAGCCGACTCTCCAGACCTGTGACCGTGCAAATTGTGCATCAAGTCCCATTCAACTATCATTCCTGTGGTTGCTAGCTTACTTTGGCATCCCGCTGGGTAACCTTCAGTTTTAAAATCCTCAAGCTTGTTTTCAACAGGAATGTCCTGCAATCTTATAACTTGCTGAGGTACCCACCCTGCCTGAACTTTGGCCTCTTGATCATCTCCAAATTGAAGCTCTCTTGCATTGGCAACTTAGGTTTCATCTAATCATATGTTAAATTTAGATTTTCATTCCTAAACTTCTATGCCTTTATATCTCTCTTTTAAATTTAAAGTGCTTCTTAAAACTTTTTTTTTAACCTAATTTTGGCCAGCTGGCTTGGCAAGTCATTTGTGACTTTATATAAATTTTTGTTCGGTAATACTCCCATGAAATATTTTGAGACATTTTGGTTGAGGATGTGATATTGATGGAATTTGCTGTGACATTATCTATTACGCTGAAGCAATTACATCGCACTCTGTTACGTACATCAGATGGCTTCATAAACTTATCTTAATGTGGAAATAATTGATGGATTACGAATTGAAATTTAAAAAAAAACATACTCAGCAGGTCAGAGAGCTTCTGTGGAGAGAAGAACTGAGCTAATGCTTCAGATAAATAAACTTTTGATTCTGAAGGATCATCATGTCAAAATGTTTATTGTTTCTCTCTCCACAGATGCTGCCTGACCTGCTGAGTACTTCCAACTTTTACTGTTTTTATTTCGGATGTCCATTGTCTGCAGGCTTATTTTTTGTGGTTCAAAGGGTTAATAGAAAATCATTTCAGTCTGTTATGTCATACAGAGGAAGCCATTTGATTCTAGATTTTATTAATTCCAGTCGGTGCACTAAAACACCCTCTTTTATGCCCACATAGAGAGCATTCAATGAAGAGGCACACTGATTAATGCAAATCACATTGTTAAGTGCATTGAGCATCATTTTATTCCCTTGAAATAACATTCAAGAGCAACTGTTTATATAGCAAATTTACTCAAAAGTGCCAGTTTCTGAAAGTTCACCACTTGGACATTGGTATACTAATAGTACGGAAACACACTTTAAGCTCTCTCTCGAGTCTGGCCCAGGTCACCCAAAGCACCTAATGCACCAGGAAAGGAGAAAAAGTGGAAGGTCAAAGTTGAATCTTTAAAAAATTAAGGCAAAAGCTGAATAACTTAAAGACTGATAAACTATAATTACATTTCAGCATGATGGACGGTCGTCATCATCCTGATGAAGGGTCTCAACCCGAAACGTCGACCGTCCGTTTCCCTCTACAGATGCTGCCTGACCCATTGAGTTCCTCCAGCATTTTGTGTGTTACTCCAGATTTCCAGCACCTGCTGTCTTTCTTTTGTCAGCATGATACATACTTGCTCGAATAAACATGTAAACAGATCATTTGTATTAATAGACATATCTATGTCTTTCAACGCAGTTACCAAATGCAAAACCAAAGAATACATTTTTTAAATTGGGGTACTTGTTATGTATATTATGAATGCTGTGGTCACAGTTATGAAATGCTTATGGGTCCTGTGTACATGACAACAATTCGTACAGTATTTTGACAAAAGGAATCTATAACTTCAAGTTGCAGCCTGCAGTAAGATCTTGAAGCACTGCTGCTGTACCATGATGTCACTGTACAGTGGATTCTCTGTATCTCTGCTAACATTTCCTGATCAATTTGTAGAAGACGTCACTGACTACAGAGCTCCCCAGATGTGGAGACAGTGAAACTATGTCTTTTGTTTTGCACAATCACACCAGTTTCATAATGTAACCTCCTGAGTGACTATCAAAGTGGCAAATTCTGAATTTGAATGAAATGCAAATCGACAGTAATTGAAGAGTGTGCTTACACTATATTGAAATTACAGCGCAGAAACAGGGTATTTGGCCCAACAGGTCCACTTATATTCCCCCGTACTCCACTTTATTTCACCCAATGTTCACATCCTTCTATTCCTTTTTCAATTACACATTTCACAACTTCACGTTACAACCATCAGGGAGGAAGTACAGGAGCCTGAAGACCCACACTCAATATTTCAGAGACAGCTTCTTCCCCTCCGCCATCAGATTTCTGAACAGTCCATGAACCCATGAACACTACCTCGTTATTCCTCTTTTGCACTATTTATTTATTTTTGTAGCTTTTAATAATTGTTATGTCTTTATGTCTTGCACTGTACTGCTGCCACAAAACAACAAATTTTACGACAAATGTCAGTGATAATCAACCTGATTCTTATTTTGATTCTGATTCTAACTCACCTAAAATAACATTCCATCTGCACTTTGGATAAACAGGTTACTCCTGATGGCTCTCTTCTACTTAGTAGTAATACTTAGATATTCATGGCCCTGTATTTTGAATCCCCCATAAGTCAAAATATCTTCTCTGTGTATATCAAATCTTCCACAATTTTCATGTCTTCCATAACATCCTGTTAACCTTCTCTATTCTAGAGTTTAAGAAAAAAACATCTTATTCAGACTTACTTAATAGTTATCTGCTGGTATGATCCGCATGACTTCTATCCATCTTTTCCAGTGCTTATATATTGTTTTGTAGTAGTGGTACTGGGGACTGTAAAAGTGCTAAATATTTTCTATGGTTAACTGGTTATTGATTCTATTCCTCTAGAAATGAACCACATTGATTTGTTTGCATTTTTATTACAACAGTGAGCACTGTTCAACAGTGCTTTATTGGATGAGAAATGCTCTGCGAGGTACCAAAATCATGAAAGTGCGATGTAAATGGAAGTCTTTCTTTTCTTATTATTTCCAGCTGCAATTTGATTTTTTCTGTTTTTGGGAAAAGAACAGACTCCTGGCACAGTTAAATGCCCAGACAAATCAGAATATCACAGCATCCTGCACTCAGACCAAAGGATCTGTCAAACTTAGTATATTGGTCCAGTAGTGTTCTGACATCCACTCTAATGCCTCTCTGTTCAAACCTTGCATCTTATGCTCATAAATGGTGACTACAATCTGAACAACATCATTCAATGGGTTATTTTCACCGACACAAATCAAACTGTTGGGTCTGACAAGGAACAGGTGAGGGTTTGGTACTTGAATTTGAGAAGTCACTAATGAACTTTTACTTGTTGTCTGCTACGTCTGGAGAATAGAGCAATGTTTGCAAATTTACAGCAACCCACACAGAGGTACAGGGATCAGCACTGTGGGAGTATTTGTTGCAAACTATTTCACTGATATTAAAGAACTGCTGGGTTCCCATCCTAAGTACATTCTATGGGATGCTCTCCATATTCTTGGAGAATTACATGGATATAATAATGAGTGAGACTTCATAAAGGTGTCCAGAGAAGGAGGCCATTCAGCCCAATGAGTCAATGCCAGTTCTGAAAGTAATCCTCAGTTCCACTTATTTCCCTTTAACCTATTCTCATCGCAAACCAATCAACTCCACATTAAATTTTCCCACCACCCGTTTATACTTGGGGCAACTTATAGCAATTTATCAATCCGCACATCTTTGGAATGTGGGAGGAAGCTAGAACCGTAGGAGGTATCCTATGCCATTACAGTATCAGTATGGAGACTCACATAGATAGCATCAGAAGTCAGGATTGAACCTGGGCCACTGAAGCTATGAGATGGTAGCACCTCCTATGTGCCACTGTGCATAATGCCACATCCATCTCATCAAGCATTCTAGTGCAAGTGATGGATGTGTCAGAACAAGCAGCAATACCTAATTACAGTGAGAACTAGACATAGGCAACTCAGAGTTACTGGTACTGCATGTAGCTGGACAGTTAGGTGTCACCAAAGACCTAGCAGTTGCCATGAAAACTGTGTGGCTAGATTATATACCTCCTTCTTTCCAAATGGAAACATTTAGATTTAATGTCATACTTTGCAAAGTAAACCCAAATAAAATATAGTAAGCTCCACAGATGAAGTCTATTTGCTCCTGCCAACATATAGAATCCTACCCTACCACTACAAGTAACTAATATGGTTGGTTGAAAACACTTCATGACTTATGTGTACCCTGGCACTGAACAGCATGCAATAAATAATCAGGGAATTTTGCTACTTGACACGTTTGATATTTCCACAATAATCTTAATAACCATCAAATAAATACACATTATCAGCAATGATTTGAAAACTTGCATGCCATCAGGATGGAGTATATTGGAATGTATTTTCTAATTTCCCATAAAAATACTGTTTATCTCATAAATGAGAAACAAATTGTATTTCTTCTGAGGAAATTATACTGTGGTCAACCTCAGATATAAAATGCATTAAATAATTTTGAAAGATATTTACCGAGAAATTGGATCAATCCTAAATAGAAGAGTGAAATCTGCATTACAGGGTGAACCCACACCTATTGCTTTCAGTGCAGCTTGGATGTGAAATCTAATCACAATTCCCAAGGCAATGAGAATGCATGTTTTGAGAACACACCACTGCCTTTTAGGTCAAGTTACTCAGGCCCCAACAGCCATAATTCAATACATTGCACCCACCAACCTATTCCACACTAATTGAAGTCAGGGGTTCATAGTTTAAACTGCATTCCCCACTGAGAAGCTAAAAGTGTACATGTGCTGTATTTGAATTGAAGTTGTTGCAAGTGAGGCTGTTCTGTGGAGGAAATAAGCCTCCAATTTCTCTAATTTGAATCTTGATGTCCTAGTGGAGGAGGTATGATAATGGGGGCATGTTCTTTTGCACAGGAGAGCAAGAAAAACAAGCACATTGAGCAAAAATTAGGTACAAATGGCATCAGAGCTAATCTCCAGAAATGATTTCTCAGACACCTGGGATTAGTGCTGCAAAACATTCCGTGCCCTCATGAGATATGTCAGGTTAAGTGTTTGAGCTGTATCTCACTTGGGCTGTCTTCAAACACAATTGTTTGCAATGTACAAAGAACAAACATAGAACATTGAACAGCACAGCGCAGGAACAGGCCCTTCTGCCCACAATGTCCATGCCGACCATGACGCCAATTTAAACTACACAACTGGCTGCACATGATCTGTATCCCTCAATTCCCTGCCTATTCATCTGTCTGTCTAAACACCTCTTAAATGACACTGTGGTATCTGCCTCCATCACTTACTCTGGCAATGCATTCCAGGCATCTACCATTCTCCGTGTAAATAACTTGTCATGTAGATCCTCTTTAAACGTTCCCCCTCTCATCTTAAAGCTATGACCTCTAGCATTTGACATTTCCACCTGGGAAAAAGACTGACTATCCAACTTATCTATACTTATCAGAATTTTGAATTCTTCTATCAGGTTGCCCCTCAGCCTCTGGCACTCCAGAGGAAACAATCCAGTTTTTCCAACCTCTCCTTAGAGCTAATACACTCTAATCCAAGCAACATCCTGGTGAACCTCTTCTGCATCCTCTCCAAAGCCTTCACATCCTTCCTATTACGTGGTGACCAGAATTGCATACAATACTCCAAATGTGGCTTGACCAACATTTTATACAACTGCAACATGACCTCCCGACTTTTGTACTCAACACCCTGACTGATTAGGACAAGTATGCTATATACCTTCTGTACCATTTTATCCATTTTGATTACCACTTCCAGGGAATGATGGACTTGCAGCCCAAGATCCCTCTGTCTATCAATGCTCCTAAGGGTTCTGCCATTTACTGTATACTTTTCTCTTACATTTGACCTCCCAAAGTGCAACACCTTGCACTTGCCCAGTTTAAACTTCATCTGCTGTTTCCCTGCCCACATTTCCAACTGGTCTATATCCTGCTGAATCCTTTGACAACCTTCATCACTTTTCACAGCTCCACCAATTTTATGACATTGGAAAACTTACTAATCAGCCCATCTACATTTTCATCTAAGACATTTATGTATATCACAAACAACATCTGTCCCAGCACTGATCCTTGCGAAACACCACTAGTCACAGACCTCCAGTCAGAATAACATGCTTCCACCTCCAACCTTTGTCTTCTATGGCCAAGCTAATTTTGAATCTAATCTATCAAGTCTCCATGTATTTACTAAAGTGAATGCAGACAACATCCACTGTCCTACTCTCATCAATTATCTTCACCACCTCCTCAAAGAACACAATCACGTATGTATGACATGACCTCCCCTGCAAAAAGTCATGCTGACTATCCTTAATGAGTCCACCTTTTTGCAGATGTGAGCAGATCCTATCCCTAAGAATCCTCTCCAGTAATTTCCCTACCACTGATGTGAGAATCATCGGCCTATGATTTCCTGGTTTTCCTCTACCTCCCTTAAACAAAGGAACAACATAGGCTATTCTCCAATCCTCTGGGATCTGGTGTGTGGCTAAAAAGGATACAAAGATCTCTGTCAAACCCCTAGCAACCTGCTCTCTTGCCTCTCTCAATTATCTGGGATAGATTCCATCAGGTCCTGGGAACTTATCCACCTTAATGCTTTTGAAGAGACCCAACACCTCTTCCTTCTTGATAGCAACATGTCCTTCACTTTGGTGAATACTCATACAAAGTACTCATTTAGTACCTTGCCCATTACTTTTGGCTCTGTTGTGTGAAATCGTTCTTGCTGTCCTAAGGATCAAGGACTCTGAACCCAAGCTTCGTAGACCAAAACTAGTTTAATCACAAAGGCAAACATGGGACAGAATGGATGGGAACAGACACACACTCACTCACAGGATACCATGAACACGAGAGGGGAAGCGCAACTGGGGTAACATACACTCACACACACAAGCACACAGTAACAATGTACAACTTCAGGATATAACACTTCAATGCCCGTCCCACACTAGCATTGGCCCTTAACGCTCCCTGAGTCTGAGTGAAACGCTCCCTGATCATGTGGTGATGCAATCTTACCAATGATCTCTGCAGCGTTGTCTCACTACTCCTGGGGTCGTCAAAAGAGGAAGGGCTAGTGGATGCAGCCCTTTTTATGGTGCTAGGAGGCTGGGTGGAGCCTCACTGTTGTGATTTAAACGAGCCAATGGTGTGGGAGTCAAAGACAAAGGTTCCTGCCACAGCCAATGGTCAGGTAGGTTCAGAGACAAAGGGTACTGGTCAGGCAAGTTCAGAGGCAAAAGGTACTCTCACACCTGAGGGGTGGGTGGAGCTGCACCTTGATTGACAGTAGTATCACTTCCGATCAGAGGAGCAATGCTGTACTCCGGTCAGTGGGGGTCATTGTCATTACTGTCACGTGACAGCCATGTGGATTTCTCACAACAGGCTCCGAACATAAATTCCCTTCTTTGTCTATGAGTGGTCCTGCCCCCTCCCTTGTTGCACTCTTGTTTTTAATGTTTGTATCCTCTTTAATCCTACTTGCCAAGGACATTTCATGGCCTCCTTTAACTCTCCTGATTCTCTATTTAATTCTCTCCTGCTTCCTTTATGTTCTTCAAAGGCCCTGTCCGATTTCAGCTTGCTAATCTTTACATATGCTTCCTTTAACTTTCTGACTAAATTTGCTATATCTTCAATGATCCAAGGTTCCCAAACCTTACCATCCTTTCTTCCTCACAGGAACACGTTGGTCCTGAATTCTGACAAGCTGGCCTTTAAATGACTCCCACATGTCAAATGTGGACTTATCCAATAACGGCTGCTCTCAATCTACTCTCTCTAGCTCCTGCCTAATTCTGTTGTAATTAGCCTTTCCCCAATTTAGCACTTTCCTCCATGGTCCATCTTTATTCTTATCCATAGGTATCTGAACACCTACGGTGTTATGATCACTGTTCCCAAAATACTCTCTCACTGAAACTCTGATCACCTGATTTTTCATTTCATTTTCAAATACATGCTCTAACATGGCCCCTTCCCTGGTTGGATATTCTACATACTGCATCAAGAAACCCTCTTGGATGTATCTAACAAATTCTGCCCCATCTAAGCCTCTGACATTAAGGGAGTTCCAGTCAATATTAGGAAATTAAAATCACCCATTAGGGCTACACTGTTGCTTTTACATCTTCCCATAACCTGTCTACACATCTGTTCCTCTATCTCCCACTGGTCTTTGCGAGGCCTATAGTATGACCCCATTATAGTGATTGCACCTTTCTTCTTCCTGATCTCTACACATATTGCCTCACTGGATTAGCCCTCCAGGATATGCCACAGTGGCATTCTCCCTGATTAGTAGTGCAACTCCTCTTTTACATCCCTCTCGATTGCATCTGAAACATTAAGTTGTCAGTCTTGCCCTTCTCTCAACCAAGTCTCTGTAATGGCTACAACATCATTGTTCCATGTAACTAATCCAGATTCTAAATTCATCTGCTTTACCCCTAATACTCTTTGCATTGAAATAAATGCATTCAGCGCACTGGCCCTTACTGTTCATCCTTTCAGACATACTTGACCTAATCTCTACCTTCCCCTCAATCCCTCCACTTAGTGACCTTCTAATTTGGTTCCCATCCCACTGCCACATTAGTTTAAATGTTCCCACATAGCACCAGCAAATCTTACTGTTAGAATATTGGTGCCCCTGCAGTTTAGGAAGGTCACCTGGGTATGCTGCGTGCATGTTCTTGTGACACCTTGGTACATCGAGGTAGACTTGTTGCATTATAGTGAATTATGTGGCGCACATGAGCAAATTAATTGGTGTAAGCTGGCTTTATGATTGCCAGTTACTTAAATTGTGGTCTTTTCTGAGTTCATGTAATTCCTCCTGCCCCTAATTGTCTCAGTGGCAAATTCTCAGGGGAAACCAGGTTGCATGATTATCCCTTGGATTAGTGAGGCATTTTGGAAAGCCACAAGAGATGAAGGGAAGGTGAGCAGCCAATACCAGGAGAGAGAATCCAAGTATCAGCGTCACAATGTGTGTTTGTTCATATCATGATATTATTCATCTTGAGACATTATTTACAGTGAAAGCTCAACTGCTCCTTTTGTTCATATGTGAAATGGGGAGCCTTCTTTGTTACCTCTGTCTTCAGAGCTCCACCATGTCTGGATTCGGAATGATCAATTCCTACCATGCATCTGGAGATAAGAATGCAAACATACTTAACACGTCTGGTAGATTGCCCTCTTCATTGTTTTATTAGTTTGGAATGCTGAAGGTCACGGAGCTGGCCATCAGCTCTAAACAATGCTGTTTTATTTTGTTTTGGTATTTTATGCAGTGACAGTATCACAGAGTCTCATACCTCACTGGTCCCTCAGACAAAAGATTCCTTTCGGCACAGTGCTGCAATCTGATTGCTGGTTAAATTAGGTGAGCCTGTTGTGATTTAGCTGAGTCATACTTTTTAAAGACTTCCATGCTTGAACATGACTGAGATTGACAATTATATGGATGGTATTTCCATATCTAGTGTGTTAACTTAAATCACAGAACTTCTCTGTAAGAATCCCAAATGAATCCACTTCATTGATCTGAGTGATTCCTCTGCATAATCTAAGAAATTCTCAGGAGCATACTTGATGACAAAGCTATCTCTAAGGTGCTATTCATTACACTGAGCCATTAAGACCGACTAGCTGTTTAATACAGAGAATCATTTTCCAAGTAAGAATGCAGTCCTTGATTCCCCTTAGCTTTGCTGCTGCTTGACTGTGTGCCGAGAAGTGTTCTGTCTCTCAGTGGAAACTGCTGAGCTTCTGTCATGATACAAAGCTGGCTGTCAGTTTGGGTTGGAAGGAGTATGCAGAGAAGACTAAAGATCTGTGTGGATCAACTGGCTGGAGTATTTATGGACAATTGCAACATCTCACTTCTGCAGTCTGAGGTTCCCACCTGCTTCAAAAGGGCATCTATTATGGTGGTGCCCAAGAAGTGTGTGGTGACCTGCCTTAATGACTACCATCCAGTATTGTTTACATCAACTGTAAATAAGTGCTTCAAGAGCTCAGTTATGGCACGAATCAATACCTGCATCAGAGATGACTTGGATCCACTTCAATTTGCTGACCATCACAATAGGTCAACAGCAGATGCAAATTCTCTGGCTCCTCACTCTGCTCTGGACTATCTGGACAACAGGAAGTCATACGTCAGGCTGCTGTGCATTGACAATAGCTCAGCATTTAACACAACTATCCCCCCCAAAATTACCATCCAGCTTCAAGACCTGGGCCTCTGTACCTCCCTCTGCAACTGGATCCTTGGCTTCCACATCGGCAGACCTCAATCAGTGACAATTGGTCACAACATCTCCTCACTGACCATCAACATAGGTACACCTCAAGGCTACGTGCTTAGCCCCCTGCTTTACTCTCTATACACACATGACTCTGTGGCTAAGCACAGCTCCAATGCCATACACAAATTTGCTGACAATACTACTGTTATTGGACAGATTGCAGGTGGTGATGAGTCTGCATACAGGAGCAAGAAAGGAAACTTAGTTGAGTGATGCCACAACAATAACCCCTTGCTCAACATCAGTAAAACTAAAGAGCTGATTGTTGACTTCAGGAAGGGGAAAGAGGCCGAACATGCGCCAGTCTACATTGGGGGATTGGTGGTGGAGAGAGTCAGCAGCTTTAATTGTGTCAGCAGTTCTAATTGTCAGCAGTCTAATTGTGCTCTTCTTGCATATTTTTTTTTATAATTTATGTTTATACTTTTCTTGTGAATGTTGTGTGTCTGATGCTATGCGCCTGTGATGCTGTTGTAAGTTTTTCATGCACCTATGCATACATGTACTTGTGCATATGACAATAAACGTGACAGACGATTCAGAAGTATATGTAAGTGAATGGGCAAAGACATGGCAGACAGAATATAATGTGAAAAAATTGTGAGGATATCCATTTTGTGGAAAACATAGAAAGGGTGAAGTGTTAATATTCAGAGGGTATACTGAAAGTTAGTAGACAAGTTTAGCAAACAGTTATGAAGGCAAATGGTATGTTGGTTTCAATTAAGAATAAGAGTAAAGACATCTTGTTTTAGTTGTACCCAGTTCTGGTCCAACCTCATCTGCAATGTTGTGTTCAGGTCTGGTCACCCAAACTAGGAAAGGATGTACTTGCATAGATTAAGTTCAGCAACATTCACCACATTAGTTCCCGGGATACAGGCTTGTCATATGAGGAGAGTTTATGCAGGCTGGGCCTATACTTAATTGAGTTTGGAAGAATAAAAGGTGATCTCATTAAAATGTACAAAATTCAAGGATTTGACAGAATAGAGATGGAGATGTTGTTTCTCTTGAATAGTGTGCAGAATCAGGGTTTACAGTGTCAAAACAAAGAGTAAGTCATTTGGGACTGAGATGAGAAGAGATATTTTCACCCAGTGATAATGTGTCTTTGGATTTTCCTACCTAGGAGGGTTATGGCGGTTCAGTCACGGAGTATATTCAAGACAGAGATTGACAGTTTTTCCCTTTGATATTAAGGAAGAACAGAGGTAAGGGGTTAGAATAGAAAATGTTGTTGAGCTTAACGCATTCTATGCACATTTTGAACAGAAGGGGATTGGTTTGTCACCACCCATCCTGACAGCCTCCAATGCAACTGAACCAGTGGTCACTGTCGAGGAGGTAAGATCAGTCTTCCGGAGACTAAATCCAAGGAAAGCATCTGGCTGGGATAGTGTCCCTGGACGTGTCCTCAGATATTGTGCTGATCAGCTGGCAGGGGTATTTGGAGATATAATTAACCTCTCCCTGCTTCAATCTAAGGTTCCCACCTGCTTTAAGAAGACCACTATCATCCCAGTACCTAAGAAAAACAAGGTAGCATGCCTTAATAACTATCGACTGGTGGCTCTGACATCCACCATCATGAAATGCTTTGAGAGGCTGGTCATGGTACACATTAACTCCAGCCTCCCGGAAAACCTTGACCCACTGCAATTCGCCTACCGCTGAAACAGGTCTACAGTGGACGCCATCTTCCTGGCCCTACACTCATGTCTGGAACATCTGGACAGTAAAGATAGTAAAGACTATTGTTTATTGACTACAGCTCTGCCTTCAACACTATAATTCCAAGCAAACTCATCACCAAACTCCAAGACCTGGGGCTCAACACCTCCCTCTGCAACTGGATCCTTGACTTTCTAACAAACAGACCGCAATCAGTGAGGACAGGCAGCAACACCTCCATCACAATTATTCTGAACAGTGGTGCCACACAAGGCTGCATCCACAGCCCTCTACTCTAGTCCCCATACACTGATGACTGTGTGGCCAGATACTGCTCGAACTCCATCTACAAGTTTGCAGATGGTACCACCATAGTAGGCCGTATGTCAAATAATGATGAGTCGGAGTATAGGAAGGAGATAGAGAGCCTACTGACATGATGTCATGACAACAACCTTTCCCTCAATGTCAGCAAAACAAGAGAGCTGGTTATTGACTTCAGAAAGGGGGGGGGGGGGTGTACATGCACCTGTCTATGTCACTGGTGCTGAGGTTGAGAGGCTTGAGAGCTTCGAGTTTCTTGGAGTGAATATCACCAATGGCCTGTCTTGGTCCGACCATGTAGACTCCATGGCCAAGAAAGCTCAGCAACACCTCTACTTCCTCAGGAAGCTAAAGAACTTTGGTTTGTCCCCTTTGATACTCACCAACTTTCAGCAATGCACCATAGAAAGCATCCTATCTGGATGCATCACGGCTTGGTACTGCAGTTGCTCTGCCCGGGACCACAAGAAACGGCAGAGAGCTCTGGACACAGCCCAGCACATCACAGAAACCAGCCTCCCCTCCATAAACTCTGTCTATACCTCTCGATGCCTTGGTGAAGCAGCCAGCATAATCAAAGACCCCACCCACCCGGGTCATTCTCTCTTCTCCCCTTTCCCATCAGGCAGAAGATACAGGAGCCTGAGGGCACATACAACCAGGCTCAAGGACAGCTTCTATCCCACTGACTATTGAACGGTTCTCTTCAAGTTCAAGTTATACTCTATTATCATTCACCTATATGCTGTAAAACACATGGAGGAACGAAATGTAGTTTCCCCCAGACTCACACAACAGATGGATAGACATAGAACAGAGAACATACAATAAATGCAGACAAAAATTTGTGCAAGCACAGATAATTCAAAAAATGGTACATACAGGATACAAAATTAGTGCAAGGTTAGTGCAACACTGAATTGGACAAGGAAAATACAGAACTCAGTGTATTACACTAAGTGTATAAACATGTTCAGCAGCAGCCAAAGTTCTTATGCGTCGTTGTGCAAACCAGGACTTTTGACGCAGCATTGTACGATGAGATGGTCTCTTGACCTCACAATCTACCTTGTTATAACTTTGCACCTTATTGTCTACCTGCACTGCACTTCCTCTGTAGCCGTGACACTTTACTCTGTATTCTGTTATTGTTTTTACCCTGTACTACCTCAATGCACTGTGTAATGAATTGATCTGTATGAACGGTACGCAAGACAAGTTTTTCACTGTACCTTGGTACAAGTAACAATATAAACCAAACCAAAAAAAATGATGCTGAATTAATAGATCAGCCATTATTTTATTGAAGAGCAGAGCCAATATAATGGGCTGAATGGCCTACTCCTGTTTCTATTTCTTATGTTCTTTTCTTTGTTGCAGGCTTCTTTGTAGACAGGGGTTAATACTTTCAAAACAACCGTAGCTGAGCTCCACTTTTGTTGAAGTTTCAAGTCGGAGTCAGATTGTAACCTTAGCCACAGGTCCTTGACAAATAAAAGCACTGATTTTCAATCAAGAAACAGCAAACAAAACAGTCACACTTGGTCCAATCTCCAGGCCGGAGGGTCATGGGCAAGTTGCGGATATTATTATTTCCATTTCAGTAACATCTGAAGATTAATTGACCTGCAAATTAATATTCCACTTATCTTTAATTATAACCAGCTTCCTTTCGCACTTGCTTGTGACTCCACTTCCTTTTTTTGCATTTCTTGTGGCTTAGTTTCTGGAAAGAATTTCACCATTGAACAGCAATTTCCTTTTAATAAATTGGAAACACTGATGAAAACACTTGATGAGATCTGCCAATACTCACCTCTGTGTCAATTCACATTGACCAACTTTATAATGAAACAAATCTTATTCATCTCATATACTGAAATCAAAAATCCTGGAAATATTGAGATGGAAGGAGGCCATAAAATTGTGAAATGAGGGTGAAATAACACTTGAACACATTTATCAAACATGATTTCCCTTTCATAAATCCATGTTGCCTGTGCCCTGTACTATCATTATTTTCTGATACCATTTCCTTAATAATAATGGTGATTAGTAGAGCTTTTGCCTTATGGTTCCAGTGACCTGGATTCAATTTTGACCTGTGGTACTGTCTGTGAGGAGTTTTCACCTTCTCTCTGTGACTGTGTGGATTTCCCCCCAGGGTACTCTGGTTACCTCCTACATACTAAGGATGCGCTGGTTGTTAGGTTACTTGGCTACTGTAAAGTACCCTGAATATAGCTGGGTGTTGCAATAATTACGCAGGCGAGGACTGTTAATAGAACATGGACCAGCACAGCACAGGAACAGGTCCTTCAACCCACGATGTTGTGTCGAACTAATTAAGCTAATAATAGCTAATCCCTTCTGCCTGCACATAGTCCATATCCCTGCATTCTCTGTATTCTTGTGCCCATCTAAGAACCTCTTAAATGCCTCCATGGTATCTGCCTCCACCACCACCCTTGGCAGCACATTCCAGGCACCCACCATTCTCTGTGTAAAAGACCTGCCCCGCACATCTCCTTTGAACTTTTGCCCTCTCACCTTAAATGCATGCCCTCTACTATTGAACATTTTGACCCTGAGAAAAAGATACCAACTGTTAATGGGCATGTGTGAAAGAATAGGTTTCAGAGAAACAAGTGGGGGAAGAGGTCTGATGGAATTGCTTTGATAACTTGTACAGATTCAGGAGGTTGAATGGCTTTTTTCAACGACATAAGGAAATATTGAAGCAAATCCTAGTATTTTTCCTGCACCTGACATCAGGTGATCTGATCTGCAGCGTCCCAATTTTGTTCCCCTGACTTTCTTAAATAAGCCAAACTGTGGGAATTGTTCAAGAATCAATAGTATTCTGGCAGATGAGAATCAGTGTGCTCACCATCTCCGTTGCCATCACTTTCAAACTTTGGGTTACTGGTCATCAGATCCTTGCCATTCATTGACTTTCAGTTCCCATTGATTCTTAATTTTTTTGTCATATGCCAACTAAATTGTCCATCAGCACTGACTTGGAAGAGTTGTGAGCACATGGAAGTTGCAATCAGTGCACAAGTAACATCTTAATAAAAAAATAATATGAACCTTTCAAAGAACACAGGAGACATTGACCACCTGTGCAATATCATAGAATCATAGAAATGGGCTCTCACGGCCCACCCCGCCTATGCCGACTCTGATGTTAATCCCATTTGCCTGCATTAGGCTTTTATCACTCTACTCCTTTCCTGTCGAAGTACCTGTCCAAGTGCCTTTTAAACGTTGCAATAGTATCAGCCTCCATTATGTCCTCTGGAAGCTCATTCCAAATATTCACCATTCTCTATGTGAACAATTTACCCCTCAGATCTCCTTTAATTTTTCCCCTCTTGCCTTAAACCTGTGCCTTCTAGTTAGACACCCCTATCCTAGAGAGGAGAATTTGGAACAAGGAGACAATCTTAGATATCCACCAATCTTCTGGTACCTCACCTGTGGTTAATGAAGATGCAAAAATCTCCGTCAGAGCCTGAGCATTCTCTTTCCTTGCATCCCTTCGCATTCTGGGATAGAGCCCGTCTAGCTCTGGAGATTTATCCACCCTAATGTGCACTAATACTTCTAGCACTTCCTTCTTCAGATGTGTTCCAGAATACCGGTGTACCCCTCCCTTAACTTTCCAGCCTCCATGTCCTTCTCCTTGGTGAATACCATTGAGAAGTATTATTTAGGATCTCACTCATATCCCCTGGCTCCACACATAGATTACTCCTCTGGTCCATTTCATAGCTACCCTCTTGCTTCTAATATACTAAAAAAGGTAATGTAGGATTCTCTTTAATCCTACTTGCCAAGATCATTTCATGGTCCCTTTTTGCCCTCTTAATATCTTTAAGTTTCTTCCTATATCCCCTAGAAACATCAAGTCACTTGTTTGGCAACAATTTTCTGTACACTTCCTTCCTTTCCCTGATCAAACCTTTAATATTCTTCATTAACCAGGGTTCCAGCCTCTTACCCTTAGGGACATGTTGATTCTGAACTCATACAATCTCATTTTTAAATGTCTCCCACTTACCAGAAGTTGTTGTCCCCTCTAGTAGCTGCTTCCAAACTACCTCTCCCAGGTTCTGTCTTCCACTATTTAAATGTCATATTTAAGGTAGTCATTCTATTAATCATCCAATGGTGTGCACCCTCTATTATAGAATTAAGTATAACAAGTCCAGATTTCTTTGGAGTGTCCACATTGCTTGCAATATATTGTAATTGGCAAATGACTAATTACTAGTTTTCTAATTACCCACTCATGTAATGGATAATGACACAACAGTCTCTAACCTGCACCTACCTCTCACTATCTCTTACCTGCATCTACCTGTCACCTCCCTGTGCCCACCCCATCTCCCCTCTTTTGTCCACCTATCACTGCTCTGCTTTTCCCTTCTATATTTTGGGCTTCCCCTTTTCTTGCCTTCAGTCCTGAAAAAGGGTCCTGACCCAAAACATTGACTGCCTGCTTTTCTGCATGGATGCTGCCTGGCCTGCTGAGTTCCTCCACCATCATTGTGTTTTTCATTATGACACAACTGTCCCAGCCTTCAACAAAACATTCTGTGATGTAATATATGCAAGAAAGAGAAATCTCACAAATTAGTCATAGACATTCTCAGACAACACTTGGGTCTGTTGGACCTCTCTGGGCTTCAGTACAGCAAGTCCTGGAGAGAATTAGCAGAATGAAGTGCATGCTTAGGTAAACTTGTGTAGCTCCTGATGAGGTCCAATGGAAAGCAGGAAAAGAAGAGAAGGATATCAAGGTGGAGCTACCTCTTCAGGTGTGCTGTTTTAATTGTGGTTTTCAATTATTGTTGGCTGACTTTAAGTTTCATTCATATTTTTGCACCTTTCAAAGAACTAGTCCTCATTGCACTTATTTACTTGTGATAGTAAAGAAAATTTGAAGGGAAACAATGATTGTAAGGCAGGTGTATTTTTACTGAGTAACAGAGAAAGTGTCCGTGTATCTCCTTTTAGTACTGTGGCTGGAGAAAAGATCCTCATACCTGCAGTTAAATTCTTTCTGAAAAGGTCAGTTATATGAATCCTTAGTCCCTGAATTCCTTCCTAGAACTTTCTTAGCGTTATTACAGAACGCGTTAAGTGACCTCAAAACCTGAATAGTTTTTTTTCCCTTTAGTCATAATTTGTGCCTACAATTACAACCATTTTGAGATATTCTTTTTCGAATTTCCAACTAAACTAATTGACATATCACCAAATATAAGAACTGACATGAACCAGTGCAATTGTGAAATGTTTTGGACTGCATTTTTTTAATATTTGAAGATGCTACATTAAAAAAATATTCCTTGATATCCTTAAGAATGCTAAGTCAATACAGTTTGATTAATACAGCTGAAACTGGGCTTTTCATAAATACAGAAACATTTGAGGTAAAATCAATCCACTACCTGTGAATAACACCAAATGAAAATGACCCTCGAGATACGCAAAATGATTTGATCATTTTGTTAGTGTGCAATGTTATGTTTCTTAGTACATTAAAAAGTGAATTAGATTGAACACTTGGGCCCAAAAAAAATGGCAATTTTATGTTTCTCAAAGGTGTAGAAATCAGCACAATTACTTTATCTCAATGTTTTAAGTCTTATTCTTTTAGACTTCTTCTTATTTAATGTAGATAATACATGTTGAATATTCCAGCATGTAAGAAACATTCCAAATTTTATTGCCAGTGAAGCAAGGTCGAGTGTTTCAGCTGGATGTAAAAACATTTTCAGTTGAGTTAAGGCCAGGGCTTGTTCTGACCCTTCATCTCCTGTCATATGATTTCCCCCTAAATTGTGAGTTGCTATGAAAGGGCTTGACATGATGAAAGGAGTTGCCAATGAATCAAAAGTGTGCACTGGGGTAACCATTGTAGGTAAGTCCAAAGGGTCCTGGCTACTGACCCCAAATACTGGACCAAGTTCATGGGACTTAAGTCCATTCAAGGAGGATAAATTGGGAAATATGGCACTTCCAGCAATGTAGAATTAGCTTGGCATGATCCTGTAGGACTAACCCAGCACCTCTGTCAAAAGTCTCTGCAGAACAACTTGAACCCAGAACCTTCTGATTCAGAGGTAAGAGTGTAAGAATTGAACCAATACTAACACAATGGGATGATATGTAACCCCGGATGAGGGTGGAGAATGGTGTTTACATTCATCAGAAACCTGACCCAAAACTAGAAAGGTAGGACGTTGCAGGGCAGACATATAACTATTCTTGAGCAGCATATCAGCAACAGAATATATTACTGAGACAATGTGCCTGGGATTTTGACAGCCTTTTTCCTGAGGCTTGGGAAGGCCATCAGCTAGGGGAGCTGTGAGGTGGCACACTTTGGTGGGACAAACTCCAAGGCAGAGTACAAAGTTAATGGCAGGATTCTGGGCAGTGTGGAGGAGCAGAGGGATCTGGGGGTCCATGTCCACAGATCCCTAAAAGTTGCCTCACAGGTGGATAGAGTAGTTAAGAAAGCTTATGGGATGTTAACATTCATAAGTCGGGGGATCGAGTTTAAGAGCCGCAAGGTAATGATGCAGCTCTTAAAAACTCTGGTTAGACCACACTTAGAATACTGTGTCCAGTTCTGGTCGCCTCATGATAGGAAGGATGTCGAAGCATTGGAAAGGGTGAAGAGGAGATTTACCAGGTTCAGAGAGTATGCATTATGAGGAGAGACTAAGGGAGCTAGGGCTTTACTCTTTGGAGAGAAGGAGGATGAGAGGAGACATGGTAGAGGTGTACAAAATATTAAGAGGAATAGATGGAGTGGACAGCCAGCACCTCTTTCCCAGGGCACCAATGCTCAATACAAGAGGGTATGGCTTTAAAGTAATGGGTGGGAAGTTTAAGGGAGATATCAGAGGAAGGTATTTTACCCAGAGAGTGGTTGGGGCATGGAATGCGCTGCCTGGGGCGGTGGTGGAGGCAGGTACATTGGTCAAATTCAAGAGATTACTAGATAAGCATATGGAGGAATTTAAAATGGAGGGATATGTCTGAGGTGAGGTTTAAAGGACGGCACAACATTGTGGGCCAAAGGGCCTGAATTGTGCTGTACTCTTCTATGTTCTATGAGACACTGTATGACCAATTCTGGGGCACACCACAGTCACTGTTTACACCCTTAGGAAAATATTTCCAGAACAAAACAATTAGAAAGATTTTTTTATGTCCTTTGCAATTGGTCAGAAACAGAGAATTGATTACAAAGTATGCTGGGTTATTCTGGTACAGTTTGTCAACCAGGTGTTCCAGGACTATTACCATCTTCACAAACTGCCAAGCCACCACTGCACAATTGAGTATCCACCAACCGTATGAATTAGACTTCCATGCAGAAGATTAGACTTCTCCAAAGAAGCAGTCATAGAACTGTGGAAAGTCTTGATACTCACTCCCATGGTAACACAATTGGAATTGGTTTATTATTGTCACATGTACTGAGGTACAGTGAATCACTTGTATACTGTTCATACAGGTCAATTCATTACACAGTGCATTGAGATAGTGCAAGGTAAAATAATACAGAATGCAGAATAAAGTGTAGCAGTAAAAGACATCACAATCTTTACCTTTTTCACTTTGCACTCTTTCCAAACTGCTGCAGGTGACACTGGTTACGTTAGTCAGTTAATAGCCCAAAAAGCTGCTGTTTCGATGTTCCTGAAAACGAACAAATATGACATATCCTTCATGGACACTAGTAGCCAACAGGTATGATTTGTAGATTTTGTTAACAAAATGCGATTTCCCCAATGTCAAACTATCACAAAAGCACCTGCCACTAATTCAACAGCTTCAGGAACAGGAGACGCTTCCAGTTGTTTATTTTTCACTAGGTGCATGATAACTACCAACATGATCTGCAGATCTGCAGATCTGTAGTCAGATTCCCGGCAGGTGTTCTGTAAGTTACATTGTATGTCAGTACTCCATCATTGGATCAACCGAAAAAGTCTGAGTCTGGCTGAACAGCAAGGGCTATCCCCTCTCTGTCTGGATTCATTATATTTCTCAAGTTATTCAGAGATTTCACCTGAACCTTGGGGCCAATCATAGAGATAACTTATAGAATGCTCAAGTAAATGTTTTCACAGTCTGTACAGATCAGGACACAGTGCAGTACAGGCAGGAGAGACTCAGGAGGGAAGTAAGTACCCTTCAAAAATGCCTTGTAATCTGTCACTGCAGAAATTGTGCCCTAACTTGCTAAACATCTATATTAGCCCAATGAGTATTTTGCTTGAATCATACAGGTTTTGTGTCCAGATTTTTGTTCCATTTCTCATTTCTGTTCTTTGTGTTGGCAATGCAACAAATTATGGAGTTGCTTAAGGTTCAATGGTTGAAAACAACACATCTGACTCCTGTGATTTACTTTATTTGCCATAAATAGTAGCCCATGTATGATGCAACCTATAATGTAAAATGATTATTATTGTGTTATTGGTAAGCTGATTACTTTTCTCGAGCATTAAAAGAGGTGCAATTTTCCCCAAATAGAATTGCTTTTTAAAAATCTTATCTTAGACATTTAATCAAACTTAACCCTAACCCGACAGAACATTTATGGAAAAATATCTGCGATGAATCACTTAACCACTATAATGAGAATTGTTCTCATTCGTTTACCACAATTGTGCCAAAGAATATGGGAGAACTCTCATTTACAAGCACTAACTGGGTTTCCATTGTACTTCTGGCAACATTATAGAAAAACACAGCAGGATCAGCTCAGCCATTTCCCAGCCAGAATATTTCAGATGTAACAGGTTTCCTACAAACTTATTGGTGAAGAGGAATCTAATTTTTTCATATGCAATGGGCAACAGCATCCTTTGATTTGATACAAACCATCTTTGCAACTTTTAATTCATCTGTGATGGATTTAAACATTTAATTTGCCTTCTGGAAGCCTCACATATTGCATAGTATTTGCCATGTGGGTGACTTGGCTAATGAGTGTTAATTCTCAGTTCTCAAATGGCTTGTTTGCATGGCTTTGGATGGCTAATGCTATTTGCATGAACATGCTGGGAAATAAAACTTTTTTCCAAGTGCATATCTTATCACATTTTCATATTCTGTTGGCTAAGCACTTTTCTTGATGCAATAAATAGGTAACCAAGTAATTACTTACTTAACAAAATCTCAAAAAAAGCAGTGAGAAAATAAACATTACTCATGGATTAGAAAACAGAAATGGCTGTGAATCAAAGAGCAGTTGATGGGCATATGAGAGTGAATAAATGGGCATCAGAGAAATACAGCCGGTAGAACCCCTGTCTCATAGCTCCAGAGACCCAAGTTCAATCGTGACCTTGCATGTTTTCTGTGTGACTGCATATTATCTCTCTGGGTGCTCTATACACCATCCCCCACCCCCCCACACCCTGCACCCTCCCCCATATTTCACAGATGTGCATCTTGGCAGGTTACTTGTACATTGTAATTTCCCCTAGTGAATGGTAGAAGCTGGAAGGAGTGTCGGGAGAATGAAAATGGGATTAATGTAGGATTAGTGTAAATGGGAAGTTGAAATTTGGTGTGGATTCAATGTGCCAAAAGGTCTGTTTCTATGCTGTATTCCCTCCATGACTAAGTTGCAGGGCCACAGGAAGAGAGGGAAATTAACTTGATGGGTTGAATGGTTCTCTTCTGTATTATAATAAGTGAGTGACACTACAAGATTAAGACTGCAGTTTATGAACTTATTGCAGAAATTTACATTTTACATCTAAGGCATTTTTAAATCTAACTAGACCCAAGTCTCTTCTTCTTCTTGGCTGAAAATTGAACAAGACAGTTTCAATTTAACTCCTACTGGGAAAAAGGCTACAGTGAGTAACTATCTGTAACTCAGGATCCACTGGCAAGTTCATTCAAAAACACTGTGGGGTGCTGCAACAGCAAAACATTGCATCCGGCTGCAATGTAGTAGAATGTGAGTGTTTAAAGTTGATGGCAGTGGAAATAAATATTTCACTGGCATTTTTGTGAGTATAAAATTAAACTCGTCACACTTAATGGAGTTTAATCACACTTGCAGTGCAGATAGTCTACTCTGTTACATGAAGTACAGTTTGAACAGTGCATGACACAAAGAGAAAACATAATGCAGAAGAAAGAACCCAACATTCATATTGTTATAATGCTGGCATGCAACATTGACCCTTCCCTACACATCGGTATCTAACGTTGGCACAAATATAAAAGTAGAAAGTGTTGGAAACACTCAGCAGGCCAGGCAGCATCTGTGGAGAGAGGAACAGAGCTGTCCTGCAACATTAGCTCTGTTTCTCTGTTCCTCTCTCCACAGATCCTATCTGAATTGCTCAATGTTTCCAACACTTTCTGATTTTATTGTTGATTACCAGTATCAGCAGTTCTTTTTTTTTGATTTTCAATGAGTTTTGGCATCACTCTGTTCCAGATTACTCATTTGATCTAAATTACCAGGAAAAATAGACATTGCAATAGCAGCAAAAAAAGATTCTGTAAAACGCTTGAAGCAGTAAATGGTAAAATCGTAATCTTATCATTTCTTTCCATACTGGCAGAGTGGAACTGATCTAGATATTACAGGTGATTTTACTTTTCAATGCTTTATTGTCATTTTTTTTATTCCTTTACACATTTTGTCTTAAGCTTCACAAATTGTTTCAAAATTGCAATCTCCTGTGGAAAAATACAGGGTAAATTTAATAAATTCTGCTGAAATGTAACTTTTTACCTTCTGCATTGGAAATCTTTTAATTTTAGCCTCCCATTGATTTTTATACCTTCATGTGCAATATATATTGGCTGGTTGTAAGGCTGATTTTATTGCATTGTTTTTTTTCCAGTATTTAACATAATAATTTTGAAATATCTTGAGGGCTTACATTCAACTTCAGCTGAGTATTGACTCCTATCATTCAAGCACTTCAGCGGTCAATTTTCTGATAAGGTTTTAACTGTATAAGACTTGGAATTGCATTACAGTTCATAAAATCCACTGAAGGTATTTAGTTAATGTGCCATAATCAATGCACAGCATTGGTCATAGTAGTTCATTATCTTACAATTGAGTTAGATTTGCAGACATGTAGTTACATGAGCAGTGCATTATTATTGCAAATTGGTGAGGAGTCAGTCTTCAGAATCTTTGAAAACACATCCAGGGTAAAGTCATTCATTGATCTTTCTTGTGTATCAGTGCCAGCTCTTCACTCGGATCTATATTTTCCGATTCCATTCACCCACACTTTGCCTTTGATGAGCAGCAAAATTTCCATCACTCCTTTCACATTGTAAAAAAGCTTAAAACGTTTATTGGGGTGATTTTTTTTCAAATGAAACTTAGGAATGGTTTATTATCCTTCCTGAAGGAAGGGGGAGACGACAAGAGGACACTGGGTATATGGATAGAACTCTAAAGTTAAGAACTAAGCTGCTGAAGCCCTAGGTGTCAAATAGTGGAGAAATTTCCTCCTTATGAAGTGCTTGGAACACATTTCATCATAACTGAGAACAAGTACAGGATCCCCTGGCAGCACTTTCTGTCTGACTGAAAGATCACAATGATATCCACATCATCAGCATTATGGCAGATGCTAATCGCTGTAGGATTGACCACTACCTAATGCACTCTGTCATTTCCAACCTGACACCTCCACATCAACAGGAGCTGTAGACATCCACAGTGCTGGATTCTCCTGAATAATTCCACTCTCATTAACATCCTTGAAAAGAGCCTGGGATTCACTACCAGAAAACACAAGGACTAATTTGATAAGAATGGCCAGAATACCCAGGAGCTGTACAACTACATACAAAGTGTTAGATTGGAAACTCTGTCACATCTCAGCGGGAAAAGAAAATACATCTTCAGGCACCTGAAATACCAGGTCCAAAAAAAAATGAATGCTCACAGCTATAGCACAGATGGTAGGCAGAAAGAGCACAGAAGATCCTGGAAACAGCTACTAGCTATGATGTATGCATTTCTTAGAGCTGTTAAAAGCATATACAGCCCAAACACCCCAGAGACCACTCTGCTGTACAAGAATTGAGGAGAACTTATCAAGGACAGTGACCATTGGATCATTTTTAACAACCCTTTTATTGAGACTGCTTTTGACTCCATCCCAGAACACATTAAGCAAATCAGTCTTGCCACTGCTCCAGACTGACAAGAAGCTGAAAAGCTCATATATCAGCTGAAAGTCAACAAGACCTTGGGAATAGTTGATATCTTTGCTTGGCAGTGAGGAACTACTGGGAAAAGTTCTCAGACAACTCTGAATGTGGCCAGTGCAGAGGTATCTCCATGCTGTCTGCCAAAAGGAAAGTCATCATAAGAGACCTCCAGAACCCTCTCGCCCCAAGGGATGAAGAATTATTCCCTGAGTTACAATGCAAATTCCAGCCGTCAAGAGTATAACATAAACTATGTATAACAGACATGATCTCCATGATGTGACATCTCCAAATAAAATGCAGACAGCTGAATCAATCATTGCACATGACTTCTTATTAACCCCATAAAACTCTCCAACTCTGTCATTAGAAAGGGACTGTGGAGAAAGCTTTTTAAATTTAGCTGTCCTCAGAAACTAGATTTCATTCTACATATGCTACAGAATGGCATACAAGCTGTGATATAAATGAATGGGTTCCCTGCAGACTCAATCCCAATGCAGATATTGGTCAAGCAAGATTCTGTCATTTCACCAATTCTCTTCTCAATCTTCTTCACTGCAATATTGTGTCTCACCTTCAACATCTCCCAAATGGAGTGGAAAATGAATGGGAAACTTTTCAATCTTTATTCACTCCATTCCAGAACCAAGGTCACTCCATCCTCAGTCATTCAGCTGCAGAATGCAAAAAACACTTGTGCATGTGCTTACTTGGAGGCTATATACCCCAAGCCATTGTTAACTTGTTCACTGAAGCAAAGGGGAAAATGGACCTTACACTAAACAAATGTAAGACTAAGGTCATCTGCCAAGTTGCCCTTACTGTACAGCGCTGCCCAGTGATAAACCCTGGGAAGTATGCATCACTTTCCATTCTTTGGCGGTTACCTCTCAGTGAAGGAACTCATTAATGATGAAGTTTACCATATCAAGTGCACCAGCACAATCTTTTGGCACAGATGAAAAATTAGATCAATTCTCAAGCCTGGCACAAAGGTCATGGTATACTGGGGAACAGTTATGCTGGCTCTGCTGTCAACTTTTGAGACTTGGACTACTCATATTAGACACCTCAAAACACAGGTACTACCAATATTGTCTATACAAAACTTTCCAAACCCATTATCCCCAGTGAGACCAACATCTCCACCATCAAGGCTCCAAGCTATCTCCTATAAGTGTGTTACATTCTTTAGCATGTCTGACACCAGACTCCCAAAATAGGCTGTCAATTCTGAATTTCATCATGGCAAGGGATTTACAGGAGGACAGGAAATACTTTAAGGATGTCTCAAAGCATCGTTGTGAAAATGGGATGGTGACATCCTTATCAACTCATGGGAATCTTGTCTACCCAAAATGGAGAAGGAGCATCCAGGATGGCATCAAGGGCCTTAAGTTTCTTCAATGGAAGCAAGTGGAGAAGAAACTAAAACTGCATAAAAAAAACACAACAATCCACACAACCCACCCACCTACCCAGTCAAGCACCTTCTACCTCACCTGTGCCAAATCTGCAGGTAACACAGTAACTTCATCAGCCATCTCAGAAATAGAGTGGAAACAAGTCATCTTCAATCCCAAAGGCACTGCCGAAAAAGAAATCATCAAAGTCAGGTATATTCAAGGGAGTAAAGATCATGAAGTGCTGTGGGTCTGGTGGATGTTGCAGAATTATATTGTCATGTGCATCACATAGAACATTATTCTCATGTGTAGACCTATGTGAATAATTGGATATCAAATAGGAGCCATTCTGGACTATATCAATTGTAGGTGGCACAATTCCCACTGCCCCTTCTTTTACATTGAGTGACTGTGAAATCCCATTGTTGCAGGATGGCACATGTTAGATTGTTGCCTTGGGAAAACCCAAACTACATATTGAACAACAGGATCTTCCAACAGGATTCTTCTCCGTTTAGCAGTTCCCTTAAGATCTACGACCAGTATTCCCTGTGCTTGAGGAACGTGCTGTGGACAAAACCAAGGTTTTGTTTGGAATTCCTTCCCTTAGATCTTTAAAAAGCCTCAGGGAAACTTGCACCAGTTGAGACCCAGCTCCATTTGAAGTTTTCTGACATATCTACTTGAATAAGGGTCATTCTAAAAGGGATCAATTATCTTTACATGGAGGCATAATATCGCAAGTGTGAATGAAAGATTTTGTAAATAAAGTTATTTTCTTCCTGGAACTTGCTTAGCTAAAGTGGCAAGACACTACTTATTCTTGTAGAAGTATATTATGCGATGGAGAGTTCCTTTGAATAGAACTTCCCTCTTTAATATTGATGAATGGAAACTTGCGGGAAACATGCACCTTAAGGGCTGCTGACTCATATTCTACAATAGACTACTTTAAAGCAAAATATTCCTATTAAAGGTATCTTTCAATTTTTATTAATTTTAGAATATAGAAATCATGATTAATTTGTTGAGATTTCAATGTTTCATTTGGGGCAGGGTTGATTTTAATACAGATCATATTATCATTTGAGATTGTTCAACCACAGGAGGCTAAAGGGCTACTAAGAAATAAGAACGTTTTAATTGGAAGCTGCTTTGATTAAAAAAATGAAGACCTCAGGGACTGAATTTATAAGAGAAACTCATCAGAGAATCATCAACCATCCTTACAGGGATTACGATAATTATTCTAAATCTCATGCAACATCTAGAGATTAACATTTTTAATAAAAGTTGGTAATTAGACACAATAAAACAAGATTTCAAAGTAATATTCATTGTTATCATTGCAAAGTGATAATTCAAAAACCAGGTTAATGTGTTAAGAGGACAAACATAAAATATGATTGACAGCAACTGCTTTCCTCCCCAGTGAATTATGTTAAAGGTTTGGAATTCTTGCTTGATGAAACACTTTTTTTTTCCATAGTTACATTTTGCAATTCTAACAATCTTCCTCAGTACAGATTACTAACTTAGTACCAAGCCCATTGATAACTGTAAAGAAAACAGTTCAACATATGAGTATAGTTCCATATTCAGAAGAAAAAAAACACTCAGTGCTTTTACACTTCCTGAGAATGGGGTATGAAAGAGAAAAAAGAAAAGATTTTTTGTTTTATATACATTATATATATTTAAAAATTCCATAAATATTATATATATATATATACAATATATTTATATGTAATTATAAAAAAATAAATATAATTTTATATATATACATACACACACATATATATATGTGTATATAATTATATTTATTTTTTACAATTACATATAACTATATATATATATATATATATATATATATATATATATATATATATATATAATGTATATAAAACAAAAAATCTTTTCTTTTTTCTCTTTCATACCCCATTCTCAAGAAGTGTAAAAGCACTGAGTGTTTTTTTTCTTCTGAATATATATATATATATATATATATATATATATATATATATGTACCTTGGTTTTGTCCACAACACGTTCCTCAAGTACAGGGAATACTGGTCATAGATCTTAAGGGAACTGCTAAACGGAGAAGAATCCTGTTGGAAGATCCTGTTGTTCAATATGTAGTTTGGGTTTTCCCAAGGCAACAATCTAACATGTGCCATCCTGCAACAATGGGATTTCACAGTCACTCAATGTAAAAGAAGGGGCAGTGGGAATTGTGCCACCTACAATTGACATTATATATATAATATTTATGGAAATTTTAACCTTAATGCCCCTTTTCTGTCTGCTTTCTGAGCCTTATATTTGCTTCTTTTAGCATCTCTTCTTTCAACCAATCATTTAATTGATTCAAGTTAATTTAACTTGCCTTTTAACAAGCCATCCATTCTCAAATTATCTTTCACTCTCTGCTTAAAATCCAGATATATTATGTTTCTTCTTTATTTCTTTTCAAGCAGTCTCTCAGTGTCAAATGCAGTTTGTTTCCCACTGTATTTCTGTGGGTTCTAAGGTGACTAATAAATTCTTTGTGGGATATGGGCTATAGGCAGGGCAAGTGAAACTTGATGGAGTGCATGGGTTGGTTGAATTTTTACATAGTCTTTCTGCTGTTTGAACCTACACTCCATATATATATATATATATAATGTAGTATGAAAGGCCATGGCTGTCAGATGACAGTGACAATGCTACTGACCCCCATGGTCGGATGATAGCATTGCCCATCGGGTTGGAAGCTACACCACTGTCAATCAAGGGTCTGGCTCCGCCCCACCCATTAAGAGCACATCTAAGGATTGGCTTGTAACCCACCTTTGTTCTTGACCCTGAATCATTGGCTTGTTTGAATTACCTGAGCGGACTCCACCCAGCTACAGCCCTATAAAAGATGGTACTCGTAGGCAGCTCATTCTCTTTTTTCCGATTGCTGCTGGGGTTGAGACCACAGGTGAGAGGGTGCACTTCCACAGGGGTCTAGGAGCATCCTAAGTAGATTCCTAGTAGCCTAGAGCCATTGTTTGTCCAGATTCAGGAGGTTCAGACAACGTATTTGTTTGTTCCCTGATCATTTGTACTAGTTCGTTGTGTGTGTGTGTGCGCGTGTGTGTGTGCGCATGCGTGCGCGCACATATGTGTGCACTTCACCCCTGTTGCGACTTCCCCCATGTTTTGCGATCACCCGAGTGCGAGTGTGCATTTATTCCTTCACATTGTGTTCCCGCGAAAGTCTTTGAAAATAATATCCTCCTTTTTGAAGTACAAAGACTGTGTGTCCAGATACCTCTATCTTTGAGATCCAAAAGAACCTTTTCTCATAACATATGGCACAGCGAGCAGGGTCTTAAGGGTATTGACTGGACACAGACGCGGGTAGGATGTTCTGGAACAAGGGAAAGAAGGAAAGTGTAGACACTGAGGAGAGGATCTCTGGATGGACAGACGAGAGGGAGGGATTTGGGAGCCTGGCCAGTCTGCTGGCAGACCACGGGAAGCCAGTGGGCTGGGCTGAGCAGTTAGATCCACGTGGTAAGAAACTGGGGCACCATGTGGTGGCTCTCCTCCAGAAGTCGGGGTTCCCCAGAGCCAAAGAAAGTCAAAGGGGTGCTTATATATAATTATATATTGGTTCTGGAGCAGAGGTGGTGAAGGTTAAACAGTGTTGCACATTTCATGTTAATTAAGCCTACTCTAGCAGGGAAGTTTTTGGAGGTGAAGTATTACAGAGTACACGATTGAGAAGAGAGTTGTTGTGATGACACATTGCACTGGGATTAGGTCTCTTGTGGATCCATTGTGAGGATCATGGCTTGCATGTCATCATGGAGCAGATGAAAAATTCTGACAAAACTTTGAGTGCAACTAAATTTAAGAAGGATCCCCCATAATCCCTTGTATGATGGAATCATAGGCTTTTGTAAAGTCAAAAAAGGCCACATAGAGTGGTCAATGTTGTTCCCTGCATTTCTCTTGGAGTTGTTTTGAATAGGAGATCATCTTCACTCATGATGAATGGGATCTGCATTGTGACTCTGTGAAGACTCCATCAACCACTGAGGGGAGGTGGTTGGGAAAGATCCTTGCAAAGGCTTTCCTTCTGACAGTCTTGCCTATAATTACCACAATTTGATCTATTTCCTCTTGAATAGATTGTCATGAGTATGGTGTCCCCCGGTATACTCCCTTCCTGCCAGATGAGGGAGATCAAATTATGAACTTGCGCTGTATTTCAGTGGTATTTCATCTGCACCAGAAACCATGGTTTCTTTTCAATGGTTGGACAGTCTTTTCAGGCTGGTGTAGCACAAGGTTGGCTTTCTAATATAACGGTGACATAAGCAATGTTCCATACCTTAGTGGAAATGACTTGTGTTTACAAACCAGCTCTTGGCATTGCTGGCATAATAATCACAGAGTTTGGCTGGGACTAAAACAAGCCATGGCAATAAAGAAGCTGCAGCTGGGAGAAATTAATCAAGAAATAGAAAAGCCCATGCCAATGAGATTTAAAGTTTTTTTAAAGGTAAGTAGAAAACAGATGGCAAGAGGCAAAATGAAAGACAAGTTGTGTGACATTCAAACTAGATTCAAGCGAGGCTCATTGTAAGCTAAAACATGGTCAGACCTTGAAATTACAGTTTGGGGTACTAATATAAGAGCTTAATGTGCTGATGCATAATTATGTTCTTCATTACATTAAAACAACTATCAGTCCATTTAGGTTGATGACACTTCTAAAATAACAGGGAGCAGAAATTCTCATGTGCATTTTAAGTATTCCTTTGTTAATAACCAATTGTAGAGTTTCAAGTCCTCAAGCTCAAAACAGCACATTACAATTCAGAGATATCAAAACAAAGTTGTAAATGTTTGTACTATTTACCTTCTAGTGGAATGTGTGTTTATGCTTTAAGGATCCAAGCCAGTTGATACAACCACATCTATCTAAACTTTAACCAGTATAAGTCTTCACAAATGACACATGAACCTTGTTGATTTTGACCACATACTGTAACTTCTCCAATCATATTTTTAATCATTTTCTTGCTTTATTATCACCATTAATGATACTGAAATAAGCAAGTCACAGAAGGATACGATCCCAATGCAGGCAAGTGTGATTACTGTAGATGGGCAAAAAGGTCCATGCTTTGACTCACTTTGACTGTATGACTCCACTTGTTATGGCTTGACGACCTTAAAGTGACTCATTTATCCTGAATCTGTTTTCTGAGAGTTATGTAATCCTCTAACCATGATAATATTTTACCCCAAATGTCATGAACTCTCTTATGTGGCACCTTATTGAATGACATCCAAACATGTTTCTCATTACATCCTCAAAGATTTCTAATAGTTTTGTTAAAAAACAATTCCCAATACTTCACCCAGTGTTTTTTATCTCTCACGATTAAGGTAGTTTTAAGATCCTTCCTCCATTTTGCCTTTTGATTTTCTAATGTTATTGCAATGCTTTTGGTGTGTTCTACCAGGAAGAGAGATACAAAATATTTTTGAAACCCTGCCAGTTCCTTATTCCCAGTTATTAATTCCCCAGTCTCATGATCTAAGGGACCAAAATCTACTTTAACTATTCCCTTCTTTAGAATGTGTTTTTATACTTTTGCTAATGGTTATCCAGATCTGTTGTAAACTAATTAAGTGGCAGAGCAGGTTTGACTAGTGGCAGACTCCTGTCCCAATTTATCCATTCTTATGTTTGCACTCATTTCTTAATTTTTCCTTTTTTTATTCTTTTAGTCATCCTTAGCTGGATTCCAAAATTGTTCCCAATCTTCTGGCCTACCACTTATCTCAGTAACATTTTATGCCAAGCCTTTCAATTTGATAACATCCTCAACTTCTTTAGTTCACTACTTCAGATAATTCTTCATGTTGTCTTTATTTTTTCAATGGAATATATATTTGCTGAGAATTATTACATATTTCCTTATATGGCTACCACTGCTTTTTCACATTCTTACCTTTTAATCTACTTTTCAGGAATACTTTAACCAACTCTGCCTTCATCTCTTTACAATTCCCTTTATTTTTAAAACATTAATTTCAAACCTAGCTTCTCACTCTCTAACTTCATGTGAAATTTCATCATATCGTGGCCACTCTTCTCCAGTGGATCCTTACCTAAGAGATCCTGAATTAATCCTACCCCATTATACATGGCCAGATATAAAATAGTATTCATGGGTTTGTTTCCAGGACATGGTGCTCTAAGAAACTGTCCTGAATGTATTGCAGAGTCCTCTAGCTTCCTTTACCAATTTGATTTGTCCAATTTATATAAAGATTAAAGTAACCCCTGATTAGTGCCAAACGTTTACAATTCCCCATTATATCTTGATTTATACTCCACCTTACAGTATGGAAGTGGTTGGGAGCCTAGAGCTTACTCCCACCAATTACTTATTTTCCTTTCTAGTTCTTACCTCTGCCCAAACTGATTCTTATATCTTTCTTTTCTCATATTATTTTATAATTTAGAAGGGGAGCATTTGGCCTACTGAATCCATGATAGCTGTCAAAGCAATCTCAATCCCCAATTTATTTCCCTGCAACCTATTCTCTTATGCCCATCAACTGCACCCCAATTCTGCCAGCACCCATCTACACGGGGGATAATTTAAGAAGCTAGGTAATCTACTATCCAGCATGTCCTTGAGATATTAGAGGAAACAGGATCACTCAAAGAAAACCCATGTAGGCACAGGGGAAAACTGAAAAGCTGACACAACAACACTGGAGGTCAGCACTGATTCCTGTTTGTTGGAACTGTGCAGTAACAGCAGTACCTGCTGTAGATAAGCCAATCATTTCTCACTACTAGATGAACCTTATCATTTCAGCTCCTCTTCCTCCATCCAAAATATCAAGTACCATAGAATATTCAATTCCCAGCCCTGGTCTTCTTACAATGGCTATCAGATCACACCCATTTGTTTGCAATTGAGCCATCACCAATTCTATTACAAATGCTGTACCCATTCACATGATGGCCTTCAATATTATTATTTTACCACTTTCCCTACTCTGACCTTATTTGCATATGCACTTCTATATTTGTATCCATGTCACTAACCTGAGCTATTGTCTTTTGCTTTCACCTTAACGTTCAATATTTCTCCTTATCTATACCTGTATTCCTCTCTTAACTATGTTGTTTAGAATCGATGACCCAAATAATTTGATTCACTAGAACATGAGTTCCAGTTTAATCCATGAAGTCTGTCACAAGAGAACAGTTCCCTCTTTCCACAGAATTAGTGACAGTCTCCTGTTGTGACTGAGCCACAAGGAGACTGAAGCTGGCAGGTGTAAAAGGTTTTTGTTCAACACAAACATACCTTCCAGAGAATCTATCTCTCCTCTCCTGGCACTCAATAGTACAGTGATGTTTTATACTTTTCAAACACAAAGATAAACAATTAAATACAGTTTTGATGGTTATAATTCCTACGTTACTTTAATATTTTGAGAATTGGTAACTTTGCAGAATTACATATTTACAATGGGAGCACGTCCCACTTGGCAGAATCCTTTTGAATATTCAAATACCAGTGGCCAGTCCAAGGGGTTCTGAGCCCAAATCATCAGACAGCCGAAATATAGCTCTTTTGTTAGTGTTGTGGCATGGCTCACTGAATATACAAACAACCAGAATATTAACTGACAAAACAGACATGTCCTGACCTGTGTATTAAGTGTCAGGGATATGTCTTTAATGATGTGTTAATGCAGAAGATGGCTACTTAATGCCTTTCCTGATCTCATCATGGGGGTTTCAATGAGACCCAATTAACAGAAGCATTCATTTATTGTCTTCCTCCATGTAGCTGCAGTGGTACAGAATCAAGAAGTCCATGCTCAGTGACTAAATTTGATGGCCTTAATGTACCAGTGGAAGTTAAACTGTGAACAGGTTTTCTTTTTGAAGACTGGTTCTCATTGGAATTAACTAGCTGTTCTCTCTATTCCATAACTCCTGAATAATGTCCCTTGCCATGTCTGATGGTCTCAAAATTATACAGAGATGAAATGGGCAAGGAAAAGGATACAATGTATAGCACGTACTCCAGAGGGGGAGGAGGTAGTAATGTGCCATGATCAAAAAAGCCACCATCTCCCCTCTCCCCCTCCCCCTCCCCCACCTTTGTTGGTCCCCTGAACAGAAATCTGTCCCAAGGAGGTCAATAAAAAGAGGGTTCTAATTAAATAGAGCAGCAAGAGGGACATCACTATAGTATGAAAAGCCAGGGGTCAGATGACAGTGACAACACTACTGACCCCCATGGTCGGATGATAGCATTGCCTATCAGGTCGGAAGCTATACCACTGTCAGTCAGGGGTCCGGCTCTGCCCCTACCATTAAAGAGTACACCTGAGGATTGGCTCATAACCCACCTTTGTTCTTGAACCTGAATCATTGGCTAGTTTCACCTGACCAGGCTCCACCCCACTACAGCCCTATAAAAGATGGTACACGTGGGCTATCTTCCTCTTTTCCGACTGCTGCTGGGGTCGAGACCACAGGTGAGAGGGTGCACTTCCACAGGGCTCTAGGAACGTCCTGAGTAGATTCCCAGTAGCGTAGAGCCGTTGTTTGTCCCGATTCAGGGGGTCCAAACAATGTATTTGTTCGTTCCCTGATAGTTTGTACTAGTTCGTTGTATGTGTGTGAGCGTGTGTGCACTTCACCCGTTGTGACTTCCCCCATGTTTCATGATCTCCTGCTTGAGAGTGTGCGAGTGTGCATCTGTTCCTGCGTTGGTCTTTGTGAATAAAATCCTCCTTTTAAAGCATAAAGACTGTGTCCATATACCTTTTATCTTTAAGATCCCAAAAGAACCTTTCTCATAACAATCACTAAAGCTCCCCTCCCCACTTACTAGACTATTATGTCACCATGTGGACCTAGATCTATACTATCTATTGTTCACAACTGGCTATCTACAAGAATCTAGAGGTGATGGCAGAAAAATATTGTTCTAGACATTTAAGCACATCCTCTTCATGGATATATTTTATCCTCGATGATTTCAGCCAGTGTTTAAACATGGTGGCTTTGTCGATCATGACACTTTGCTGCCTCCTTCCCCTCTGGACTATGTGCTATACATTCCACCCTTATCTTTGCCATTTCGTCTCTGTATAATTTTGAGATCATCGGACATGGCAGTTTGTAGTTACCATATGGGGAAGGGGCACCAGCTGGGTAACTTCTTTTGTCTCAGGTTGAGGATCACAGATGAAGCTTCATGTTCTACGCCGTGACAGGATTGTTTGGGTCAGAATAATTGTAAGTCTCTTGGATCCCTTTGATTCATCTACAGGAGGGTTTGGGGTGGTCTATATTTGAATGGCTGTAAGGTTCTCACTCTGATGGCACCCATTCCTGTTATATCCTTTCGCTAACTGATCCCACCATTGAAAGGGCTCAGCTCATTTGGTGTTCATTCGCATCGAGGCTGGAGTGACTACCTTCTGACATCCTGTGATGGGTTGCAGTATAGTTTTGCTGTGGCTGGTTTCTCACAAGAGAATGTCCCTTAACTTGGATCCCTTCCATGTCTGTCTTCCCAATACTTCTCTGTGCTGAACTATCCAACTGAACCTCTAACACCCAGAACCAGCCCTCATTAAAATCACCAGTACATCTTAGCTCTTCCATCATGGTTTGCTGACACAATCTATCCATGTCTTCTGTGTTCATGTTCCTGTTCCCTAGCATCCATATCACTGAACTAGAAACAGAAAATACCAGAAAACTCAATAGGTCAGGAAACATCCATGGAGAGAGAAAAAGAGTTAAAGCTTCAGGCCAAAGATCCTTCATCAGTTCTGATGAAGGATCTTTGACTTGAAGCATTTAGTCTGTTTCTTCTTCCACAGATGCTGCCTGACCTGAGTGTTTCTAGTATTTTCTTTCAGATTTCCAGCATCTGCATTTCTTTTAGATTTTCATCCCATATATTGAACCTGATTTCTCCCACAGCACCCTGTGAGCCTTGCATTCAACTTTCTGACCTTTTTTTTTAACATCATATCAATTTGTATAGGGCTCAGTTTGTAGTCCAGAGATTATTACTTTTATGGTTATGATTTTTAATGTTAACCTCAGTTGCTCGTACTCTCTCAATGGAGCCTCCTTGTTACTCCCACTTTACTGCTGGCACTTTGCTAGCAACTGGATAATTTCCCTCTTGTTCCAACTTCACTTTAATCCTGGCACTGGGTATACAACACAGCATTCAGAACTCACAGTCAAGGCTGCAGAAAACAGTAACCTCTAACCATACTCTTTGCTATCACTACTACATTCCTTTTCGCTCAGCAAACTCAAATGACCTCCTCTATCAGAGTGCCGTGTCTAGTTTGCTCATCCTCTCTGGTGCGTTGCTATTTTCCTTAGAGGCTTCTAGAATGTTCTCCCTGTTCAGACAAGTGCAAGGCCTGAGGGACTTTAGCACGAGTGATTGGATTCCCATAACTGTCTCACTTGTGGTTGTACCATTTTGTCCTTGACCACTGACCAAATGCATAGTATAGAAGCTGGGCGTGAATAGGGTGTCCAGGTAACTCTCTCCCTCCCCAAGCATTGCTATCTTCAAAGATGCAGTCCAGCTCATTGACTCCGAGACAAAGTTCCACAAGCTGCAGATGCTTACTACAGCTGTAGATCATGGTGGTACACACCAGTCCCCACATATACAGCCATAACCATCACCTGGCCTGCCAATATCTGTCATAAGTTAATCTAATTAGTAATTAAAATACTCTATGCAAAAGATGCATTTCACTGTGTTTAAATGTACATGTGGCTAATAAAGATATCTTATATTTTCAATGAACTATTTATCATTTTTAGTTATAACTTAGTCTCATTAACTTGATTTCCTTCAATATTTTAAGAAGTACAAACACAGCCCCTCTTTCCCCCATTTTCCCTAATCCCATGGTTTCTCAAATACTAAGATGAGTACTCTGTAAAAATGCACTCTGGTGTAAAGCACAGTCTGTGCTCACACTTTACCCTATAATTCTCTCAGAAAGATGTTTCATTTTCTGATTTCATCCTCATTGCCTACCATGCATGACAATATTGACATCTGTATTTATCTCCTCCATAATTGTCTGGTTTTTTACACTAATGCCTTGATCCTGAATAGATTTCCAATGATCTATGAACCATATCATGCTTCTCGTATGACAGCTGTCTCCATGGCCTCAAATCTACAGGTTGCAAGCTGGAATTCATTAACTTACCTTGGCTTGAATACCTCCAAATTCCACTACATTGTTCTTCTCCACAATTCAATTATCAATGAGATTACCCAGAAACACAGAACATACATACTCATAACGTCCTTTATTTCATTTTTCTACTCTGCTTTAAATTTCATCTCCAAATCCATCTACTCAAGTTGACTCTGACTATCCCAGGTACAGTTGGCTTTTTGTGGTTCTGTGACATAATTTCAAGATCCACGTTCTCATCTACAAAGCTACCTTCACCTCATCAGGCCTCAGTGATGCTTTGTGAAGGCAAGTCAACCACTTATACCCTTAACTTCTGTGATCAAGGTTTAATCCTCCAGTCTCTTCATTATCCTGACTCTCGGTGGCTGCCCTTTAAGCCACTATAATTTTGTGTTCTGAACCCTTCTTCAAACACCTTCTCCCTAATTTCCTCACAGATTTCATAGAATCAAAGAGTCCTAGAGTCATACAGCATAGAAACAGGCCCTCGGCCCAACTGGCCCATGCTGTCCAAGATGCTAATCTAAGATGGTCCCAATTACCTGTATTTGGCCCATATCCTTCTAAACCTTTCATCTCCATGTACTTGTCTAAGTGTCTTTTAAATGTTGTTAATGTACCTGCCTCAACCACTTCCCCTAGTAATTCATTCCATATACAGACCATCCACTAGAAGAAAAAGTTGCCCCTCAAGCTCTCCCCTCTCACCTTAAACCTATGCCCTCTAGTTCTTGATTCCCCAACTCTGGGGGAAAAAATTACAGTATACATTCAGCATATCTATGCCCCTCATGATTTTAGATACCTCCATAAGATCACCCCTCATTCTCTGACACCCCACGGAATAATGTCCTGGTCTGCTCAACCTTTCTCTATAACTCCGTCCCTCAAGTCCTGGTAGTATCCTTGTAAATCTTTTCTGTGCTCTTTCCACCTTAATGGCATACTTCCAAAAACAGGGTGACCAAAACTGAACACAATGTTCCAAATGCAGCCTCACCAATGTCTTGTGCAACTGTAATATATAATGTCCCAATTTCTATACTCAGTGCCCTGACTGATGAAAGCCAGCGTGCCAAAAGCCTTCTTCCCTACCCTGTCCATCTGTGATTCTGCACTCAGGAAGCCATGTACCTGAACTCCAAGATCCTTCGAAGGTGCATTATATTTTTTCTTCTTTTATCTTTCAATCCACCCCTTTGTTTCATGCTAGCCCTAACTCTCAATAATCCTTGTGATCCATTTCATTCCTCTTCTTGTAAAATATTTCTGAACATTTTGTGAATGTTCACAGTAAGTATAGGTTATTTATATGCCAAAGAATACACCCAGGCTCCATAAACAAGTGCAAGAAAAGTAAAAGCACTGAATATCACTGGCAACAAAAAAATAATGGCACGAACAAAATTATCTAGAATGCAATGTACCTTTGTTAACATTAACTCTTTGACTTGTATTTCAAATCTCTAGCATTTCTCACAATACAAAAAATGGGATGCTGCTAATTTAAAATGGACCCAGAGTATTGTTCTCTTCTTGTCTGTGTGATCTATACAAAGAGTAATGGCTTCTCCAACAAATGCACTTTAATTTGTATTGCAAACCTGTTGAGGTCTGAATGACTAATTCCCTGCAAAACTCTAAGGCTTTTAATATATTCGAGAACAGCCACAATGTCAGCTGATAACTACCCTCAAACTGACAATTTTCCAATGCGCTGTCACTCATTAAAACTGTTAAGCAATTGTGTGCTTAATCTCCTTTTAAACTTAAAAAGAAATGTAACATGTAAGGATTGGTATTCAATCTATTACATTGCAGTATGGACAACCATGTTTAACTAGCCTGATGATATGTTAAGTATTCAATGGGTTTCCTATCAGTCTTCAGATACTTTTCATGCTGTAATTCTAACATTGAATATTATGTCTGAGTTATGATCATTGGCTTCACTCGTTACAAGTTATTTGGATAGATGAAACACTTTAAAAACTGCCGGAGGTTTCACTGGTTGCAGGACTCATAGAAATACTATGTCTGTAGGATTAGAGAGACAATAAAATGTCCATTCTTTAAAATCATCTGAAGACTGTCCTAACAATATAAATATGAAGGAGCTTTTTAATTCAAGGTGAAAATGCTTGCTGGATCCCAGAAGCTATCCAGATCAACTATTTATTGGAACAAGTGGGGAAGTACATAGTTCTAAATAGGGTCACCTCTGTAACTGGGGAAAGCGTGATACAATGAACAAAAATGTGAGATGTAGATTTTAAATTGTATGTAACTGTTTAAGAATGCACAGTATCTATATTCTTTTCTCATTACAAAAGTACTTGAGGGTAAAATGTTATCTTGACAAGCTGGAAGGGAATGCAAAGTTTACAATATAAGCCTATTGAAGATGCTGCCCATTTTTTATTCATATTAGGCACTAATGCATAATAAACCACAGATTATGCTTTGAGGAACAATGCAAATTAGTTCATTTATTGTAACTGACTGATTATAGACTAAGAAAAAGACATGCCAATGTGCTTTAAGCATGGTTTCACAAACTTGACCACTAAATCACTGGAATTGCCAAATTTGACTGCACTATATGCAGAAGAATATCACAGGGACAAAAGAGTGTTGATAGGCATTGATACATGATGAGTTCTTAGAATATTAGTGTTAAATGAAAATTAATATGTCAAGGGAAATCTCCAGTAGAAGCTTATTTGCTCTCAGCCCAGGTAATTTATTCTATGCCCATAGATTCTTCAAAGATACCCTCAGAAAGCATTCATTAAAGTCTCAAAGAACTGAAGGGTGAGGGTATCACATGCCAAGCTGCATATCTCATAGGGTAGGAGTAAAACTGTGTTCAGGGATTCAACATGCATCACACAAGAGACTGCAGATGCTGGAATCTGTAGTAACAAACAATCTGCTGGATGAACTCAGCGGGTGGAGCAGCATCTGGGAGGCGAGGGGGGAGGAATTGTTAATGTTTCAGGTCGAAACCCTACATCAGTGGAGAGGGAAGATAGCTGGTATAAAGAGGATAGGAGGAGTGGTGAGACAAGGGCCCATGTACCCTTCTCAATCCACTGATCATCCACTGTCCCGTCTCACCACTCCCCCTCTCCTCTTTATCTTCCCTCTGCACCCTTTGTTCTAATGCAGGGTCTCGACCTGAAATGTCGACAATTCCTTTCCCCCAACAGATGCTGTTCAACCCGCTAAGTTCCTCCAGTGGTTTGTTCAGCCTGATCAGTCTCAGCAGATTGATCTCAGAAACTGTATGCATTATTTCTGATTTTTCATTAGCTTGAGTTCAATGCAAATTAAACAAGGCAGAATATGTAATAAGTTATGAGTCTTTCTGTCTCTTCTGCATCCCTCTTGTGGGAGAATTTTATCCCCTCCATGTTTGCCAATACATCAGAAAGATAGAAGTGTGAGGATGCTAAAGCATTTGTTGTAGATTTTTGCAGCTTTCTCTAATTGTTCAGCATAACCAGCTGCTGTTTTTTTTTTGTCTAAGTGGTTTTGATGTGCACTTATCAACTGCTGATTCTGTTGAACAATGTCTTAATTTTGCCAAATCAGCTTCTGGGTGTGCTGTTGTCTGCCAACTCCTGAGCTTCCTCAAACAGCCAACTTAAAAAGTTTGGAACACATCCCAGACATCTGCTAACAAACCAGCTCGCTGTTCATTGGGGTATAAGGTCTGACAGATCCATGTGAATGATTTCTTGGAGGGCAAATTGTCCAACCTTCATTTGAAGCAGATCCATATCATCCATTCCTGGTTCCTACAACACTATTAGTTCTCATAGCAACCATGAGCCTCTTTCTGAATACCTTTCTATGAAGGACAGTATAAAAAGATGTGTAGGAACACAATGAAACTCAACTCAAACATGATTTTCATTTAGCCAGAAGCATTGGATAATTATATACTTCCATTCCAATAATCAGTGCTGGCACAGTTATAGCAATGCATTTGGATTAGGATATCATGAGATCACTCAGACAAGGAAGACCATTTAGTTCAGTTTAATGCCTTCAGCCACATGGGACCAGAACTTGCTGATGGGAGCGAGTCATTTGTGTGTACCTTCGATCAACCTGACAAGTCTGAGCTTAATTTGTGTCAATTCCCCAGTGTAGTTTGTTGGTAAGTGCCAACATTATATTTTATGGCGAAGTCTTGCATATCATTGCAGTATAATCATATGGGAAGCTACATATTCCCAGGTGTTTTGTTTTCTTCTTGAATGAACAGATATTACAAAAAGAGGAGTAATATCGATAGAAGGTACAATTCGGGCTAGGAAAGGGATAATTTGAGTAAGGATAATCAATCATTTCTGCCCATGGATAGAACTAAGGAGCAACAACGGATTCAAGACTCATGTAGAAGGTACGTACAGACATTGTGACAGCATAACTGGGAACTTCCTATAAGGTGTAATGGGAATGGACTTCCTGTTATCAGTGAATAGATCTTTTGCCAGCTGTGATAGAGTTAGCATGGATGGATGTGCACATGTGGAGATCAGGGAATCATGGCATCATTAACAATTCGGTTCATGTACTGTATTATGGATGATACAAAATTCAAGATTGGGGGAGGGGAAGTAAATAGTGGGGAGCACACAGTTCACTGAGAGCTATTGATAACTTGATTGAGTGGGGAAAAACTTGGCAAATGAAGTATGATGTGGGAAAATTTGAAGTTGTTTACTCTAGAGGAAAGAATGATACAATATTATTTCTTTACGTGGAGAATTCTAATCACTGCAGTTTAACAATGTTATGACTACTTTAAGCACTTTGCATTCAAGTAAACTTTTTTATCTAATTGCGTTCTTGTAATTGCGTTCTTTCTTGTAAAAATTGTGAAGAATTTATGTTTAACTTATGTTTTTCTTGTGAATGCTGCTTATATGATGCTATGTGCCTGTGATGCTGCTCCAAGTAAGTTTTTCACTGCATCTGTGCACACATGTACTTGTTCATCTGACAATAAACTGGACATTGACATTGACTTTGAAGGGCTGCATAAATTTCAGCACAAAGGGATTCACAGATTCTTGTACACAGAAAGCTCGTGTACAGTTGCAGCAAGTATTAAGGAAGGCTTGTAGAATGCTGACTTCTGTTTCAAGGGGATTGGAGTCTAAAAGTAAAGAACCCTGACTTAGTTGTACAAGGCACTACTGCTGCCACGTCTAGAGGACTGTGCACAGTTTTGGTCCCCTTATTTAAAAAAAAATATATTATTATTGGAGACAGTTCAGAGAAGGTTCATGAAGATAATCCAGGGTATGGAGGGATTGTCTTATGAAATGAGGTTGAACAGGTTGGGTCTGTATTCATTAGAGATTAGATGAGAAGCAATCTTATTTAAATGTGTGAGATTCATAGGGAGTTTGAAAGGGTGAGTGTGGGAGATTGTCTCCCCTCAATGAGAGTTTAGACCTGTGGACCTGGTATCAGAATAAGGGGTTAGTGACCTTCATGCACAGTAGCCGAATTTAAGACTGATGAGAAAGAATTTCTTCCCTCAAAGATTTATACGTCTTTGGAATTCCTTGCCTCTAAAGTTGTGAAGTCTGAATTTTTGAATATATTCAACACTGAAGTAGATTGCTAATCAGTAAGGTAATCAAAAATTATGGAGATAGGGTGGGAAAGTGGTTGAGGAAACTTAGATCAGTTGTAATCTTACTGAATGACAGAGCGGGGGCTGAACCACTTCGCCCTGTTTCTAACTGTCATGGGCTTCTGGTCTAATGGTGCATGGACACCCAGTTCTCTTTGGATCTCTTTCCCTCTCTGGAGTGCACAGTGAGACTCAAGCATTCACACATAATTAGTGTACTCTCATATGAAACATCGTACCCTGCCGTGTATGGATTTTACTTTGGCAGTAGTCAGTGAGATTTTTTGGGAGTGTTTATTTCCCTTGAGTTACAACTTCAACTTGTTTCTATATTGCCAAAAGAAACATCAGCTCACAACCAGGGCAATTTGGCAGCATCTTAAATTGCATTTTAAAAGAAAACCTTAACAAGCATTCCTTGATGTATTTAAGGATGCTGTTGGTGCAGTTTGATTAATTCAACTGAAAATAGATATATTACCAAAGGGTGCATTTTTAATCACTGTGTTAATGCACTCTCTCTGACCAGGATAGTTTTGAATTATTAAACATAACTTTTAAAACATATGTTGAACCATTTCTGAGATATCAGGATAAAGCAGTTGGTTTCAGAGTATATTTAGTGGAAGATTACATTCAAAATGTTTTTAAGAACATGCCCGTCACCATCCTTCCACCCAAATGAACAGTTTTAATTTTTTTTAAACTCCTGAAGGGCTGCAAATGGAAGAAATTTTCAATGGTGATTAATTTATCCTGTGGCCTGGACAGTTTTGTGGATGTGGCTAACTTCAGATGCAATGCAAAAGATTAGGGGGTCCTGATTTCTGTCAAACACAACCTATGCTTAAAATTGCACCCCAGTTGCACATGTTAAGAGTCATTTTGGGAAAACTGTACCTTTAACACTTCTGCACACTTAAATTCATCCAGTCCACAGGCTGAAATTACCAATGATTTTTAAATCAAGATCAAATTTCCCATCATATCTGGATAATCTGTGCTGATAAATGAAGAAGTTTAATTGGCCTGAAGCGCTGGAGATTGGGTTTTCTTTTGCGGTGGTTAATTACTTTGCAAAAGAATGAAAGGAGTATTACAAACCATATCTAAAATAATATTTTAAAATTTATATTCAATGTCTTTCTGATTTTGCCACTGGTGGCAAACTACAGATAGCCCAGTCCAAACTAAACCACCTCCATGAATTTTATGGTGTACAGTATGAAAGTAATCAATACCTTGGATGGATTTCAAGCAGTAATCTTATCTCAGAGCTCAGATGAGGCTACAAGTCTCCAGGCAGTCAGTCTGTGAAGTACTGATATCACCTGCATCCCTTGCTGTGATTGTACATTACACTCACTCCAGTGATTCTATTAATCTCTACATATTAGAAGTGCAAAATCAATTATAGCTAATATTCAAAAGATGAAACGTGATATAAATTATGGCAGACAAGTGAATTAGTTCAACAGTTAACATCTCCATAGTAAAATAGATCTTTATAATTGTATCTTAATTCATTTACGTTGGGCTCAACAAGTCATTTTAAATTTGTGGATCAAAAAATGTTGTGTTAATTTTATTTCAAGAGGTTACAAAGGTTTTTGGGTTAGAATTTAATTAGAGTAGCCCAAATTTTCACTGATCTCAAGCAGAGAAAGAGATGCCAACTTTTCAGTGAGCAGTTTAGTCACATGAAGAAAACCAGCATTTTAAATGCTTCTTTTGTGTCCCTAGCCATGTGATGTACAGTTTCAGTTTACATTTTAATAAGTTGCACACCATTTTGTCATTGTTGAGCTCAACTTGTAACATAATATCTTGGTTTTTACAAACTAGGCCCCAGACGTTCACCTGTTTTCATGTTAATGATTCTGGTGGATCAATAGATAAATTCGTCCACTGAGTTAAACATCGACGTGGCAGTAAAGATTGGTTATGCAGTCATTACTCTGGGCAACAACAGATATTTTGTTTGAGGACCTGTTGCACTAAAATTCCACCAGGACTGGTGGAGCACACACAGGACATAAAATCTGGGGTTCAGCCCTGTCTAGGAAATGGCAGGGATAGCGGCTTGTGGATTTGTGGGGGAAGGATTAGAAATGAAATCAGGAATGGAAATGATAAATGGAGAGAAGATTTGATGTGAGGGTTTTTTGTTAGGGATCATGGAGCTCAGGATCATAAGGTGGATAAGTTTTTTGTTCAAGGGACAGGGGGAGCAGTTGGTAGCTGAGTCTGTGATCAAGAGGTGAATGGTATCTCTGTATCTGTGCACAGTTGGAGTTATTGGGCTGGGTCAATAGATTGATAAATGGGTGAGCATCAGGTAAATTGAAAGTGGCAGTTGAGTGTGTCTGGGTGTAGATTAGGCAAACCATTTGAGCTTCCTGCAGTTGGGCAGGCATCCCTCCAGGTAGGGTAGGTGTGATATAACAGAAAGAGAACAAGATGCCTAGCAATGTTAAAAGGGACTTCATCTAAGGTTTTCTGTTTTGGTTCTATCCACCTGTCACCTTTAAGTAATGCTGAAGCAGGCTTCAGGAGTGCTGTGAGTCTGTTTCGCAAGGTATCAAACTGATCAAAATTGCAACCAGATGTGTGTTCCACACCACCATAAGTCCCTAAATATGTACTGAAGCTCCATTCATCAGCATGTCAGATGCACAGCAAGTACATAAAGAAAATTATGGACTCTGTGCACTGTGCATTTGGTCTCCAATTTTCAATTATGTTTGACTTTTCATTGAATCAGTTTGCAAAGTGCATAAAAACAACATGACGTGTTCCAATTATCAAGAAAGTATTACCAGTTCCTGAATATCTTGTTTCTCTCATCTTTCATTAAAAGGCAATATCAATGACATTATTTGTGTTTTTATTTCATTTAAAATGTTTAATTTTCATTGAACATAGAACACTACAGCACAGTACAGGCCCTTCAGCCCACAATGTTGTGCCAACATTTTATCCTGCTCGAAGATCTATCTATCCCTTCCCTCTCACATCACCCCCTATTTTTCTATCATTCATGTGTCTATCTAAGTCTCTTAAATGTCCCTAATGTATCTGCCCCCACAACCTCTGCAGGCAGTGTGTTCCACGCACCCACCACTCTCTATGTAAAAAAAACTTACCCCTGACATCCCCCTTGTACCTTCCTCCAATCACCTTAAAATTATGGCCCTCATATTAGCCATTGTCGCACTGGGAAGAAGTCTGAATGTCCATTATAAATTCAACACATATTTTGAAATTCCATATGAAGTACCTAGTATGAGACATTGTTGTAATGCCTATAAACTTAGTGAAGCTTTTAATATTAGGACTTTTGGGCTGACAGCTACTGAAATGTAGAAACGTGTTGAATAGGCTTTAAAGACACTGGTTGAACCAACACAGTGCATCCTTTCTTTTTCTCAAGTAAAACAAAGGGGAGCTATTTACTGTTGTAATCAGGAAGCACCTATATTTATGTCACATCTTAGAGTGCTGGTAGCCAGTGAAGTACTTTTAAAGTAAGAGCACTGTTGTAATGTTGGAAAGCATGGGAGCAAATTTGCTCAGAGCAAGCTCCCATAAACAACAATATAATAATGTCCAAATATCTCTTTACTAGTAATTTTGAAAGTGAGCTAAATGTTAGCAAAGATACCATGGAGATAACTTTAAATAGTTCCATGCAAATAGACAGGACTGAATTTCAGCATCTCTTTCAGCTGATAGCAAGTCTACTCAGCGGTACAAGGAAGGATGGACTTTATGTATGTGGAAGGAATGGAGGAACTGAGATTATTTTCCATAAAGTGGAGAAAAAATTGATGGGGGTATTCAAGATCACAAAGGGTCCTGATGGGTTAAATAAGCAGACATTACTTCTAGTGGCAGAGAAGAAAATAACTGGGATTGAGGGGGAACAAAGTTAACATACTTGGCAAAAAAAAGTGACAGAAAGAAAGCAAAAGAAAAACATTGTTATAAGCCAGTGTGATCTGGAATGCACTTCCTGATGGGTGAAGGAAGATTTTTGAAAAGGAATTGTAAAACTACTTGAGGTGGAAAGATTATAGAACTCAAGGAAAAGAACAAAAGAATGGAACAAGTGGGATAGATCTTCGAATGAGTTGACACAGACACGATGACCACCTCGTATATCATTCTTTAATGTTACAAAACTGATGTGCCATTTAAGTTGGCAGATATTGAGCAGATTTGGATTGCGTTTGTGGATGGTAAGACATCTTGCCAGGCTATACAAGCAAATTGTATGTGCATTGTCTTCAAATGTCTTGACAGAAGTTAAAATTCTCTTGCTGCTGATTTCTACTTGGGGGGGGGGGGGAAATAATATTTATAGTGCTATTATGTTGTACAGAATTGTTTGACACAAGTACTATTCCTGGAACACTTGTTCCACTTTACAGTCTGGCAGAATATAGATTTGTGTTCCAGCACAAAACCACAGGCGGTTTGGTCTTCTGACTTGTATCAAACTTATAAAAAAAATTCCATCATCTTTCTCTATATCCAAAATCAAACCTTGTATTAGGACCAAAGCAAAATAGTGCCAATGCTGGAATCTGAAATAAAAACAGGAAATGCTGGAAAATCTCAGCAAGTCAAGCAGTATAAGTGGAAAGAAAACATAGAATTACTATTTGAACTTGATCACTTTTAATCAGGAGTGGGAATAGTTCGAGATGAACGGGATTTAAGATGCAGAGAAAGGAGACTGTGAAGGGCATGGAAGAGAAAACAAAAGGCAAGGTCTGTAATCGAGTGGAAGGCAAGAGAGATTGCATAGCGAAGCAGGTGATAAGGCAAGTTAACCAAAGAGTAGGGGAGGTGAAGATGCAGAACAATTATCTGAAATTACCAAAGGTATTTGGAACAAATGCTGAAAAAAAAACTGGACTGAATGCTTGCTGGAAATCTGGAAAAATTCACAACCAAACTATTTTACCTTTTACCCTACTTGTGGTTACAACAGTACAGCAGAATGAAAGGCTGAAAGTTCAAACATGAAATGTTCTTTCAATACTGCACAAGCTTTCTATTGTCTCCAGTTCATCACTTGAAATTTATAGATTTAGCACATTTGCAGTAGTGGGATATAGGATTTGCAGTATAACCACCCAGTTAACTTTAGAGGATATATTTTAAAAAAATCAATTGTAAACTTCATTCTTGCAGGGTGAAATCTGATGGCATAAGCTTTGTACCAGAGATAACCAAATTAACTTCAAGCATTAGGTTTTTGTTGCTAGATGTTCTGATAGTTCAATCTGTTCTGTAAGTAAAATGAAGATTGCCACTGTTCTGATTTTAAATGAGCTTTTGAATGAGGTGTTCTGACAATCCTATAATGTTTACTGAAAATATGTAACTGTTAACTGAGTCTTTTAGGTCTGACCAATAAATAATGAAATATAAGGTTTACAACTATCTGTGCCTTTTGGCATTAAATGGAACCGCACTACCGAACATTAGTCAGAAAAATCATTACAATTGGTGCACTGCAGTACTTTGACAACACTTCAAATTTCTACTAAGAATTGATTGCAACATTTTAATGATGCTCTATTTTACTGTAAATTGAAATTCACAGCAGAATGAAATTGCCTCCTGAGACTTCTCAAAATGAATTTCTCTTTGCAGTGCAACTTTCAACTGCCCGTAACTTTAAAATAAATTTTGTACAATCTGTGCCTATTTAGCTGGATCATTATACAATCTTTCTGCAATGAATCACTTTAGAAGAACAATAGCAAAGATGTTCGGCCACCCATTTTGCTCAAGCAGCATCTCAAAAACTGGTCAGAGATTGGTGGATGAATTTTGATGATGGTTTTGACAAAAGGTGTTGACAAGACACCAGGAGAACTCATCATTTAGTTCATTAATTTACATGGAAATATCCTGACAGAATTAACATCAAGTCATAAATTTTAATGCAAAAGTTCAGAAAATGCAGGAGATGCATTGTTATAGGTACTCATCTAAAAATTCAACTGGGCAATGCACGCTTTTGAATATGTTACAAAAACTGAGTTTGAGGAAAAACAGAGTGGGCAATTGAGATAAGTACGCAAGATGCACTTATGCGTGAAGGCCACTGAGCATGGAGTTGTGATAATAATTGAATGCAACATGTGTTGATGCTATCTCAGGAAAATCGGAAAGGCCAATATGAAACAGGAAAACAACTTGAACCTTGACAAGGAAAGCATTTTTTAATCATATGACAAAAGCTTGCTGGAGTGCAACTTTAAGAGACTGATCTGACAGAGTGCATTTCCCAAGTCCACTCTGGCAAAATGAACACCTCGTATGTTTTTGATGAGGTGGGAGGGATTTAACTGGTTCAATCCTCATTCCTCATGTCCACCATCAAACAAAATAAAATTGGAATTGTATATTGGAGAAGCAAGAGATGTGCTTCTGTGTCTGTCCTGCCACTGTTAGCATCCACTGAATCCACCTCTCTATCTGTAACAGTGGTCCCTGTTGCTGACTGCTGCTTTAAGAGCTCCTACCAGAATGTTTGCACTTGCCATGCAATTGCTGATATTGCAGTCATAGAATGTAGCTGCATTTAAGGCCTGGGAATTGTACCAAATGTATGCTTATTTCCTGGCATATCATAAGTGTGTAAAATCTCCATCCCCCCCATCCACCCCCCACCTCCTTTTCTTGCGGGAAACTGTCCGAGTCCAGTGTACAGTGCTGCTGAGATTCACATTTCTGTGTGCAATCCGAGTTCTAGCTCGCTGATTTTTAGATTTTGATTCCAAGATATCTGATACATTCTGCTCCAGTTTTAAAGGAGGCACAGCTGGATAACTGGAAGTAACCCAATTGTCAAAGTCGGTGTTCTTATTTGTACTGGATGATGTATAGTTACTTCAGCAATTTACTTCCTTAGGAGATGTTAATGCGAACATTTTACATTTGATTTTACTAACACATTTATTTAACATGTCCTGCAGAGCTTCTTTATGGCTCAGGAAACTGAGCATTGAAACAAAGGCAAGATCAAGCAACAGTTCCAAGTCAGTGTTCAAAGTTGCAATTACCCCATTTGAGCTTTTAAGATAAGATCAGATCAGATCTTTATTAGTCACATGTACATTGAAACACACAGTGAAATGCATCTTTTGCGTAGTGATTTTGGGAGGCAGCTCGCAAGTGTCACCACACTTCTGGCGCCAACATAGCATGCCATAACTTCCTAACCTGTACGTCTTTGGAATGTGGGAGGAAACCGGAGCACCCGGAGGAAACCACACAGACACGGGGAGAATGTACAAGCTCCTTACAGACAGTGGCCGGATTTGAACCCGGGTCGCTGGTGCTGTAAAGCATTATGATAACCACCAAATGTTTAGCAGGAAAGGCTTTTATTGATACAGCTTTTTTTTCCTCAAGTGTGGAGCCTATCAGGTTAATATATTCATGACATGAGACAAGTTGGATGTGCTTAAAAGAACATCGGAAGAGAGAGGCCATCGCCATCCAGGTTGGAATTAAAATATCCATGGGAGAAAGTTCCATGGGGAGAGTGAGACACAGTTGGGGCACAGGATCGAAACATACAGATTGGAAGCACAATAAGGAGGAGTACAATCAGGAGAAGTATATTTTATGGTAGGTTTACATCTGAGATAAACGTAGGGCAGAAGCCAAGGATAAAGGAGGCACCTTGACCTCTTGAGGGATCAGCAATGTTAGGTCTACCAGAGCAATCATCAGCACTTGTAAACCAGAGTAGATTTTGTCCACAAAAGCACACAGAGGTTAAAACTACAACAAGAATTTAATTCATGTCTGCACTTCCTGAGTGTGGGGTGAAAAGTTGAAAATAAAGGCATTGGGTGAGCAGTGGGAATAACTTGAGTGGAGTTTGAAATTCGTGTCCTCTTCTGCTACCATCCCTTCTCGAGTAGCATGACATCACTGCCACTGTGCTAATGCCTGCAGCTTGCTGGAGACCTTGTGATGCTTTGTGAAAGATAGATGAGGTAAACAGGATGACAGGCAGCACCTGCTGGGGTATAATTGCAGCCTAAATGGACACATTGGCCTCATTTGAGAGCCATGCTTGGAACTATATGAAGTGTCTCCTCAAGATGCACATTCTCACAATTCCCTAGTAACAGAGTTGGACACCTGTCTGTAATTATGTGGGGTACAGTTGTCAGGATCTTGTTAAGTTGCAGATGGACCTCTTATATTATCTCCAATCAGAGCCTCCTGGTTTCAATAATCTATGTGCAGCTGAGCAGAGCCTTGAGAAGATAAGATCTCTTAACATGAACTGTCCACAGCTGTTAATGTCAGCAGTGATGGTTGTGTACAGTTGTGAGGTGAAAATTACCAGTGGAAAGACAAACTGAAACAGTCTCAAGTAGAACATTTTTGTGATGGCATGCCTCAGAAGGTATATGTCACTGGGAGATCATTTTCATTCTCCTCCAACAACCCTTGTGTGAAGGCCAGGAAGGGGCATGTATTAGTTGTGGCAAAGTTTCAATCATCAGGCTCAGTCTTCATGTGATGCAGTTGTTGTAATAAAGTCAGCAATGTATGAGTCTGAGATATTTGTGATTCTGTCACCAGCAGTTTGTGAGTTCCCTGTCTTTCCATCCCCAACAGAGAGATGTAAATCCATCACATAGCTCGAGGTGTTTCCCCTCTGCATGTGTGAGCTACACTGTTTGCTCTACATATCATTGGCATCTTTCTTATATTTTGTTCCCTTGTACAAGAGACAATAAAAACACACCTTTGACTGAGTACAGGCCAAGTCTGGGATCACTGGAATGTATTCAGTGGATAATCACTGTGAGACAGATACATTACATTGCAGTAGGATTGGGATATGTTTTGCCAACAGTGAAGGGAAGTAGATGTCAGGGTTCTGTATGTTGAAAATTAATTGTGTGCAAAAAATATTTTGTCGTGGTCTGCTTAAAAGACACCATGAAGTGCTGTACTGCACACTTAACCCTCATAATAGAAATCAATCATCAAATGTACTCACTTTTCTTGACCTGATTCAGTAATTCAACCTCTGTACATTGCACTATGACGTGATTTCTGTTACTGATGGATCCCTCAGCTACCTCCACCATCCCTCTTTGATAAGAGCATTTTTTTCCTTTTCCCATGCAAAAGAAAAATAAATCCCTTCTGATCGCAAACAGCAGTAATTCAAGCACAGTATTACTGAACTTTTGCCTCTGTGAGCAGCACCCAAAGTAGCCTGCAGTTACTTTCATTTTCCACTCAAATATTAACCACTTAAAAGGATCAAAAATCAAGGCCCATTGCACAGCCTGCAGTCCTGAAGGCCAAAAGTCCACAGCAATTGCTTGCATATGAATATGATCTCGGGTTCTAACTTGTTGAGTTGATTTCTGGGTATATGCATACAAATTCAGCCCTGATTAGAAGCTGCATTTAAATTAATATTGGGCGCAGTCAAGTATCATTCAGACCAGTTCTTTAATGGTGCACTGCACAAATCCCCGCTTGGTTCAAGAGTAGTACTGCTTTCCTGATTTAAGCAGACCAGATTTCTGAACATTCCATGAACACTACCTTATTATTCCCTTTTTTTGCACTATTTGTTTATTTTTGTAATTTATAGTAATTTTTACATCTTTGCAAAACAACAAATTTCACATCAAGTAAGTCAGTGATAATAAACCTGATTTTGATTCCGATTCTGATTCTGACATTACCATTTAAAGTGTCACTCCATGACATAAGCCTTGGAATCCCAGCCCACAACTCAGTGAGCATTGAAAGATTTGTGACAGACATTTGGACAAGATATTCAATCAAATACTTGCTTACCTCATAAATGAACATGCAACTGGCTATTTGAATAACATGCTATTTGTTGCACATTTCACACAAACTGACTACTACTGTTGCCTGCAAAACATGTTGACTAATGATATTCAAGGGTTTCGGGAATGAGTGAGACAGTGATAGACTGACTACAGGGAATACTATAAACCTCTTGCACTTATATTCTGAATGTTTCAAAAGCAAAACTAGAAATTGTCGTAAACCTTTGTGGTGAGATGGAATGGGAGATGGTAATATATGGGAGATGAGGAGTTGGACTTGGAAGTATAAAGGAGTGTCAAGTATTTTTTTTGCTATTTGGTTCTACAGTGGAAATTGTACCTCATTCTGGAAGGTATACTTTCTCACACCCAGCGCCGCTACTTCCACAGAAGACTAAGGAAATCTGGCATGCCCCCATTGACCCTCACCATTTTTTATAGATGTACCATTTTTATATCCAGATGCATCATTGCTTGGTATGGCAAATGCTCTGCCCAAGGCAGCAAGAAATTGCAGAGAATTGTGGACACAGGTCAGTCCATCATGAGAACCAGCCTCCCTTTCATGGACTCTGTCACTCTGTCTACACTTCCTACTGCCTCAGGAAAGCAGCCAACATAATCAAAGCCCCCTCCCACCCTAGTCATTCTCTCTTCTTCCACTCCACCTCCCCCCTTCCCCCCCCCCCCCCCCCCACCACTGGGCAGCAGATACAAAAGCCTGAAAACAGGTATCACCGGGCTCAAGGACAGCTTCTATCCTGTTGTTATAGGACTCTTGAATTAACCTCTTCTATGATAAAGATTAACTCCTAATCTTACAACCTACCTTGTTATGGCCCTTGCACCTTATTGTCTACCTCCACTTCACTTTCTCTGTAACTGTAACACTATATTCTGCATTCTGTTATTGCTTTTCCCTTTGTACTACCTCGATGTACTTATGTTTTGAAATTATCTGTATGGATGGCTTGCAATGCAAAGTTTTTCACTGTATCTCGGTACATGTGATAACAATTGCTGTCTCCTATCCTTTTACCTACATTGGGCTCCTCAGTTCTAATTAGTACTTGAATTCCTTCTGTCCTGAACTCCATTGTGCTTAATGGAGACAGCATATGTGACCCCCAAACTGTTGGAATCTAATTTCCAGCTTTCTTTTGAACTTTACTTGGTGACAGTTTCTTCTGTGTAAAACAACCTGTTGGTCCTGAACATCTATACTAACAGTTTGAATTGAATTCAGTACAATCGCTGCTCAAGAGAAACTAAAATTAGCAGGAACATCATCAGTTCAAGACCTCTCAATCATTACTATTTTTCTTCATGCCTCTTTGAAGGTTGATTTACTGTCACTTACACAAAGTTAAAAGAGTGCACAATCTCAAAAATTAAGAACACTGTTTGGAACACTTTCTTCTCTACAATAGGCTGTCAACTTTGTGAATTAATAATGACTACTACAACTCACTTAATTCACAAGGTCCACAGAAAATTCATAATTGTGTGCTACAGTAAAGTAACTTCATAAAGAATGGAGAAATCTATCATCAAATCCACTTTCAAAAGCCAAGTAAAGTGGATTCAGGAACTCCAAACAGAAAGCAGAACATGCTGAAATCTTTAGCCGGTCAGGCAGTATTTGTGGAGTGAGAGAAACGGAGTTCATGGGCCAAAACATAACTACTCTTGTTAACAATTCTGTTGTGGTCCTCTACGTTGATCAGCTCCTCCCTGACTTCTGTGTTTGCACATTGAAACACTAGCACATCTGACCTCCTGCTCCACAACAGTCTCACCACTGAGTCTCATGGTGAAATATAATCAAACAGAGCTGAAGGAATCTGATATCTCATGTGCGATCCCTAGCTTTAAGCTAAGGATTCACGGCATAAGTAACATAACCACAAACATATAAATGGGGTGGACAACCTTAAAGGTCTTGGACAGCAGTGAGACTGGGCCTCCAGATTCAGCCTGTCACTACTCGTAGCCTGCTCTGCTATGTAGGACAACCTTGGCAGGTAGACCTTGAGGTTATTTGTTTTTGCATAGTTAAAAAGGGTATGTGTGGTTGCAGCAAAACTGCTGGGGGCTTAGTGATGGTGGTGAGCTTGGGTGGATATCTGGTCTTGTCCAATGTTTTGTTCTGACTGTCATTTATCAGAACTGTTGATCAAAGGTCATGAAACAGAAAGCAGATATATTAAATTATATTGTTCTGCAGATGCTGCCTGACTGGTTGAATGATAAATGGCTTAGTAGGCTGGAGCCTTTTTGGATATCTGAAGTGCATTGTTGGTTTACCATTCTGTCATGACTACCAGGGAAATATCCCAGAGCAGCAGCTGCACAAATAATAAGGAAGAGTGGATTTCAAGGAACATTTGAAGTCTACATCACAATCACCCATCTTGTGAAATCAAGCAGAAGATAGATAAAATCACATGAATATCTGAGTAAAGATTTATTGCTCAGCCATCACCACTAAAATAAGGTTAACTCTTCATTTATCACATTTGCCATTCGCAGCACCTTTCTTTACACAAATCAGCTGCCACCTTATGCTACACCGAAACAGCCAGTTTAAAGCAATCCAATGGTTATGAAACCATCCTAAGGATGTTAAATATGAGTGTGCTGAACATATGGTGTTAGAGGCACTTTTGTGGTGGGATTTACATCCATTTGGAACTAAAATAGTCTTTCCAATTTTCTTTCATTCAACACTCTTGGGTAGTAGCATGATGGTTAGGTAAATTATTTCTGTCTTCCAATTATCATTGTATCTTTTCTACCTCCATCCAACTGATTGATTCTTATGAATGAAAAATATCTGGAAAGTGACTAATTCACTTTTATGTCAGGATTTCTTTAACTGATGCAGCCGTTTCCAAGGCCAACAAATGCAGTGAATGTATCTCATTCCATCACCTATTTTGGCAATGCATTCTAGATATCTACCACTTTCTGTGTAAAAGATATTCCCCTCAGATCCCCTTTAAAGCTCCCTCCTCTCACCTTAAATTGATACCCTCTTGTTGTTGATACCCCTGCCATGGGAAAGGATTATGTCTACGTACCCTATATATGCTTCTCATAATTTTATATACTTCTATCAGGTTACCCCTCAGTTTCCTTCACTTCAGAGGAAACAAGCTCATCCTATCCAATCCCCCCCATAACTAAAGTCCTCCAATTCAGGCAACATCCTGGTAAATCTCCTCTGCACACTGTCCAGCACAATCATATCCTCCTTAAAGTGTGCAGCCTTACCAATATTTCGTAAAATTGCAGCTTTATTTTTTTTAGATGTATTATTTGACATTAATGCAGAAAATTCTCAACAGTTCAGACAGCATTTGTGGAGAGAGAAAGACAAGAATGAAAGTTTTACATCAGTGATTTTTATTTTAAATCAGAGCTTTCAGTCCAAATTCTGGGAAAAAAAGACAATTAATCTGAACCATTAACTGTCTTTTATTCTCCACAAATACTGCCTGACTGCTGATTATTTCCAGAATTTTCTGTTTATATTTCAAATTTCTCCAACTTTTCATTTTTAAACTAATTTGATGCTTGATTTCTCAAATCTTTTTGGAATTATTTTACTGCAATTTACAACAGTGAAGCTGCTGTCAATTCTGTGAAGTGTCTTATGTACAGTCATTATTAGCATGCAAAATTGACAATACATGCACTGTGGAAAGGACTGCAAAGAATTTTAAATATTCTTGTTACTGAGACCAAGTACACTTTGAACTTGGAGCAAAAAAATACAAACTGCTGGAGGAACTCAGCATCTGTGGAGGCAAAGGGATAGCTGATGTTTCAGATTGAGACCCAGAATCAGGACTTGTGCAGGGTCTCAACCCAAAACGTCACAGATCTTTGCCTCCACAGATGTTTCTTGACCTGCTGAGTTCCTGTAGCCGTTCATTTTTCACTTCGGATTCCATCAACTGCAGTCTCTCATGTCTCCTTTAGTTTGAACTTGCTTTAAGAGATAATGAATCACTTGATGGTCGTCCACCCCTCATTGTGTTAAAATAAAACTTCATTGAAAACGGCTGTAGTTCAGGCTTTATTTTAATGCAAAGAAGGATAGGTAATTGATCTAATATTCTCTGAACAGATTAGAAAATAAAAGCTAAGTACTGAAAAGCATTGGGTGATATATAAAAGCTACCTCAGTTCACTTAAAGTAATTAGAAAGATAAAAGTTGAGTAAACCACTTCACAACAGAAAGGAATCTCATTGATTGTGAATTGAAGAACTCATCAAGAAAATTGGGAAGAAAGTTAACAGATGAATTAGTTTAGATCAGAAGTCGATTCACAAATTTACAGAAGGCCCTGTAATGTTTTCACTTCATTGCGAAAGTGATAATCTGGTAGAATCCCATTAAAGAGTGAACCCAGTTTTCAGCTCATTGGAGCCAAACACTACTGCTCCTGAAACTTGGAACAGTGTATGGTGTCAGGTGAAATGGAAATAGACAATAAGATGGAGCATGTCATGGCTTAGTTGTTGGTCCTCTTACCTTCAGAGGCTTTTCATATTAAATAGCAATCACACTGATGGATTGTTACACTGTAGAGGTGCCATCTCCAACCAAAGTCCCGTTTGTCAAAGTCAAAGTTGAGTTGATTGTCATATACACAAGTACATGAGTGCACAAGTGAAATGAAAAACTTACTTGCACCAACATCACAGAGACATAGCATCAGATACACAACATTCTCAAGAAAAAAATAAATTAAACACAAATTATATGCAATTATACAAGAAAGAGCACAATTAGAACAAAAAAAACCATTGTAGTGCAAAGAGATCAATGTGGTCATAGTGTTATCCTGTGGTAGTAGTGTTGTGCAGGTTGGCTCAAGAACTGAAGAGTTGAAGGGAAGTAGCTGTTCTTGAACCTGATGGTGTGGGACTTCAAGTTTCTGTACCTCCTGCCCAATGGCAGTTGCGAGAAGATGGTATGGCCTGGATGGTGGAGGCTTTGATGATAGATGTTGCCTTTTTGAGACAGCACCTCATGTAGATACTACTGATAGTGGGGAGGAATGTGCCAGTGATGTACTGGGCTGCATCCACTATTCAGGTGAATACATAGGATTGCATGGTACTACTTTTAGGAAGGGATGAAATTAACCCTGGCACCCCAGCCAATATTTATCCTTCATTCAATATTACCAAGCAAATCACCATCACATGATCTGATGAAGGGTCTTTGACCTGAAACATTAACACTGTTTCTGTTTTCATGGACTCTACTTGACCTGTTGAATATTGTCTGTTTAGCTTTCAGATTTCCTGCAGCTTTTCTTTGGTTTTCATTACCATTTGGCTATTTTTGGTGGCTTATTGTACATCATTTCCTCTATTACCATAGTAACTAAACTTCAAGCTATGGATGGCTGCAAAGTGCTTTGGGACATCCTGAGGCTATGAAAGGGTGCTACAGAAATGTTTTCTTTCTTTATCAAGACACAGAAAGTTTGGGCAAATTGGGCCCGGAAATAGTCTTTGGTCATAATGAAGATAAATGTCAGGAGGGAAACACAATGGGAGGGCAAGACCTTAACATCAATGTGGACCTGATGACTTCAGGGCTTGTTAATGACTATTCACACATGCTTCATAGAAACATAGAAATTTTACAGCACAATACAGGCCCTTCGGCCCACAAAGTTGTGCCGAACATGTCCCTACCTTAGAAATTACTAGGCTTACCCATAGCCCTCTGCTCCATGTACCTATCCAAAAGTCTCTTAAAATACCCTGTCGTATCCACCTCCACCACCGTTGCCGGCAGCCCATTCCACGCTCTCACCACTCTCTGAGTAAAAAAACTTACCCCTGACTTTTCCTCCTACTCCTACTCCCCAGCACCTTAAACATGTGTCCTCTTGTGGCAACCATTTCAGCCCTGGGAAAAAGCCTCTGACTACCTACACGATCTATGCCTCTCATCTTATACAAGGAGAAAAGGCCAAGTTCACTCAACCTGTTTTCATAAGGCATGTTCTCCAATCCAGGCAACATCCTTGTCAATCTCTTCTGCACCCTTTCTGTGGCTTCTACATCCTTCCTGTAGTGAGGCGACCAGAACTGAGCGCAATACTCCAAGTGGGATCTGACCAGGGTCCTATATAGCTGCAACATTACCTCTCGGCTCCTAAATTCAATTCCACGATTGATGAAGGACAATACACCATATGCCTTCTTCACCACAGAGTCAACCTGTGCAGCTGCTTTGAGCGTCCTATGGACTCGGACCCCAAGATCCCTCTGATCCTCCACACTGCCAAGAGTCTTACCATTAATACTATATTCTGCCATCATATTTGACCTACCAAAATGAACCACTTCGCACTTACCTAGGTTGAACTCCATCTGTCACTTCTCAGCTCATTTTTGCATCCTATGTCCCGCTGTAACCTCTGACAGCCTTCCACACTATCCACAACACCTCCAACCTTTGTGTCATCAGCAAACTTACTAACCCATCCCTTCACTTCCTCATCCAGGTCATTTATAAAAATCACGAAGAGTAAGGGTCCCAGAACAGATCTCTGAGGCACACTACTGGCCACCGACCTCCATGCAGAATACGACCTTCAACAACCACTCTTTGCCTTCTGTTCTGGATCCACATTGCAATGTCCCCTTGGATCCCATGCTTCCTTACTTTCTCAATAAGCCTTGCATGGGGTACCTGTCACGAACCAGCAACAAAAGAAACACACTGAGCATGATTTAGTGTTAAAAACTATTTTATTAATTACTACTTATGATAATACGTAAAATAAAAATAAAAATGTTAGTATGTTAGAATTCAAAAAATGTTAAACCTTGAACGTTAACCCCAAAACTAAACTCTTCGTGTGTGTGTGTGTGTGTGTGTGTGCGCGTGTGTGACAAAGTCCAAAACTCCCAGTTCCGGAATGGTTCTTAAAGTTCAGTTCCGCAAGCCATAAGGTGAAACATGAGCAAGGGCTTCTTCAACAACCACCGTTGTCTGAAGATAAGATGTAGACGTAGAGAAACATAGAGAGAGTAAATACGAAATCCAAATGTTCCACGATGGCACCCAAACGACACTTCAGTGTTTACTCGGTAGTGACTTCCTCACCCCGAAAAGCATCCGAACCGTGGTCGTCCACACATAAATACCTGTTTCCTTCTACAGGTCAGCAACAAAGTGAACTCCACCGGATTACTTCCAACTTCCATACATGGATTTCAGTGGCAAACACAGTTATTGTTTCTCATCCATCGATAGAGAAAACAAGCAGGCTGGTGTCTCTCTCCCTTCTCTCTCTCTCTCCTTCTTCTTCTGACTTCTTCAACAACGTCATTACGTCCTTTATCTTCTATTGACGTAAGCACGCCTCACACACACATACACACACACTCTCTATCTTAAAGGGACTTTCACTGAGTCCGTAACACCTCCCACCTAAAAAAAATTTTTCCCAAGAAAAATTTAACCGCGCATACAGTTAGTAATTTTAATAATTATCATGCTACACAACTACAGACTATCAGATTAGTACAGATACATGTTTCCCATTTAACATCGGGAAAGACAATCAGCAATCACATTATCTTTGCCTTTAATGTGAGTTATCATGAGATCAAACTCTTGCAAAATTAAACTCCAGTTTAACAGCCTTCTGTTCTTGTTTTTGACTCGGCTCAGAAACACCAATGGGTTATGATCTGTATATACAGTCAATGGTTTCTGAGCAGTGCAAACATATACACTGAAATGTTGCAAGGCTAAAACAAGCGACAGTAATTCTTTCTCTATAGTGGAATAATTCTTTTGATGCTCATTAAATTTCTTTGAAAAGTAAGCTACAGGATGGTCAATATCATCAAGGTCACCCTTCTGCAACAACACAGCTCCTGCAGCTTCATCACTGGCATTTACTGCTAATGAAAATGGCTTTTCAAAGTCAGGTGTTTTGAGCACAGGATGGTAGCATAAAATGGCTTTCAGCTTCTCAAATGCTTCTTGACAAGAATCTGTCCAAACAAACTTTACTCCCTTCTTCAGAAGATTAGTTAGGGGAAGAGCAATATCAGCAAAATTTTTACAAAATTTTCGGTAATATCCAACCATTCCCAAAAATCTTCTAACAGTCCTCGTACCTGTGGGAATAGGGAACTCAGAGTTTTAAATTTTTGGACATAGTCCAACAGACTCAAGTGAACTTCCTCATTAACCCATTGCTCTCTTAACAACTCCAAAGGTCCTCTCACCCTATGTCCAAATACAAGCTCAAACGGACTAAATCCTATTGAGTCCTGGATTGATTCTCTAACGGCAAACAAAAGTAAATGGATACCTTCGTCCCAATCCTTTGTGTTTTCAAAGCAATAAGTCTTCAGCATATTTTTGAGAGTAGAATGAAATCTCTCCAGAGCTCCTTGAGATTCTGGGTGATATGCAGATGCCTACATTGACGACTTAGTGACTGGGAATGATACTTGGGAAGATCACATCTCTGTGTTAGAAAGGTTGTTTGAAAGACTTTCCAAGGCTAACCTTACAGTTATCAAATGCCTTGCTGAAATCCATATACACTACATCTACTGCTCTCCCTTCATCGATGTGTTTAGTCGCATCCTCAAAAAATTCAATCAGGCTCATAAGGCAGGACCTGCCCTTGACAAAGCCATGCTTACTATTTGTAATCATATTATACCTCTCCAAATGTTCATAAATCCTGCCTCTCAGGATCTTCTCCATCAACTTACCAACTACTGAAGTAAGACTCACTGGTCTATAATTTCCTGGGCTATCTCTATTCCCTTTCTTGAATAAAGGAAAAACATCCACAACCCTCCAATCCTCCAGAACCTCTTAAGTCCCCGCTGATGATGCAAAGATCATCGCTAGAGGCTCAGTAATCTCCTCCCTTGCCTCCCACAGTAGCCTGGGGGACATCTCATCCAGTCCCAGCGACTTATCCAACTTGATGCTTTCCAAAAGCTCCAGCACATCCTTTTTCTTAATATCTACATGCTCAAGCTTTTCAGTCTGCTGCAAGTCATCACTACAATCATCAAGATCCTTTTCCATAGTGAATACTGAAGTAAGGTATTCATTAAGTACCTCTGCCATTTCTTCCGGATCCACACACACTTTCACACTGTTACACTTGATGGGTTCTATTCTTTCACATCTCATCCTCTTGCTCTTCACATACTTGTAGAATGCCTTGGGGTTTTCCTTAATCCTGTCCAGCAAGGCCGCCTCATGGCCCCTTCTGGCTCTCCTAATTTCCTTCTGAAGTTCCCTTCCTGTTAGCCTTATAATCTTCCAGATCTCTAACATTACCTAGCTCTCTGAACCTTTTGTAAGCTTTTCTTTTCTTCTTGACTAGATTTATTACAGCCTTTGTACACCATGGTTCCTGTATCTGACCATAACTTCCCTGTCTCATTGGAACGTACCTACGCTGAACTCCACACAAATATCCCCTGAACATTTGCCACATTTCTTCCATACTTTTCCCTGAGAACATCTGTTCCCAATTTAAGCTTCCAATTTCCTGCCTGAGAGCCTCATAATTCCCCTTACTCCAATTAAGAGCTTTTCTAACTTGTCTGTTCCTGTCTCTCTCCAATGTTATCGTAAAGGAGATGGAATTATGATCACTATCTCCAAAATGCTCTCCCACTGAGAGATCTAACACCTGACCAGGTTCATTTCCCAATACCATATCAAGTACAGTCTCTCCCCTTGTAGGCTTATCTACATATTGTGTCAAGAAACCTTCCTGAACACACCTAACAAACTCCACCCCGTCTAGACCCCTTGCTCTAGGGAGATGCCAATTGATATTTGGAAAATTAAAATCTCCCATCATGACAACTCTGTTATTATCACACCTTTCCAAGATCTGTTTCCTTATCTGCTGCTCGATATCTCTGTTACTATTGGGTGGTCTATAAAAAAAAACACGCGGTAAAGTTATTGACCCCTTCCTGTTCCTAACCTCCACCCACAGAGACTCCATAGACAATCCCTCCAAGATGTCCATCTTTTCTGCAGCCGTGACACTATCTCTGATCAACAGTGCAACACTCCCACCTCTCTTGCCTCCCTCCCTATCCTTTCTGAAACATCTAAAACCCAGCACTTGAAGTAACCATTCCTGTCCCTGGGCCATCCAAGTCTCCGTAATGGCCACCACATCATAGCTTCAAGAACTGATCCATGCTCTAAGCTCATCTGCTTTGTTCACAATACTCCTTTTGGGTGTCTGTGATATGGAGGAAATTTGGAAATAAGCACCAAATATATAACCTTGATTGGTTGGACAACACATAAGTGACGACTCAAATAGGAAATTTGTCACTTGGTTTCTGAAGGCATATTTCCATGTTGCATGACTCTGAGACCATTAACTTGGTGTAGCCTATCTCCTGACATCACACTAACTGCATTTCTATTCTAGTGGTTAGCACTGCAGTACTTGTAAGCCTAATGTTCTCATCTTTACTGGTGACAGGTGAGTTACCATGTCATCAATGGAGCCACAAAATTTTTAGATTAACTATGACCTTATTTTTCTCTCTTGACCAGCCTTCCTTATTGTTTTAGTCAGCTTGCACAGAGACTATTCAACCATTATTTTTCAATTCTGGCAAAGAGCTTCAACCCAAAATAATGACTAGCCTTTTCTGTTTTCAGGCATGGTTTGAGGTTGCTCTGCTGTTTCCAGAATTTGATTTATTATGCAAATTAAATAAGAAATATTGAAAGGAAAAAGAAAACGGAAGAAAAGGAAAACATATTTCTTTTGTTGGTAGCTTTAATAATGAAACACAGGAGAGGACAGGGAGTAGCCAGCCCGGAAATTGTAATACGTTAGAGATAAATGGCAAAGCTTTTCAAAGGTGACAGCTGTTGGATAGCACAGAATGACTAAAAAATCATGAGGAGAAATTTGTTTTTGTCTATTGGTAGGTTCAAGGTGAGAAATAAAAGGTTAGAGGCAATGTGAGGAAGGAATTCATTTTTTGCCCAGATGGTTGCAATCTGGAAGATACTGCATAACAAGGCAGCAGAGCAGATACCCTAATGACTTTTAAGCACCTTGAGAAGTAATTGAATTGCCAAGGCATGCTAGGCTACAGACAAAATGCTGGTAAATGAGGTTAGTATGAATAGGTACTTGACAGTCCGCATGGATATGGTGGGCCAAAAAGCCTGTCTCTGTGCTGTATGACACCATGATTTCATGAATTCGAAACATATGTAAAGGTATCAGATTCCAGTCAGCATCTTTACTCCCTTATCATTTAGTTGTCTTTCAGCTATGCAAAGGAAAATTCTGAGAGGGGATGCATGAAAGCGTAAACTAACAATCTGACCATTTTGCGGACTAAAAGCCATTAATAGAAGTAAGGTGGATTCAGAAATGGCAGATGCATGAAGGAATTTGTATGAGAAGAGGTGCGAAGGGAAAAAGAAGTTCAGAAGAACCTCTGAACTCTTGGAAGAAAGAATCACAGGATGAGGCAGAGAAATATAAAGAAACTAGAAACAGAGAATTGAGAAAAATAAAGACATAACCTTGTTAAAAGTTTTTTTGCAAATGTTCAAGGCAATGACATGATTTCGATAGCGCAGTGCAATGCTGAACAAAGTGAACCGTTGCTTTCAAAGCAGCAATAAATTGTTGAGCATTGTCTTGAAGCGAAAGGGGACCAATCAAAGTGTGAATCACACTGTGCCACAAGTATAAGCTGTCAGTGAAGGAATTCCTGAAATAGATTACCAACATACCTTCCCAGACGCAAAACAACAGGTGAAAGAAAGCAAAGGGTAAATGTGTGCATTGTTTTGACACAGAATTTGCAATGCATGCATGTCACTCTGATTGTGTGCTATCACCTTTTCAATTCATGATTTGTGAGTCAGAAGTGACTTGCTTGTCTAGAAATTCAAATGCACAATACCGTTTTTCAGCTTTATGTGAGTAAAAATCCATTTTGCCCCCAGTATAAACTTTTTACCAAGTAGAAACCTGGGTAAGACATTTTCAGGTTGTTTGCATCATTGTCAAAATTTGACTGGCCATTTTTGAACTTGGGTCACCCTTGCCATTTCATGCAATGCTCCTTTTGGAGGACTGCAGGGAAAATTCAAGTTCTATCAAATAAATTCAACACTTAACTTTTATCCTTTGGGTATCTTTAGTACTTCACCCCATCACCACCTCTTCCCACTCTCCCCCCACAATTTCTCTCAATCTCCATCCTATACATGCCCAACCGCACAATCTCCCAAGAGCATGGGTGTCTTTGTACAAAAATCACTGAATGTGTACATGCAGATACAACATGTAATTTGGAAGGAAAATGGAATTTTGTGATTTAAGTAAAAGTATGTGAGTAGAAGAGTAGAGATGTCAAATTCCAATTACTTATGGCCCTGGTTAAGCCATGTGTGGAATAATGTGGATAAACTTGGTCTCTTGCCAAAGGAAGGATAGATTTGCAACTGGAGAATGCAGCAAAGGTACACAAGACTGATCTCTGGGATAGCAAGCTTGTTCTACAAGGAGGTATTAGGTTGATATTCAGAAAAGGGAGAAGTGATCTCATTAAAACATACAACATTTTGACAGGGATTCACATGTAAGATCTAGTGAAGTGAGTAAAGGGGTTGGGAAGTTATGCTGTAGTTACATAAGATGTTGGTGAGGTCACACTTGGAGTATTGTGTACAGTTTTGGTCACCCTGTTATAGAAAAGATCCACAGTCCCGAGGAATTGTGAATCTTTCAAGTTATCCACACAAGAGGATGATGGAAACCCAAATGCACAGTGTATTCAAGGCCAAGATCAACAAGGAATATGGGGTGAGTAAAGGAAAGTGGCACTTAATAAAAGTGGCACAGATAAAAGTTAAACCATGATGTTATTGAACGTGAGATTGGTGTAAGTGGCCAAATGGCCTATTTTTGTTTCTATTTCTTGCATTCTTATGCAGCAAGTAACAACAATGTATCCAGATTTTAACCTTTTACATAGAGTTAGAAAAGCAACATGCTTATGTTGCATTTCAGACATACAGAGGAGTTTATTTAAAAAAAGTAGATATTCTCAAGTTATTACATAGGTCTCTGCTGCAAAGTGTTGATTCATTACAATACTGTTGTGATACAACCAATATGTTCAAGGAAATTGTTTTATTGCACAATTAATAATGAAAATAATGAGTTTTCCCTATTCAATTAAACATAGTACTCAGTCACATTCTGCTGCTCCTGACAATAGTAAATGTTTCAAGAGCCCTTGAAATCATTTGGCAACAAGTACAATTAATCTGGTCTGTTCAATTAATCTGGGAAACAAACAGTCCTGAAGTGAAATCTACACGATGCTTTCACATCCCTTTTACTCTTCCAAAGCCCTGGCAACAGCAACTACAGGTATATCTTCTCAGTGTTGATCCTTCACACCACTTTCAACGCCAGTCCAAGAATTTCTCTATCAATGGCAAAATCTCCTCCTTTTATACACGTGAAAAAACAAGCTCCTATCACATGACAAGTCCTTCTCATCACATGACAAATTACTATTGCAAACAAGCTTCAGTTAAGCTATTTAGCACATTACATTTGTCAGTCACATTTAATAGTTCCTGGAAACAGCAAACATACAAGTCTTCAGTAGTCCTTGACGCCAGTTGGCTACAAGTGCAGCTGGACGCACAGCTTGCTCAATCAATTCAGGAAACAAATGGTTCTAATAAAGAAAACAAAGTGCTCTCACATCCCTTCTGCTGTTCCAAAGGCCTGGCAACAGCAAATAAGCATATCTTCTCACTTTTGATGCTGAGAACTACTTCCAGCTCCAGTCCAAGGAATTTCTATCATGATCAAACCACTTCCTGTCATGAGATAAGTCATTCCTGGCACTGTTACAAATAATCGTTAATTAAACTGTTTGACAGATTAACCATTACTACACCAATGGTTTTTAACAATGTTAGTTGCACCTATCACAAAGTGTTGATAAACTAAGTAGAATGTAAAATATCACTATCCTGAACCAATTACAAAGCTCTTGCTAACTTCTGCATCTTACTACAGTTCTTCAATTCCTACACCAGCAGAATGATATGTTTCCAATACAGCTTTCACAGACCTGTGGCTGAGGATGTATCACTCTGTTCAAATTAAGAGAGCCCAATATACCATCAAAATTTTCAGAAATCCATTGTCATTCTTTCCACATCTTCTAAACAAACCCTATAGCTGGTTAATCTGAGTTGGTGCCCTAAATTGGTCTTTTATGCTTAATGTCAGAAATCTAGCCAATTCCAATTTATTCCCCATTCCACAGTTCTCAGGTGGCTTAACAGCCTATTAATACATGTATATAAAACTCGCCAGTGTTAAACTAACTTCAGAGAATGCAATTGGACGTCTTTAATGCCCTGATGTAAAATCTCATTTTGTAGTCAACTCTTTCGCTAAAATTACAGATGTTGTAAATGTTGCCACAAACAAATGCTGCCTATGAGTTTTCTGTAAACATTTTATGCAAGTATATGCTTATGTTAATCATTTACTGGTCAGAGCCTGAACACCAGGGTTTAAATCAATAGAATGGACATCATTACAGCTAACAAAGGAGAAGTATTTCAATACTACAGTGTAGTGCTGTGCTTATTATTGATTGATACAAAGAGAATAATGCTGATTGATTGTCGTCTCTGGTGTATGGAAGTAACGCGGCCCAGTAGGAAGCTATTTCTTGGCCTAAAGATGGTTGGGTAGGTAGTCAAAGATTCTTCTTCCCTGCTTATTTCTATCTCTTGCTGATATGTAGGGAAATTCATACTCACAGCATTCAATTCAGATTGAGAATAATTAACATCAGTGGCTAATTTATCCAGCGAATGGAATAGAGCTCCACGTCTGTGAAAAGTCATTAACAATTCCTTAATTAGCACTATTGAGCAATTGACATTAAAATAATGATACCAGATTAGTGGTAATGTAATCCTTTCTCATAAGGCAGGAGATCAGAATAGCATAAAAAACACTTGATGTTGCTGGTGTTCCAGTTTTCCTGACCATTTTTGGCAGTAACTACCAGGGGTGCCAGCGGCAGAAAACAGATTATATTTCCGGAGCCCTGTTAGAAAAAACTTGATAATTCTGGGATCAAATTTGGCATAGATCTACACTTGCTGCGGGTAGGGATATGATTGACGGTCACTGCGATCGGAAATTCAGAACACTGATCTTTCCATTTAGTTCCTGCATTAACATTCTTGACAAGTGAGGTTCCCGACTGTGAATACTGCTCTGTAAATCAGCTTACGAGAATTTCAGTGACAAGAACAAAATACGAACTGCTGGAAGAACTCAGAACGTCAGGCAGCATCTGTGGGGAGAAAATGGACAGCTGATGTTTCGGATCGAGACCCTACATCCGGACTGGTAGCTCATTTCTGACTTTAGATGCCAGCATCTACACTCTCTTACAAGAAGACTGCAAATGCATTTGACAATCTATGGACTTAACAAACAGTCATCCTGGCTTTAGGTGCTGAACAATAATTCAGCATTGCCTTTGATTATTGTAAAATAGAGTGAATATCCATTATTAAAAAAAAGGACTTCCTCTGTAACCTTGTTTCAGATTTCTTTGTATAAAGCTGATTCTCGAGAGCAGAACAATAAATTTGAGCATCCTGGTATTCCAATATAAGAGATCATTGACAGACCAAGACCAGACATCAATCGTAATGCTATAACAGTGCCAGCGACCCGGGTTCAATTCTGCCGCTGTCTGTAAGGAGTTTGTACATTCTCCCCGTGTCTGTGTGGGTTTCCTCCGGGTGCTCTGGTTTCCTCCCACATTCCAAAGATGTACAGGTTAGGAAGTTGTGGGCATGCTATGTTGGCGCCAGAAGCACAGTGACACTTGCGGGCTGCCCCCAGAACATTCTCAGTAACGCAAAAAGATGCATTTCACCATGTGTTTCGATGTGACCAATAAAGGAATATCCAATATCCATAAGAGTGGGAACACAAAAATCTCACCATGTGCTTAAGTGGATCACTCAGCAACAGAACAGGGAGTGAGATAGGACTGAGGTCAGGTACAGATGTCAAAATAGGAGCCGAGATGATAACTTCACTGGATGGTAAAGTATCTTTGAAGGAAGAAAATGAAAAGTTTGGACATTCTTCTCCCTTTTTAACTTAATTTGCTTTATGGAGCTGCAGAGCTGCACAGCACAGAAATTGACCCTTTGGCCCACCACATCCATGCTGACCTTTTTGCCCATCTACAGCAATACCATTTGCCCGGATTAGGTTCATTTTCTTCTGGATTGTTTTGTTTAAAGGCGTCACCAATGAGGATCTGTATTGAATCCATGGAGGGAAATGGAGAGTTGATGTTTTGTATTGAGACCCTTCAGCTCTACCAAAAGAAAGAAGGGAGGTAGCGGGTATAAAAAGGTGGGGGGAAGGGGTGGAGCAAGGGCTGGCAGGTGATAGGTGGATCCAGGAGAGGGCGGGTGATAGGAAGATGAGGGAGGGAAGAGTGGGAATGGGAAGTGAAAGACAGGTGTTCCAGACTTGCAGAGATGGAACCCCTCTCTTTGATGGGAGTTCTGTGAGACCCTCTCTCACTGCTCCCCCTCTTGTGATCTCTGCTGCTCTCCAGCTCTCTGACCACGTACTCACTCAGACTCGCTTCCACAGCCATATGACCTTGCTGGGTAGTCTTCCACCTATCACCTCTCAGCTTCTGGCGCCATTCCCACTCTCTCCTCCTCTATCTGCCTATCACCTGGATCCACCTACCACCTGCCAGCTCCTGCTCCACCCCTTCCCTCCGCCTTTTATACTGGCTATCTCCCCTTTATCTTTCAGTCCAGATGAAGGGTCTCAACTCGAAATAAATATTGTCCATTTCCCTCCATAGATGCTGCCTGACCCGCTGAGTTCCTCCAGTGTTTTGTGCGTTGCTCCAGATTCCAGCTTCGACAGTCTCTTGTGTCTCTGTATGAAATCTATTGGCTTCAGTTTAAAGGTTCCAAATATTTTTCTTGATCTTAGTGCCTGGGACTTTATTTTCTCTTTTTTCATGGGATGTGTGTAAATCTGGCAAGAGCAATACTCTTTGCCTTTTAATGGAGTCATTTGCCAGATCATATAAGAAGACAGTTAAAGGCAGTTCAACATACATACAATACTATGCTGTATAGTTAGCCCATGTAACAGAGGACATATTTCTAACCTTGAGAATTTTTTTAACACTGCTATTAATATCATTCATGAACAACATTCATTATTTAAATTATGAATAAGGGTTGCTTATGCTGTGGAATCATTGCCCAAGAAAATCAGTCAAATAATGCTATTTTTTCAGTGCATATGCAAATGAACATTGGTTATTTCTGCAGCAGATGCAATTGCAATCATTTCTGAGTTGAATCAGCTGCTCTAGAAATTTGACAGTCACTTCCTGTCATGCAGATGAGATCATTTTACAGTTAGATGTGCATGGAATGGCATCAATACCCATGCAGCACTGCGATGTAGTGTTGCAATGGACTTTACATTACATTGACCCAGTGTATGCCTTTTGATTGACTCACTTTTAGTTACATGAAGGACATTTTGTTTGTTCATCACAAACGCCCAACATTTTCTGGAGAGTTGCAGTAGTTTACAAATCCAGCTCTGCCTGTACAAATGGAACACGTATAAATGACCACAGGCCAATTTAAATGGGCCTCCCTCCTCGAGCAGGTTGCAGCCTGCACTTGGAACCTGCCTGCTCACCCCCTGTGTCAGCAAACCATCCCATGATTATGTTCCTCACTGAACAATCCCATTGGCTGATCTCCTAAGCACACCCAACCAGTCCCTCCAATCAGGCAGCAATCCATGACCCCCTGCAATCCTGGTCCCAATCTACCACGCAGCCTGGCTCCCTGTTTAAGCAACAATGCTCCTAACTCTCTGCTCCCTCTGAACATCCTGGACCTGACATATTTACCTTTTTCTTGCATGTGCTGCATGGCACAGTACACAAGGTACACAGGGACCTTTCCTGAGTGCGTAACACCTTGAACCTCAGGAGCTACAAAGTTCTGCTGTGGACAGTTCATAATCAATGTGTGTTGTGTGCTGTGTAGTGACCTATCAGCATGCCTCCCCTGGTGAGTATAACTTTACAGGTCATTTTATACACACTTCCCTGTGAGCTATAATAGAGTAGAAATAATGAATTGAAAACCTTCAACTATGAACTCAGAACAGGAACCTTCTGACACTTTAAAATACAATGAAACTTTTTTCAGCCAATTACATTTGATGTCCAGTAGCCTTGTCTGAAATTCCAATGCCTTGAACATTAGTACCAACATATTGTGAATGAGATTCAATTACAAGTCCCAGTTTTGTTCCCGAGACTCAACTCACCCAAACCCTGCATGGAGTAGGCCAGAGGATTAATGGCACAGGAATAGTGAAAATAGCTGCCACGGAGAAGGTGGGGACAATCATGGACCTTCAAGCAATGAGTTCAAATGAGTCCAAAACCATGGGCTTGTAGGCTTGTGCACTCTCTTAGGAGGCAAAGAACTTATACATAGCTAGTGAAAGAATCTTGAATACCTCTGACACACATATGTTGCCTTTACTCCATCAATACCCAAATTAAGACAAGCCTGAGATGGTGATTAGCAAGATCTTGAGTTTGCCATGACTAATTTATATTTCTTTTTTTAGTTTTTCATGTGTACAACAAATGTCACTCATCATACATGAGGATAAATCCTTAGTCCTGCTGAAGGTACACCATCTTGGGACATATAATGTACCAGTGCAAACAGTGTGACCATCTAGATAGTTGGGACACCTATTGATATATAAATGAGCAAAGACAGATGCTGATGTAAGAGACAGGAGAATCAGGTATGGAAGTATATCCAAGCTCTCAGGGTGTCAATGCTGAACCAATTGAGAGGTGGTATGTTAGAGGAACATCAACAACCTGACCAAGTAACAAAGATCTGCCGCACATTCTTGTCAACAACAGAGAGGAAGGAGGCGTCCGACCTAAGCAGAGATGGCTCATTGAATTGTGTTGAAAGAAGTCATTGTCCATGGAATTTCTTTCTTTCTTTTTCAATCTTTTTATTAATTTTCAAATTAGTACAAAATAATATATATAACATGAGTAATTATACATATGGTGCAAAGAGATCAGGATAGTAATCATAACAGTTAATATATATTTTCACAAATAGTGAAAAAAAAGTAATCTAGACCTCCCGTTCTCTTACTAAGTGAACAAATACAAAAGGAAACATTGAAAAGAAATGAAATTTAATTATATGAAAGAAGAACTCCCAAATCAAAAAAAAATATTAATAATAAACCAAAAAACAAAAACTTCAAAAAAAAACTGGACTGATATTTCTTCAATTAAAAAGAAAAAAAGCATTATTATGTCGTCAACTCCGCTCCTCTGTATTCAAGGGTTATTGAAAGGGATCTGAAAAAGGTCGGTTTATATTATATGGAAATATTGAATAAATGGACTCCAAACTTCCTCAGATTTAAGCCAAGTATCAACAGTACCACTCCTAATTTTTTTCTATGTTTAAACATGCAATAGTTTGAGAAAACCACTGAAAAGTGGTGGGAGGTATTGGATCATTCCATCTGAGCAAAATGGATCGTTTGGCCATTAATTAATACAGCAAGCAAAAGCAGATAAATGGTGAGATTCCATCATTGATAACCCAAAAATTGCAGTAATAGGATGAGGTTGTAAATCAATGTTCAATACAGATGAACTAATGTTAAAAATGTCTTTCCAATATTTTTCCAAAAGGGGACAGGACCAAAACATATGTGTCAGGGAAGCCACCTTCGAATTACATCTGTCACATATAGGATTTATATGATGATAAAAAAGGGCTAACTTGTCCTTCGACATATGGGTTCTGTGAACCACCTTAAACTGTACCAAAGACTGTCTAGCACACATAGAAGATGTATTAACTAATTGAAGAATTTTCTTCCATGTCTCTTTAGGTAAAAGTATCTGGAGTTCTCTTTCCCATTCATTCTTAATTTTATCAAGTTCCTCTGAACGTATTTTCATAATCCGATCATAAATTATTGCTATCAGGCCCTTCTGATAAGGATTAAAACCTAAAATTTTTTCCGTAATTTCAATTTTATATGGTGTTGGAAAGGAAGGTAAAGTAACTTTTAAAACATTTCTAATCTGTAAATATCGAAAAAATATGGGATCTAGGCAGATTGTATTTATTAGACAACTGTTCAAAAGATAAAAAACAGTTATCAATGAATAAATCTCGAAAACATGTTATTCCCTTCAGTCTCCATAAGGAAAAGGCTGAGTCAATTCCAGATGGTTGAAAGAAAAAATTAGATTGAATAGGACTTGATAAATTAAATTTATTCAATCCAAAAAATTTACGAAATTGAAACCATATCCGTATTGTATGTTTAACTATTGGATTAGTCATTTGTTTACTCAATTTAGTAAGTGCAAAAGGGAATGAAGCTCCTAAAATAGAAGCTAATGAAAATCCTTGCACTGATTCACACTCACGGTGTACCCAACAGGGTCAATGAATTGCATCTAAATCTTGTGTCCAGAAAATTAAGTATCTAATATTAATTGCCCAATAGTAAAATCTAAAATTAGGCAAAACCATACCACCATCCTTTTTTAATCTTTGTAAATATTTCTTACTTAACTTTGGGTTTTTATTCTGCCATATATATGACAGAATTTTGGAATCAATGGTGTCGAAAAAGGATTTTGAAATGAAAGTTGGAATCGCCTGAAATAGATACAAAAATTTTGGTAAAATATTCATCTTAACTGCATTAATTCAGCCAATCAATGATAAAGAGAATGGGGACCATTTAGTAAATAATTGTTTAACGTAATTAATTAAAGGTAAAAAGTTCATTTTAAATAAGTCCTTGTTTCTTGGTAATTTTAACACCCAGGTATGAAAAGTAATCAGTCACTAATCTAAATGGTAATTGCCTATAAATTGCGACTTGCATGCTTAATGCGAAAAGTTCACTCTTATTAAGATTTAATCTATAACCAGAGAAAACGCTAAACTGAACAAGTAATGATAATACTGCAGGGATCGATTTTTCTGGGTTAGAGATATAAAGTAACAGGTCATCTGCATAAAGAGATATCTTATGAGTCCCCTTTCCACGAGTAATACCAAATATGTTAGAAGAAGCCATGGAATTTCTCTCAAAGGAGTGAATAGAGGTTACTTGGAGAATTGAACTGTTTATAGATGCTAACATTTTTGCCAGTTTACATGGAGTGAGAGAGAATCTTCATGTACTCCTGCAGATTTCCACAAGCTAGTCTGGGGCAAAGTGAAAGTGATGATTTGATGCTGGCCCAAGAGAAGAATTCTGGCAAAAGGGGACACGAGAGTGGAAAGCTGATTTAAATCACTTCTGCTTCCCACTTTTTGCCCTTCCCTCACCACCCTCCATTTTCTTCAGCAGGAACCTGGCTTCTTGCCTCATTCTCCAATGGTTGAATATGTTCTGGTACGTAAGGCAAACAATGTCGGGCCCCTTGTAGGTTTCAAAACCCAAGGGACCTCAGTTAAGAGAACATGGATCTAAGCAGCTTGTCTGCATATCTGCTGAAGCCACATGGAATGCATCATGCAGAAGCTATTGTAATTTACCAAAGTAAGCACATTGGCCTTTGACAAAGCATTTTGTGCCCTTTATTTAAAATGCTTCATTGATTAATTCTTTTTCCATCAACTTACCCTTTCATATTGCACGTTATAAAACGTGTTGACTATTGAATTGTTGCTTGGATTTTCCCATGTGTAGGTTGGATGGCATCCTGTACTCAGGAGTATCCATTGGGAGGAGTGAAACTGATTTCTTGCTCATATTTGCATTTGTCATCTCATGGGAGTTTACATAATCCTTACCCATGCCAAAGCATCCCATAAGTGACCTTCTGTCTTATGCATTAATGTGCAGGATACTGAGAGAAGTCTATTTTCTCTTACCTGCTCTTCCATGCAACTCCCACTTGTTGATCTCACTCCCATGGACCTTATATCCACAGATCTGGCTCCCATACACTTTACTCCTATGGATCTTAATCCAGCGGGCCCTACTCTCATGTTCCTTACCCCCACTGACCTCACTCCGATAGCCCTCTTTTCCATTGACCTCACCCCCATGTACCTGATTGCCATTGACCCCCATCCTGTGCTGGAGTTATTAATTGGATGATGATAGTCTTGTCTCTTCTGATGATCTATTAAACACAACCAATGTATATATATACATATATACACATTGACAGTGTGAAAAATTTCAAATGTTTATACATACAAACCTTCACTATCAAATTTTGGTACCAACTACAATAACTGATGTGATAATGCCGAGTTTAAATGCCATACCTCAACCAACTTCAAAACCGCACACAGCTGCTCAGTCTTGCTTCTGATTTGCTCTTCAGTTTTCCAATCCCTTGGAAACCCTTGTAACACATGTTCACTTTGGGGAAAAGTTACAACTAAATTTTGCGGAGCTCATTAATATCCAAATGCTCCTCTGTTAATTCCCAAAATGCTCATTTTGCTCCCAATTGAAAAATCAAAAACTAATCTCCAACCCACATCCAGGCAATTGATTTTTTGTGGTCTAATATTACCTTGCTTGTGTCCCAATTTAATTTTTATTCACCAGGCAAAAAGTAGATGATTCAGGAATTTTCAGCCCCCACCTCCTGTTTAGATCTCAACCATATTTTCTTTCCCAACAAAAGTGTGTTTATAGCTAGTTGGTTGGTATTAATGTTTATTATCTGACAGAAATGTCTAAATTATTGCAAAGATACTTTCTTCTCCCTTGTTGCCCTCAGAGTCTGCACAGGATTGATCTAAGTGAACAGAAGTGGATAAACAGACACCAGGATACATTTTGAGTTCAAACTCCAAGCTCAAGCTACGACTAAGTAATTGCTCATTCCAGGAAAATATACCTCAAGCTGGTATAATACTTGGCTGTGTTATCTGCTACAAATCATGTTACTTTGATATTCAGAATGTGAAAAAGCAATTGTGGAATAGAATTAAGAGAACTTGTTCTTGTGTTTTGGTCATAATAATCATCATTGTACTCATCCAGTGCAATTTTGTTTCCAATAAGAGCTGTCAGCCAAGAAATTGGGCACTACATGTCTGCAGGAGCAGCACCCATACAATTGGAGCAACACACGATGTGCTGGAGGAATTCAGCATGTGATCAGCATCTGTGCACGGATTGGAGTTGTCAACGTATCAAGTTGAAACCTTGCATCAGGACTGAGAGTGGAGAGGGGAGATGGCCAAAATGAAGAAGAGAAGGGGAATAGTGTGGCAAGAACCCCAGGTAGTAAAGATGGACTGAGGAGGGGTGAAAACTGATGGGCAGGTCGAGTCAGGTAGGGATGAAGTTGAGAGACGGAGGCAGGTGGATGATAAATGGAGGCAGACAAAGAAAGAAAGGAGAGGTGATGCGATGTGAGGGAGGGGGGAGGGTGATGGTGGAGACAGCTGCTGGAGGGTGATAAGCAGGAACAAAAGCTACCAGTGCTGGAATCTGATCAGTAAAGGAGTTAAGTGGGTGTATGGAACCAGGAGGGGAAGGGGGGGCGCAAATATCGGTGATGGGGGGTGCAGGAGGAATTGTGTGGGAAAGGGGACAAAATTGGAGGGACTAGAGGGGGATCAGAGGAGGGGGGAGAAGGGGAAAACACATCAGAGAGGAGGGTTACCTAAAAGTGGAAAACTCAATGTTCATGCCGTTGTGTTGTAGAGTACCCAGGTGGAATATGAGGAGTTGTTGCATAATATTGGGTGGGGTGAAACAAAGGGGCCTTTTATGTATGCCTGAAGAAGAGTATTGCTTACTTTTGCTCAGGAAACTTCCACTTACCTGATTATGATTGCTGCTACTGTAGCACTGGCCATATTGGAAGAGGTCAAAGGCTAATTTTCCAGGCTCCTCAAATCTTCACCAGTTGTACACAGGGTTAATTGCTAGTGCTATCCAATCATATTGTAATTCACACCCGGGGCTCAAACTTCTTCGCTGCTGTTGTTCAGCTTTTGCCTCCCTAGTTCCTTGTGTGTTTAGAATGCAAGCAGCTTATCAATAGGCAGGGAGTGGAGTGCATGGTAGTTATAAGGGTGCAGAGGAGAATCACCAGCCTGTTATCTGTGATGGAACATTTCAGCACTGAGGAGAGACTGGAGTTTGTTTTCCTTGGAGTGGAGAAGGGTACCTGACTAAGTTATTCAAAATCATGAGCGGCATGGATTTGGTGGAAAGTGAGAAACATTTCCCCTTAACAGGGGTGTCTATGACCAGGACGGCAAAGTTTTAAGGTAAGAGTTAGGAAATTTAAAGGGAATATGAGTGAGATTTTTTTTCATCTAGAGGATTATTGAAATCTGGAATTGAATGCCTGAGGAAATGAAGGAGGCAAATACTCTGACAACATTTAAAAAAATATTTAGTTTAGTGTTTGAAGTGTTATGGCACAGAATGTATGGACCAAATGCTAGAAAATGGGATTAGTATAATTAAGTACTTGATGGCCAGGAACAGTAGGCTGAAGGACCTAAATGTGTTCTGTATGACTCCACAACCCCATAAGTAACAATAAGAATTATAGGCCTGATAATTGTGAAAAGGCACAGAACTTATACATAGAGTCATTGAATCATACAGCGTGAAAACAATTCATTGGCCCACCATGTCCTTGCCAGCCAGTGGGCACCCATCTTCCAGCACTTGGCCTGCAGCCTTCCATACCTAGGCAATTTAAGTGCTCCTCTAGACATTTCTTAAATAGTGTCAGTGACTATGTTTTCAACACTCTTTCAGGCAGAGTTTTCCAGGAACTCAGCACTCTCAAGTTCCCTTCCGATGCTCCCTAAATCTCTCATCCATTGCCCTAAACTTGTGTCCTTCAGTTTTATCCATGGGGCGAAGTTTCCTGCAGGCTACATTATTTTTTATATTACTCATAATTTTATATACTCCAATCATGTCCCCTCTTAATCTCATCTGCTCCAAAGAAAACACACTTAGCCTCTCCAGAATCTCCTCATAACTGAAACACTTTATCTCAGGTAACATGCTGGTGAATCTCCTCTGCACTTCCTGCAGTGCTGTCACATCCTTCCTATAGTGTGGTGACCAGACTGCACACAGTACTCCAGCTGAGGTCTGACCACTGTTTTGTAAAGTTGGAGCGAAACCTCCCTGCTCTTGTATTCAGTGCTGTAACTAGTGTGCTAATAGGTACTATAACCAGATTTTTATCACATCTCTCTGCTATATACTTACATATTTGTTCTTCTATCTCCTGTTGACTGTTGGGCGGTCTGTAACACACCTCCAACACACCCTTTTTGTTCCTAATCTCTACCATATGGCTTTGATTGAGGAGCCCACCAAGATATTCACACCAATTAAGTGAACAAGAATTTTACCATTTCTCATCCTTCATTTAAGTTTTGAAACTAATATTATTAGAATGAATAGGACTTTTCAGCATAACATAAGATTGCTTTTACACTGAAGTTATTGTCAATAAGGAATGAAATTAATATTGGCAGTAAAATTTGTTACTGGGCTTTACAAATGTCTGTGGACCTCCAAAATGTCACATAGTGTGTGCTTGCACACTCATTGGGTGAATTGCACTGGATGCTGTATCAGAGGACCAAAGAATGCAAGCAAGGAAATCTGGAAATACTGAGAATTGATGAATCATAATACCAATCAACATGCAATACTGATATGATGCCTGCACTGCTGATTTGTAATTCAGTGAACCAACGGACACTCTCTATTAACCATGCACATCTACAAAGTATTAAGCAGCAGGAATGACCCCTGACAGAGCTGCTTAAATGGATTATCAACTGCATGCATTCAGTGTCTTCTATAATTATTTAAGACTGCAAAATTCTACAGGCTAATCTGCAGTGAGTACTGTAGCACATCCTGTTGTCTTCCAGACTTTGCACGAACCAGTTGTTGCAAGACATAAAACAAAAACAGAAATGCTGGAAGAACTCTGAGCAAGGGGCATTGGCTCAAGACGTTAATTAGTTTTGTCTTTCAACAGATGCTACTTGACTGGCTGAGTTCTTCCAGCATTTCTGTTTTTGTTTCTGATTCCAGTATCTGCCATTTTATTTGTGTTCCAAGACACTAGTCGGTACTCCTGTTGCAATACAGCATGTGTGGGAGAGTGAGCAGAGTCTACATAAAGCAAAAGAAGCAGGAAACTATTGCTGACTTGTGTGTTCCTCTGTTTGAACCTCATTGTGGGAAAGTATGTAAAATCATGTTGTTCAAAAAATCTCACAAAAACCACACCTGCTCCAGTGGAAACTACCACCTTAGAGCAGAGAAAAGACCACAAAAGCATTCATGATGACCACGGCAAAGAAGTGTTATGTACTTGCATCCATCTAGACTGGAGGTGGGGATATATGCATCACCTCACAATGTGCCATCTGCTGTTGAATGTCTGGAAGACAACAAGAAATCTCCGGCATTTGCTACAGCTCCCCCTGTACTTTCTAAATTCTCAAATAAAGGAGGTCGATAGGGCTCTCCATTCAAGAGAGATGTACACCAGCAGGTAGGGAGAGCCTATGACAGCAATAGTATTCCAGGCTTCCCCAAAGTACAGGGTGGCATTACCTGCAAGGTAATCAGTTTGTAGGATCAACATGTCAATCCTTCCATATAGCAGAATCAGAAAGAACTTATCTTCTTTAAAACTCACCTTATGTGTAGTGGCGTGCATGGGAATGTAAACTTCATTACTTTTGGAGGGCCATGTTAAACACACACACACACACACACACACACACACACACACACACTCATGTATGTGCTTCTTAAAACACTTCATCATTATTGGATTATCTGGTTCCCCTGCTGGTATACCCCATTTCCCTTTCAGCCACCTGTGGAAGCCCCCAGTTGCATGCAAACATGGGCAGCCAATGGTCTGAAGTTACAGCAGCAGTCTTGGTGACAGTCCACCACCATTTCTGCTTCAGAGCTACTCAGGCAATGGTGATGGAGATTATCCACAAATAAAATGGCTCATGTTTCTGGTAGCCAACCATGCATACAATGAGAACCATGCTGCCACACAAAGTAGAATCATAGAGTTGTACAGTCTGTAAACAGGTCCTCCAGCAAATTGAGTGTGAACCTACCATCAAGCTCCTGTTTAAGTTGATCCCATTTTATTCTCACCATATTCCCATCGACTCCCTCCACTTACCCACACAGACACAGGCCAAGTTGTAATGGCCATTTACCTTTTAACCCACATGTCTTTGGAATGTGGGAGGAAACCCAAGCAGTCACAGGGAGAATGTACAAGCTCCACACAGACAGCACCGAAGGTCAGGAATGAATTCTTCACAGACAGCTTTATGAGAGAGAGGTTCTACCAGCTGTTTCACTGTGTAATTTCAAGTAATAGAGCAGATGACTGATGTGCTAAAATAGCACTTCCAGTGCTTGAACTTTACTGGATGTGTCCATGTAGTATTGGGTAGACCACACTTTGAGAACAATGACTGTCTGCTACACAAATCACAGCACTCTGCTCATGAGGGAGCATCCATTGCCATGAGCTATATAGTCAGCAGCTGGGGAGCATGAGGAGCAGCAGCTGAGAAGGGAACTAAGGAAGAGAAGGGAATGGATGAAGGAGAAAGCTGGGAAGCCATTTTTTGGACAAAGCTGTCCATGAAGAATGTAGCCAGTCTAAGATCAGTTCACAGGTACAGGCCTGACTGGACTGCAGCGTACTTTCCCTTGGACACTGACCATCACACGTATTCCTTTGGATCTCATATGAAAATATAAACCCTGTAAATAAACATTACAAAGCAAAGTTATAAAAGTATACAACAACCAGTCTTGTGTTATAAAAACAGAAAATGCAGCAAGCTCTCGGCTGGTCTGGCAGCACTGCAGAAAGAGAAACAGACTTAATATTTTGGGTTGTAGACCCTTCATCAGAACTGGGTAAGAAGGAAAGCAAGTTAAAGTTGCAGAGAGGGTTAGGGGAGGGATGGATATGACAAAGGGACTATCTCTGATAGGATGGGCCTGGTAGTGCATGGTGATAAGCTGATAAACCGTTGGTGAAGAGAGAGAGAGATAGAGAATATGCATACCTTTACTGTACAGTATATCATGTGCATGTCTTTTCCCACTTTAGTAATCTTGCTCTGTCAAGGTGGTGCCTTATCATGCTGAGTAATCCATTGAAGAACAGATTGCTGAACAGTTGGCACTCTAAAACCCCTTTGGATTCTGCAGCCCATGGTGATGGTGACAGCAGTTTCAATTTGCAAAGTGCCAGTCTGAAGTCACACAGCAGCAGTCAGTACCTCATTGCCACATCAGGATGTTGGATGACTTCTGCTTACACTGAAATGGCATCTGCAGTATTGCCAGTGGACACTTCATCATGATTAAGTCCAAAAGTGTCCCATTTACACTGGAAAAGATGCGATCTAAGATCTCCACAAAGCCTTCTGCCAAGGTGGTGCTGGGCTGTACCATGCTCCCTGATACTAACTACAAGTGTTATGGCAAATTTCCCTATAAACAAGCATTTTATTGTTCACATTAACGTGTGTGTGTGTGTGCGTGCGTGCGTGCATGCGTGTGTTGTGTGAGTGTGTACTCTTGACTCTATCTTTAGCCACACCGTGCAGCAAAATGAGCATAGCCACGTGCCCAATGTCTCACCAGGTATAGATTTCACCTCTACAACTTCCTCGAAATTTCATGGTGTCAGAATCAGACCTGGTGGCTGCAAATATAAAATCAAGTGACAATGTAGCTTCATTATCATTGGATCATTGTTGTTCCTCTAACATTTGGCCGGGCTGCAGTTTTTGAGCATTGGCCGCTATAGATTTAGTCTCCGTACCATTTGCTCACCATTGTTAAATGTTAGAAACTAATACATACATTGTAATGTAAAGAGATATGAGGAGGGGAGAAAAGAACATACGGGCAAGACAAATTAGATGGACAAAAATGAAAAAAGGACAGTACAGGGATTAGTGAATAACAATAGATAGGAAGTATAAGTAGGAATGGTGGGATAATTACTTGAGATTACCAGAACCAGACATTTTTTAAAAAATGTGACTGCTGGAAAAATGAAACGCAACAGTTGGAATTGCTGACTATTTGAAATTATTCGAGCAGGAAGCTTCTTATACAGTAAGTGGAAGATGAGATATTGCTGAGCTTTAATAGAACAGTGTTGGAGGCCAAATTGTGGGAGTGGGGTGGGGAATTAAAGTGCCAGGTAATTGGAAGCTCAGGATCATCCTCGTGAACTGAATGAAGGCATTCTGCCAAGTGTTTCCCCAATGTACATATGGTCTCCTCATTCTAAAGAAGATGACATTGTGAGCACTGGATGCAAGACACCAAATTAAAGTACATACAAATGAATCATTGGAAAGAGTGCTTGGGCCTGTGCATGGTGGAAAATGCTGTGAGAAACATGGATATTGAACATAGAACACAGAACATTACAGCACAGTACAGGCCCTTCGGCCCATGACATTGTGCTGACAGTTTATCCTGCTCTAAGATCTATCTAACCCTTCCCTCCCACATAGCCCTCCATCTCGTTATCATTCATGTGTCTATCTAAGAGTCTCTTAAATGTCCCAAATGTACCTGGCCCCACAACCACTGCCGGCAGTGTGTTCCACGTACCCATCACTCTCTGTGTAAAAAACTCAGCCCTGACATCCCCCTCATACCTTCCTCCAATCACCTTAAAATTATGCCCCCTCATGTTAGCCATTTTCGCCCTAGGTAATAGTCTCTGACTGTCCACTCGATCCTATGCCTCTTATCATCTTGTACACCTTTATCAAGTCACCTCTCATCCTCCTTCTCTCTAAAGAGAAAAGCCCTAACTCACTCAACCTATCCTCATAAGACATGCTTTCCAATCCAGGCAGCATCCTAGTAAATCTCCTCTGCACCCGCTCTAAAGCTTCCACATCCTTCCTATAATGAGGCGACCAGAACTGAACACAATACTCCAAGTGTGGTCTAACCAGAGTTCTACTGAGCTGCAACATTACTTCGTGGCTCTTGAACTCAATACCCCAAAAAATAAAGGCCAACACACTATACACCTTCTTAATAATCCTATTGACCTACACGGCAACCTTGAGGGATCTATAGACATAGACCCCAAGATCCTTCTGTTCCTCCACACTGCTAAGAGTCCTGCCATTAACCTTGTATTCTGACTTCAAATTCGATCTCCCGAAGTGTGTCACTTCACACTTTTCCAGGTTGAACTTCATCTGACATTTCTCAGTCTAGGTCTGTATTCAATCAACATCCTGTTGCAACCTACAGCAACCTTCTACACTAACCACAACACCACCAACCTTTGTATCATCAGCAAACTAACTAACCCACCCTTCCACATCCTCATCCAAGTCATTTATAAAACTCACAAAGAGCAGGGGTCCCAGAACAGATCCCTGCAGGACACCACTGGTCACCGACCTCCAGGCAGAATACACTCCATCTACCACCACCCTCTGTCTCCTATGGGTGAGCCAATTCTGAATCCACACTTCCAAGTTTCCCTGGATCCCATGCCTCTTGATTTTCTGAATGACCCTTCCATGAGGAACCTTATCAAATGCCTTACTAAAATCCTTGTACGCCACATCCACTACTCTACCTTCATCAATGTGCTTTGTCACACCCTCAAAGAATTCAATCAGGCTCGTGAGGCATGACCTGCCCTTCACAAAGCCACACTGACTGCCCCTAATCAGCCTATGCTTCTCTAAGTGCCTATAAATCCTGTCTCTAAGAATCTTCTCCAGTAATTTGCCCACCACTGAAGTAAGATAGTAGAGATGGAAGAGATGGAAGAGTGAACTGGAGGATCCTGAAGGGAATGGGCTATTAACAATGTTGGAAGGGAAGGGAAATGGTGGTTGCATCCTGTTGGTGGAGGTGGAAATTTCTCAGGGGAATCTGTGGAATATGGTGGGATAAAGGGAATTCTGTCCTGGTTTTGAATGGCTAACAGAAGATCTGAAAGCATGAGACAGGAGAAGTGGAGCAGACACCGTCAAGGAACTTGTCAATTAGTGTGGAAAGAAAACATGGTTCAGAAAGTGTACGAGGAAGTATAGTCAGGTAGCTGTGGGATTCCCTGAGTTTGTGGTGGACACTGGCCTCCAACCTATCACTAAAATGGAGATAGAGAGAGGGGAGGATATGGATTAGTGATGTGAGCAGCTGAGCAGAATGGAGATTAGCAGCAAAGGGAACTTTAATTTAGAGTGAAAGCAAGAAGGGCGCTGAATCAATAATCTGTATACTGGAGTGATCAGGTAAGGGACTTGAGTAGAGTTGAAACCAAGAAATAGTCCATAAAGAGAACGGCACAATTGGGACCCATAGATACACCTCTTACTTAGTGGAAAGGAGTGAAGTGAAATAAAAGGTTGGTCAACATGGAATAATGTTCAGCCAGAGAGGGACTGATTGGGACTCATCTCAAAGAGGAAGCAAATGACACAAAGGATGTGGTGATGTGGGGTGGAGATGTGGAGAGATTGGACATCCACAGTGCATACAAACCATTAGGGATCGGGAAACTAAAATCTGTTAAAACGGCAGGTTAAAGAGAAAAGGGCAGGATGAGGAGAGAAAGATTAGAGTCAAGGCAGGCAGAAGTGAGTTCTGTAGGACAGGAGGAGGCTGCTATGGTGGTTCAGCAGGGACACATTCCTTGTAGAAATGGGTTGTACATAATAAAAGCTGTGAGTGCTGGAAATACAGCTCAGGCAACATCTGTGGAGAGAAGATGGTTAACATTTCAGATCATTGACCTTGCATCAGAACGAGGGGAAGTTAGAAATTAAACATGTTTTGTTTCAGTGAAGTTGGAGGGATGGAAGAAATGTCTGAATGGGCACAGAGAGAGACCAAATGACACAATGCATTAATTAAATGACATTAACTGCAATTGAGGGTTGTTGCTGGGTGACTGAAATGTTAGAGGTTGCAAAGTGTGGAATATCAAGCCGTTGTTTCCCATACAGTCACTGACTTTATCACCTCCGAAGATCACCAACTGTTTGTGAAAGCTTTTCGACCAAATCTTTTTGTTTCTATGCATGGACAGTGATTCTGGGACCTGAGAAGTGTAAAACCAGCTTTATTTTGGGCAAGTCATGATGAACATCATTTGTGTTATCAAATTCATACTCACGTACTTGAATTCAACAGTGCTGTAGTTAGGTGCTATTTTGATTGGGAGCTGTCAAACTATGAACAGGATACTGGAAAGAAGGCGTCACCCTTATATATAAAACACAAAACATTCACCTCATTGAGCTTTACAGAAATACCACAACTTCTATTAAATAATAAATTAATGTTTGAGCACTGATCTTTTTTTTCCCAAAATATACATACTTGGAAAATAATCAGTCAATTCCACAAAAGCACTGTTGGATGCAGCACTTTCAGAGAATTAATGCAAATCACTTTGAATCAATGTCAAGAATTTTACATGGAACTGCTTACTATAATTTATTCTGAACTTGCTGCTTTCATCAGTCTTTCAGTAATATTCAGCCAGCTGTGCTTTGATTTGCTAAAAGTTTATAGCAAGAAGTTTGCTTTGAAATATTTCTTCGTATATTGTCAATATTAATGCCACATAATGCCTATTAATAGCATTATAGTCAAGAACATATTAAAAGCATGTGAATGTATAAAGATTCGGAAATGTTCTTATAAACTTCTGGTTGTTCCAAATATACACTTTAGCTTCCAACCCTGGAGACTCAAATGTATTTTCATTAACTCTGAAAATTCGCTCTTCCAGTCCAATAAAACTTAAATCAAAAAGAAATGGAATAAGCCTCTGATGTTTAAAAATGATTTTTTCTCATATTTCTTGGTGTGTGTTATTAAATATTCTCTAAAATTTTATAATCTCAATTACCACTAATTCATTCATTGGTGAAATAATTATGAGACATATATGGGCACTGAAAAAAGAGCTGGTTTGTTCTTAATGGGGAACATGCTTGGGATATTTTCTTCTCTACTTCTCTGCTTTCCTCTGTTGAAGTCATTGACTGACTCAAGGATATATTTCCAACCAATGCATTCTGCAATTTAAGAACCTTGTCTGCTGCCTGCTCATGTGGAAATTAATTCAGTTAATTCCCCAGAAGAGGAGCATCTTGTCTCTTTTTTTCCTCAATTTGGCCTGTCAAAGATTTAGCACATCTTGTTCTCTAAGTAACCTCATCCACATTCTTTAACTAAAAGGGCCATCAGTAGATCATGCTTTCACCTATTTCTCAAACTGCCCAGCATGAATATCAATGTACAAATTATGTTCCTTTGTCCAGAATCACTCGGCCTAATTGACCTTAATCCCCAGTTGAAGTCCCCTAGTTCAAAATGGAAAATGAAACAGGAGTCAACATTTCTTTTGATCTATTCTGGTTCTTTAGGTTTGCTGGGCTATGAGTGAAGATCTTTGATATAAAGTCGACTCTTTTGGTTACAGCAGGTATATCGTATAAATGCTAAAGCAATAGAGTGATGATTCTACATGTATGCTCTCAGTCCTGTAATTCATTGATAGGAACCTGTATATAATTTTGATTTCATCTCTCACAGTAAAATCAAGTTTTGGACTGATTTGCTAGATGCAATGTTTTCTCATGAAACAGAACAAAGGATACAATTGAAAGTCATTGAATTTTAGATTATGCAGTATTTTTGTTATCAGTGGAGGAAAGGGACAGTTAATTCTCAGTTGTTGAAGTTTAACAGCACTTCAGTTGAAAATACAAGAAAAAATAAATGTACTGTGATAAATGGAAATTATTTCTAATAACAACTAAACATTTAGCTTCTCTACCTCTCTGCATTGGGATGCTGCCAAAACAAATACATGCAGTGGATTTATTGGGTACATTTCTGCTAAATGGAAGTGCAATCAGCTAAAAGGCAAGGGTTTCTGGAAAATAAAATCCACCAATGAACCACACAGTACCATTTCAAGGATGGATGTACATTTTGCCTTTCTCTGAGTAATAGCTGTACAAAATGAGTTGCTGTCAGCAACACAGATCCTTTCCCTGACAAGAATCAAAGCAAAACATTTTAAATCATTTTGCATTTCGAAATCAAGACGGAACATTGCTGATTTGCCAGATTATATAAAGGGGAGAGCAAGGTGTGATAGCATGTCTTCTGAATCTTTGGTTAAAGAGAATTGCAAACCATAGCAACATTGGACTGACATTAAAGGCCACTGTTCCAAACAGTGCACGGTTTATGTATTGAATACTAGGGTATGAATTGCTAAAATGAAAATAGTAGTGAAAAAGAAATAAGGAGAAGGCAGGGAGATCAAAAAATCTCTGGGCACTCAGTGTAAAAATCTTCACCAATAATTACCCTGAAAAATGAAAAATCTCCATTGTAAATCGTTATTATGCTGAGTTTCATATAACTTTATAGCTTTTGTCTGCCTATTTCTCCAATCCTGTTAAAAGCTTTGTGTTTTGTTTTGCTCATTGGCAAAATTCCAGACATTTATTCTATGATATTCACTTCATTATTGGCCAAAAGAAAAACCTCTAGTAAATATCCTACCATTTAGAAACTTTTAAGAGTCTTGCAAAGCATTTCGATCCATCAACTAAAGACCTTGACCTGATTCCAAATCATATGATATGTTATGTAATGTATAGTGGAAACTGGTAGAAACAATTGGGCTGAATTCTAATGCACAGAAATGAGTGGGTTAGAGTGTAGTCAGAGATTCACATTCAAATAAACTGAAACAAGAACCATACTATCCTTGGACCTGTTCAATTTGAGTTTCTGTAGATGAGAATGAGGACTAACAACTAGCAGGGAGTGCATTTATAAAATCAAAGAATCAGAACTTTTACAACACTGATGGAAGCCATTTAACCCAGCATATTGATGTTAGGTATAACAAGGCAGACCGAGGCAAGTCCAACTTCCTAGTTCAAAGTCAAAGTCCACTTTACTGTCAGATGCACAAATACATGCATGCACAGGTGCAATGAAAAACTTACTTGCAGCAGCATCACAGCCACAGAGCATCGTATGAGCAGCATTCACAAAAAAACATAAATTAAACATAAATTATACACAATTTTTACAAGAAAGAACACAATTACCAGAACACAATTAGAAAAAAAATCAAAGTCCATTTGAGTGTAGTGATCAAAGTAGTCATAATGTTGCTAAATTGTAATGATTAGGGTTTTTCCAGTTGGTTCAAGGGCCGAATGGTTGAAGGGAAGTGGCTGTTCTTGAACTTGGTGTTGTGGGAATTCAGGCTTCTCTACCTCCTGCTCAATGGTAGCTGCAAAAAGATGGCATGGACTGGATGGTGGGGATTTTGATGAAGGATGTTGCAAGCTTGAGGCAGCACCTCTTGTGGATTACTACCGATGATGGGGAGGGATGTGCCCCATGATGTATTGGGCTGAGGCCACTACTCATGTGCTGGGCCCAGGACAGGTTATCCCCCAATGTAGACTGGTGCATGTTAGCCTTCCTTTCCCTTCCTGAAGTCAACAATCAGCTCTTTAGTTTTGCAGATGTTGAGCGAGAGGTTGTTGTTGCGACACCACTCAACCAGTAAGCAGACTCATCACCACCTGTGATTTGTCCAACAACAGTGGTGTCATTGGCGAATTTGAAGATGGCATTGGAGCTGTGCTTAGCCACACAGTTGTGTATGTATTGAGAGTAGAGCAGGGGGTTAAGCATCCAGACTTGTGGTGCACCTGCATTGATGATCAGTGAGGAGTAGATGTTGTTACCGATCCTCACTGATTGAGGTCTACAGATGAAGAAGTCGAGTATCCAGTTGCAGAGGGAGGTACAGAGGCCCAGGTCTTGAAGCTTGATGTTGAGTTTGGATGAGATGGTTTTGTTGAATGCTGAGCTGTAGTTGATGAACAGCAGCCTGACGTATGAGTTCCTGTTGTCCAGATGGTCCAGAGCAGAGTGAAGAGCCAGAGAAATTGCATCTGCTGTTGACCTCTTGTGGCGATAGGCAAATTGGAGCGGATCCAGGTCATCTCTGAGGCAGGAGTTGACTTGCGCCGTTACCAACCTCTCGAGGCACTTCATTACAGTTGACGTAAGCACTACCAGCACTACCAGACAGTAGTCATAGAGGCAGGTCACCATGTTCTTCTTGGGCACTGGTACAATAGATGCCTTTTTAAAGCAGGTGGGAACCTCAGACCGCAGAAGCGAGAGGTTGAATATACCCGTAAGTACTCCAGCCAGTTGGTCTGTACAGGTCTTTAGTACTTGGCCAGGTACACCATCTGGACCAGACGCCTTTCATGGATTCACCTTCTTGTAAGATGCCTGCACGTTGGTCTCGAGATTGAAATTACAGGGTCATCTGGAGATGTGAAGGCTTGTTTGGGTTTGTCATAATTCTCCTTATCAAAGCGTGCATAAAAGGCATTAAGCTCATCCGGGAATGATGGGTCGTTGACACTTATGCTAACCAACCTTGCCTTGTAGAAGGTTATGTTGTCAAGTCATGCCACAGCTGTCGAGCATCCACCTGTGATTCAGCTTAATCCAAAATTGCCTCTTTGCGCTCGCAATGGTCTTCTGGAGGTCATACTTGGACTTCTTATATGACCCTGGGTCACCAGCCCTAAACTCTACAGATCTAGTCCTTCATAGATTACAAATCTCCTGGTTCACCAGGGCTTCTGATTGGGGAAGTTGGAATGTTTTTGTGGGTACACGCTCCTCCATGCATGTCCTTTTGAAATCAGTGACGACTGTGGCATATTCATTTAAGTCCATTGGCAAATTCTTGAACATGGTCCAGTCCCTAGACTCAAAGCAATCCCGAATTCACTCCTCCATCTCTGCTGTTCAGCTCTTCGTCGTCCTCTTCACCGATGCTTGTACTCTTCACTCTCTGTCTGCACGCAGCAGAAGAAGCACAGCTAGATGATCGGATTTTCCTAAGTGCAGGTGAGGGATGGAGCAATAGACGTTCTTGATGGTAGTACAGCAGTCGTCAAGTGTGTTGAGTCCTCTTGTACTGCAGGTGATGTGTTGATGATAGTTTGACAGAGACTTCTCAGCTTGCCTGATTAATGTCTCCACCACAATTTTGCAGGCATCGGGGCACACCACTTCGTTCTTGTTGATTACAGGACTTGATTATTGTCTGTAGTTTCATGACTTACAGTTCCACAAGACTGTAATCCAGATTGATTTTACATATGATCAGGGTGTTCACAACTACCACCCCTTTTGACAAATGAATTCCAGGGCCCCTGGTGTAAATATTCTTCTTCTTTCCCCTATAATCTTTGCAGCAGTTACTTTAAATCTATAGGCCTGCATCACTGGTACCTTGCTGAGGAACAGAGGTGACGTAAGTCTCAAATAGCTGCATAGAGCTTAATTAAATTGATCCTTAGCTATGTCTGATCCAAAGAAAACAGTTCCAGCCTAGTCAGTTTTCCTTGATACTTTTTTTTTTAGTCCTGAGAATCTTCCCTGTACTTGTTCTAGCCCTTTCATGTCATTCCTATAACGTAGTGACCAGAACTGTACACTGTTTTCTGCTGTTGTAGTATTATCTCCCATGCATTACATTTTATGTGCAATGCACACAAAATGCTGGAGGAACTCAGCAGCTCAGGCAGCATCGATGGAGGGAAATGAACAGTCGATGTTTTGGGCTGAGACCCTTCATTAGGATCCTGATTTCCAGCATCTGCAGCCTCTCTTGAGTCCCTGATTACATTCTATGTCTTGGCTAATAAAAGCAAATTCAATCTTTACACTTCTAAACCAATGTGTTTTTGTGGGATGTTGTCAAAGCCCTTGGTAAAGTCCATGCCATTCATCAAATTTGCCATTATTATTCATCCACTTTATTATCTCCACAAAATGTTCACTCAGGGTTAGTCACTGAATATTTTAAGCAGACTCCAGTATTCTTTTTAATAGTAGTTATATTTCTAATCTTATGTAACCAAGTTTCTTAGATTACTGGAGCTCTGACAGTTGAAATTAATAAAAAAGAGTTGAATTCGTTTTGAATTCACCTTCACAATATCTCTGTAGGTTAGGAGAAATGGAATAACTTCTCCTGGTCAAGGAAAATAGCTGGGAAGTTCTCCATTCCCCCCCCCCCCTTTAATTCCTTCCCAGCACAAACACATTCCACTTCATCTTCTAATTACTCCCCCACTCTCAGAACTTTTTGACCACTGGTGCACATCCTCTCGGGGCAAAACCCATGGCCACCATTTCCTTCCCATAATCTCATCCAAACTCCTGACAGAGCAACGTCTCCATCAGCTCATCATTGTTGCCTCAAGCTCCGGGGTTGCCATCTGACTAATCTCAAGGTAATCAATCAAGCTAAATGTAGGCAGGAGGTCTACAAAAAAATGTGAGACCTACTCTAAAGTCAAAATACTGCTAGAATTCTGAAATAAAATAGAAAATGTTGGAAATACTCAGCAGGGCATGCAGCACCTGTAGAAAGAGAATTATTTTTTCAAACAGATGAACTTTCATCAGAACACAAATATATTCTGTTACTTCCAGATTCCATGACATTTACTTTAATTATGCTTTAATTTCAGATATTTCACTTCAGACTCATGCCAACTAATGTAAGAAATCCTTCTAAGGGTATAGAAATTGCTCAATGAAAGAAACAATGTCATTGTGCACCATCAATGTGATGTCAAACTGAAAACTGAAATAGAACAAGTTGAGCCCACACTATTCTCACGCCCATCCTGACAGTCAATCCACTGACAACCCCAATGAGGCATGAGTTCTAGTGATGGATGAATTCTAGTGATGGATGAGTTCTAGTGATGGATGAGATTTACCTTCCTGACTGCAGTACCCTCAAAGCTGAGGAATCTTAATTTAAGGTAAAACTCTGTTGGCCGTTAACAGCTGACATTGTCACTAGCTATACCCAATCATTGTAACATAGAAATGAAAAATATTACATTATTCTACACAACATATATCAAGAAAACTTCACTTAAATTCTACATTGCTCTGGTAGACTAAACTTGAATATTGGAATAAAGTCTTTCAAGATCTTTCCTAAGGATCTGTTGTTCCTTCAGCAGAAGATTAGCACAACTTGCAAAGAGAAATGTTTAATTATTTTGAGATTCTGCAGAGGTGGTTGGAGAATCCCTGAGGGTGTTCTATTTAATTGTGTCCATGTAGAATACACAGATAGGAACAGTGAGACTGATCCAAAGTGCCACAGTTATTGTTTCAGGGCAATACCAAAAGATATTTTATCCTTGATAGGTGTTGACTCCATAGACCCAAATACATGCGTAAAGCAACAACTATAATGCAATCTGGAGCATGTCACCACATTAAACAGTTTTAGATTTATGCAAAGCAAATTCAGGAATAATTTTAATAAACCTCTTCATTTGAAGTGATCTTTGTTTTGTGCAACATTGTTAAATAAGTAAATCAGCCATCTGAATTACATCTCCCTGATTTATAATTCCATTGAAGTCATGGTATATATGTCACAAAGTGATCCCAAGAAGCTGTCAGAACTGCTGTTGTATCCAATGCTTCCATTCATCCTAACCCTTTATAGTGTGCCAGTCCTAAGAAATGGTGAGATCGACGGATATTGCTGGCAGCAAGTTGGTTGGTTGCCATGGTATCTCTATGAAGCAGATAAGAAAAATTCAAATAATATTTTTCAAACAAATCTCTTGAACCTCTTCGGACTCACGATTCACCTCCAGGCATTTCTAGCTTTGTGGGGAACTCAGTTCCTGCTCCCCTGACTCAGGCCTCTGACTTTAATTACAGACCAGGTCCCAAAGGCATCGACAAAACCTTTTGTCTTTCTACAACTATCCTGCTCGCTCACACAAAAGGTAGGAAGACAGTCAGAGATGGGAAGTGACTTGCCTCACTTCACCCTCCATCCAGTTCCTGCTTGGTGGGGTACTTAAACTTGGGTTCACCAACACTGCTTATGCAGACTACAAGGTAAATTTTTAGTGAGTGCCCTGTATTAGAATCACTTGTTATGCAGAAGTCCCGAATTAAAGATTTTGCTAAATAACAACATATCAGAACACCTTCACTTGAGTTTGAGAATTTACATTAATCTTATGTCATATCTGATGCTATGATACACTTCCCTTTCTCTCTTCCCCGTTATGCTACAAGTTGGGCCCCACATACTCTCACAATCATCCGGGCAATCAATCCACTGGTGATCCAATGAGGCGCAAGTTCCAGTGAAGGACCAGATTTATCTCCTGACTGCTGCAACCTCATGGCTGAGGGATCTGGTAAAACTCTATTGGTTGTTAACTGCTGATATTGCCACTTCCTCTTGATCACACATCCCTCTTCCCCTCCTGGCTTCAGGTCAAACCCCTTCTTCTCACTGGTATCTATGCCAACTGTTGGATATAATTTTAACATGTTACAAAGTCACAATTTGAGTAGCATTCCAAATGATGAAAATTTTCAATATTTACAATAGGGTTTCACTTCAATGGGGGTTCACATGGGAAGGGAAGTCAGTTTCAATGGAACTACAAATTCACAATGGGGTTGCATTTACAGTGAGAAAACACAAACTTCAAAACTTCTCCATGTGTGTTTCTGTTGTTGAAAACAGTTTATTGCATATTGACATGAAGTGCCATAGGTAAGCAAACAAGTACTTCAGACACACTATGGGGTTTCCAGTTGTTGCTTCTGTCCATTTACTTAGCTGAAATACTGATTGTTTCAACTCAACAGTTTCAGATTCTTTCAGAATGTGGATATTATAGCCCCGCAGATATTCAAAGACTGCAAGAGGTTGAGAAGAAAGACGCAATTAGACCAGCAAACACTGTCTTTATCAATACCCATCAACCCTGCCCACATATTCCGTCTGTTCCCATAGCAGGTACATTTACACAGTCTTTGTTCTCTCATACCATGCTGTGATGTTACACTTCTTGTTAATTTCTGGATTTGTCGCCACAAGGTAGTATGCTGACATAGCTTGCCTGGTGCCATTAATACAGGTACAGTTGGACATTCTTCCTGGGATACAACTATATTTTTCTCCAAGAAGAATCCCCCCTCCCCAAAAGGTAACCTGGATTAGCACTGTGTCAGGCAATGAATGTTGCAGAAGAAGCCTCAGTCCAGCTGTAAGTGAGTATGTATCTACCACAGAAAGTGAGGATTGGTGAAGTGTGGTATTGAAAGGCAGGGCGAAGATAGCAGGACAATGGAGAGAGATTTAAAGGCAGTGATGACTGAAAAATTAATTATTGCAAAAGTGAGGGAAAAGGTTGCTGATCATGCAGTGGTTGCTAATTTTGCAGTCACTTAGGGTGGGAAGTAGGTTTACTTGGGGATGTACAGTGCGGGAATGGGAGGAAGCCATCTTAAATTTCCGGGGCCAAAAGTAATGGAGAAAAAGGATTTATTTCTTCTGCACAATTCTCTAAGATTCCTACTTTTCTAAGGCTAGATAGTATTTAGGTCAGAAGTGAGTTAATTCTTAAGCATGCAGCATAATTTACGTATCCACATAATCGACTTGTAACCTGGAGTCAATGGGTCATTCTCCGACCTCTGTTTCACCAAATGAAAGCAAGTCTGATGCAGTTTTGGACTGGGTTTGTGATTTCTTACATTTTAACATTCTGGCTGAACAAAACCCACCTTTTGCTGTGGCTTAAAATAACTACCTTGGGATTAGATTGTGGGCTAAAGAGGTAGCGGCAATGCTGACAAGATCCTTTCCAAGTGAAAGCAGACAAGAACACAGTTTTGCCTAAAGGGCTTTCAACTATTTAGTCTACTTTGCAGCTCACTGAATGATGTAAATACTTTCTCCACAATGATTCTGGATTGTCAACAGGAGGCATTAATTTACTAACCCAAGCATACAGCTAAATGAATCTTAAGAAATTGCATTAAATAGGAAATCCATTCATTTGCAAGATATTTTACCGATGCCATTGGTAACTAATCTTCTACTGAGGCACAGTGGATAGGCCCCCCGGTAGCAGCAGGGATACTGAGGAACAGATTGGGAGGCAGATTTTGGAAGGATGCAAAAATAACAGGGTTGTTATCATGGGAGAATTCAACTTCCCAGATTTGATTGGCACCTGCTTAGTGCCAAAGGTTTAGATGGGTCAGAGTTTGCTAAGTGTGTCCAGGATGGATTCCTGTCACAGTATGTTGACAGACCGACTAAAGGGAATGCCACATTAGATCTAGTATTAGGTAATGAACCAGGTCAGGTGACAGATCTCTTGGTGGGTGGTCATTTGGGGGACAGTGACCACTGTTCCATAACCTTCAGCAATGTCATTGACAAGGATAGGAGCAAAGAGGACAGAAAGATATTTAATTGGGGAAAGGCAAATTATGAGGCTATAAGGCTAGAACTTGGAAGTGTAAACTGGGATGACATTTTGAAGGGAAATGTACTATGGAGATGTGGTCGATGTTCAGGGATCTCTTGCAGGATATTAGGGATAAATTTATCCCGGTGAGGCAGAGAAAGAATGGCAGAGTGGAGGAACCATGGGTGACAAGAGAGGTGGAACAACTAGTATGGAAGAAGAAGGCAGCATACATAAGGTGTAAGCAGCAAGGATCAGATAGGGCTCATGAGGAATATAGAGTAACAAGGAAGGAACTTAAGAAGAGGCTGAGGAGAGCAAGAAGGGGACATGAAAAGGCTTTGGCGAGTAGGGTTAAGGAGAATCCTAAGGCTTTTTTCTTGTACATGAAGAGCAGAAGGATGACAAGAGTAAAGGTAGGTCTGATTAGAGGGCAAAGGTGGGAAGATGTGTCTGGAAGCTGTGGAAGTGGGTGAGTTCTCAATGAATACTTCTCCTCAGTATTCAACAAGGAGAGGGGTCTTGATGATGCTGAGGGACAGTATTGGTAAGGCTAATGTTCTAGAGCATGTAGATATCAAGAGACAGGATGTGTTGGAGCTGCGAGAAAAATATTAGGACAGATAAGTCCCAGGGCCTGACAGAATATTCCCCAGGCTGCTTCGTGAGGTCGAGGGAGGAGATTGTTGAACCATTGGCTAGGATATTTGAGTCCCTCGTTGTTACAGGAATGGTACCTGAGGATTGGAGGGTGGCAAATGTTGTCCTCTTATTCAAAAAAGGTAGGTAGGGATAGTCCAGGGAATTACAGACCAGTGAGCCTTACATCTGTAGTGGGCAAGCTGAGGTAAGGATTCTAAGAGATAGGATCTATGAGCATTTAGAGAATCATGGACTAATTAGGGATAGCAGCATGGCTATGTGAAGGGAAGATCTTGCCTCAAAAGCCTGATAGGGTTTCTTTGAGGAGGTGACCAGGAAGACTGATGAGGGTAGTGCAGTGGATGTGGTCGACATGGATTTTAGTAAGGTGTTTGACAAGGTCCCACATGATAGGCTTCTTCAGAAGGTCAGAGGGCAAGGGATCCAGGGAGGCTTGGCAGTGTGGATTCAGAATTGGCTTGCCTGTAGAAAGCAGAGGGTTGTGGTGGAGGGAGTGCATTCAGATTGGAGGGCTGTAACTAGTGGTGTCCCACAGGGATCGGTTCTGGGACCTCCACTTTTCGTGATATTTATTAATGACTTGGATGAGGGGGTGGAAGGCTGGGTTAGCAAGTTTGCAGATGACACAAAGGTTGGTGGTGTTGTGGATAGTGTGGAGGGCTGTTGAAGCTTACAGAGGGATATGATAGGATGCAGAGCTTGGCTGAGGAGCGGCAAATGGAGTTCAATCCGGAGAAGTGTGAGGTGGTACACTTTGGAACGACTAACTCCAAGGCGGAGTACAAGGTTAATGGCAGGATTCTGGGGAGTGTGGAGGAGCAGAAGGATCTGGGGATCCATATCCACAGAGCCCTGAAAGTTGCCTCACAGATGGATAGGGCAGTTAAGAAAGCTTATGGGATGTTAGTTTTCATAAATCGTGGGATCGAGTTTAAGAGCCGTGAGGTAATGATGCAGCTCTACAAAACTCTGGTTAGACCGTACTTGGAGTATTGTGTCCAATTCTGGTCGCCTCATTATAGGAAGGATGTGGAAGCTTTGGAAAGGGTGCAGAGGAAATTTACCAGGATGCTGCCTGGATTGGAGAGTATGGATTTATGAGGAGAGACTAAAGGAGCTAGGGCTTTACTCATTGGAGAGAAGGAGGCATGAGGGGAGACATGATAGACGTACACAAAATATTAAGAGGAATAGATAGAGTGGACAGCCAGCACCTCTTTCCCAGGGCACCAGTACAAGAGGGCATGGCTTTAAGGTAATGGGGGGGAAGTTCAAAGGAGATATCAGAGGGAGGTTTTTCACCCAGAGAGTAGTTGGGGCATTGAATGTGCTGCCTGGGGTGGTGGTGGAGGCTGATACATTGGTCAAATTCAAGAGTTTGTTAGATAAGCATATGGAGGAACTTAAAATAGAGGGATATGTGGGAGGAAGGGGTTGGATAGTCTGAGGTGCAGTTTAAAGGTCGACACAACATGGTGGGCTGAAAGGCCTGTATTGTGCTGTATTGTTCTATGGTTCTATGGTTTAACACTCAGAAGCACAAACAGGAAACAATAACGTTGACCATGCAATGGAAACTAATCAAGATGATTCCAGATTGTATTGTGGAGGGTCGTGGCTGTCACATGACAGCACTGCCCACTACCTGGTCGGAAGATACACCACTGCCAATCAAGTTTTGACCCCGCCCTACCCATCAGTGCACACCTGACCATTGGTCACTTTAAGTACCTTTGTATTTGGCCTTGGGCCATTGGCCTTTGTAATTGATTAGTCCTTGCTGGCACTGAGCCATTGCCCCCCTGTAAATTACCTGGGATGGAACCCCCCAGCTCTCCAGCATTATAAAGGGCGCCACGTGTGCTCAGCTCTCTCTCTTTTGCCATCTTCGAGGGACCACCCTGCTTCACTCCAGGCCGAGTACCGTGGAACGGCACTGGTGAAACCATTGGTGAGGTGTGCACTGTTAAAGGGTTGGGAGCATTTTAGTTAGTGTCCCTAGAAGCAGAGAGCCATGCCTGCACTGAGTCAAGGGGTGGCGGGTATTGTATTGTTTTTCCCTGATTGTATGTGCCTAGTTCATTGTGTTTGTGTGTGTGTATTTTATCCCCAGTGCGATTTTCCCATGCTCGCTATAAACTGTGTGCACATGTGTGTAATTCCCATTACTATTTTCTCATGCTCGTCTTTTGTAAATAAAATCATTTACTGCCAGACTCTGTTCAGCGTCCTTGCTTTTGAGACCCATTGAATCTGTTTTCTTGCTCACAACACAGTTCCATCGTTTGAGGCTGGAAGTCATCTTTGTACCGTTCAACGATTGAGCAAACACCAATAGCCAGGTGATGATAGAAGCAGTATAAGCAGTAAATAATGAGATAGTATCAGGGAAAGATGAAGGAAAGGACCAAGACAAGGAGATTTGGTAACCAAGAGATTCTCTGATTGATGGACACAATCTGAAGAATCTTTTTTAATGTATTTCATATCACACAATTAAATTAGTTACATAGTTCTGCCATTCATGAAGTCATATTGAAATCTAAAAAATAGTCAACTGCTGTGAAGTAATAGTTTCTATGTGGACATTCAGGGATTATGATTCTGCTGTTTTAGTTTAATTGCTTTTAACTCTGGTCCAGGTCATTTTGCCTCAATATGTCAGAAATTAAATTAAAACTGACAAATAAGTATGTAACTAAAATTATGTATTCATGTAATCATGCTTGGTTTGGGTGCTTAGTATTCCACACTAGTACCAAGCACCCTGACATGAATACATGGGTCCAATCATTCTTGGCCTCCTTCTCTTGGCGAAGTGTAGCAATGCCTCAGTAGCAACTGTACCTCAGGTAGCTCTCTGCTGAAGACCCATACCTTGATAGTCCTCGGCATGAGGCAAGGCTGGGACAGAACCTCACCTCCCGTCAAGGTCTAAGATTTTGCAGGAGTTTTCTTATGTGTGATATACAAAGGCACTTAAATATTAAAATAGCTTTAACTAATTTAAAAAAATAATGAAAATTAACCATAGAATCATTAAAGATTTACAATGCAGTAGAAAGTCAATCAATCCATTGTATCCATGCTGGTTGTACAAATTACCCAACCTAATCCCATTTTCCATTACTTGATTCACAGCCCAGAAAGATGTGGCTCTTCAAGTACACATCCAAGTAGCTTTAAAACTACTTTTAAAAAACATCACCACTTTTAAAACTTTGCATATGAGTAAAGGCAGACTCGATTGTTTTTCTTCAAAAAGTTGCCCTGCCTTCCAAATTCTCTCACTAATTTCTGCCTCCCATTTTAAGTTCTGCTTTTTGTCCTTCTGAAACATTGCATAACTTCCCATTTCCTCGCAAAACTAATAGAATATGTTAAAAACAAAATCAAAATCATTAAAGTTAAAAAAGAGTAAAAATTAAAAAATGTATTTTCTCTTTAAACTCTCCTGGTCCATAATTCCTGCACAAATGAAAAGGAATTCCAATCTTCTGCTTAGGGAATCACAGACCTTGCATGAAATTTTAACACATTTGACTTTCAAAGTCAAAGTTGAATTTATTGTCATATGCACAAGTACATGTATGCACAGGTACAATGAAAAACTTACTTGCAGCAGCATCACAGGCACGTAGCATCAGATGCACAACATTCACAAGAAAAACAAATTAAACATAAATTATGCATTTTTTTACGAGAAAGAATACAATTAGAACAAAACAAAACAAAGACCTTGTTGTGCAAAGTGGTTTAATTGGTCTAAGTGTTGCTCTATTGAGGTAGTGATTAGGGTTATGCAGGTTGGTTCAAGAACCGAAGGGAAGTAATTGTTCTTGAACCTGGTGGTGTGAGACTTCAGCCTTCTGCACCTTCTGCCCAATAGCGGCTATGAGAAGATGGCATGGCCTGGATGATAGATGTTGCCTTCTTGAGGCAGCGCCTCATGTAGATACTTTCGATGATGGAGAGGGATGCTCCTGTGATGCATTGGGCTGAGTCCACTACTCTCTGCAGCTTCTTACATCCCTGCATATTCAAATTGCTGTACCAGACCATGATGCAACCAGTCAGAATACCTTCAACCTGTGACTGGGCTGTGTTGGTCTGGGATTTATATAACCTTAAGCAGGTGAACCATTGGCAGTTCCTTTTGGAACTATCAGCTGCTGCCATCTAAATTCAGTCCAAATGTCAGTAAGGGTGAACAAGCTGCCATCTCTTCCATAAATAATAAAAGCAGAAAATGCTGGAAATACTTAGCAGGTCAGTCAACAAGTGTGGAGAGGGAAACAGAGTCAATATTTCAGGTCATTGACCCTTCATCAAAACTATTTCAGATTTCCAGCATCTGCAGATGTTTTACTTTTCCCTATCTCATTTATGTTTAGCATACTGTAAAGAAATACGTGCACAAATAATCATAGCTGTGAGACCTTGAAACTATACCATGGATACACACAAAAAAAATGTCCAAAGAGATTAATTCCTAATCTTTAAATGAACCACCAATCCACAATCAGTTAATACTATACAGTATATTGTTTCTGATTAATACACTGAAGCAATTCTGCCAGACGAGAACAGAAAATTATGGAAAATGAAAGCCTGCTATGTGTATGTAAAATGCAGGCATCTCTCTGCATCTTGTAAAAGGAAGAGAATTCCATAGAGGGTGTTTATTGCTGTACAGAAAGAACTTTTTTCACAAAACTGCTCCTGCCACGAACTTTTAACAAGTAGTGTGACAGAAGTGGATTTTCTGCTGTGGCTGTGGGTACATTACAGTGGTGTTGTCAAAGTCCAAGGAAGTTCGTAACCATAGTGTTAGACTGCATTAGTCCCTGCTGTTCAACTCTGTAAACATCTCATCAAAGAGCCACAGATCCATACATGAATGTAATACAGGAAAAATATATTTTCTGTACCAACATGGCTTGTGCCAACAGTTTGCTGGAAAAATCTAAAACTAATTGTAATGTCCTGCTCACTACTAAGAACCTTCATCTGTTGTTATGATTTCTGTCAGCATCATTTCCTATTCTAAAATCATTATCCAAATAAATGAATATTTCCTGATCCACCTCTTAACAAAGTGATAATTTTAAATTGATCACCTTATTGGTGGCTTTCCAATGGAAGATATAACCTTTCCTAGTCCAATCTATCAATGCTAACCTTATTCAGATTTCACATAACTGCTTTCATTTATAAACTACAGAATGATCTTTGGCCTACTGTTGTTGCCCAGAAATACAGCAGAGCATCAAAAGGGACCTTGAAGCAATGGTATGGAGGGAAACAATATCTGTTTTGTTCATGGACCTCTCTGCAGAAGGCCCAAGCCAGTGTGTTTTTTATAATAGGCTTTAAATGAGCAAACACACACAAAGGCATTCCTCAAGGTAGTTCAGCAGGCTGTAGCTTGTGTAGGGTTGCAGTGAGTGGTGGGGCAGAGTGAATAGGGAGGATTTAGCCTGAGCTTTGATGTGATGGAGGATCAGGGGAAGAGGCATCTGTGGTTGGGAGAAGGATGGAAGGGTTTTGACCAACCGTCAGATGGTGATGGTGGCTGGAGGTTGTCAGAGACGCCATTATGTGGTGATTATGTGTTAGATGTTGCCAATATCGAGCTGGGGTACAGGAGGAGGGAATGTCATATGTGTGAGTAGGCAGTGAGGGGCTGATAGTTGAGAACAGCAAGCCAAATAAAGAGAACCTACATGCAAGTAGGCTGTTGCCATGGACTCCTCAGCGGTAGACCAGATAAAGATTGTTGACTTTATTCTCTGATTAAGCCCTACTTCATTGTTCATGGCCCATACAGTTTCATGTCACTACATTTGTCCAAGCAGTCTCTGTGCATTTGCACATTGTATTCTTGGAGGACCCAGGTCAAATATCTCAGATGTGCACATTCCATGCACAGAATGAACATAGTTTGGTTGAGCAACTGGTGTTTAATTAAAATTAATCAGTGTAGTGTACAGAAATGTCATGTCACACATTTCAAAGCTCTTTTTATTCTTGGAATTATCTATCTGAGCATTCTATACCTCCACAACTTACAGCCTTCTCACTGAAACTGTACTTCCGGTAATGCTCTTCCTCTTAAAATATATTCCTTCCACTCTCTCTGCATTAAACTGCCACAGCTAACATCTTGCCCATTCCACTAAACTAACCGTATTCTGCTTTTACAATTTTAAAGTCTTTTGCACTCCTAAGTGGCACTCCAGCCACCATCAACTATATGCTTTGAGAGCAAAAGCAGATTTAGTAGATTGCTGGAGTATACAAATATCAATCTTATTTTCCTTTCTTGATTGGAGATATTACATTGGTCATGCTCCATCTTCAGATGCAACTTGTACTTCTAAAGAGGTTTGGAAATCTGTTGTCAGACCTCTTTCCTCTTTATGATCATTTTCATTCCATCAGGTAATGTATCCACATCAAATTCAGCTGAATTTTTCAAACGTATATTTTTCAGCTGTATTAGATAAGTCTTCTCTCATATACCCATGAACTGTCTTCCATCATCGACGTTAATGACTGAGGTGAAATACTTATTCACCTTCTCTGTCATTCCTGCACACAAGAACTCTACAACACGGCAGTTTAGGACTTTGGAGGTGCTGGAGTGGTAGATTTTTTGGTCTATTGGATTTAGTTTATTAATATTCCGACACATTTTTAATTCAGTTTCCTTTTAAAAGATATCACACAGTAACATTTCAACGAATACAGTAAGTTTTAAGGGAGCACACAAAATAGGCACGTTTCAAAGGAGAACAATAGCCAAAAGCCAAGGTGAGTTTATAGGAAGAACTGGGACAAAAGCCCTGGTGAATGGATGGGGAACACGGGTACCAGTGACCCTGTAAGTGGACGCAGAACGAGGCGACCAAGGATCCGGAGAGTGGATAGGAAGCACAGAAGTGGAGCCCTGCTCAGTGGCTAGGGAGTGCGGGAACCACGGCCCTGGTGAGTGGAGGGAGCATAGCAAATGGGGCTCGGTGGGTGGAAAGGTGTGTGGGAACTGGGGTCCTAGCATGTGAAAACACAAACATTATGCGGTGAGCCAGGCGTCAAACCATCGGGAGTTCTGAATGGTCTGTAAGCAGATTATCCGAGTTTCATGCATCAACATTTGAAGTTTCTCTTCCATCAGGCCCTCAGTTTTGTTGAAGTTTTTATTCCCTACAATATATCTCAATGCAATTTTTGACCTTCTTCATCCCTTTGATGGAGAATCATCTGAGTGGTGACAAGGGCCAGCAGTTTTAATCTTTCAGTCAATGAAAATCTAAAATCTGCAGATGCTGAAAATCTGCTGAAGGGTCTTCAACCTGAAATATTAGCTGATGCTCTTTCCACAGATGCTGACTGACCTCCTGAATGTTTTCTAATTTTATTTCAGCTTTTGAGAATCTGCAGTTTTAATCTTTCCTTTTGCATCATATTACTCCATTCATTTCCTTTTTAATATATTCTCAAGGCTACATTTCAATGAAACATTGACTCTCTTTCTCTCTCCACAGATGCCACCTGACCTGTCCTGCTGAATGTTTCTATTATTTTCTGCTTTTGTCCATCCCCCATGTACTGAGGGGGCCGGCAAAACATAGGAATAGGACTCCTCATTCTACAGTACTTCTCCTTCAATTATTTCAACTTCTGCTTTCTGATTCTTCCTGTTTCAGATCACCCATGGCTGAATCCCTCACCCGTTCCTCTATCCACTCTAAACTTCATTAATCCAATAGTCTTCTGTCTGCCAGTCCAACTCCCATTTCCACCCTGCAATAATCTGAGTGCTGATGAAATTCTATTGCCCATGTCCTAAACCACATCAACGCTCACTGATTTAACACAGAACATAGAACATTACAACACAGTACAGGCCCTTTGGCCCACGATGTTGTGCCGACATTTTATCCTGCTCTAAGATCTATCTAACCCTTCCCTCCCACATAGCCCTCCATTTTTCTATAATTCATCTTAATATTATCTTTTTATGTTAACTTTTGATCTAACAACATACCAATTTAAAAATTCTCTGTTTTGCTTTCAAATTCCCATTTGCATCAACCTTCTTCCATCTTCTTCGATCTCTGCACAAGCTTTTGGTTATCTGTCCTAATATATGTGGTTGAGTATGAATTATATTTGATTGTGCTCTTGTGAAGCACCTTTGAAAGTTTTACCACATTAAAGCAGCTAATTAAATGTGGGTTGTTATTGACATTCATGAACAATGCTGTTAGATAGTAGTCTTGAAGATATTGAGGCCTCAAGATCACTGACGGCCTTTCATTCTGTTTCTTCCTGCTGATCCTTGGTGCGATCTTTCGCTAGGAGTCTAGCTCCCAACACATTAGCGTGGCCCGCTGTAGCAAAGTACTTCTCTGAGCATAAAGTAGCTGACTGTGATGACAGAATTACTTTGACAGCTGCTGAGTTCCTGCCCCCAGCTGCTACCAAAGCTTGGTGGCTGTCACTGTTATTGAATGCTTGTGAATGTCTTTGACATATTAGTAAAAGGAGCTGTTTACACACAGTCTGGTTTAGAGTGTCCAGATTGTTTCCTTCTGCCTTTTCCTCATTCTCTACTCATTAACTGTTTACAGTAAAACACCAAAATCCGCTGTCAAGCTATCCGTAAATCCCAATGGTTTGGTAGTTGGCTCAGGGACCCCAGTTCCCATGATCTCTTTCCACTCACCAGGGCTCTGCTTCCTCCCTTTCAAATTATCAGGATCCCAGATCCAATGCTCCCTTTCAATTTACCTGATTCACTGGAAAATTTATTATTGTACCTTGTAACGTCGAACAATTTTGAATTGAAAGAACATTGAAATATTGACAGAAATAACATTGAGCGGTCCAGTAAGTCTGCCAAGCCATCACCACTAAAGTCCTGAGCATGCCGGATTTTGGAGTTTTACTCTAGCCAGTGAAAAAGATTGTGCCTGTAAAGGAAGTAATGTTGGGTTACACACAGCTGATATTCTCCTCAAGGCTTACTGCAGGTCTCCTCCAGGGCAGTCAAAGCAGCAGAGGTGTCATTTACCCACTGCCCTGTGCAATAATGCAATGAATGAACCAATCATCACCCATTGCAGCCTAGTGGAGACCTCTTGGCCTCCAATGTAGCTGGTACTGCAAACTGTTGGATGGTGACTGTAACCAGATGACAGTGAGGGACCTGCATAAAAAGCTGCCTACGATCACACATTGGCTTAATGTTGAATCTCCTTGGTGGTAAAACATTTTAAAGTTACAAAGGTCAAAGCAAAATGGAGTGCCTGCAGCCAATGGCACCTCCACCATGGCTCAGCCTGCAATCCAGGCAGAGCCATGTGCTCATTCCATTTCAATCCTCTCAGGCTAGAACAAATGAAAAATAATCAGGTCTTCTTGAACAACTGTGGAATTTTGCAATTACCATCCATCTTTGAGATGGAAGTTCTCTGCCACATAAGAATTCCTGGTTCCAGTCATCTTGACAACCATAGGTTCACTCTACTCTGAGGCTGCAGAAGTGGTTGGACCATGTGAAAGATTTCAATGAAAATGTTCTTAATAAAGTATAGATGTCTCAAACATTGTTCACTCGTTGATTTGCTCCCTGAATATCCTGAATTACTGTGGGCACCTTGACTCCCACTGGCAATGCAACGTTAACTCTTCTTTGAAGATGTAGTTGTGTCTGGAACATATTCATTTTGTGCGTAGACATCTCACTCAGGTTCAGCAAAGGGAATTGGTTTTTAAACTTGCAAGGCAATGTGGCCTCCAGGTGAGAGCTCTTTTCCCTCTGCCCTCTATCCCTCTTCCAAACATTTATCCTGCATTGATCATTCTCCCACTCAACAGGCATTCCAAAACTATTAATGTTCATGTGTCCCAGTGCAGCTAATATAAGTAAAAACCTATGTGTCAGGATAAAATCCTTCACCATCTTTCATACCAGTTCCATGTAGAATTTAGCAATTCCAGAAAGAAACAGACTTGTCAAATCAGAGCAACTGCTGGTAGATGTCATTCAGCAACTCACCTGAACATTGTTGATGTTCCCCTTACAAAGCTCCTGCTGGGACATCCTTCCGACTGCTGACTGTATGTTTGTGCTCCAAAATGGTACTGCTGGTGTTAAATCAGCCTTGCATCCTGATTGATGTCACAATCTGCTTACTCTGGCAGACACGAGCTGCACATGCCCAAAAATCCCTGCCAATTTGCCATCTGGTGTTATTCACACCTAAAATGTGCATGAATCAGTTGGACACCATTTAGGAATCAAAACGGAATGCACATTACCCAAAAAACAGCAATATTTTGTGTCATGTCTTTTATTTCTGACTTCCTGAGCTTCTTTAAGGCTTTAACTTCTCTCAGTTCACAAAACTGACAGACTAGCCCTGCATACTGGTTGTTTTTAAAAGCCTGTCACAATTTGTCATTCTATTCATACCAAAGAGATCAAAGAACTTTCCAACTTAATTGCTGTGTGGTTCTCTTTGATCACCTGGACAAGCTAATGCTACCTCTGAGACAAACTGTCACTTGAGGGTCTATTTAACATGTTAAAAACCCCATCCAACAATGCACCTGAGCATTGCTTTCTGACTTTCTCATCAGAAATCTGCCTGACAGATGACTGTGCTGAACTTTCTATCCATTTGGCCTTGGGAGATTGAATTGGGGTAATTAAACGTTGACACATCCTTTCTTCTAGCCTTGAATGGACAGTGAGACTGCAGATTTCAGGCTGTAAATTCCCCAAGACAATCAATCTGGAAGTAAACCAGTTCAGACCCAATCAATCCGATCTAATGTTATTTTATTTCAAACCATTTCAATCAATTGCCTTCTATCTAATCCCTGTTAATCCAATCTAATCCCTTCCATCAATCCAATACACAGCCATTCCAATCAAATATCAATCCATACCACTGCACGTCACTCCAGTGAATGCAATTACAGTTCATCCAATCTTACCCAAATCCATTCCATCCAGATTCATCCCACCCATTCCATTTCATTCCACTCTTGCCAATCCAATCTGATACAATTCAATCCCATCCTGTCCCCAATCTATCCAGTCTTTCACAATCTATTCCAATTCGATCCAAACCCAAACAATGCCAACAAGTTCTATCCACTTCAATTCAACTTGTATTGTCTTGTAAATTCACTTCCAGGATTTGGTTTCATGAAATGAAAAGAATAACATATCAATGTATGAAAATCTGATGAAAGGAGGTAAAGATCACAGCCTGGTATGGAGCCTCCAATGGAGGCTGCAGAGGGTTATAGACTCAGCCAGCTCCATCATGGAAATAACCCTCCCCACCATCAAGGACGTCTTCAAGAGGTGGTGCCTCAAGAAGGCAGCATCTATCATTAAGGACCCTCACCATCTGGGACACGGCCTCTTCTCATTACTACCATCAGGGAGGAGGTACAGGAGCCTAAAGACCCAAATTCAACGATTCAGGGACACCTTCTTCCCCTCTGCCATCAGATTTCTGACCAATCCATGAACCCATGAACACTACCTCATTGTTCATTTTTTTTGCACTATTTGTTTATTCAAACAACAAATTTCACATCATATATTAGTGATAATAAATCTGATTCTGATGTATTATTTCTAAATGATATTCAGAAACCTACACACCTAAATCACTTCATTACCAACCGCAGTTGAACTCCTTTTAACCCTACGAAAATATAGCACCTCTCTTCCATCTTTATGAAAATCATGTGGTATTTAATTGGCCATTCCAGAGGTTTATTAATTTTTTTGTAGTCTTCCTCCTTAGTAATTAAATTACTGGGTTTGGAGTCATCTGTGAATTTTGGTATGGTACTTCTGGTGTCAAAATCCAAATTATTCATTTGCATTTTATTTCAATATCACATGAGATTTTAAAACTATGAAAAGCCCAAATGTGCACAAGATTACCATATGCCTGGTATCCATCTATTTATATTGAAAAATATATGTATGGATTTTAAGCAATTTACATAGAAAACATCATGTGTAAACCATTTAACATCCGTCAGCAGAGACATCAGATGAAACAAGCAGTCTGTCTTGTCAAGATAGTATTACTGAAGGTAACTGAATGTTGCCGTGTCCTTTATATTGGAGAGGGAAATCTCAAGCTGCTTAAGACATTCAGCTGTGCCTTGTATTTTAATGAGATCTCTGTCCCCTGTTCCAACATAAAAAATGCCAAAATATTTACAGGAAATAGGCTTCCTAACGCCCAATATACAAGGTGATTTGTGTTCAGGTTTTCCTTTTTTTTGCCTGCAAGCCAAGTATTGCAAAGGTAAACAAGTAACCAACGTCAGGGATGAAGAAATAAATGGAACAGTCAGTGCAGAATCAGGCTGTGAAAAATAACTGCAATTTTTACTTTTATCTTAGCAAAATTATTAAGAGCGATTTATGTTGAAATGTTCCAATTAAATGTAAAAGTAATTAGCTAAGTTCACACGCATTAGGAAATCACAAATGATGTTTTAGGAAATATGGAAATGTCAGATTTTTGCATGAGCTTACGGTGTTGTGTGCTAAAATATATCACCTTTGGAATCAAAAGTGATAATTTTGGAAAAGTTTCCCTCTGTTGAAATTTTTGTCACTGCAAGAAAAATGAATACTATTGGACTCATTATAAATCCCAATGACCAATTACTGGTGAGATATTACAAATTTCAAATGTTCGAGCTCACATTAGAAAACCTGTGATACATGATTAATCTGACTGGACACACAAAAATGCTTGTGCTCTCGTCTCATTATCCAGATTTCAGAGTCCAGTCAGCGTTACCATGCTATGGCTGTCTCTGTGCGTATCCCTAGGGCCCACTTTATGAGCGCCTAACCCCAATTAAAGCTGGCGGGTGCTGATTAAAGTTATGCCTGCAGCACTGAAAGGAAGGAGTTCATTCCCACTGGTGGTAGCAGTTATTCCATATGTTTCACAGGGATTGTGATGCACAATTGACCTTCATCCATTCAATCTGGTCCTGAGAGCATCACAAATTTATGCTGCTTGCATATTGAAATAATTCAAACCATTGTCCAGTGGAAAGCCATGCTGTTCATTAGCTTACAGCCTCTCCAAGGGAACTAATTGCTGGCACTGATTATTGAAGTTCAAAACCTCAAATCTATCCCACTTCACCCCATCCCTGTGAATCCAATCACATCTCGTCCAAGCTGTAACAACTGGCACTCTGGAATTGAAGCTGAAATGGGGCATCTCTTCTGTTTCACAAGATGGTAACTTAAGCCAGGCCTTCACCAGACACTTGTGTATTTTTTTTCATTTTGCGCCCTGCATAATTTCTGACTGTTCAGCTCCTGGCAGGAAGATTTTGAAGAATAAGATGTTCTATCTTTGAACCTACACATTCCTCAAATGATGCCATTAAAAGTGAAGAGCAGTTTGGAGGAGAAATTAGCACATGCGATTAGCCCAGCTGAAGTGGTCTATAACAAGGACTGAGGAAATCTAGCCCATGTGCTAGATCCCCGAAGACCATGGTCAATTAAGTGTTCTACTCCAGAGCACTCAGGTGAGGGCTTCAATGGAGCAGCCTACCGAACAAGAGTGTGGGCATGCACATCAAGTTGCTTGGCCATTATAAAGGCCTGCCTGAAGCCCTAGACAAAACATCCAAAAGGTTGTGGGGATTTATCTCACTTAAGGCTCAGAGGCTATGCTTACCAGCATGAAGCGGAAGTCAGCCATTATGACAACATTTCTAGAGCCAATTATGCTGCAAACTGTGATGACTATGTCACTATTTCTCAAGCAACACCAATAAAAATTAACCCATGCATGGGTGCTCAATAGAAACTCTGTCTTCAGACTGCTACCATTATGAATCTGGATTCCAATATTCAAAGGGCTCGAAGGTGTCAATCCCATAGTTGGCTTTCCATTAAATATTCAGAATGCTGTGGCATACACTCATGAATGAAACTGATTTCGTGGAGTATAAGTCGGCTATCCTTCTCCCATGGTAACAATGATTGAGATCTCATGGCGACCCATTGTTGCTCATAAACCTGCTAATTTGTACTGCAACCTGTCATGGCAAGAAAGTGCATTCTAAAGGTGAGCCAGTGAGGCCTAGAGTTCCTTGGTGTCACCTACACCTAGCATCTTCATTGCAAGGGAGCAGACTGCAATAAACTTAGATCAGCCCCTGAGATATCACCATGTAAATGTCATAGGACAGAGGAAGACAACTGAAGTCAGGCATCAAGGATATGTCATTCTGCTCTTCATTTCACAACTCCTACATTCTTTTGTCTGTGTTTTCTTGTCCACGTTCACACTCTGTGATTGCACCCATTTACTCACTGACCAGAAAACCTTGCTTACAGCTTATCCCCATGGTCACCCCAGTTTTCCTCTATCAGAGACATCTACCATCCCCAACTCTCACTGTGGGTTAACAAGCTTCTTTTGTCCCCTTCCCATTTCTGAGGGCCTCCGACCTGAAACGTTAACTCTGCTTCTCTTCCCACCGATGCAGCTGACAGCTGAGTATTTCCAGCATTTTCTGGTTTTGGTTTAGATTTTCCCAGCCCCTGCAGTTTCTTTAATTTCCATTGTTGTTTTCATGGCTTGTGCTCTGAGATGATTAGCCACATAAGCAGAGTTGTACAAGATATTGTTGCTAAGGGGATTCTCATCACTTTTTACTCTTGATTAATCAGCAAAATGGCATTGTTGTCTGATCCAACATGTAATGATCATTGAGAAAGTGATGAGAATCATCCTACTTGACAACCTGCTGTTGCTTATGCTGAAAGATCCCATTACAGGGCTATTAGCTGGCCTTCCAGAATTGAGCCCATTGGAAAGGTGATGTATTCCCGAGACAAGATAGTGCAGGGGGCAGAGTACTTGTGCTTTTCCTTTTCCATGTGCTGCAGAGAAAGCCTTGCCAAGCACCAGCCATAGAACCATAGAACATAGAACCATAGAACCATAGAACCATAGAACAATAAAGCACCATACAGGCCTTTTGGCCCACCATGTTGTGCCGCCCTTCAAACCACACCTAAGACTATCTAACCCCTTCCTCTCACATATCCCCCTAACTTAAATTCCTCCATATGCTTATCTAACAATCTCTTGAACTTGTCCAATGTATCAGCCTCCACCACCACCCCAGGCAGCGCATTCCATGCCCCAACCACTCTCTGGGTGAAAAACCTCCCTCTGACATCTCCCTTGAACTTCCCACCCAATACCTTAAAGCCATGTCCTCTTGCTTTGAGCATTGGCACCCTGGCGGTCCACTCTATTTATTCCTCTCAACAGCCATCCAATTTGGAAATAGCACATGCCAGAAAGCCATGAATGTTCACTTTTATCAAACAGCACTAACAGTTTCATTACTAATCTCAACTAACCTCCACCCTGCAGATATTTGCTTTTGTTTGTATGCCTTAACTCTATATTTCCTTAAAAAAATAGTAAAATCTACCAGTTCTGATGAATGATTATTGACCTGATTTTTTTTTCCTTCTTTGTACAGATTTTGCCTGAACTGCCCTTCCTGCACTTTCTCTTTCTATTTGAGATTTCCAGCATCCACACCTTGTCATGTCTAATACGTTAACAGGAATTGTTAGTCTATAAAAATGTGCTAAATGTTATGCTAAACAATCAATGAAGATACACTGCAGACACTATGAGGTCCTTCAAGTGAAAATATGTGAAAGCAGTCGACATAAAGTAGCTCTGCTACAATCAGCTATCATCAGCTTTTTTCAGTCTTTCTTTTTCACCACAAGCTCAACTATTGGTATGGATGAATTCCTTCACATTTGAAGATTCGGTGAGTAGAAGTATACAAAATAAATTATCCATTCAATCAATTTTGAAACAATTTACTAATTTGGAAAAATACTTATCAAAGCCCTCAGTACATAGAACATAGAGCAGTCAGCCCACAATGTCTGTGCTACCCATCATGCCATTTTAAACTGCACATCCACTTGCACATTATCTATATCCCTCCATTCCCTGTCTGTACATATGTCTCTCTAAATGCCTCTTAAATGCTGCTATTGTACCTGCTTCCACCACTTCCTCTGGCATTGCATTCCAGGCACTTACCACGCTCTGTGTAAAAACCCTGCATCGTGAATCTCCTTTAAAGTTTTCCCCTCATCTTAAAGCTGTGCTCCCTCGTATTTGACATTTCCACCCTGGAAAAAGACCCCGACTATTTACCTCATCTGTGCCTCTCATTATTTTATATACTTCCATCAGGTCACCCTTCAAGTCACCAATCCATCACTCCAGAGAAGGATCTCGACCCAAAATGTTGACTGTCAATTTCCCTCCATAGATACTGCGTGATCCGCTGAGTTCCTACAGCAGTTTGTGTACTGTTCCAAATTCCAGCACCCTGTAGTCTCTTGTTAATCCAAGTTTGTCCAACTTCTCCTTATAAACTAATGCTCTGTAATTAGCTAGGGCTTTACTCTTTGGAGAGAAGGAGGATGAGAGGAGACATGATAGAGGTGTACAAATATTAAAAGGAATAGATAAAGTGGATAGCCAACACCTCTTTTCCAGGGCACAAATGCTCAATACAAGAAGGCATGGCTTTAAAGTAATTGGTGGGAAGGTCAAGGGAGATATCAGAGGAAGGTTTTTTACCCAGAGGGTGGTTGGGGCATTTAATACGCTGCCTGGGGCGGTGGTGGAGGCAGGTACATGGATCAAATTCAAGAACTTACTAGATAGGCATATGGAGGAATTTGAAATAGAGGGATATGTGGGAGGAAGGGGTTAGATAGTATTAGGTGAGGTTTAAAGGTCAGCACAACATTGTGGGCCAAAGGGCCTGTGTTGTGCTGTACTGTTCTATGTTCTATGTTCTATGTTCCATGTTCTAATTCAGGCAACATCCTGTGAATCTCTTCTGCACCCATCAAGCCCTGGAGAACTACAATCTTAATATTCTTCAAGAGACCCAAGACCCCCACCTTCTTGATATCAACATGCCCTGGAATATCTGCCTACCCCTCCCTGATCTCTTTATCCTCCATGTCCTTCTCCTTGATGAATACTGATGAGAAGTGCTCGTTAAGTATCTCGTTCACTATCTCTGGCTCCAGGCATAAATTCCCTCCTTTGTCTTTGAGTGGTCCTACCCTCACCCTAGTTACCCTCTTGGTTTTATGCCAAGGATGTTTCATGGTCCCTTTTAGCCCTGCTTACTTTATACTCCTCAAGGACCTTGTCCAATTTCAGCTTCCTAACCCTTCTTTATGCTTCCTTTTTCTTTTTGACTGTATTTGCAACATCTCTTATCATCCAAGGTTCCCAAATCTTGCTATCATTTTCTTTCTTCCTCACAGGAACAGGTTAGTCCTGAATTCTAACCAGCTGACCTTTAAGGAACCTGCCACGTGTCAGATGTGGACCTACTTGATGACAGCCACTCCCAATCTACTCCCAGCTCCTCCCTACTACTGCTGTAATTAGACTTGGAACACAGATCCATAATTTCTTGAAAGTGGCATCACAGGTAGATGGGTCATAAAGAGAGCTTTTGGCATTTGGGCTTCATAAATCAGGATATTGAGTACAGGAGTCGGGATATTATGTTGAAGTTGTACAAGACATTGGTGAGGCCGAATTTAGAGTATCGTGTGCAGTTCTGGTACCTACCTACAGAAAGATATCAGTAAGCTTGAAAGAGTGCAGAGAGAAAATTTACAAGGATGTTGCTGGGACTTGAGGACCTGAGGTATAGGGAAAGGTTGAATAAGTTGGAGTGCAGGAGAATAAGGAGAGATCTTATAGAAGTATACAAAATTATGAGGGGTATAGATAAGGTGAATGCATGCAGGCTTTTTCCCCTCAGGATTGGTGAGACTAGAACTAGAGGACGTAGGTTTAGGGTGAAAGTTGAAATATTTAAGGGGAATCTGAGGGGAAACTTCCTCAATGAGAAGGTGGTGCAAGTGTGGAACCAGCTGCCAGTGAAAATGGTAGATGCAGGTTCAATTGTAACGTTTTAGAGAAGTTTAGATAGGTACATGGATGGGAGGGGTTTGGAGGGATATGGTCAGGGTGCAGGTAGATGGGACTAGGCAGAAGATCAGGTTGGCATGGACTAGATGGGCTAAAGGGACTGTTTCTGTGCTGTAGTGCTCTGTGACTCTATGACTCTCTGACTTCCCCAGTTCAGTACTTTCCCCTGAGGTCTAGTCTCATCTTTATGGAGGTATGATTACTATTCCCAAAATGCTGTCCCAATGAAACTCCAGTCACCTGGCCAGGTTCATTTCCCAATACAAGGTCTGGTATGGCCCCTTACCTGGTTGGATAATCTACATAGTGTGTCAAAAAACCCTCTGGATGCACCTCACAAACTCTGCCCCATCTAAACCTCTGGAATGAAGGGAATTCCAGTCAATATTGACAAATTAAAGTCACCCGCTACAACTACACTGTTGCTTTTACATCCTTCCAAAATCTGCCTACATATCTGTTCCTCCATCTCCTGCTGGCTATTGGGAAATCAGAAGTATAACATCATCGTTGTGATATATCTTCCTTATTCTTGAGCTCTAACCAAATGTCCTCTCTGGTATTGGTATTGGTTTATTATTGTCACATGGACTGAGGTACAGTGAAAAACTTGTCTTGTATACCATTTACAGAGATCAATTCATTACACAGTACATTGAGATAGTACAGAGAACATTGAGGTAATACTGGGTAAAAACAATAACAGAATATAGAGTGAAGTGCCACAGTTACAGGGAAGTGCATTGCAGGTCAACAATAAGGTTCAAGGTCACAACAAGGCAAACTGTGAGGTCAAGAGTCCATCTCATCATCTAAGGGAACCATTATCACAGTGGGATGGAAGCTGTCCTTGAGCCTGATGGTATGTGCCCTCAGGCTCCTGTATCTCCTTCCTGATGGGAGAGGGGAGGAGAGAGAATGACCCGCGTGGGTGGGTGGGGTCTTTGATTATACTGGCTGCTTCACCTAGGCAGCGAGAGGTATAGACAGCACTGGATGAGCCTTCCAGGATGTCCTCTCTATGTGGCACTGTGACATTCTCCCTAAACAGTAATGCAAATCCCCCATCTCTTTTACATCCCTCTCTATTGCGCATAAAACATCTGAACCCTGGAACATTGAGTGCCCTTCTCTCAACCAAGCCTCTCTAATGGCTACTATATCATAGTCCCATCTATTAATTCAGGTAAGTTCATCTGCCATACTTGTAATGCTCTTTGCATTGAAACAAATACACTTCAGTGCATCAGCCTCACTGTTTTCATTAACCTGGTCCTGCCTGTCCTTCCTTTCAGACTTACTTGACCTAACCTCTACCTTCCCTCAACCCCCCCCCCCACTTGCTGAGCTACTGCTCTGGTTCTCACCCCCATGCCACACTAGTTTAAACACACCCGAGTAGCACTGGCCAACTTCCCTATGAAGATATTGGTGCCCCTCTATTTTAGGTGCAACCTGTCCTTCTTGTACAGGTCCCACCTGCCCTGGAAGTGAGCCCAATGATCCATGTACTTGAAGCCCTCCTTCCTGCACCAGCTCCTTAGCCATGCATTCAATTATACTATCTTCCTATTTCCTGCCTCACTCACACATGGTACAATAATAACAGAAAGTATCATCAGTTGAATGTAAAAGAAATTGGATAAAGTAACTCCTGTATCTTGGATTGTGTGTATGTACAATATACTCTAGGATATTCCTTGTCAGTAGCCTTGGACCTAGAGCAAACGTATGTTTAATTGCTGCACCAAATTAAGTAAAGATGTATGCATGCAACTAATTATAAGAAATATTTGGTCTTGCTCTTCTCTGTAATAAACTGCCCTCCTAGCTTATTGTTGGTGCCTTTCTGTACTGCCAAATATCTCCATAAACCATAACAACATTACAGGAAATCTGGCTAAGAACCTCTCATCAGTGCCATCCACGACTGTGCCCAATTTTCCAGCCATTGACATTATTAGAGGAAGATCATGTGGAAATTGGTTTCAGCTTTTGATATGCATTGTTGCTTTGCTTCTGAGCACATAGGTAGGTGTCTATTTCAGGCTTTTCAAATATAAATTTTTGTTAAATAATGACTGTGCAAAACCATATCCAGGACATTGTTGCAATGCATTCCCTGATTCACAATTCTAAGATGTTCAAGAACTGCAAAAGTACTCACTCCTTTGATCAGATATCCAACTTTAGTGCTCAATAACCAGCTAAAAACTGCAGGTGTTGGAAATTTGATGAAAAGTCATTGACATTAAACATCTCCTCCGTGTTTTTTTCTCTCTACAGGTGCTGCCTGACATGTTGAATATTTCCAGCATTCTCTGTTGTAAGCCAGTGTCAGCAAATCAGGCTGATGCATGTTAAAACCCACTGCCCAAGGAGCATTCATGATGTCTTTATTTTAAGGCAAATTTTCTGTGCATGGGTTATTTCAAAGATGATTCCAAAAACACCAAGGTTATCTTCTTCAGATTTATTTTGATACTTTTGCACCAGCCACAAATATCAAGAAAATGCAGTTACCATAAGCTCCATGAAAACCCCAGGATGAGTGCTGAGTATATGTTAGAGGCAACACTTAAGATGCATTGAAGATTATAAAACTAACCTATAAAACAGTCCTGCTATAATCTGCCAAGACATAAATGGCATTTTAACAATTCTGTGTCATAGAGGGCGGCCTTGAGACTAGGAAAAAACAAGGCATTGACAGAAGTTATCCCTGCTCAAATTCTTTTGCAAGCATAATAGGAGGTATACCAAAGTTTTGTCAATGACACCTGCCAGATACCCACCATCTGTTACTGGTGCCAATTACTCCACATTGCCTATGAAGTTCTAATCTCCATAAGGAATAAATTGGTTTCAGAGGAAAGATGAGGATATAGCATCATTGCCACCTCATCAAAAAATGTCTTTCCCTGAAATTATCTCTCACTGTTTGAGCAGGAAGAACCCAAACTGTTTGATATAACAAGTATCATTATTCAACATTTACCGAAGTCCAATAAGGCTGCACACCAACAACTGATCTTGGTCATTTGATTATGTAACCTCTCAAACCTTTCTTACTATATGGTTACCTTATCTCATTAACCATATCATTCAACTAACTTTATCAAAGCTGGAGAGAGACAAAATTGCCCAATATAAACAGAGGGCAAAACCTTTGATCTGTAACACAAAGAGGTTAATATTCTGAATGTTGAAGAACTCACAGAAGCAAGAGTTTAGCCATAGGATCTTGTAACCATTTAAGTGGGTGGGGCTTGGTTTGCTTTATGATTTTAACCCCTTGCTGCTGATTGATTGCCTCCTGGTTCTATGGTGACATTGCCAGGAAACATTTTAATCTCCTGGTTACCCATGATCAGTGTGAGAAAGAGCTGACAAAGTGATAGATTTCAGTCCACGTTACAGGGAAAAAGAACAATTTCATATTAAAGTAAATATTTCAACTAAAAGTCACAGTCACTAAAATAATCCCAGTATATTTCAGCATTTTCAATGAATATTTTTAATCAATCTGATATAAAATGGATAATGTAGTGAGTGAGCTGTGTGCCTCTGGAAGACAGAGAGAGATGAAACATCACCACACAATTGGGACTGGAGAAAGTTCTCTGGATTCACAGAGCATGTTTGGTTAGACACCAACGCTAAGCTTTGAGGATGGGATGACACAACATGCTTCAATGATTGTAAAGGTGAGGAAACTTATCAGATTGTCATCAGATGAGGATCTTGCTGAGGTGAGAGTCTGATCAGCCACTGAGAGCTAAAACTCAGTTGTCCTGTGGTTCAGTCTCTGATACAAATTGACATTAGTTTAATTTGTATAAAAGGTTAGCTCCTGCATTAATTACTTTGCACTCTGACTTTGCTGTAACTGAGGTGGTGTATTTCTTTGGATATCAGAATCAGAATCAGGTTTCTTATCACTGACTTATATGATGTGAAATTTGTTGCTTTGCGGCAGCAGTACAGCACAAAGACATAAAAATTACTGTAAATTACAAAATAAATAGTACAAAAAAGGAATAATGAGGTAGTTCATGGGTTCACAGACCATTCAGAAATCTGATGGCGCAGGGGAAGAAGCTTCTCCGTCATTGTACTATCTTGGGCTGGGGAAGAAACAAATTTATTGAGCACATCTACTTGGGCCAAAAGCTTCATAATTAAAGGTGGGATAAAGCAACACAGTTCAGTGATTCTAAAGGTGGGAAACTTCACGGAGATTATCATCAAATCAGGTGGTGACAAACCATTGGGCACAGTTGCAGATTTGTCTTGTGTCAACCATTGATTGGATAGTTTAACTTGGGAGTAGGACAATCCTGCACATCAGCTGGTTGTACATGACAATTAAATGCAGAAGGATTTTTAAGCGTTATTCTTTCCAGACTGGATCTGAGTTATTAAGCTCAGTGTCGGAAGGATTATTAAGAAGATGTTACATTTAACACATGCTGTATCTGAGTTGGCTACGTTTGATGAAGCAATTAAATTGAAATTTACACTGAACTCATCTTGTGCTGTATCTGTCCTGTGAGTGATTTGAGCAAAAGGTAGAAGAAGCTTTGTTCTGTTTTGATCTAATGGTTGACTGGATGATTAAGGGATATTGATGCATTAGGTCCGAGATACATCTTCCTATTAATACTCCTGAAGTCTCTCCACATGATGTCCAATGATCCCAAGATATAGTGTTAGGAACAGAATAGTTTCAGAGTACTGAGGTAATTGCAAAATCCATGCCTCATCCCATATATTATTCTCTCAAACTGTCTCTCACTGAGGATTCAGGAGGGAGTCAAACTGTACAATATAAAGAGAAGGGAGACATTCTGACATACAAAAAAAGGAATCACAGAATTGTAGAAGGAATAAATTGCAGTAATTTTGGGTTTCTGTGTTTTTGCCCATCCTTATTACACGAGAGTGTGGTTGGCGAGAGACTGATTGTTCAAAAGCCGAAGAGCAGAGCTGCCCAAGATGCAAATAAGATCCTTAGATGAGGGAGTTGTGTACATTGTTTTGTGACATAGACCCTGGATCATGTGTAATTGACTCTTGGTTCCCTAATGATGTCATCTGTTACCCATGGTCAGTGGGGTTAATGTGGGAACAGATGTGGTGACACAGGGGGTGATACATACATGGAACGAGCTGCCAGAGGAACTGGTTGAGGCAGGTACTATAACAATATTTTAAAGACATTTTTACAGATACATGGATAGGAAAGGTTTAGAAGGATATGAATCAAACATGGGCAAATGGGACAAGCTTAGATGGCCATCTTGGTCAGCATGGACAAGTTGGGCTGAAGGGCCTGTTTCCATGCTGTGTAACTCTATGACTCTATGACAGTGATCAACGAAGTGAATTAAATCCACATAAATAGTGAAATGATTAGAATAGCACAATATAGTACTGAAGTCAATAATATTTAATACAAGTTATCAGTCACAAACTTTAAAATTGTATTCATCAAAAAGTTCTCACAATATTCCAGTTACAAATTCTGGAATTAATTTTAATGTTGTATCAACAGCTTATTGAACTGAACATTAATTTAGGAAAGTGAGGAGGATGAAATATCATTATACTAATTGGCACTGGACAAATGAATTTGGTTGCATTAAATGGGAATAAGATCTCTATTTCAGAGGCTTGGACAAATCAATTAAAAATAACAATTATCAATGTGGGCATAAGGAATTGCTAAGGAGAGAATCCAAACAGCAACTGAGCATTTCTTTAATTTGATACAGCAAATTTCAGAAAGCTTAATTGGGGCTCAAAACTGGACCATTCATCATCAGAGAGTGTAGAGTTATTTTTAATGTGAAGGTGGCCAATATCGTGCCTGAATTGGGCTGTATACTGAGATGACTTCAATGAATATTCTGCAGCATTGAACAAGTGCTGAATCTGTGTATTTAATTTTAGGATTAAACAATGTGTAAGCTTTACACCATCTTATGTGTGTTGGATCTGGCCTGGTAGTGTATTATGGAACAGTACAGAAATTAACACTGTGTCTAACCCATGTTCCTGACCTGTTTTGGTGGGGCATTGTAAAAAGAACTTAATTTGCAGCTGACCTATAAAGCACCTACCCTGGGAATGTCTGACGGGACATTAAAGATGGAGCCTTACCCTGTATTGAACCCTTGTTGTACCTGTGTGAGAATTCTTGATGGAACAGTGGAAATGGTGTTCACTCAACATTTAATTAATGTCGTTTGTACTTGGTAGTGCTTGTTGGAATGATGTAAAGTGAAATTTATCTTAGACACACTGATACCTTGATGGTGTCTGTCTGTGTATGTGTATGTATGTGTCTGTACGTGCATGTGTGACACAATTTTTCTTACTGTGAATTCCCAGGATGTTAAAGCAAGCTGACAATGAGGGAAAATAAGCATATATGTTGTTACCCAAAGTAAAATCCTTCTTGCCCACATCTGTTGCGGTGCTGTGGCAGATTAAGAATGAGTCCATGGTAGACCTGTTGTATTCAAACCAATGAAAGAAGCAATTCAGGAAACGTGGAGCTTTGAGTTAAATTCTGGTATGTTGTGTTAGATACATGTGTTAGAAATATTAATTGTCTGCTATTAATCTAGATTGCCTGCAGGTCAAGACAGTTAGTAGTCAATACCACAAATGAGGCCTGTAACAAAGGTATTGGAAAACAAACAAGGCAGAGATCAATATTGCTAAAGTATTGGCAAATGGAAGATTGGAATTAGATGAGACTTGACTGTGAAGGAAGGTTAAAAGGAAGGAAGAATAGTGTCAATTGATTATAATTGGGATATTGAAGTATTAACATGCTGTGTGTTCACTGGATACGAGAATCAACATTTTCCACTTTCATATGCTTTTCTAATGACTTGTTCCTATTAAACAGGCTTAAGTTTGCTATTCACAACGTCCAGTTTCTTGTAATTCATTTCATTGTTAAATATTCTACCCAGAGATTGCCCAGTGCTGGATCAGAGAGGGGATGGCTGGGACAAATATAAAATAATTATGGGTAATTTTGCAAATTTTGATCTGAAAGAAATAGCCACCCAAGACATAGTGATATTAGTCCCACTGCAGGAGTGGGGAATGTGCTGACATGAAGTTGGATAGATAGTGTCTGCTCTTTCCTATAAAGTGGTTTGATCTGATAATGCCCCAGTCACCGTGAACTATTCAGTAAACTTGTAATCCTGCCCCATTAAAGACTTTCTCTCCTCTTGTAGTCTCTGCCCCAGATAATGAAAGCAAGCATGTCATATGCCTTCTTTACCACCCAATCTATATACGTTGTCATCTTCATGGATCCTTGGAGTTGTACACTGCTCTCCTTCAATAGTTCCCAGGGTCCAACTCTTGTTGTACATGTCCTACCGTTATTAGTTCTCCTAAATTATGTCATTTTACCTTTATCAGGATTAAGCTCCATCTGCCACTGCTCTACCCATTTTACCAACAGGTCAAAATCATTCTGCAGTCTACAACTATCATCCTCACTATCAACAGCACCATCAATGTTCATGTCATCTGCAAACTTACCAATCAAAATGGTTTAATTTTTTGTCATATACCTTTATTGTTGTGTCATCATTTTGGGCATCAGGGGCAGGTTCATGGACAACCTTTGTTGTGCATCTGTTTGTTGTAAGGCCCACTCTCTCTTCTGCTTTGGTGAACCAGTCAATGATAACTTAGAGCTCAACCACAAAAAATGCAAATACACAAGTCTTAATTGCCTAACATAGTTTATGGTTGTCATGACCTTGATTCAGGTGTTGAGACAAGGTAGGATAAACGATTTTGTGGGTTAGCTCCACTCCAGTGGGAAGTTTGTTGGAGATGAGGTGCAATGAGAAATACAGAGATATGTGTTGGATAATGATGCAGCCTTGCTCGACAACAGTCCACACTAAGATTGGATCTGTACTCTACTCATTGGTAAAATTGCTTGAGATGAATTCTGCACAGTCTCCCCCAATTGACAGAATTATGTAGTTAGAAAATGCCATGTACAGTGGTTGATGCTTCTCCCTGCTTTTCTCTTGGAGTTGTCGTGTGGTGAAGGTCATGTCTGTTCTGCCTCTAGATGAATGGAATCCGTTGTGCAAGTGACCATTTTGACTATCAGGAGGAGGTGGTTAACAAGAACCCTTTCAAAAACTTTCTCTGTTGCAGACAGCAAGGAGCTTGTTCTATATTCTATGCAATTGGATATGCCTCTTCTCTTGAAGCTAGTCGCAATTATGGTGTCTATGAGCTCCCTTGGCACTTCCCAGATGCAAGAGATGAAGCTGTTAATTTGTGTCTGAAGTTACGACCCACCATGTCTATGTAGGCATTGATTACTTTATTATCTGAGACACTGAGACTGGAATTGAACTCAGCAATCAATGCAGAAGCTGTAATGTTATCAGGAGCCTAGCTTCCTTGCAGAACGTTAACTTGGCATCATTGGCAGGTCATTTGTGAGTAAGTGGCATTGCATCGATACCATTTCTGATATCGCCATCCATTAGTTTGATGACTGAGTGGGCTGTTTGGACAGAAATTGGCGGGTTTATAGGCATCCTGGAATAAATAAAAATGTATATGCTGGAAATCTGTAAGAAAAACAGATAATGTGTTGGTGATATTTAGCAGGCAATGCTGGTTCACAGCTTCATAGACCTGACATTGTCAGGTCCTGTTGCGACATCATTAGTTATTATCCATCACTAACTATCCATGAGAAAGTGGTAATGTGCCACCTTCTTTAACCTCTACAGTCCTTGTTATGAAGATACTCCCACAATGTTGTTGGGTTGTGAGTTTCAGAATTTAAATCCACTGAAATGAAGGAGCAACAATGTATTTCCAAAGATGATGTATAACTTGGTGGTGTTTCCACACAGCCGTTGCCCTTGCCCTTCTCAGTGCTTGAGTTTGCAGATTTGGAGCATGTTGTCAAAGTAACCTTGGCGAGTCATTGCAGTGCATCTTGTGTCTCATACATATTGCAAGTGCAGTGCACCATTGGTGGAGGGATTGAATATTTACGGAGGTGGTTTGGATTCAAATCAAATGGGCTGCCTTCACTGCTTACTTTCACCATTTTCAGATGTAGCTGGTCCTGTTCCTGCTGTGTTTGACCATCAGTCATCTCATTAATGGCCGTGGCAGCATAAGGGATATGCAGGGTCTTGAGGTTGCTTATTGCAGTGGAATTCAATTCTGTTGCTGATGATCATCCACGACATCTCATGCATGTTCAACTTTCAGATGTTAGATCTTCTCTTACTCTACCCCACCCAGTATGGTGTATTACAACATAAATTTGATAGTGGTTCTCCCCAGAATGAAATTGGGGCAGTACCCACAAGGACAATGTTGCTGTCACTCCTGGCCCTGGACATCTACAACAGGCAGGCAGGTTGATGAAGGTGAGATTAACTAGACTTTTCCCTCGTGTTCGTTGCTTTAACATCTACCCTAAGCATAGTCAGGTGGATATGTGTTTTTTCTCTCTCTCTTTCTCTCTCTCCCCTCTCTCTCTCCCCCCCCCCCCCCCCCCCACTCTCCCTCTCTCTCAAAGGTGGTGGATATTTGAGGTGAGAAATTTAAGTTTTGTGTGCTACAATAGGATTTTTCTGAAAAACAATTGATAACTTTGGACAGAAAATTGTAGCACAATCTTCAATACCTTGCTCACACAAGGAGGCTGCTGGGTATGTAATTGTAATGTCAGTCGTCATGTAACAGTCTATTTACATCACTAATGCAACATTCTAGCAAGCATGTGTACATAAACTATGCCAGTCTTAAATCAGAACTAGACTGTACTAGAGGAAGAAGGCCTGTTCAAGCACAAATTAGAGGACCCATCTCTACTGGGACCGCACTATGTGATTTCAGCAGTAAGAAAACAACTTGATTAATTCAAGATACAAACAAAACTAGAATTTAAAAATGGCTGATATTAATAATTGTTGTAAAAACTCATCTGGCTCATTAATTTCTTTCAAGAAAGGAAATTTACCATCCTCACCCTATCTGGCCTATCAATGATTCCAGATCCATCAGTGCAGTAGACTCTTAACTGGCTTCAGGAAGTGGCCCAGCAAACCAAGGGACAATTAAGAATAGGCAATGAATGCTGGCTCTTGAGTGAATATAAGAATAGGATTATCACCATGTCTTCCATACCAAAGAAGCCTTGGTTCATTGTTTATTAGTGAAAAGCCCGAATGACAATTATCCTTCTGAATCACCTAGGTGCTCAATTCACATGATGGAACTGGACATGAGTTTTGTAGGGTCTGGCTAGCCTACCCAGGTTCATTGGGACCCAACCAAATGTCAAGCACAGGCTCTCTTAGACATATTTCCCAACAAAGCATTTTGGCTCAAGAAACACATCAGCAAGGAAAGAATGGTTGCTTCCTCACAGTTCCAATGACCTGCATTCAATTCTGACCTCTGGTGCTGTCTGTGGGGAGTTTGCAAGTTCTCTCTGAGATCACACGTGTTTCCTCCTGCATCTGAAAGATGTTCAGGTTTGTTCACAATAAGTTGCCCGCAATGTGTTGGTGAGTGGGGAAAGTCGATGAGAATGTGGTGATAATAAAATAGGATTTGTGTTGTTTTAACGTAAATGGGTTCTTGATGGTCAGTGTGATCTTGGTGGTTCAAAGAGTTTGATGACACTAGGTAGGGTTTGACCATGGCCGGCTGCCCTGCCTTAGCCTCCCTGACAGGGTGACCAGCTCTGTATCACCTCATGTGAACAGCACCTCTGATGGTCAGGTCAGGCCAGGCCAAGCATGGGGAAGAAACTCAAGCACCTGGACTGGAATCAGGTCCAAAATGATTGCAGTCAAGTTGAATTGGGCTTGGACTGGATCCCATTTGTATAACCAAGCAGAACACTAGTATCATACTTTTCTCATCATCACCAGAGGACAAACCTGCCCCAAAGTGACCCACTATGTGAGGCAGTGGTTCCGACATCTTGCCAGGAGATCACAAAGTTCATCCATCTTGCTTGGATATTTTGAAGAAATGAGCCAGGGAACATTCATGGACATCATTTCGATTGATTTCCAGAAGACATCTGATGAATTCCTTTAGCAGAAATTTCAGGTTACAGTTAGAGATTATAAAATTGAATATTTGATTAAGCCAGGAAATTTGCTGATTGACAGGAGACAGAGAGAATGAATAATGGTCAGATACTTAAATTAGCAATGAATGACCTCCAGTACTCAAGGATCCATATGGGGATTGCTGCTACTCACCAAAAGAGATGATAAAATAGAAAAACACTTACCCAAGATTGCTGATGACAAACCTAATCATTAACTCACTGGATGGATAAACTGATAGAAATATTAGTGACTATGGCAAATAGATTTTAGTGTAGACAAATATGAAGTCATTTACTTTGGTTCAATAAAAGATAAGCCAAAACTTTCTAAGTGATGAGATGCTAGTAGCAAAGGAGGTCCAAGGCGACTAATGAGGCCAAGCACATGGATGATTAAAACGTCATCGTGAAAGCTGCAATGAATCTGAATGAAGGTTAATGGAATGCCGTCTTTTGTAGTTGGAGGATGAACACACAAAGGGATAGAAGTTAAGTTATTGACATAGAAAGTCTTAGTTATTAGCATCTCTGGATGGCCCACCTGAAGAAGATTATATTGGAAGGAATGCAGTATAGATTTACCCCCAGATTAATACCTGGACTCTGAACATAACATTTCCATTGAAGTTTATATTCTTTGGAATTCAGAATCAATAAATTATTAATGATTTGATCAAAGCTTTAAAGGGAAATTGAAAAGATAGATGTAAAGAAGCTATTTCTACTAGATTTGAAGTCTAGGGCAAGAGCATATTCAGAAAATTAGTCAGGACCTTTCTGGAATTAATTTAGAAAATATTTCACTGCACAATTCATAGAAGTCTGGAGCTCATATATGCAAATAACACTGGTAATGTTACATTTTTGTAAACTAAATGCATTAAGCGATGTGGTACAAAGATGTCCACATGAAGTTAGGTCACTTCACCGAAGAGCAGAATAGACTTGAGGGATGAAATGTCTTAATCTTCCACTTTCATTGCCATGTTCCTATCAGAGTTGGTAAGACCTGGTCTTGAGGGAAAAGATCTTTGCTGGGTACTTGCATGGTTTAAATGTCATTATTGCATATTAGACCACATCTAGATATTATCAAGAACCACAGGCGACTATGTTCTGTATGATATCACTGTTGATGATCCATTCCGTCATCATTTTGTTGAGGACTGCATGCAAGCTAATGCATCCATAATTGGCACATTTGTATTAACTTGCTTTTGAGGGCAGGACATAGCAGGAAAGCTTGCCATTTTGATCAGGTAGTTATTAGTCATTTGACAGTACCAGAACATGTTAGGGACAATGATTGGTTTGGGGGGATATGTCTTCCAAACATCATTCGAAGGTTTGTCAGCACCTGCGACAATGGTCAGATGAAATACATTTACCAATGTCTTGAACTGAATTGGCTAAAGGTGACCGTGACAATGGTGCTCTTAGGAGGACACTGGGATGAATCAACTGGTCACCATTTCCAGCTGAATGAAGCTACAGTAGCTTATGGTATAAACAAGATATTGTAAGGTAAAGAGTTGAAAGACACAATGTGCTAGAACAGGTCTGTAAAAAACAAAAGGCATCTAAACAAAATTTTAAAAAATAAGATGGGAAGATAAAAATTGAAATAGTCAATATGGAATGATGACAGATAAAAGGGTGAACAAAGGAAGATAACCATCAAGAAGTACTTAAAATCCAAGAGGTACAAGGGAAGTGAAACAGGGAATTAAAACATGAGGTATAAAAAGGGGAAAAATTAAGAATAAATCAAACTGAAAAAATTGCAAAACTATAATCTGGCTCACTCAGTAGGAACTTATAGCCAGCTCCATTTATGGTGATGAGTCTGTGCACTGTGACGTGGCTGTTGGCTAAGTATTGCAAAGGTCTGGGTGACGGGATGGGATAAGCCCTCACAAATTTGCTGTGAAAAACTTTACAGTCAATTGATCCATGGCCTTGGTCTTAGAATGGTTGTAGAGATTTACGAATACATTTAAATGTTTATGATATTCAAAAACTCCTCTAATATTAAAAAAAGAATGTGAAAATATACTAAAAATTTTATAACAGAATTCAAACATGCAGCAACACAACAGTACAGTTAATTAAACAATAAAGATAAATCTAAATTAGCAAGCACTTAACTTAGTCCCTGCTAACCATTCCCTTCCATTGAAATCAATGAAGAGGCTGACCCAGTGCCAAGTCCAACCCGATATACATTACTCATGCAAATTCCTCACCTTAAGTGGGAGGTATTCTAATTGGATTTCATGCAGAGTTTTCCTGAGGATTCCGACAGAGAGTGCATTCCAAAGAAAATGTGAGCAGTTGAGTGCGATCTTAGGACTTGCCGTTCTTGGATAAATCTCTAAGTTGCTCAAATTACACTGGGAAATGTCCACTATTACGTGGAAAAATTATGATGTTTCTCTGAAAAATCTAGGCCACAGAGACTAAAATGGTAAGTAGAAAAATGAGAGTGAAAGGAGCATTAAGTTGATGAATTGAAAATTGGAAAAAAGTATTGATACTGGTTTATTATTGTCACTTTTGTCGAGGTACAGTGAAAAACTTGTCTTGCATATCATTCGTACAGATCAATTCATTACACAGTGCATTGAGGTAGTACAGGGCAAGACAATAACAGAATACAGAGTAGAGTGTCACAGCTACAGGGAAGTACATTGCAGGTAGACAATAAGGTACAAGGTCATAACAGGGTAGATTGTGAGGTCAAGAGTCCATCTCATCATCTAAGGGAACTATTCAATAGTCTTATCACAGTGGGATAGAAGCTGTCCTTGAACCTGGTGGTACGTGCCCTCAGTCTCCTGTATCTTCTGCCTGATGGGAGAGGGGAGGAGAGAGAATGACCCGGGTGGGTGGGGTCTTTAATTATGCTGGATACTTCACCAAGGCAGCGAGAGGTATAGACAGAGTCTACGGAAGGGAGGCTGGTTTCCGTGATGTGCTGGGCTGTGTCCACAACCCTCTGCAGTTTTTTGTGGTCCTGGGCAGAGCAGTGGCATACCAAACCGTGATGCATCCAGATAGGATGTTTTCTATGGCAACTGCTCTGCCCGGGACTGGCAGTCACCAAGAAGAGGCAGTGATAACAAAAAAAGGAAATGTACAAAATGAAAGGGGAAGGAAAAGAAAATAGAAATAGAGAGGTGAAGGGGAGACCAACTGAATGCAGTAAATGTTTCACAAAATCATCATCGTCTTCTTTGACTGGTTCTCAGGTTCGAGAATGACTTACTTCCGAGGAATGGAAGATACCAGTGTGTGACTTTTTTTTAAAGTGGGGTGACCCTTGTACATCAACTATACATGGACTTCACGAGGAATTGGTCAAATGATGAGGAGCTCCATGGTGATTGGAGACCAGAGTCTGCTGAGCTGACTTAGAACATATACAAACTTGGACACAGGCATACATTCTTGCCTACGACATCTTCTTCACCCATCTTTCTCACACACTGTCACTTTGGTGCACTCTGTCCTTCAGTCCCACTTCCCTGTCGCTTACCTGAATTGTCTCCTCTGTTGCGTCAGCCTTCACTCTCAGCATGCACCCCCTTCAATCCTACTCCTTTATGCCCTTCGTTTCCCTATCAATTCTCAAGTGTTTCCTTCGACTTTCCCCTACAGGCTGTTGTCAGTGGCCTTCTTCAGAGCCACTCACCAATTGCTGATCACCTTCTTCATCCTCATCTCAGCAGCTGTGATGTCCAGAGCCTGTGGCCAGCTTAGAATCCCAGGACCTTTCCCAGAAAACCTGAACAAAACCTTCAGCTGCTGAGTGATGTTGACTGCTATTGGCAGATGGAAATCTCCCAATGTCCTGTGGATGGTATGATGAGTCCCAACATGCAACCTTTTGCCCAACAGGAGTGAGTTCATTCTCCTAGTGAAGGACCATCTCAACTGGCCACACTTTGGTATTTTCCATTCCCTGGAGCCAGAGAGGAAGAAAGTCATTCTCCTGTGACCCTAAACTCAGCGGACTTCTTTCTCTGTGCTTCTCTTAAACCCTGGGCCAGTCAAGATGAAGGGTCTCAACCCGAAACATCGACTGTCCATTTCCCTCCATAAATACTGCATGACCCACTGAGTTCCTCCTACATCTTTTGTGTTGCTCCAGATTCCACTGTCTGCAGTCTCTTGTGTCCTCATTGACTCCCATGAACCTTTTAAACTTGGGACCTCCACCTCCCACACTCCTCTTAAACTCAGCGGGCCACTGCCTCCTGATGTGTTGTTAAAGATGATAAAATACAGTGACATTTACTGTATTTCGCTCTCCATTACAAATCATAATGTGGAATGTTCAAACTTTTTTGATATTACTTTGCATACATGATTTACAAATTGTGCTGCAAAATATATTTCCTGGCAAAAAAAAATCATTTCATGTAACAATTTATTTTTTTCATGTATCTATTTATTGTTTGACATTTCATTTCAAACTTTCACCTGATGTAAATAACGGAGCCTATGTGTGTGACTGAGTAAAACAATTGGTCACGCAGCATAAGATTAACGATGATGCATTCGAGTTGCTTTTCTTATTTTGCTGTTGAAAGTATTTTTCAGAAAGTGGTTATTTCAGAAAGTAGAGTGCATCTGTTTTTTGTATATCGTCTGATGACAGGTTATAACTCAAGTTTTATATTCGAGATTCTTGAGACGCTTATTAGGGAAAGAAAGCCTTCTTTATGGTTTCTAGCTTATGTTCAGCAGTGCCAAATCACTCTTCAGTGTTTCCAGAGGATACAGTCCTTCCTCAGTCTTAAAATGGCCCTGAATCTTTTCCCTATGTTAACAAAAACTTGGATGATTGCCTATTTCTCCAGCCCTGGATTACTCCTTATTTTGCTTTTGTCCAGGGTCGTTCCATGCTTGCCTGTACCTGGATCATTCTCTAATGCCACCATTGACCAGGATGATTGTTTTGAGGTTCTGAGGTGACAGATAAAGTGAAGGTTGGAACTGCAGACTTTTCCCACAGATGGGGCAGGAGGTGGTGACTGGGCTGTGGTTGGGTAGTTGGTGAGATGGTGCACTACTTCTGCCATTTACACAGGGCTTCTTTGTGCCCCCAATGCATGGACATAGGGTTCTTACTACCATCCTGTATGTTCCTTCTCCAGTTTGAGTGATTATGAGCCAGGAATTAGTAGGAATATTGAAACTTTTCAAGGAGACTTTGAGTATATCCTTGAATATTTCCCTCTGTCTGCCTGATAGAGTTTGGAATACAGTGTCTGTTTTGGGACGAGAAGATAAGATTTCTTTATTAGTCACATGTACATCAAAAACACACAGTGAAATGCATCTTTTGAGTAGAGTGTTCTGGGGGCAGCCTGCAAGTGTCGCCATGCTTCCGGTGCCAGCATAGCATGCCCACAACTTCCTAACCTGTACATCTTTGGAATGTGGGAGGAAACCGGAGCACCCGGAGGAAACCCACCCAGACACGGGGAGAACGTAATTGAACACGGGTCACTGGCACTGTAAAGCGTTACGTTAACCATTACACTACTGTGCAATACAATGTGGTTCCCTTTAGCTTTAAGATATTCGTGGGTATTATGACCAATGCAGTTGCACCAGGTCCTTGTCATCAGGTGGTACTTATTCAAGGACCTGTGCAGTTCTCTAATATTAGAGAATATTTTTGGAATTCAGCAGAGGTTGGGAACCAGCTTGAGCTACTTTTAAATAAAAATAGAAAATGCTAGAAATACTCAGCAATCAAGGAACCTCTGTGAAAAAAAATGAAATAGAGTTAATGTTTCAGACTAATGAAATTTCATCTCAGCTCACTGAGTGGCAACAGGAACTGAATGTAAAAATGGCAATAAATTGAGCACAAAACGTGGCGAATAACTGTTTTTCTTGATAATTTTCAATCTTCCTGTAGATATCTGATAAGTATAGAGTAGTAGATAAAACCTTAGTCACTTCTTGCTAGCAGCACACTTGCGCTGAATCAGAGGATTGCAGTTTCTAGTTCCAGTCCAGTCAGCTAAGCACCTTAACAAGGCACTTAGACTGTCTGAGTTGCCACCTTTTAGCTGAGACAGTAGACCTGCCTCTCATTTCAGAAGGATGGGAAAGAGCCCACCACAGATATGTTTCCTGATCAATAGTGTTAAATGAGCTAAGCAATAGTGGCAAAACATTTGTCCAGAAATTGACTTCACCTTTCTGGTGCACTAAACATGTTCATACCGTTGCACTTTCAGGTTCCCCCATAAAGTGGTAAAAATGGTCACAAAAACATCACAAGTCAGATAACAGTAGTTTACATCTAGAATTATTCACAAATACAGAACCTGTGTGGAATCCAATGAGGCCAGGCTTAATTGAATCTTTTTTCCTACAAATTACTGCAAATTTATCACAGAAGGGTGTCAGCTCTGAAAGCCACACTCTCCATGGCAGCTGGACTCCAGCAGCATGCACTATTGAGTGCCAGGGAACAAGGAGAAGCTGTTGGGAGTGACAGATTCAATGAAGGAGACCTGGCATTCTTATTAGTGACATAACTTCTAGGGGTGAGGTCCAACGTGCCAAGGTCCTAAGTACCAAAAAGTCCCACATAGAAAAAGCTCAGCAAGTGAAGGCTCCAAGTGTGAGAATCTACACTCATTTGAACAATGCTAACTAATTGCTTGTCTTCATAAGATATATGTTGGCATGATCTGCATACCACTTCATACAATTGTAATGAGTTATTTCAGTAAATTGGTTAAGGATTCATTCATTGTTTTTTGTTATTTATTAGTTTATTGGGATCTGGCCATCACTGGTATGGCCAGTCTTTTCCGCCCATCCCTAATTGCCCTCGAGAGACTGGCACCTTGTTGAACCACTGTGGCTCTTCAAGTTGACAGCACTCCCGCTATTCTGTTGGTCATTGAAGTTCCAGGATTTAGATCCAGTGACGATGAAGGAATGGTGATATATTTCCAAGGCAGCAAGGTGTGTAACTTTGAAGGAGGACCTGTTTAGGAGAGTGCTCCCATGTGCCTGCTTCCCTAATCCTCAGTGGTGGAAGTGGGAGGTTGGGAGGTGCTGTCAGAGCAGTCTTGGTGAGTGACCACCGCACATTTTGCAGGTGAAACACTCTGCAGCCAGCATGCACCATTGGTGGGGGAATGACAACTTAGGGTAGTGGACGAGGTACTAATCAGGCGTCTGTCTTTTCCCATGTTATGTCAAGCTTCTCAATTATCACTGGAGAATATTCCATCACACTCCTGATGCAGAACATTTTTGAAGTGTCAGGAGGTGAGTCCCTCGCTGTAGGACTCATAGCCCTCTGACCTGCTCTTGTTCCTACTTGTTTGTGTGGCTGCTCCAGATGAGCTTCTGATCAATGACGACATCCAAGATGTGGAGGGCAGGGGACTTTTCAAAGGTAATGCCATTGAATGCCAAGGGTAGGGTGTCATTCCTTCTCGTTGAAGTGACAATTGCCTGACCCTTTGGAGGCATCAGTGTTACTTGACACCTTTCAGATGTCCGGGTCTGGTGGCTGTGCATTACTTCATTTGCTGAGAAGTTCCAAAAGCAATCATCAGCAAATATCCCCATTTCTGACTACACGACAGAAGGAAGATCATCGAAGAATCAGCAGAAAATGATTGAAGCCCAGGACAATGCCTTGAGCAACTCCCATAGTGATGTTTTGGGGCCAGGATGATTGATCTCCAACAATCACAGCCATCATCCTTTGTGCAAAGTACGATCCACACCCTTCAAGGCCTTCACTTTTACACAGAATTCCTTGACGCCATACTCCATCAAATGCTATTTTGATGTCAAGGGCGGTTAGTCTCATTTTATCTCTGAAATCCAGCTCTTGGGTCCGTGGTTGAACTAAGATTGACGAGGTTTGGAGACCAGTTATCCTTGGGAGACCCAAAATGGGCTTTGGTGGGCAGCGTATTGGTAAGCATTGCTTGACAGCGCTGTTCATAGCAGTAATGAAAGAGCAGTAATTGGGCAATAACTAATCTTCCTTTTGTCAGGAACAGGATATTTTCTGTTCCTATTGCCTTTAACCTATCTAGTGTTCTTGTTGGTTTCTTGATTTTGCGTGGAGTAAATGGAATTGACTTCAGATTGTTCTCTGTGAAGGTGGGAATCTCAGGAGGAAGCCAAGTTATATTTAGGATCAATGCAAGTGTTATTGTAAGGAAGATGTGAAGGATTTTTATGTGTTATCTCAGAGCTCTTGGATGATCATTGACGATCTATGTTGGATCAAAGGATTAGAATGTGGAGAGAATTATATTGCCCAGATTAGGAGCAATGATTCAGTGAGCTCCTTATGCCCATACTGTTAATACTCCCACCCTCAATCTGCTGAGAGATGAGGCTGGGTAATGTTCTGTTGGGCCTTCTTCCTGGTACCCTTCCTTGCTCTCCTACCCCTCTTACTCCCATTTTGATTCAACCTGTGCCTCATCTCTCTCAGGCTCTTGTTTTTCTTCTTCCAACAACAGCTGCTGTTTTTAGATTGCAAGGTTGTACGCCTTACTGCATCTGATGATGATATCTCCACAGCTGATGCATACATTCTGCAGAGTGTCCACATGCTGATGCAGGCACTAATATCTAATTTTCAGATGATCTAATTTTCAAATGACTTTTTCTTAACAACTCTAACACTTGCATGGCTCTCATTTTAGTAGCATTGAAGAACTGTGGCAAAACTGTTTCAAGATCTAGAGAAGGAGAAGATCCATTTTCCTGGGCAGTGTTCAATGTTGAAAGTGTTTGACAACCCTATCTGCAGCCATAATATGTGCCTCATAAAAACATCATGTTCACCACAAGGAAAATCGTCTGATGACCCACTACCACCTGAACATTGAGGGAGTTGAAGCATTTCCCATTGATGAAATAATCCATGTTTCAATAAAATTCTTCACATGAGAGGAATCGATGATTGTTGGTACTCCTGGAAAGCCACAATGTTGGAAAATCCTAGAGCCCAATGATACCAAGTGATTGTCACTGAAATTAAAGTAAATGAACTTATAAATCACCATGAATGTGTGAACAATCTCTTCGATGTTGCAGTGAGCAGTAGCTTGTCATACATTGCAGAGAACTCGTGACTGAGGTGACATTGACCTTGACCTCCATAGGGAAAATAGTCCAGGCATAAGAGTGCCATCAAAGGCCTTCTTGCAACAATTCACATACATCTACAATGACAGCCCTGTGTCTCTGAAGATTCTGGGGATCACAGTAGAGAAGTGAAGAGAGATAAAATATCAATCTTGATGGACAATGAAATCCATTGACACCCTGACCGCAGCTAAGATAGGGATGGGCCATTTAACCAGTGTCAAAGAGGACCTCAACCATTGAATTAAGATCTGCCCCAATGGTTGAGGCTCATGCCATTCATAAACCATCCAGCAGATTTTTCACACTTGACTTACGATGCTTCAACAGCATTGTTTACACAAAAATCATTCCCAGTGCCCTTTTCGAATCCTGCCTCTGAATGTCAACCATCAGGTCACTCAATCACCTCTGATCTGATCACAAGCCTCTGCTGCATTAATTGCCAGCATTCTGAATCACTCTGACACCTTTCCGATCTACAACCCTCCTCCTCCATGGCCTCACTCCTCTGTGACTTCAAGTTCTTTCCCTTGGCCAGATTTAATTGTCTTACCCTGTGCACTGTGCACTGGAACTACCTGCCAAGGAAGGACAATGTAAGGCTTAGGTGTTGGATGCTACTGAATTTCTCTTCCCTGACCACCAACCAAAAATGTTGGTGCACCAAAGAGCAAGTATTTAATGTACCTTTAGAGAAAGCAATGAATTTCTAAGGAAGAATGTCATCTACCAAACAGACAGATAATAGACTACACAAACCCTTTTAAAACAACTTAACATCCATGAGAATAAAAGAACAGTAGAAATGAAATATTAACAACAGACAGAGTTACTCTTTTGACTTTCCATTGCAGCTAGGATCTAATGGAAAAAAGCTGTGGCTCTTAGTTTTCAATAATAACTTGCTTACTCTTATCAAAAATACTGTCTCAGCCAAATCTGTATACAATTTGTATAAAGATCTGCAGAAAATTTCAGAGACATTCACACAAGTAACTCTCCATGTACGAAGGTAAACGACATTGTTATAACTTACTAAGCATTCAGAGAGAAAATGAGCAGATGTTCCTTTAGATAAGTACCTGACAGATTATTATTTCAATCCTTCAAATCATGTAACAAGTATATGACAAATCAGTCTTAAAGTCTTCTCACTTAGGAAGGTCAGGTCAACAATCAACAGTCCCAAAGAGCTGCTATCTAGTTGCAGAGCATATTCAGGATTTCTGTGTCTGTATACTGCAGCACAGAAGTGCAGAATGGGTTCAAGTTCGGATGCTGGTGTATCTGATGCCTTGCTTGCCTATGGACTCTTCACTGATTCAAAGGCATTCTGAAAGTTGAGGGAAAAGATACACTTCATATGTAACTCCTCAGCATTTCGCCAGGCACAGTTGGTGCATCTAGTGTGGCTGCTTTTACTTCATGGAGTTGCCAAATCTCACGCCGGTTCTACTTGTGTCAGGTCTTAGCAGGTTAACTTAGACAGGCAGCTATAAAGTACCAGATGGAAGAATAATAGAGAACATATATGACCTGTGATATATTTGATTCGTACAGGAGAAAATACCTAAAACTGCTGGATGCCAAGATTGATAAATTTATGAATTTTGTTGAAATGTTGAATTTCAAAATGTTTATTATCTCATCAGTTGTAACTTTAAATATGAGAAAACTATCAAAAATAATGCAATTGAATACAGTCTGCCTCTGCTTGGGTCACTGGTTGTATGATTTTGGATCTGATTGGTTCCCAGTTCTGGGGCCTAATCAATTAGTGGCACTGATGTCCTTCAGAACTGATTGGTCAATATTCTAAAGTGATTTCAGGATCTGATTTCCTCCAAAATTCTAAAGGCATACAGGTTGGTAGGTTAATTGGCTACTGTAAATTGCCTCTAGTGTGTAGCAGAGAGATAGAGTTGAGCGGAATGTGGGAAGAATAAAATGGGATTCATGTGGAATTAACATTAATCGGTGCTTAATGGTCAGTATGGATTTGGTGGACAATATATCGGTGCTGCATGAATCTGTGACAATGACTATAATGGTAATGGAAGCTGAGTGGTTTTTCTTTGTAATTTATGTTTTTAATTTATGTTGGCTTAATGTGTTTTAAGATGTATGTTTTTAATTCTCTTGTATTAATATTCTTTACTTTTTAAAATTACTTCAATATTGTTCACCTCCTTCTAAATACCTCTGATCACTCCACAATGAGAAACAGTGGATATGACTTTCTGACAGATCTACTGAGAAGGCCATCAGTACAGTCCATAGGCTAGACCTTAGCTTCAGCTGCCGAGACACTCCTGTGGACCATTCTGCTTCCCAGAAGAACCACAGAGATGATGCCTTAAGGTAGTTCGAATCTATGTAACTATAAAAAAAAGACAACTGCAGGGCTTACACAGGATTGAGGAAGGAATGCAAGGCACAGATCAGGTCCAGTACCACCCAGCTCATTAACTGTCTCTTGCTTATCAGGTTGGATTACCACAGTTGTTTTATTAGCACAACAAGTTCCTCTTGGCAATTCAATTAAGCAGCACTATTGATGGTTTGCCTGTAAATAATTATAAACAATAAAAACTTGTCTTGTTAAAATGAGAGTAATCTGAATTTAGAAACTACTTTAGAAATAAAATGAAGAAAATTAAGAGTGAGTTAACGTTATCCTTAATAAGTTGTCTTCACAGAAGATCAGACTTAAATGTATCAATAGCATCCATCTGCTTGGTCAGATCTAAATACAATTATCCAGTTAATGCCACATTATAGGGGAATCTGTGCTGTGGAGGTGCCCGCACATAACTAGACTGATTTTGGTAAACGTGATTTCAACTGGGATTCTTCACAGGCACTACAGAGGTCCAAATTCCTATCCTTCACTATTATTAAGTCATTAGTTTAAGGAGCAGAAATAAAGGTCTCTGCAATAGCTAGAAACAATGCGGTTCTCTTTCAACTTCTCTTTAATGTGTTAGCTTACAAGTCTTCCAAAAGACACTCCATAAAACTTATGTCATTCGATACCGCATTGTGTGCTAATTGAAGAATCAGCATCTGAGCAGAAATAATGAATTATCGAGTAATTCAAAATATAGAAAATACACAATTGACTTGGATGTTATTATACAAATAATAAATGCAGGCCTATTTTGGATCTCAATTACTGTACATTTCAAAACTCACAAGAGATTCAGATGCTGAAATTCTTGTGCAGTTTAGTACGATGATGCTGGAGGAACTCAGCAGGCCAGGCAGCATCCGTGGAGAGAAGCAGGCGGTCAATATTTCAGGTCAGGATCCTTCTTCAGGACTGAAGATAGGAAAGGTGAAAGCCCAATATTTAGGAGGGAAAAGCAGACAAGTGATAGGTGGACAAAATAGGGGAGGCAGAGTGGACACAAGGTGGTGACCTACATAAATTAAGAACATTAATTAAAATAAAATCACAAAGAAAAAACACTTAGCCTCCATTACCATCACCACCTTGTGCCCACCCTGCCTCCCCTTTTTTAGCCACCTATCACTGCTCTGCTTTTCCCTCCCATATATTGGGTTTCCCCCTTTCCTATCTTCAGTCCTGAAGAAGGTCCTGACCCAAAACTTTGACCACCTGCTTTTCTCCATGGATGCTACTTGGCCTGCTGAGTTCCTCCAGCATCATCGTGTTTTTCATCCAGATTCCAGCATCTGCAGTCCTTTGTTTCTTTGTGCAGTTTAGTACCTTTGCAGAGTCCATAACACCAGATCAATGAAGACTATCTCTCTCTGAACCATGAGAAAGACTGTTATCTAACCAAATCTGGCTGCCAATGCTATTTGCCCTTTCAAAAGAGCAAATGCACCATTCTTTAGCCAAGGAGACCTATATTGTACATACTGTTTCCTGTAGTTTCACCAAGCCCTACATAATTGAAGTAAGATATCCTTACTCTTTTACTCAAGTTCCAACATATCTTTTGCCTTCCTGATTGCCTAGTGCATATGCATGTAAGCTTTCAGCAATACATGCACAAGGACATCCAGGTCCCTTTGAGCATTCACGTTTTCCAGTCTCTCACCGTTAAAAACATACTCAGCTTTTCTATTTTATTCTACTGAAATGGATAAGCTCATATTTCCCTACATAGTACTCAATTTACCAATTGTTGCCCACTCACTTCGCTTTGAAGCTTCTTTGTGTCCTCATTACTCACATTTCTATTGAGATTTTTATCTTCAGCAAACTTGGAAGTGTTGCCTCTGATGCCTTCAAATTGACATAGGATGGTTGAGGCTCAAGCGCTGATCACTGTTCTAGCCCACTGGACACTGTCTGCCAACCTGAAAAGGACCTATCTATTCCTACTCTGTTTTCCATTTCTTTAGCAAATCTCAGTCTTTGTTCATGTATTACTTCCAATTCTAATTTGTGTGCTGACTGTGTTGAGTAAGCTCCTATGCGGGACCTCTGAAAATTGATATACACCAGATCCACTGGTTTCCCAATGAAGGCTTCCACTCTGATGAGATGTCCTGGACTTGAAATGTTAACTGTTTCTCCTTCCACAGATGCTGCCTGACTCACTGAGTGCTTTCAGCATTTTCTTTTTTTATTCCATTGGTTGCCTTCGAGATACATCTTCAAAGAACTCCAATTGATCAGTCATATGATTTCCCTTTCATAAATTCATACTGACTCTGCTCAATCATTTTATCATGGTCTGATTGTCTTGCTGTCAAATTTTATTATAGTTGCCAGCATTTTCCCAATTACTGCTTGTAGGCTGATGAATCAGAAGTTCCATTTTTCTCTCTCTCCCTCTTTTCATTAATCATGGAGTCATATTTACTACCCACCTATTGACAGGAACACTTCCAAAATTTATAATATCTTGAAGATAGTGAACAGAACACCTCCTATCTCTATAACCTCCTCTTTCAAAACGTCAGGTCATTGGGATTTATCAGTTTCAGCTCATTAACTTCTCTGGTCGTATTTCATTGTGAATAGTAATTTCTTTTACTCCCCCATTTGCAGTGGAGCCTTAATTCTCCAATATTTCTGAGAGTATTTTTGTGCCTTCTTCCATGAATACAAAGTACTTGTTTAACTTCCTGTCAGTTCCATATTCCCAATTATAAATTCTCCTGTTCCTGCTTATAAGGGACCTACATTGGCCTTCACTAGATTTTTCCTTTTTATGTACTTATAGGAACTTCTACAATCTGTTTTTGTGTTTATGCTGGTTTACCCTTATATCCTATTTTCATTTACTTTGTCAGCTTCTATGTCCACCCAGTGGAGGATGGCAGTGGCTAATTGCTCCCTGAAACCTCTTGCTGAACGTGCCTTCCTGGCTAGAAGTTCCTCATAGAACACAGAAAATAGAATGTAACACAATACACCACAGGAACCGACTCTTTAGGCCACGATGCTGTGCCAAACTAACTAAACTAATGACACCCAGTTCCTTCTGCCTGCATATGGTCCATATCCTTCCATTCTCTGCATCTTCATGTGCCTATCTAAGAGCCTCTTCCTCTTTACCCCCATTGCCTCACTCCCGTCAGCCTCCTCTATCAAGTATGGGTTTGCCCTTGCTCCCCTCGTTCTTGTTCATTGGCAAATATCACCAGGACCACAACCAAGGCTTGCATATTCCAGGAAGAAAAGAACAATCATCACTTGATCCTTTACTACTGGAATGAATAGAATGGTGTGACTCTATAGACGTACTGAACATGAAAAGCTCACATCCAGCTCATTCTCCAATACACCTGCAATGATGAACATTGAACAGTACAGCACAGGAACAGGCCCTTCAGCCCACAATGTCTGTGCTAACTATGATGCCAATTTAAACTGCACATGTGCCTGCACATGTGTTCCATACCCTCCATTCCCTGCCCATTTATGAATCTGTCTGAAAATTTGCTATCACACCTGCCTCCACCACTTCCATTGATAGTGCGTTCCAGGCACCTATTACCCTCTGTGTAAAATATCTTGCTTCATAAATCTCCTTTAAACTCCCTCCTCTCACCTTAAAGCTGTGCCTTTGAGTGTTTGACATTTCTACCCTGGGAAAAAGACTCTGATTATCTGCCCTATCCGGCCTCTCATAATTTTATGTACCCCTGTCAGGATCTCTTTAAATCGCAGGATTTGGCAGTTGGGGTGCAGAAATGGAGAGTGCCCTTTCTCCTCTGCTTAATTAGATATCTAGTAAGTTCGGCCTCATTTTGTCATGTATGGTGGAAGAGTGACTTATTTTGTAAAGAACATCAACAGACTCACAACTGACCTCAGAAAGTGCAGTGATGGATGGATGAGCATTGACTGGGCTACTGGAAGAAGTTCAGTCAGGCTTGGCCTAAGGGGAATGGGAAGAATGCTGATGAATTCTTTGACAGAAGTTAATTTACAGTAATATAGAATAAAAAAAGAAAATGTTGGAAACACTCAGCAGGTCAGGCGGCATCTGTGGGAAGAGAAACAGAGTTAATTATTCATAGAACGGTCTTCAACCTGAAATTTTGACTCTATTTCTCTTCTCACAGATGCCACTTGACCTGTTGAATATTTCTGATATTTTCTGTTTTTATTTTGGATTTACAGCATCTACAGTTGTTTTTATTTTCACTTGCTGTGATATAGTCTTGGTCATAAGCTTTTTATTGTATTTTTTATATATAATTGTGCAACTCAGAGAAGTACCTTTGATAGATGTATAATTTTCTGTGATCATAAATTTATTATATTCTGAAGATGTATTTTCTCAAACTTTATAAGGCAAAAGCCTTGTATATTAATGTTATTTCAGTCAATTAAGTTAATTTGGTGACAAAAGAACTGTCTAATCCATGTGATCCTCAAAGGATTCACTGCAGAACAAGCAGAGTGGGGTCAGTATTTGCTAATAATGTTTGCAAGGTCATTTCATAAGCCAATATGAAGATCCACAGGGGCAGCAACCATTTGCAAGACTCCCACTGATTGGCTGCAAACTGCCACCATATCTACCCCCTCACAAAGACAGCTCTGAGAAGGATCACTAGATGAGGCAGTGGAAGCATATTAAAAAGAAAGTTTGCGGAAAATAAAAACAATAATAACATGGAAACAGAGGAGCAGCAAGAAAGTAAAATAAAATTTATTATAAACCCAGGTAATCTTAAGAGGAGTGCATGTAAAGATAATAAATGAAAAGTCGATATGTGTTCATATAAATGGCAGATACGGTTGATCAAATGACAAGTTATGGTGTTCATTAACACATTTTATGATCCATAGTGTAAACACTTCATGATCTTGTCTCAGATTTACCATCACAAACTATTTGTGCTTCTGTATCTCCTTTTTGTTCTGCTGCAGGGAGCAATCCCTGCTGGACATTGACATATTGCCAGGTGTAGAAGATGGCTCATATTTTGAAGACATGATTAAGTCTATGAAGAAGGCTTCATTGATTTTCCCAAATGACAACATCTTTCTCCATGCATGCTTTGGTAATTAGGTGGTAGTTGTGAGATCCACAACACCTCAGTTGCAACATATCCTTGCAGAATTGGCACAATTTTCACTGGGATGTCTTTCTATTGATGGCATTCCCCACACAGTGAGTAATTCCATCATTTACCTCCTCTTCTTTGAGTCCTGACCTCTAAGGTACCACCCATTGATCACCATCTCAATCCCTTATCAACCCAGGCTCATTCACTCCCAACTCCCTGACTGCTGACTTCTCAAACACATCACCCTGCCTATTGCTATAACCAGATGGTCCTAGACACATGACTCCGTGACCTCAACTCCCTGTCTTCCCAGCAACTGCCGATGCATCCTGACTCCCTCTTCACCCAACCCAGCAGATCCACATTTGCCCTAACTCCTCAGACCCTTAAACCTTTTACGGCATCACCAAACAAGCTACCATCTCCAGTCATCAATCACCAGTACCTGACCCCAGATGCCTTCGGGCATTTCATGCACAGCTCCCTAATCCCTGATTTTATCCCATCTATAACCAGTTCCAGCCTCAGTCTTGGATGGTGTGTTTTCCTTTGTGCATTCAGCAGTACTTGAAGGTAAGTACACAATGACCATTTGCTAGTGCTGACACATTGAACATGGGGCTCTACTGAAATTTTCAGTGGAGGCCAATAACCAAAGCTGTCCTTAGCACATTGTGCAACAGCCCTACAGCTCACCTTTTAAGGTGCATACCACTTTCAAGGTTGTAGTGATTCTGGGGAAATAGAATTCCTCAGATTTGGAATTAGATGAGTTAATGATGCAAATCAAAAATAAAATGATTGAGGGAGAATGTATCATTTTCTAATGTTTTCATGCACTTCCTAACATTACTGAAATGTAAGGCACTTCCAGTTAAGTTTACTAAATGTTGCGACGTATAATCTGTTCCAAGAATGTGGCTGCTGTAGTTTTATATATGTCAGTTGTGAACTCTTCAATATACCTTGAAAGCAACACTCTCAAGTTTGTGACACTGATGTATTTGTCATTTCGCTTGAATCACCTCTGGGCTATTTTCCAAGTAGTGGTTGGAAAGACATTTTAAGCACATTTTGGACAGTTTTGCAGGAAAAAATATCATCTGGATTTTTCTGTCAGTTTTTCCAAAACAGCCTCACAGCAGATAATATGCGGATAAGGTGTTTAATTATACCATGGTGTAATTAATTACATTCAAATGAAACCATAATGATACATTTCACACTTGACATTTAATAGAAATTTTAGTAGGAATGCAAAGACAAACATTTAGTGGAGCATGTCAAAGTGCACAAAAAACTGAAGGTAATAAAACAAGAGCTGACACTTTTTTGATGGAGGATTTAATGAGCAAAGAACAAACTTCCCAATAATTTAAATGGTTAGTGCATCCATTAAAACAGAGGCCAGAAAAAGGTTCCAATTACGCTGCAGCTCAGATTTTATCAGGATCTTTCAGTGGCAACTGAGATATTTTGAAACTGATTCTATACAGGAGTTGCATCTGACCTGTGAAAAGCTTGGTGATGGACCTTCTCGGACTTGGTTTGCTCAAAATGGCTTAACAAAAGACATGGAGTTTTGGTTACTGGTAATGATCTTTGGAATATGCCTAACCCTATGCATTTGGTACTGCATAATCACAATAGCCAAACACATAAAAGAAAATTAAATGGAATGGGTTAAATGCCTTTAATGAAGCAGAACATATTTTTTGTACAATAAACTTCCAGTGAATTAGTGATATTTGTTACAACTAAGATCTTCCCTTCCATACTTACTTCCACATGCTTCGTGTGGGAGGTTATCAACTACCCAAGAACAAGAACAGAAAATTCAGGCCTTCACAAATTTCTTTTTGCCAAGATTGTTGTTTTGGCAAGGTTTTTTTTGAGTTTTTCCTGCCAATACTTTTCTTTTCCTTCTTGACTCCTGCTAGTGATAAAGTTCTAGAACAAAGATGCATTTTGAAAAAAAAATGTATGACTTAGAAGAAGTTCATGAGGAACCGGCTGGTGCGAGCACAGTGGTGCTCCCAGGCATTTCATTCCCATCTCTCGCCTCCCCCAGTCCTGCATTTATAAACATCTCTGCACCTCAGGAAATGAACAGACTGCACTGTCTATCTTCTTATGACTGAATTTCATGTAATCAGGTCATTTTGTGCTATGGACACAACAGAGGAAACATGTGGAATAGAAATACTGTTGCCAGACCATAAACTTTTCATGCTACCTCATTCTGCTGTTCTCTCCTTCAATGGTACTTACATACATCAGCCTCTGTGTCTCAGTGATGGAATACTTGGATATTGAGTCCAGAGCCTGGGAGATCAGTTGAATAGTTTGCTCCATCCTGAATGACGTCAGGTTCTTTGGCATGCCTGGAGGTCATCATTCTGAACTGCTTTCTTTATCACTGTGAGCTTATGAGTTCCAACTTCTCACAATGGTGTGATGTTCTGAAGGTTTTATTTTCTTCTCTCCATTAAAATACTCAAATTTTTAACTATGAGAAAAGTCATTAAGGTCATCTGATTACTAAGCCAATTTCTCCAAAAGTGCTCCTTACAATGATCAGCACAGCTATAATTTTACCCTTAGCGAAGCATTGGGTAGAATTTCAATGCAAGACCCTGTTATAGCACAGTAGTATTACTATTGGTGGTGGAAGATAAATCAGAGAAAGTTGATGAAGCTCGCTGCTATGACAGTCAGCATACAATTGCAAACTGGAGAATGTAAATATGGATATTAATGGGTAAATCTTCAAGACAACAGTACTAAAATATCAAGAGGTTTTCATGGGAAATATGGTTCTTTTCCAAGTCTTTAGGTCAAACATTGGAGAATAATGAAAGATCATGTTTTATGGGAATGGAGTATTAGACTCCAGAATGAGTACAAAGTAATTAATTGCAACGATCATTAGAATCACCATAATGACTCTGGTGTCATTCTGTCAAAGCTGTGGAGTAAACTACATAGGACAGGTTCTGGGAAAGACCTTGAGGATATCAGAAAACAATTCCAGGTATTTGTTAGATTTTTTTAAAGGTTAGTGCAGCATGCAGGCTAGCTTTAACCAGCTGAACACATTTTAGCATATCACAGAGGAAAATAAAGCTTAATGTCAATCTTTTCCATCTTTATTGTTGACCAGGTTAAGGTTTAAGACCCAGTTTTCCTCTCCTCCTTTTGTACATCTTGGGCTGGACATAAGCAGGAATTGTGACCTCCCAAATTTTGCCACCAAAATTGATAGCTGACATTAATTTGTCCACAGCCATTCACAAGTTGTAAATTAAAGACAGTAAACATCATCTGATATATTCATGATCATTGGCACATAACTTATCATGGGATCTAGTGTTGGTTAGGTCACAGAAGGGCAATATTGCACAACCCCATACTTTATATTAGAAGATACTTATGTTTATTGCTCAATGTGGTAACAGGTGAATGAAGCATGCTTCGGAAACTTGGTTCAATTGAATCAATGGAACTCAGCTTCAGTTGTGGATTTCAATGCATCTTTGTTAATGCAGGTGTAGTTTGAAAAGGGTTCATCTGTCACTCTATAATGAATGAGCAAGACCTTCTCTTTCCTCCTTCCTATCTGAGAAGGGTGAACTGGTGGGGTCTGTTATAAGGGCCGGGATAAATACCAGAAGATTTGCTGGAATTAGGCTCAGGTGCAGTGCAGTGGTGAAGATCAGTTGTGAGATATTTTAGACGGAATAAAATCACCAGAAGAAAACTTGGTTCCCATCTAGAGAAGCACACAAAGCATACTTGGCACTGTTTTCTCAGAGAGTTCAAGATATCACTTTTCTAATACAAGGAGACCAATAGAGGTATCAACGTGCAATGCAGTTTGGAATGTGAGCATTTAAGTTGCATTGTTGTGAGTAATTAAGGCCAAAATCATTTTACTATTGGGTAACTAATGGGAAGGTGTTCAAATATTAAATGAATAACATTGTCAAGCACAAAGACTATAAATTAATTATTTATAGTAATACCTGTTTAATTTCCCATTTTGATAGTGTTTGTTTCAATCATGAAGTTACTCATTTTCATGTAATTCTCTTTGTAGGTTGTGTTTACACTTAGTAGGTTATGTAAGTTTATTATTCCAAGCAGTTCACTTGTTTGACTTGAGATTTAAATTAATGCAATTATCCAGTTTTAAGTAATATAATGTGATAAACAGTATAGAAAAGAAAAAGAAGTCCAGATGGTTTCTTTAAAGTACATAAGGAAAATTAATAAAAAGCACACCAAAGAATGGTTTTCTTCTTACAAACCCTGATCAATATTAGGAAAAACCTGTCATTAGAATACCGGAGATAAAATACCAAGAATAATTTGAAAACCTATTGAGTGCTCCAATGGTGAAACATTGATGTTGGTCTACGTGGATAGCAAAAGGTAGAATGAATGACCTCTTAACTGCCATCTACCTGGGATCTCGTTAAGCACCACATATACATGTGTTAAGATCCTCTTATAAGCAATTAAACTGATGTATATTATTGTGTTTAGTTCATTCATCAAAACATGATCCTTGTTGGATTATTCTTGAATTTCCATGGTTTATCTTTATTCTTTATCACAGTGTGGCGACTCACCGTTTAGTCGGGCGAACCGGCTCGGCAGTCGGGTCGCGCGGCGTCGGAGCGACGAGGCCCAAGATGGCGGCGGGCCTCGTCTTTCCGAGCGACGGGGAGAACCCGCGCGCGGGAAAGTCTTGATGACGTAAAACTTACGTCATTGCCGGTTTCATTGGGCGGGAACAGTCTCCCTTAAAGGGCCCGCGCAAGGCGGGAAAATAAACCAGTTCTTGTTCGGCAATCCTCTGACTAACGTCTTGTTTTATTCCGCGGTAGCAACCGCTACAACAGCATGTTTCATGGGCAATGCAAGATGATGCAAAGGTTCTTCTCCCTTTTATCAGGTAATTCTTTGAATAACTGAATGCCCCCACAGATCTTTTGTTTTCAGGTGTCTGGTTTGTAATTATGTTTGGCTTCAGTTTACTGACTTTTAATGAATTAAAGCTGCAACGTGTTTACTTACTCACCATATAGTCATCCTTGAGGTCAGCTATTCTTGTTTTACCAGTGTTGAAACACATGAATTATTTAGGATGCAAGAACAGTTTGCAGAATTTGACTGTCATTAGCATAATGATATTCTGTGCACCAGTCCTCTCCCAAATCTTGTTGGAATCAGAACTCCTCTAGATTTTTGTTTTTGAGAAGAATTTCGAAGTGGTATCCTATATGCTGCTTGCCTAGTGGAGGACACTAAACATTGGTGCAAATCCACAGAATATATATCAATTGTTTATTACTTTGATAACTGTTTATTCATCTTCCCAAAAGAAAAACATAATTGAATGTGAAGAATGAAACATTAACATTTGTTTTCATGCAGCAACAAATATGCCAGACTTTTCACCTCAGCCTTGAAAAGACAAATTCCTTTGTCGCAGTAGTCCTGTGTTCTGCATTTCTCCAATAACAGGGGTAATTGCTATAGTATTGGATGAATCAAAATGCATAGCTGCATGATGACATCCTTATTTACATACAATTCTTATCCTCGTGCCTTCCAGATAAACCTTGATTTGTAAAAATTGTTCTCCCGGATAAGTTGTCCAGGATTTAGCCTGCTTCTTTCCATATATCTCCTTCTCAAACAAAAACAGAAGTGTTCATTCAGATTCAGATGAGTTTATTGTCATATACACCAGGGTGCAATGAACTTCCTTGCTTATGTGAAGCTCACAGAGTAAACAGTATACATGGTAATAATAAATACAACAATAAATACAGTGATGAGCTCAAAACAACAGCTAAACCTGAAGCAGAAGAAAATATCGACAATGCCAAAATATTAATACTTCATGTTGCTAAATAATAACATCACAGCAATGAAAATGCACATTGAATATCAGTATCCACAAAAGGTTAATTCATACTTGGCGTGGAACCAACTTGGGCAGCTCACCAGAGGCAGCAAGTTCCAAAGCCTTGTTCTTTTGAAAGGAGATACAGCATACACCATCTCAAGCAGATTAAATCATGGGTTATATTATGTTAAGTTTTATTGTTGAGAGCTGTAAAATTCCTCTTCTAAGGATTTAATTTAAGATGAAAGACTTTGCCGGCCTTATTTGTGAAAGATTTCCATCTCCTATTAAAGAAAACAACTTCCAAGGGACGCATTAATATCCTTTTAATATTAAATTAAGAGTTCTCTGAATGCATTCTGTTCATTAAAATATTTTCTTAATAATCCATTAATTTAATCACAAAAATAATCTGCAGTAAACAAGATCCTATTTCTAAAGTTGAGAGACTAAAATGATGCTTGTAAGCAGTGTGATGAATATTGTCCTCATCATTTAGCTGTCTAAAATCAACTGTTGAAAATATATATCTTTAAATTAGCAAGTGGGCTGCTAACAATGACTCTGCTGCCCAGTTGTTGTTTAATTGGTAATTGTGAAGGGATAAAAGCCTTACTGACAAAGAGTTCTCCTTATGGGCAAGATTATCATTAAGAAGTTGCACCTGCTCCAAAGTGAGATTAATTGTACATTGAGTGCTTTATTTTGCATTCAATACTTTTCAAGACTATTCTGTAAATACAAAGGTATCTACAATAAAGTATTGAAAACCACACCATGTGGTCTAATATTTTAAACTGCTGTTATGCTATTGTATAACAAGGCTTCTTCACAGACCAATTTATTGCCAAATAAAACCAAGCAACACTATTTTTATAACATTTGTGAAACCATGTTTTTTTGATGCACATCCAACCACCCCATAAAGTTGACTGTCATATTGACATAATATATAGCCTCGCTTTATCATGTCTAATTTAATGCATTCTCCTGAATATATTTCAAATGCAAGGTTAAATCCATGAGTACATTTTAAAGCTAATGATGTGTCACCAACAAATTGATATCCTAAGGCCTTATCAACAACTATACTTGTGAGACATTCTGTCTCGCAATTCATAATAATAAGGACAGACAAAATTACTGCAGTTACATCAGATTAAGAACAGTGCAGTAGTGCAGTGAAAGTTAAAACTAATTTGCAGTTTATCTATAATTAGTATTCTTTCTATAATATATGAAAATACTGCTTGCTAAAAAGCATAAAGTGATGAATAAATATCAGTGTAGATGGAGACGTGTTCATAAGAGAGCTTAAGGAAGCACATGTCTGTTGCAATAATAGCAAACCTCTGTTGTATTCTACCATGACATGAATTAACATCAACTTCTAAATCACTTTTTCACTTTTTTCACCTTCATTCTCTAAGGATCCAAAGATGAATCCCAAATGATTTTTCAGTGCTGCCAAACTTTGAAGCATCTTTATTTTTGTTCCATTATCCAGTCTTTCCTAATAACTGCCTAGAGGTGCATTCACTGGGAAAAGGGGTTGACTGAATGTCTTAAGCACATTCATACAACACTTCGTCCTTTTGCACATCATGTGCTGGAACTTTTCTCAGTCTTGTTGTCAAATAAAACATTGAGGCAGATCCAACCCTTAATCTTCTTTGTAGGTATATAGAAGAGCGAATCATCTGCCTTTTGTGGAACCTGCTCCATCTGTATTTCATTGATATGGATGAAAATCAGGGGCTCTCACAATAGTGAAGATGAAGGTCAATGGGTTAAATCATGTTGGCGTTCAGCCGTTGAATTAGTGAGCCCTGAACTTATGCAGAAGCACTGTCACTCCAAGACTTACTGGATATTGAACACTGCAACTGCAGCAGATACCACACACAGTTACTGGACTCCACATGAATTCCATATGTATATCAGCAGTGCATGGGAATTCTGGGTCCGTGGAAAATGGAAGATAAGTTTTGTTTTAATTATTTAAATTTAATGTCTACAATTAATTTTAAGAGATTTTATGTACATTAATTTTCATACTTCTATTTTTTTATTAGAACAGTAATCATAAAAATCTGTAGATATCTCTGAATATTAGACCTCTTCCAGCACCTAACAACACCCGCCCCACCCCCCACCACTCCCACTGGACACTGAGGGGCTGGGCCCTGTGCAACAGCCTCTCAAACTCCTATTGGATACATTGTTTAAGAAGGAACCATGAGTAGCACTGATGCATTGTAAATGAATATATTGAATTAATGGTACAATGAATGTGGAGAAAGATATATCTCAATTGTATTTACTGTATATATTGTGAATGAAGTATAGTGTATCTTTAGAAAATAAAATTCCTCTCCTCTCCTCTCCACTTCACTTTTCCCCACCACCTCAACCCAGGACTAGCCTAATGATGGCTGGTCTCACCCTTTCAATGTTAGCGATTCTGCTCTACTGGACACACATGGTTCAATATCAAATGCAGGAACTAAGACAGTGGAATATGCAAAGTGCACCCTTCCTGGATTTAATCAGTCAACTTTTATTGCCATGTACTATGCTTAAAGTAAATCAAACATTAACTCATTCACTTATTTTGTTCTTAATCGATTTAAGACCATCCAATTAAATCTTGGGTCAATCAAAATTACTTTCCTTCAAAGTATGTTTTGTTAAAATTGTCCTTTTTTGTCCAACCTAATTATTTTGATTTAGTTCCTAAATAAATCAATATTATTTCAACTTTCTTCATTTAGGAACTTATTTTTCTTGTTTTCTGATTGCCTTAAACCTTCAAACCTTCAGAACCTTTTCCTTTACTACTACTAACACAAGACTTGGGCATACAATTGAACCATACTGGAAAACGTGCTGAAATCCCAGTGCAAAATTAATCCTTGCCTGTTCAACCCAGTGCAGAATGGATATAAAACTTGAACTCCTGTCACTTTGTTATGAATAGAGTACTTGGCCAGTGCCTTTGCACTGTTTGTCATCTTTGTGGATATCTTTGCAATTTCATCATAGCTAACACCAATTGATGTTAGCAAGTATTCATAGAACATAGAACAGAACAGCAAAGTACAGGCCCTTTGGCCCACAATGTTGTGCTGACCTATATAAACCTTTTCCACATTGTATCTATCCCCCTCTCATCTTCACAAATTGTTGAACATTGAACCCATACCTCTATTTTGTAAAGAGAAATTATTTTGCCTGCAACGGGTGGTAGAGGTTTCAGAAACTTGGTCCTATTCATCATGGAGGACAGAGAAAAAGCGTCTCCCCGATCTTCAGAAGTTGTTCTAGAGATGGATGAAAGAGAGAGGACTTCTACCCATAAATACATTGGAAGTGCCCAGATCAAAGTCAGGGAAGACCTTGTCCTGTCTCCCAACAGCAGGACCTCTGATCCGTCATGACATTGTGCATTCAGCATTCACCCAGCAATCACAATCAATCATAATCCATATCTATCACACCCTCTAATCAAAACTCACGCCCATATCTCACAGTCCCAAGTCTTCATTACAGGATGTACAACACCCAAACCGATTGTAGGAATCTCAGTAAAATGGTTTGCTTTCTCTTGCAGGTCAAAGTGCAAGACAAACAACATCTGAAGCAACATCCACCAGAAAAAAAGCATGCGTCCATCAAATAAGCAGCACAGAGAGAGAGCTGGCAATGGGGCCAAAATACTCATACATTATCTTTCTTGTCATATCCAAGTGTCCCCTCATCTCATAATCTCTTCTCAGTTAGAAGATTCCAATGCTGTAAATATGCATTCTCAGGTATCCTCACATTGGCAACATCCTAGTTTTTTTCTTCTTTTCAACAGTGCAGGGGTCTCGCTCAGTCAACTAGCAATGTCAGAGCAGACTGACAGTGATGAAAGAACCATTCCTTCATCCAAATCTTCATCAGTTCAGCTGTTAGTGCCTTTCGATATTTTGCTCTGTATTGACAGCTCTGGTATTCTACTTTACCAAAAATATGAATACACTTCCTGTGCCTATTTCATCAAAACCTTACAAAGTTTTGAAGAGAAAAGGAGCACAATCGATTATCTTTCTGGAAAACATGCATCCGTGATTCCATGTATTTAAGTATTGTATCTCAAAACTGCCTCCAGATCCTTTTGGTAATATTGCTTTCACAACTATATACAGTTCTCCAAGTACAACCTAACCAATGTTGGTGCATATTAAACATAACTTTTTTACTTCTAAATTCAATCCTACTGCAAATGAAACAGAGTTTAGGTTGCCCATCTTATGGTTTTATGAACCTAAAATGTCATTGGCATATTTATAATTTAAATCTCTTTCTTCCCTTGACTCATAGGTTCTTATTTTCCAAGTTAGATGTGACCTCAACAGAATTCAATGCCTCATGTTAAAATTAATTTGCTCAAAATGTCCCCTTCTGCATATTTATTTGTATCTTGCTTACGATTTGTTACTCCTCTTCAACATTGATTAATAACTCCCCTCCCCCAATAATTTATTGTCATATCCAATTTTCACAGTTGTATTTTTGATGACGAAGTCCAAATTGTTAATATAAATTGTTAACAGTGGTCATGGTAATGATTATTCTGGGCTCTTACTTTCCAATGAGGAGGTGTAGGATTAATAAACTATAACTGTATTCATATCTTAAGACGGATGAGAATTATGGCTGCTCGAAATACTGATTTAAAAAGTGTCCTTCAGGCCAGAACAGCCACACCACTGCTTTCCTGGGCTGGGTGCTGTGTGGTAATTGCTGTGTCTGGAACCTAATTGGATTCCCGTTAAGATTGACCTTGGAACAACAGGGGCACACCAGACATGTCGGTAGGTACCTCCACTTTCTCCTTACTATTATTCTTCTTATTACTATTTCCACGTTTTTCCTCATTCTTCTGATCTATCCTTTCCCTTTCCCTTCTGCTTCTTTCCGCATCGTGGTCTCCGCACTGAGACCTCAGAACTTCCCAACTCTTGGGATTGCCTTTCTCATCACATACACTAATCCCTCTTCTACGTGCATTATGTTCCCAACTATTCTGTTTAGATCTATTTGTTAGGTCTTCAGCCGTTTTTCTCCAAGTAGACATTAATATTTTCCATTTTTCCCCAGTATTGCGTTCCCAATTCGCCTTTTCTGCCTTTTGGCACTTATCCAAATCCCAGGTTCCCCCTAATGGCCATATTTAAATTCCCAATTTTTTATTGAGGCATGCCGATAATCTGCGGAAGTTATACTCATTTTTCGGATCGTCTTTACATAGTTTAGGTAGTGGGGTATTGGACCCAGACTTATCGAGAGTTTGTCCCTTTTTTTCTTACTCTCTCTCTCTCTCCTTTTTTCTTTAACAGTACAGTACAGATCGCTGCGATTATCTTATGATTGGTCTCTTTCCTTCACCCACTTCAGGTTCCTGACCTTCCCGTGGGGGATTTCCCCTCTTAAGAACCGGTCGAAGGCAGGGTGGTAGTACCGGAGAACTGATCTCAATACTTAGAGCTCTAAACTTTAAAATTTGCGAACTTCAACTAACCCTGACTGGGGACTTGAACCCCAAACCTTAAATTGACCCTTGATGTTAACAGGAGCATCCAAGCCCAAACATATAAAACTTGCCCAAGGCAAACCACAAATGAACCTCGAATAGCCTTGATTTTAACCCCAGTTCTCTTCCCTGTGGCACTCATACAGGTTCGCGAGGAGTCCATCAGAGGGTTTTCGATAAGCGAGGGGATTGGTCAGGAGTCCGGCTGCCCGAGAGGGATCAAGGTGAAGTTTATCTTGTGGGCCCTTCTGTCTCAGGTAATCATTGTTCCCGTTGATCGCTCATGCCGCTTCCGAAACCTCGTCTTGGACTCCTGGCTGGCTCGCCAAATTGTTAGCCCGATTTTGAAGTTTATTCAAATGCGTTTATTTAGCAATATATTGCTAGGCCAGGCAGAGTCCGCAGCGGGGTTCTCCGAGGTACGGGGGTGCAGACAGTAATTTATACAAACATTGTCACGCACACTTTAATGAGTCAGGCGCCGGAGTTCTTGGTTGAGCAGGAAACAGACAAAGGGCTACTGCAGATGGACAAAGAGCAGCCTCACACCCCAGGTTCAGCTAATCGTTTTGCAATCGGGTGAGACAAAGGCAGGTATCACCTTCATTGTTTGAGACAGCCTTCCCATTTCCCATTAAGATTGACCATCATCTCCATAGTCAAACATAATGGGAATCCAATGAAGTTCCAGACACAGCAATTACCACGCAGCACCCAGCCCAGGAAAGCAGTGGTGTGGCTGTTCTGGCCTGAAGGACACTTTTTAAATCAGTATTTCGAGCAGCCATAATTCTCATCCGTCTTAAGATATGAATACAGTTATAGTTTATTAATCCTACACCTCCTCTCCTCCACTTGCTGTTCTAAATAGTTATCCTTTATTACTACTCCCCTTTTGTTTCTCAGCTAACCAGCCCTCCATTCTATTCTCTGCCACCCAACTCCATATGTCTTGAAATTATTCATTGAGCTACTACATCCTACTTATTGAAAACCTTTTTAGAAAACTACATAAATACATCCACTATATTCCCCATGTCTGCACTCTTTCTGATTATTTCATGGAATTCAATGAGATTAGTCAAACAAGACTTTACATTTTGACGCACATGCTGACATTCTGATATTTTTACAATTGTCATTTCTTGTATTTTTTTCTATATTCCTCTTTTGTAAGGATTCTATTATTTTCCCTAAAACTAATATTTAACTGACTAATCTATAATTCCCTGGACATGTCCTGTCACCCTACTTAAATGTAGGTTTGCTTATCTCATCATTGGTCTCATGAGAGTTCATCTTTTTCTAATAAGTCAGTCAGTAGGTTCTGTTATGCCTCATTGTTTCTTTCTTAGATTTTTCTCAATTTTAAGATAAAATCCATCCTGATTGAGGATTTCTATGTTGATTGATTCATTTAATCTTTCTCCTTTTTTTTTAATTTTAAATACAATTCCATCATTTCTAATCTCATCTTCCAAAAGCTTGTCCAGCTGACCCTGGTAAAGTAATAATTTAATATGTTTGTCATTCCACTGATGCTGTCTGTCATTTTAGCTTTTCCATTCATCTGCTGAGGAGTCACAATGTGTCATTTGCTTTCATCTATTTATGTTCTTGCAGAATTTTTTACTATTTTATATTCCATGTTAAGTTAATTTCATAAATTATTCTTGTCTTTTTGACATCTATCCTTCAAATTCTCTTGACTTTTGTTTCATGTTGTTCATTTATTTAGCTTTCAGGTCTTTGCCTACCTTCATTTTTTTTCCTTTCCATCTTTATTTTTCCAGTTTCTCACTAATACTTTGGTTATTCTTTTTTGCAACCTATTTTTATTAGGAACATTTCCATTGTTAGTCTACATTTACGTTTTCTAATACTATTATTTTTCCTCTAATTTTATTGTCACTAGCCTCCCCCCCCCCCAAAAAAGTCTCAGTTCAATCTATTATTCTAGTCATCATTATGTTTGTTCTTCCCAATATCTTCTAATTGCATACACCTGAACCACATAAATGGAGACTATTTCAGCTCATCCAGTCTGTGCTTTGCTTCCCACTCTACTTTTTCCCTACACCATACTCTCCCTCTGTTCATATCAACTCCCATTAGCTTCTACCACTCACCTACACACTAGGGGCAATTTACAGTGACAAATTAGCCAACTAACCCACACATCTTGAGGATGTGGGAAGAAATTAAGTACCCATGGGGTCACAAGGAGAATATGCAAATTCCACAAAAGCAGCACAAAATGTTAAAGTTGAGTTTATTAGCACAGTACATTTCTGCACAATGAAATATTTGCTTGCAGCAGCATCATGGGCACATAACATTAGATATACTACATTCACAAGAGAAAACATAAATTATACAAAATTATACAAGAAAGAACTCAGTTTGAACAAAAAAATAACAAAGTCCATTGTCGTGCAAAGTGGTCAAAGTGTTCATAGTGTTACCATACTGAAGTAGTGATTAAGGTTGTGCAGGTCGGTTCAAGAGCTACATGGTTGAAGGGAAGTAGCTGTTCTTCAACCTAGTGGTGTGGGACATCAGGCTTCTGTACCTCCTGCCCATTGGTAGCTGTGAGAAGATGGCATGGCCTGGATGGTGGGGATCTTTGATAATGGATGTTGCCTTCTTGAGGGAGCACCTCATGTAGATACCACTGATGGTGGGGAGGGATGTGCCTGTGATGTATTGGGCTGAGACCACTACTCTCTGCAGCTTCTTACATTCCTGCACATTCAAATTGTTGTACCAGACCATGATGCAACCAGTCAGGATACTTTCAACAGCACATCTGTAGATGTTTATCTTAGTTCAACCATGGACCTAAGAGCTGAATTTCAGAGATGAGGTGAGACTAACTGCTCTTGACATTTGATGGAGTATGGCATCAAGGAACTCTGGATAAAATGTTCTTAAACCTGGTAATGTGAGACTTCAGGCTTCTATACCTCCTGCCCAATGGTGGCTGCAAGAAGATGGCAGAGGTTGGATGGTAGGGTCCTTTGATGATAGATGTTGCCTTCTTGAGGCAGCACCTCATGTAGACACATGAGGATATGCCCTACAGGATTTAACCCAGGTCACTGTAGCTCTGAGGCAGCAGCTCTCCCAGCAGAGACACCATGTCACACACAGTTTTATATTGGCTTGAAATTTCCCTCCAGATTCGAGATATTCCAGACTTTATGAGTGATGTAGGTGTGGAAGAGAATGGGATACTTATTGGAATTTGGGAAATACTCCAGTGGCAGGTAATATGATTAAAAGAGTGGCAGAATGTTTGGCTTCACTGTGTTGCATTAGGATTTGGCTCTCCTCAAAATTCAAGAAGTATACCATGCCATTGTCATAGAGTTATACATAAACAGGCCCTTCTGCCCATTATCAATCTACCTTGATATTTGAAATACTGAAAGGTATCACATAACTTTAAGCCAGTTATTGATTTTTTTTTAAATTATGAAGCACTTTGAGATGTTTCAACAAAATATCTAAACACAGCCAAGACATGCCTTAATGAAGACTTGGTCATTCCAATTCAGAAACAGATTAAATGTGAAACAGTTTGGCAGAAAATATGCCCTGGCTTGATTGTATGATCCAGAAAAGATGGAGGTAATATGTGGAAAATGATTCAGGAAGAGATCGATGTCATGAGAACAATACTTGGCAAGTGAGACTGAGTATGTGATGACATACAAAATAAAGACATAAGATGTAGTAGGAGGAAGAGGTCATTCAGTCACAAGCCATTCAATGGGATCATGGCTGATCTTCCACCTTAACACATTTTCCTGCCCTTTCCCCATATCTCCTGATTCTTTTAATATTCACAAACCAACCAAACGTTGTTTTGAATGCAAACATTCACTGAGCCTTCACATTCCTCTGGGCTGGAGAATTCCAAAGATTAACCAACTTCTGAGTGAAGATATTCCTCTGCATTTCAGTCTTAAATTACCTACTCCTTATTTAAGACAGTGACCTTGAGTTCTAAACTCCTTTTCCAGGGAAAATATCTTCCCTGTATTGATCCTGTTGAGCCTATGAGACTTGTGCCTGTCTCAATGATATCATTTCTTATCCTTCTAGTCTCCAGAAAATACTCAATCTCTCTTCATATGAATGACCCGTTGTCTCAGGGATCAGTCCAATGAAACTTTGCTACACTCCCTCCATAGAAAACATATCCCTTCACCAAGGTAAGGAGAGGAAAATTGTACACAATAGGTGTGGTCTCACCAAAGTGTTCTATATTTGTTGCAGGATGTCTTTACTGTTCTACTAAAAACCCTCTTGTAATCAAGACCAACATACCATTTACTTTCTTAATTGCCTCTTGCACCTGCACATTAGCTTTTAGGCACACATCTACATAGACATCAGCTGAGTGTTTCCTGTGTGCTCTGTTTTTTTCATTGCATCTTTTATAGTTACCTTTCTTTTGACTGAAAATTGTGGTATCAGATTGAACTACATCACTTCAAACTTAACAGATCCAGGAAGGAATAGATGTTCTTTGAGGGTGGGGAAGAGTATTGGTGGACAGTTGAGAAGAGTTATAGCTCATGGAAACAGATCCTTCAGCCCACTAAATCTGCATTGAGCATCTAGAATCCGTTAGAACTAACAGTTCCATCGACTCCCCTCAGATTCTACCACACCCTTACACACTATGGGCAATTTAAACAGAGCAATTAAACTATCAACCCCCACACCTTTGGAATGTGGAAAGAATCCCATGTGGACCTGGGGAAAATGTGCAAACTCCACACAAACAGCACCAGATGTCAGGATTGAACTCAGGTAACTGGAGCTGTGTAGCAGCAGCTCTGTTAGCTGTGTCACCTCACCACGCATGGAAGCATTAAGGTGGGTAACTTGGACGTGGGCATAATATGTAGGAACTTAGGTGGAATCTAAGTTAGCATCACCAGGGAAGGATTGGGCTATTTCACATTCTTGTAGGTGAGATTTTGGTCATATTGAAAGCTTAAGACCTCATGGAAAGATATTGGCTTTTAAACTGAAGGAAATGGAATCTGGAAAAAAATTAAGGTGGATCTCAGGCCTGATAGCTCTGAGAATGTCAAGCAGCTTTCTCAACTCGCAGGAGTCATGTGACCACGATGCTTTCTTACAGGACTAACTCTATGAGTTCTAACATCCTCAATTTGCGGTCAACAGTGAGATTAGCTGAATGAAGGCTGCTCCGTTTCCATCAGCTGTTCCCACTGTTAACAACAAGAGGAAACAGTGGGGAGACAGGTCAGCTTCAATCACAGACACTTGTATGCTGAGGTCAGGTCAAGTGATGCATTATATATGACACCTTTTCTTACTGACACCTATGGTGCTGACAATTTGTATGTGCCATTTACCCAATTTAGATGGTCGTCTCGGTTAACTGAGGGCAGTGGACTAATTTAAAGACAAGCTGGAGGCAGCAGTAGGAAGCTGATTGGATTGATTTTCTAAAAGGATGGAATCAAATTGGTTGGTTGATCTCCACTATACAAATGTATCTTTTGAATGCTCCAGTGTACCGTATCTTCTGCAGACTACATGGTTGATTCATGATCAGCCAATCCTTCATTAATTATAAGTTTAATAATCACCTTTTGTAACACAAGCCTCTGCATGATATTGTCATTATTCAAGGTTGCAATAAGCACTATCCTTAAGTGAATAACATAATAGTGATTACAGGATTTGCACAAGCAATGAAAATACATCCCAGCAGACATTTCAAGGTTAATGTGATGGGCCAACCTTTATTTACTTAGGAATTGCATTAACCCATTCTATATATAACTCATTATTTGGGAATAAACAGCAGGAAATATTATTAAAGTAAAATGATTATCAAAGCATCAAACATGTACCTTTAATAATGGTGCGTTAATTTAATAATTTGTTCCAGACTCTGAAGAAAGAAGCCTGAACCTCCAGTCATTGCTTATATTGCCCAACATCCATACATACTGGATTCAGAACTGTAAAGCTGAAAACATCCAGGATCCAATTGGTAGGGTCCTGAGCAACAGAACTGAACAAGGATAAAACTCGCCCACAACATTACTGAGAATGCTTTCACTGGGCCCTTGCAGCCACGTCCCTGCTGTGTTATCTGTCAATGTTGTTAAGCTTTCGGAACATAGAAACCAATAAGACTGCAGCTTCTGGAAGTCTGAAGTGTAATCAGAACTAGCTGGAAATACTCAGCAAGTCAGACAGCATTGTGAAATGAGAAACGTATTTAACATTTCAAGTCAAAAATCCTTTAAAGCAGGGAATAAAGTAGGTTTTAAGATGCTGTGATAGTGAGTAGTGGACAGAACGATAAGGTGGAAAGCAGAAGATGTTAAATAACAAATATCATGAGAGTGTAGCATGATAAAAGGTGCTTCTCTGGAACAGAACAGAAGTTCAGAGGAGGTGTAAGTGTGGTATATGAAATTCCATAAGAAACTTGGAATAGATTGTGGAAATTTATAATAACGATGTTGGAGATATTAATTATCAAAGCATTGAACTCAATGTGAACTGTGCTTAACATGGATGATGTGGGCAACCTGGTATTTGAAAGCGTTCAAGAACTAAGTCATGCAAGACATTCTTAAACCATTAAAAGTGTTAAATCAAACATTTTTTTGTGAATGCAGTTTAACTTATTCTTTCTTTGCTACCTCACAAATGGAATGAATGAGTCCATGAAGCCCCACTCCAGGTCTAACTTAACGCACCGTCCCTGAGCTGATTCCCCAAATGCTGGGGATTTTCAGCCAGTGGCCTCCATGACTATACCAGCAGAACACACTGATGGATTTGCTGGCTGGTACCTGTCAACAAGTTTGGGATTTCCACCTTGGGGTACTCACGTGCTGATAACTCTGACTTAAGAGGGGTAAACAATAGCAGTTTGCTGAAGAACTGCTGGTATTTATCAGCAAGTTTTATTCCATTTTGTCCATATTCCAATTACAACCTGCTAAATGAATTCTGTAGATTTGATAACAGTGCAGAGAATGATGCTCAAATATTACTATACCTGCTGATCAACAATGAATATTTTCATATGGAGTCTTACACCATGGAAACAGGCCCTTCAGCTCATTGACTCTATGCTGACCACCAAGCACCCAGGACCACATACTATTTTTTATTTTCCCATATTCCCATTAACACTCTTCCGCTCAGATCATACCACTCCATCTAGAAGGGGCGATTTACTCTGTCCAATTATCTCACCAATCCACACATCTTTGCAATGTGGGAGGAAACCGGATGATTGGGGGAAGTCCACATGATCACAGGGAGAACATACAAACTCCGCAGGTCTTCCATTTCCTACAACTTTAGTTTTGCCTTTATAGAAATATTTTTCTATAAAGATTGATGCGTTTAAACAATAAAATTGGTAACTGACTGCAGAAATACAGAAGTAATATTCACCTGATCAGATAATTATTGATTAATTTAAACTGTAATGATCAACATTATTGTAACATGAAGTATTCTCATAGTCACATATGGGCAGTTACAAATTCCAGTTATCAAACTGTTATGCATGCACTCACAAAATAGGGTAAAGTTTTGGCTAAGTGTGGCAGAAGAATATAATGCACATATCACATTTACATTATTTTATAATCAGCAATTGGATTCATTGTTAGATATTATTAAAATGATTAATTATCAAAGTAAAAATTAAAAATAATACCAGCTCTCATTTCCAAAAGGATAAATAATTCCTTACAAATAGGCTAACATTGTTAAAGGCTATAACACAGCCACAAGTACAACTGGGACAGATAAAGCAACTAGGCTGTCTGCCTTCACTCAAGCTGTGTTATCTCTTTGGCATAATTTATTCAGTTTGACAGGAATCTCTTCAGGTGCAGTTTTGCTACCTTCTCCTTCTGCTATGTCCAGCAATTGTTCACTGGGTCTGATGGTTGGCACAGAGTTGGTGGGCTGAAGGGCCGTTTTCCATGCTGAGTAACTATAGCTCTGCAGCATATTAAATGCACCTGTTCTTGGATGAGTCACCCCCAATTACTACCTGCATCATGTGTCAGTGGGTTTAAAAATAGGAGGATAGTGAAGATGAATGTGAAGCAGGTGAAATGGTGCTGGCTTTAATTTCCTGGGGCATTGGGACCTGTTCTGTGAAGCCAGAAGGTGCTCTAGGCCAACATTCTCATATGGGTTTAAGACCCAGGGGATCTAGGGCATGATGGTAAATTGGTTCGAAAATTGCTGGACAATAGGAGAGACGTGGCAGAGGTTTTTGTTTGTAATTGGATGCCTGTGACAAGTGGTGTTCCACAGGGATCAGTTCTGGGATTTTGCTATTTTCAGTATACATGAATGATTTGGATGTGGATATAGGGGGCATGATCAAATTTTGAAGAGGACAAGAAGGTTGGTGGAGTTATGTGGAGGGTAGTCTTAGGCTACAGGGTGATATGGGTGAGTTGGTGGAATTGACTGAGAAATGACAGATAGAGCTTAATCCAGATAAATGTGACGTGATGCATTTTGGGAGCACTAGTTAGGCTAGGACATATACCACAAATGTATATGACATCCAGGGACTGGTGTATGATCCTGACCTCAGGTGCTGACTGTATGGAATTTCCATGTTCTCCCTGTGACTGTGTGGATTTCCTTTGGATTCTCCATTGTCTTACCTCATCCTGCGGATATGTTGACTGTCAACTGTTAATTCTCAATGGTAAATCACCCTTCAGCACAATGATATTGGACCCAAGAAATCACTACTAAATCAGAACACAAGAAATGCAGTACAACTCAAGGTAAGGTAAACTTCAAGATTCAGTAAGCTCTCCATGAATATTTATTATGCATATCTTTCAGTGCTGTTTTATTAGGGTTCAGTGGTGCAGTATCTGAATTACATTGCACAGAACAAAACACTGCAAATTGTCCCATCAGTGTTGAGTTCTCACATCTCATCATGTGTGAACAAAGAATCACACATCACAATATGCACGTATCAAGAGTCAAAATACAATAATTTTCTTAATTTGCATAAACATGGCAAAATCTGTTTAATGGTTGTTATGATATTTAGTAAGAAGGTTCTCGTTAATCCAGAAGGGCAAAAACAGCAGGTGCACCAATGCCTCTGAGTTCTCCTTCATGTTACTTTTACCGATACCGGCATTGTCTCTAAGTCAAATTCCAGGAACTCCATCCCTCATAGTAATGTAGGGATACCATTGATATTTCATGGTCATCAACAGTTTAGAAAGATGCTTCACTATCATTTTCTCAAAGAGAAAGAATGGATGCACATAAATTGCCTACTTGAACAACTACTTGCCTTCAATCATTCAGTTCTTGAACCAATCAGCAAAACCCTAATCACCACGGCAGTTTAGCAACAATATGACCACTGTGATCACTTTGGACTAAAATGGACTTTGTTTTTTTTCTAATTGTTTTTTTTCTTGGAAAAATTGTGTATAATTTATGTTCAATTTATGTTTTTCTTGCGAATGCTGCTTCTGTGATGCTATGTGCCTGTGATGCTTCTGCAAGTAAGTTTTTTCATTGCACCTGTGCATACATGTATTTGTGCATATGACGATAAACTCGACTTGACTTTGACTTTGATGTAATATGAGTCAATAAAGATGAAACCTTTTGAACACTGAAGTTGCTGTTCATACCACATGAGTGCCAAGGTTAAAATGAATGAATGGGATATTGTGGGCTTGCAGAAATAATTTCTCATGTGTATTTCTTCAAACACTACCCTCAGTAATCAACTCTGTGAAATCATACCCTATAATTCTTGATGTGTTGAAATGATCTGGATGGATGGCATGCAAAACAATTTTTTTCACTGTACCTCGGTACATGTGACAATAATAAACCAATTTACCAATTTAAGTGGGGATTTCAGAGAATATCCACAAAGCGAAATCCTTTGCTCAATGTTTATTTTTCCAAATTCTACTAAAACAAAATTAAAAGCTATGCAAAACACAGAACACTGGAGGGACTCAGCAGGACAGGCAGTATCTATGGAGGGAAGATCGACATTTCGGGTCAAGACCTTTCATCTGGTTGCTTCAGGTCGAAACCCTTATCTTCTCCATTTCTCTCCATAGATGCTGCCTGTCCTGCTGATTTTCCTGCAGCGTTTTGTGCATTGCTCCAGATTCCAGCATGCACAGTCTCTTGTGTCTCCATTTAAAATCTCAATTTAGGATAACACCAATGAAATGAAATCTTCATCATTCTGGAACAATTCAACAATTATGTGTTAATATTCAAATTAAGACAATTTTATTACTAGTAGGTACAGAAGTACAGCACATTTCATCATTGCTGGTGAGGTACTATGGCCCTAATCAGCACTCATTCGAGATGTATGGGTGACATTAGTAATGTGGGAAAATCCATCATTCTTCCCTCCAACCATCACACCCAACTCCCAACCCCACTCTCCTTAAAAACAAGTTATGGTAGTTTGATCTTTGATTGGCCTGTTCTTCAATGTTATAGCTAGTTCTATGTCTCTAAGAATATAAGAATGATTTGTGTAGCCATTTTGGATACTTTTTGATCACTTGATATCCAGCTCAGATCCCTAGTGAAAACATTACATTGGGAACAGTAGGGAAAGAAGCAAGAAAATGTTGCAAATAATCACTGCAGTGTGAAGCAAATGGGACTGGAAGAAAGCTTCTCATGTGGAAAACGCCAAACCACTCTTGATCTTTGGATGAAACATTTATTTTCCACTCATCTTAGAAAAACTATGGGATCATGGAAGGAGTCCCTTCAGCTCATCCATGCAACCCCAGGTCCCTGAGTAATCAGAGCAATACAGTCAGTTCAACTCTCCAGTTGCTTCCCTGTATCCCTGTATCTTTCTTCTCTCTGTTGACTGACTATCCAAGTCCCTTTAAAAGTGATGAATGATTCTGATTCCATCACCCTTTCAGGCAGTGAATTCCAGATCATGACCGCTTGGATGAACTTTGAAATGCAACAGCTGAAAGAACAGAGGCTTGTCAGAAGGCCTGCATCCCTGAGGTTCCTGGAGGCAGTTCTAATTTCTTATTACTGTAAGCTCCAAGCCCATTTTAGTTCTGTAACTGAATTTCCCAAAAGCATGGTAAACAGACGATTATCCTTTGAGAACCAGAGCTAAGGTATCTTGTTCAGAACATCAAAAATTAAAAGCACACGGGAAAAGTGCGGGAGAAATTAATCCTCAGGTCTACCTGCTAAGCGCCACGATATACTAATCTATGCACTTTGAACTTGCCTTCAAAAGTTTGATGCTAATGTTTTCCACCAGATTTCATATGAAATTTGAAAAAAAAATATCCTTAGACTTTTATTCTTAAGCTGTATCCACGCCTGGGAATTCTGTTGATTTGTGGTCCTAAATCTTGAGTTAGACTGGTTAGTACACTAAAGTATAACATGTAAAACAAAACCAGAAATACTGGAAGAACTCAGCCAGTCAAGCAGCATCTGTGGAAAGAGAAACCAGTCATTGTTCGAATCAAAGATCCTTCATCAGAACAGCATCTTTGCACAGGTGCTACTTGTCTGGCTGAGTTCTTCCAGCATTTCTGTTCTTGATTCAGATTCCAGCATTTGTACTTTTATTTGTTTTCTGTAACATATAAATGTATAACATTGGTTGTAACACTTCTATGGAATGTAGCATGTGACCTCTGTTATCTACACATTTTTTCAGAGTGGAGGTTGGCAGAACTTGAAAGAAGCTTTCATAGAACATAGAACAATTACAGCACAATTCAGGCTGGTCGGCCCACAAAGCTGTGCCGAACATGTCCCTACCCTAAAAATTACTAGGCTTACTCATAGCCCTCTATTTTCTCAGCTCTATATACCTATCTAACAATCTCTTGAAAGACCCTATCGTATCAGCCTCCACCAACGTTTCCAGCAACCCATTCCACGCACTCACCACTCTCTGGGTAAAAAACTTACCCCTGACATCTCCTCTATATCTACTCCCTAGCACCTTAAACCAATGTTCTCTTGTGGCCACCAATTCATCCCTGGGGAAAAGCCTCTGACTATCTACGCTATCAATACCTCTCATCATCTTATACACCTCAATCAGGTCCCCCCTCATCCTCCATCTCTCTAAGTTCCCTCTTTCATAAGGCATGCTCCGCATTCCAGGCAGCATCCTTGTAAATCTCCACTGCACCCTCTTTATGGCTTCCACATCTTTCCTGTAGTGAGGCGACCAGAACTGAGTACAATACTCCAAGTGGGGTCTGACCAGGGACCTATATAGCTGCAACAATACCTCACGGCCCCTAAATTCAATTCCCTGATTGATGAAGGACAATACACCATATGCCTTCTTAACCACAGAATCAACCTGCACGGCTGCTTTGAGTGTCCTATGGACTCGGACCCCAAGATCCCTCTGATCCTCCACACTGCCAAGAGTCCTACCATTAATACTATATTCCACCAACACATTGGACCTGCCAAAGTGAACCACTTCACACTTATCTGGGTTGAACTGCACCTGCCACTTCTCAGCCCAACTCTGCATCCTAGCTATGTCCCTCTGTAACCTCTGACAGCCCTCCAAACTATCCACAACACCCCCAACCTTCGTGTCATCCGCAAACTTACTAACCCACCCCTCCACTTCCTCATCCAGGTCGTTTATAAAAATCACAAATAGTAAGGGTCCCAGTACAGATCCCTGAGGTACACCACTGGTCACCGACCTCCACTCAGAATATGACCCTTCAACAACCACTCTGCCTTCTGTGGGCCAGCCAGTTCTGGATCCACACTGCAATGTCCCCTTGGATCCCATGTCTCCTCACCTTCTCCATAAGCCTTGCATGGGGTACCTTATCAGATGCCTTGCTGAAACCCATATACACTACATCTACTGGTCTCCCTTCATCGATGTGCTTAGTCACATCCTCAAAAAATTCAATCAGGTTTGCAAGACAGGACCTGCCCTTAACAAAGCCATGCTGACTATTCCTAATCATATCATACCTCTCCAAATGTTCATAAATCATGCCTCTTGGGATCTTCTCCATCAGCTTACCAACCACTGAGGTAAGACTCATTGGTCTATAATTTCCTGGGCTATTCCTACTCGCCTTCTTGAATAAGGGAACAACATCTGCAACCCTCCAATCTTCCGGAACCTCCCTGTCTCCATGGACGACTCAAAGATCATCGTCAGAGGCTCCGCAATCTCCTCGCCTCCCACAGCAACCTGGGGTACATTTCATTCGGTCCCGGCGACTTATCTAACTTGATGCTTTCCAAAAGTTTCAGCACCACCTCTTTTCTAATATCTACATTCTCAAGCTTTTCAGGCCGCTGCAAGTCCCCACTACAATCCCCCAGATCTTTTTCCGTGGTGAATACTGACGTAAAGTATTCATTAAGTACCTCCACTATTTCTTCCGGATCCATACACACTTTCCCACTGCTGCACTTGATAGGCCCTATCCTTTCACATTTTATCCTCTTACTCTTCACATACTTGTAGAACAGCTTGGGGTTTTCCTTAATCCTGCCCGCCAAGGCCTTCTCATGTCCCCTTCTGGCTCTCCTAATCTCTTTCTTAAGTTCCTTCCTTTTAGCCTTGTACTCCTCCATATCTCTAACATTACCTAACTCTCTGTACCTTTTGTATGCTTTTCTTTTCCTTTTGACTAGATTTATTATAGTCTTCATACATCGTGGTTCCTGTATCCTATCATGACTCCCCTGTCTCATGGGAACATGTCTATGCAGAGCTCCACACAAATATCCCCTGAATATTTGCCACATATCTTCTATACTTTTCCCAGAGAAGATCTGTTCCCAATTTAATCTTCCAATTTCCTGCCTGAGAGCCTCATAATTCCCTTTACTCCAAGTAAGTGCCTTTCTAGTCTGTCTGTTCCTATCTCTCTGTAGTGCTATTGTAAAGGAGATAGAATTATGATCACTATCACCAAAATGTTCACCCACTGAGAGATCTGACACCTGACCAGGTTCATTACACAATATCAAATCAAGCATAGCCTCTCCTCTTGTAGGTCTATCTACATACTGTGTCAAGAACCCTTCCTGAACACACCTAACAAACTCCACCCCACCTAAACCCCTCACTGTCTGGAGATCGCAATCGATATTTGGGAAATTAAAATCCCCCATCACAACAACTCTGTTATTCTCACACCTTTCTAGGATCTGCTTCCCTATCTGCTCCTCAATAACCCTGTCACTATTGAGCGGCGGATAAAAAAACACCCAGCACCGTTATCGACCTCTTCCTGTTCCTAACCTCTACCCACAGAGACTCCGTAGACAATCCCTCCACAACGTCCACCTTTTCCACAGCCATGACACTATCTCTGATCAACAGTGCCACTCCCCCACCTCTCTTGCCTCCCTCCCCGTCCTTCCTGAAACATGTAAAACCCGGCACTTGAATCAACCATTCCAGCCCTGGAGCCATCCAAGTCTCCGTAATGACCACCACATCATAGCTCCAAGTATCGATCTAAGCTCTAAGCTCATCCGCCTTGTTCACAACACTCCTTGCATTAAAATAGACACATCTCAAGCCCTGTCTGAACACGTCCCTTCTCTATCACCTGCCTATGGTACTTACTCCTAGCATCCTCTATTTGACAGCCAAACACCTCTTCTCCAGTCTCTCCAGTACGGATCCCACCCCCCAACAATTCTAGTTTAAACTCTCCCCAGTAGCCTTAGCAAACCTCCCCACCAGTATATTGGTCCCCCTGGGATTCAAGTGCAACCCGTCCTCTTTGAACAGGTCGTACCTGCCCCAAAAGAGGCCCCAATGATCCAGAAAACTGAATGCCTGCTCCTTACTCCAATCCCGCAACCACACATTTAACCTCTTCCTCATTCTGTTCCTATACCCACTGTCGCTTAGCACAGGCAGTAATCCAGAAATTACTTTCAGAAGTGCACTGTCTCTCTAGACAAAGCCATTGTACAAAATGCCGGTTTGCGTAATAGAAGTTACTTTAGAAATGAAGTATCTTTGTTGGTTTACATGCTGGCTGCCCTCCAGCAACAAGAGGGAAAATTACAGGAGCAATGAGGGACCCAATGCCTATTTTAGATAACTGCTCCTGATGACTGAAAATTGGGTCAGAAGTTTGAAATATTGTTGTGATACCGAGCATTCTCACAACACTATCTACCCTTTTACTTTATATTATCAAATTTCTGTTGATGCTCTTGATTTTCTGACAGGGTCCCCTGCATGGCTGCTCTAATTTTATTGGTAGCTAATCTAAACTCAAAGAACAATGGTTATAAAAGGTAGTATATATATTCGGACCAAACAGTTGATCTGCTGGAAGAATGCTTCTGAAATTCTGCCAACCATTATTTTCATTCTCTGCGAGATCCTTTACCTTGTTAACTTAAGTGTTCATGTGTTTCTTTGTGATGGAGCCTGGAATATTAAAGGACAAAAAATAAAGAAATCTTCAGCTACTTTGATTGGCTTCATAGCATTTTCAGAGAAAGAAATAAGCTTCATAATTAACAGTCAGACTAGGCATGTTTGAGCAAACTTCAAGGCATTATACTTCCCTGTATCTTTAACGGTGCATTAAAAGTTTGAATTTCTGTATTACTGCTCAATTATACTATTTATATGGCCAATCATTATTTTCACCAGTGCTCTGTTATTATTGCACTGCATTGTTTCAGTGATTATACATTATTAGATTTTTGTTCTTCCCTAATTATGTTTTGATTTGGCAATCTTTGGTGGTAATTTTGCGAATTATCCAATTGAAAGCTACCTTTTTAAATCAGGTACATTAAAACTCTGTTAAACCAGCACATTTTGGTGGTGCCAGACTAACAGATTTTCCATACTATTGATGTTATTTGCTAATAGCATGACACACCTTTAATTTTTTTTAAAGATGTTACACAGTGGTATAATACATTTTCTGGTGAACCCATTAATTTAAATGGACTCTCGGAAACAGGGACCCAGTGAGATTAAAGTGAACATAGTAAACATTGCCTGGTGAACTAGGAGTCAAACAATTGGGATTTGCAAATAATCAGATTGCAGATGATTAGAGTTTTACTGTAATATATGTTTGTACCACCATGTTTAAGGACAGCTTTTATCCGATTGTTATCAGACCCTTGAATGGACCTCTCATACTCTAAAAGGTGAATTCTTGACCTCTCAATCTACTTCCTCATGGCCCATGCTCTTCATTTATCCACCTGAAATGCACTTTCTTTGTAACTATAACACTATATTCTGCATACTGTTTTCCGTTTAACCAGCTTTATGTGCTTATGTATGGAATGATCGGTCTGGATGGCATGCAGACAAAGTTTTTCACGGTATTTCAGTACATGTGACAATAATAAACCAACTCCAATCTGTTTTGTAATGTGGGAAAATAGTACTTCTTATTCTGGGCACTCTCAGTAATATCTGACCTGTGATGCCAGTTCGATTAATATTAGTGCCAATTTGCTTGGCCTTTTAGAAATCTTAAATTAATTTCTGCCAGCAGCATAAGAATAATCCTTTTGTAAGACGCTGATTCTGCAGTTTTCAGATATCTGCATCATCTCAAGTCTTGCTAATCACTACCCCTGATTCTTCATTCATGGTATAGGGACATCACTGAAAACATCACCACATATTGCCCCATCCCTAAATGTCCTATACTGAGGCAGTCAATAGGCAATAGGGAGATCTGGAGTCACAGGAATTGCAGATTTGCTTCCATGAAAGTAGTGAACCAGGTTTTTTTTGTGTTCCAATGAAGGGTCTTCATCCTGAAGTGTTTACACTGACTTATCACTGACTTATATGTCGTGAAATTGTTTACCTTTACAATAAGGTGGTTCAATATCAGTTGGAATATTTGAGTGAACAGGAGCTTCACATGCTCTGAAGGTTGTCAATGCCTTCAAGAAGGTCAGAGGAAGTTTATAGGACCAGGGCAAAGGACAAAGAACCATCAAAAGCTAAAGGATCCAGAATAGATTTGATAGATCTATTTAAAATTATGATGCATTTGATAGATTGTATAAGGAGAAGGAGATGGATTGGTAAGCAGAGCATGCAAATTGAAGGCATTACAAATAAACCACAGCAGAAATGAGGAGGAAAAATGTGAACTAGAATGGCTATGATCTGGAGTCTACCTGGAAATATGGCAGAAGCAGGTTCAAAATAACTCCTGAAAAGGAATGAGATAAAAGAACTTTTGAAAAGAGAAATAAATAGTCCTCTTCTGTGATCTGTCATTGTTTGATTTACATATTGGTTTCCAATTAAACATGAATCAGAAAGTTATTGCTCACGATTAGTACTCTTAACTGCCCTTTTAATCACATGTTAGTTGTTGGTGGGAAGTCAACTAACCCCTTCTAGTCTGGAAAAGAAACAATTTAAAATATTGAATCTCCTCTCTGCCTGTCATTATCTGTTGCACAGTGGTATACAGTTGGGAGGGAGTAGCTTTGGGAGTCATCAACATTTTTCACATTTTGCTAGGGCATAGGAGGAAACTACTTGGCCCACTGAGCCTTTGCCACCTTTCAGAGCAATTATTTTCCTGTAACTTATTCTCTCAGATCAGCCCATCAACCACAGCCACCCACCCTCTACACTGATCCTCCCGTCAACCATCTGCACTAGGGGCAATTTTCTGTAGATAATTAACCCAACAATCAGCAGTCTTTGGGATGTAGGAAAAAACAAACACTGAGGGGAAACCCACACAGTCACAGGAAGAACACGCAAACTCCACGCAGATTTCACTGGAGATCGGAATCAGCCCAGTTTACTGGAACTATGAAGCCATGTGCAGCACAATGGTGTTACCATGAAGCCTTGGATCAAATGTGGGCAAAAAATCTCCTGATTGTTAACACTTATCACACCCTTTTTCTTGATTATAAAGTGTTGTCCCATGTTGAACATAATTTGAAAAAAACACTGAGGACAGCAGAAGCACAGAATATGTTCTTGACTGCATTTCAATAACCACACTGAAAGCTTCAGTGGTTGCAATACTGACCAAGCTAGTTGAGTACTGAAAGACATTTCCATTCTGAGTTTATGCATGGTAATGATAAACCAATACAAGGGAAAAATCTGCCTTCCCGTTTCATCACCATTCTAATCATTATAGATTCATCTGTCCATGACATTATTGGTAGGGGTGACTTTTGCACACTTCTTTTGGGGACCAGACTCATTATTATATGGAGACTATTCTTCATTCTTTTAAGCGATCTAAGTTGGTTAGGTTCTGAACATGTTCAGCAGTTTAAAATTAAGACTTCGTGAAGCGCACTTCCCCATCATCAGCTGCTGAATTGTGTCCCATGACAATCTCCAACCTCAAGGTCAAGCATGTTCCTTATTTTACCAAAAACATCAAATGTGAAAAACAATCCTATTTCAAAAGGGCAGGCACGGTAGTGTAGCGGTTAACATAATGCTTTACAGCGCCAGCGACCCGGGTTCAAATCCGGCCACTGTATGTAAGGAGTTTGTACGTTCTCTTTGTGTCTGTGTGGGTTTCCTCCGGGTGCTCCAGTTTCCTCCCACATTCCAAAGATGTACAGGTTAGGAAGCTGTTTGTGCCGGAAACATGGTAACACTTTCAGACTGCATCCAGAACGCTACACTAAAACATGTATTTCACTGTGTTTCGATGTACATATGACTAATAAAGATATCTTAAAAATACGCTTGTCACACAACATGCCAAAAATGGCATCAAACTTACCTGAAAATGAGAAGTCAAACTACTGAATCTCTTACACACTTGCTAAGTCTTCCAATAAGAAATGGATGCAAACAAAGCTCTGCTTTCTTGAATGCTGTGAGTGATGATCAAATATTCAACAGCTAATGATTATAATGGTAGTAACGGACAGGGTAGGAGGAGCTTCTTGAATATCCTGGTGATAATAAGCATTCAAAGAAAAGGCTGAAGGACTTGCACCACTTTCCTCCAGAGATGCTGAGCAGACAATTTATTTTGGCTACTTCTTCAGGTCTCACCATCACAAAAATCAGCCTTCAGCAACTTCACTCCACATGATATAAAAAAAATGATCAAGAGCTTTGGATACAACACAGGCAATGCTGAAAATACTCAGCAGGTCAGACTACATCTGTGGGAAGAGAAACAGAGTGAACATTTCAGGTCAGAAAGCCTTTGTCAGAACTGAAAAGGGGACTAAAGAAGCTTGTAAAACTGCAGGGAGGATGATGAGTGGAGGATGTCTCTGACAGGGTAAAACCATGGTTACCATGGGAATAAAGTGTAAATAGGGTTATCTGGTCAATGAGAGAATGGGAGCAGTTAGAGGGTGAGAACACAGACAAAAGAACCTAAACAAAAGAATGAGGGAGTTGCAAAATGCAGAGCAGGAAGACAAGCCCAGAAGCTCAGAGTCATCCCTGCAGACTGACCACATGTGCTCTGCAAAGCAATCACCCAACCTCTGTTTGATGTCTCTAAAGAAGAGAAGACCACATTGTGAACACCGAATGAAGTGTGCTAGATTGGAAGAAGTACAAGTGAATCACTGCTTCACCTGATAAAAAACTGTTCAGGTCCCCAGCTGAATAAATGATGCTATCTGGTGACAGTTTACCCCCATGGGCACTATGGATTTACCCTATCAGAGACATCACCCCCTCCCCCATCCTCCCTGCAGTTTTATGAGCTTCTTTTGTCTCCTTTTCAATTCTGAAGACTCTATTTCCCTTCCCACAGATGCAGCCTGAACTGCTATTTCCAGGATTTTCTAATTTTGATTCAGATTTCCAGCATTTGTAGTTTTTTTTTATTTTTGGGGTTAATCAACACCTGCCCCTTAGGCTGAAGATATGGTCTGGAACTCTACATCCAGATAAGCTGCAGTAATATAGTTGAGTCAAGTTTATTGTTGAGTCGAGTTTATCGTCATATGCACAAGTACCTGTGTGCACAGGTGCAATGAAAAACTTACTTGCAGCAGCAACACAGGCACATAGCATCATATAAGCAGCATTCACAAGAAAACATAAATTAAGCATAAATTTAAACACAATTTTTACAAGAAAGAACACAATTAGAATTTTAAAAAGTCCATTGGAGTGCAAAGTGATCAAAGTGGTCGTAGAGATAATGATTAGGGTTGTGCAGGTTAGTTAAAGAACTGAATGGTAGAAGGAAGGTAGCTGTTCTTGAACCTGGTGGTGTGGTGTATAGCTAATACACCAGCATCTACCTGATAATGTGGCGAACTGCTCAAATGTATCCTAGCAACAAATGCGGAGGAGGTCTAATTTGGTTAGTTGCAGCTCCTTTTGTTCTCTGAAAATGATCAGCAATGTGCTGGAAAGTGTTTTCAATATGTTAATAGAAATATTGTTGTCTGTCAATGTTGCAGGCTCGTTGATCAGGATTCCTGAATATTCTGATCCAACTGATAGGACAGACACACCTGAGGTAGCAGCACAATGGTAGATAGCCATTAAGGGAGTAGTCCTGGGTGTCCTTAACTTAGAACCTGAACCCCAAGAAACACATCATACCAAAAATGGGCAAAGAAACCTTCTGCTGAATGTCACCACAGCCTTCTCTAGCAGATGAATAAATACCCCTTATACTGAACATCACTTGAGCCAACAGCAGCAAAGGTACAGGGCAGGCTCCATGGAGAGACTTCTGGGTCTATAACCAAGAGAAGCTTGGCAGTGTCACAACGGACCTGGTTGAGTCCTAAAGGACATAGGTGCCAGGCAAGAACTGCTGGATGTTATGAGAAAACCAATATGAGGGATAAGCATAATTGGATTGGATTGGTTTATTATTGTTACATATACCGAGGTACAGTGAAAAATTGTTGTTTTGCGTGCCATCCAGACAGATCATGCCATACATAATTACATCCAGGTAGTAAAAAGAAAACAGAATGCAGAATTCCTAATTGTCTCATCATCACCAGTCCATCTGCTGCAGTTGCATTTGCCCATGCGAATACTGGTAAAAGTGACCACTACATGGACCTTCTGGGGGTGAAGTCCTCTCTTCAATCCAAGAATACTCTATTGTTTGGCATCATTTTCATGAGGTATGGAAATCATTCAGAACAGGTTGAGCAGCGTGAGGAACTGTGGGCCATAAGCAGGAGGCTCCCTGGAAGTTGCTGAAAATGTATTTGCAGGGATGACTCTGTAGGATTTACCTGTTTTGCCCAGACTGAGCCTTCTTATGTTATGAAGAGTGATTCATTCCAATGAACGGCTTGCTGGTCCATTTCAGAAGGCCACTGAAATGCAACATAATGTTGTGTGTCAGGATTCACATGTGGGCCAGAAGGTGACAATGGTAATTTTCTTTGCCTCAAGCAAATTCATGAATCAGCTATATTTTAGCAGGCATCCATTGTTTGTGGTCAGAATTACTGATACTAGCTTGTTATTCCAGATTAATGAATTAAGTATATTTAAATTTCCAGCTGATGTGGTGCTTTCTGAACTCCCGCTTCTGGATTTTTGCCCACATTTTTGGATTATTAGTCCAATAACAAATACATGTCACGAAATCAGCAACAAAAGAAACACACTGAGCATGATTCAGTGTTAAAAACTATTTTATTAATCACTACTTATGATAATACGTAAAATAAAAGTAAAAATGTTAGTATGTTAGAATTCAAAAATGTTAAACCTTGAACATTAACCCCAAAACTAAACTCTTCGTGTGTGTGTGGCAAAGTCCCAAACTCCAAGTTCAGGAATGGTTCTTAAAGTTCAGTTCCGCAATCCATAAGGTGAAACATGAGCAAGGGCTTCTTCAACAACCACCGTTGTCTGAAGATAAGACGTAGACGTAGAGAAACATAGGGAGAGTAAATACGAAACCCAAATGTTCCACGATGGAACCCAAACGACACTTCAGTGTTTACTCGGTAGTGACTTCCTCACCCCGAAAAGCATCCGAATCGTGGTCATCCACACAAATACCTGTTTCCTTCTACAGGTCAGCAACAAAGTGAACTCCACCGGATTACTTCCAATTTCCATACATGGATTTCTGTGGCAGACGCAGTTATTTTTCTCATCCATCGATAGAGAACACTAGCAGGCTGGTGTCCCTCTCCCTTCTCTCTCTCTCTCTCTCTTTATCTTCTTCTGACTTCTTCAACAACGTCATTACATCCTTTATCTTCTATTGACGTAAGCACGCCACACACACACACTCTATCTAAAAGGGACATTCACTGAGTCTGTAACATACATAAGATGTTTATTCATATGTGCTGCTAAATCACAAGTAATATTTTTCCAAGGTAATGCTAAACAATGACTAACCACCTCCCTTTGGCAATCAGTGTTGATGCCATTGATTAATTTCCTTCCCTCCCTCCCTCCCACCCACACCCTCATGCCATCAGCACCCAGTCCAGGACATTAACAACTGAACATTGTTATGCAACAACTGTGGCTACGAGAACAGATTAGAAGCTTCTTTTTCTGGGATGTGGTTCCTCTCCAGACACCCGCTGTCCTCCACACACCTAACTGCCAATGTCTACCTCCACCTATTCTCCCCAAAGCCCTCAACCATCTCAAACACATGTCAAATGTGTGATAGAATACTCTCCACTTACCTCATTAAATGTCAATCCAATAACACTTTAAAATCTTACAACATCCAGGAAAAGTATTCAGTTTTATTAATACCTCATCCACTATCTTAAATATTCTCTCCCTCCATGACTGTCACAAGTGCTGTAATGTGTACGACCTCCAAGACGCACAGCAGTAATGCACCAAAGTTTCTTCAGTGGAACCTACTAAACTTCAACTGCTCAAAAAGGCAAGGAGAGCAGGTACACAAAAAACCCTTGCACATTCCCTTCCATGTCAGATGAAATCACTGTACCTCCATTATTGCTTGGTTAATATCTTGGAATCCTTTGCCCATTAACATTTTGGAAGCACCTTCCAACATTTCTTTCTCTCTGTTTGCTTTTCTGTATTGATTTGTCAGTAATTTGCCTTATTATCCTCACTCTTATTTAACAAGAAAAACACTTGGGTTGATGTTCACACAGGTGGTAGAGGCCTTACAGCCAACGCTGCACTGTTAGCAGCTCATACATACAGCCATTTGCAGCACAAACAAACATTCAAGCAAAGGATGAGAAAAGAACAAGGCAGGGTGATGTATGCTGTGCTCCAAAAAGTTCTGATTCATGATTGGGTAAAGGGGTGGAATTTCTCTCACCGTTGAATATCTAGGGCTGAAATTTCTTCTGTGCAATGAACAAATTTGCAAAATACATTCGAAAGCATGCGTTCATTCAAGTTCTTATCCACGACTTGAAAAAGGGAAAAGTTGTTAATTAGCATTCTTCAAGTAAATTAGCAATGAATTTAAATATTCCAATATCAGATGCAAAAATGGAATCATTTCATTACTCTTCTACAAGAGGTTCCAAACCCTTGTGGCAGGTATTTATCAATTATGTCATGCAAAATGGGATTGTATATCAAAGGCATATTGGATTTAAAGTTGTCATCCTAACTGTTAGGCAAGGATCATCACCTCTATGAAAATTATTATTCATCATCCAGAAAGTAGTTCCTCATCATGAGAAAAATGCACTTGAGTCAGCAAATGAAGCAAACTGATGTATTGACGGCTCATTGATACAGAAGAGGTCCAAACTGCTTCTAAATTTTTCCCATTTAATGTAACTTGTTAACATTGTTGGTGATTGTACATATTGTTGTAATGTACTGATTATTGGTGTTAGATTAAATTATATTGTGCTCCCTTTCATGAAATCTATAGTTGAACTAAATTACAATATACAATGTTATACTAATATAGTGCATTACATGTTATAATATACTCATACTAATGTTAAACAATGTGTTGATAATAAAATGTGCATTATATCAAGGGTTTATTTTCTGGACCTGTCAGTTACCATTAAGAGCTGCTGATTGAGCACATCTGATTTGGAATTTTATTCAGGCTGAAGTCTCTTTTATTTTTGAATGAACTTCCTCAGGATCTGTGAAGGAAGAGCTTATTGGTGCAGGAATCTGTGACATTCTTGATCCGACAATATCCTTATGCTGCGGGATATCCAGATTCTCTCTCTGACCAGAGAAGGGATGGTTACATAGAACAGTATAGCACAGGAATAGTCCCTAAGATCCATGATGTCTATGCTGAACACAATACCAAATTAAACTAAATCTTTTCCACCTGAACATGATCCATATCCCTCCATTTCCTGCATATTCATGTGTCTAACTAAAAGCTTCTTAAATACCACTATTGTATCTGCCTCCACCACTACCCCGGCTGCCCGTTCTACCACTCTCTCAGTAAAAAAACTTGCCACACACATCTCCTTTAAACCATACCCCTCTCACCTTAAATGCAGGTCTTCTAGTATTTGAAATTTCTACTCTGGGAAAAAGATTCTGACTGTCTACCCTATCTATGCCTCTCATAATTTTATCGGTATTGGTATTGGTTTATTATTGTCACGTACCAAGGTACAGTGAAAAACTCGTCTTGTGTACCATTCATATAGATCAATGCATTACAAAGTGCATTGAGGTGGTACAGGGTAAAAACAATTACAGGATACAGAGTAAAATGTCACAGCTACAGGGAAATGTATTGCAAGTAGACAATAAGGCGGAAGGTCATAACAAGGTAGATTGTAAGGTCAAGAATCCATCTCATCATACAAGGGAACCATTCAATAGTCTTATCAAAGTGGGATAGAAGCTGTTCTTGAGCCTGGTGGTATGTATCCTCAGGCTCCTGTATCTTCTGCCTGATGGGAGAGGGGAGAAGAGAGAATGACCCCGGTGGGTGGGGTCTTTGATGATGCTGGCTGCTTCACCCAAGACAGTGAGAGGTATAGACAGAGTCCAAGGAGGACAGGCTGGTTTCCTTGATGTGCTGGGCTGCGTCCACAACTCTCTGCAGTTTCTGGTGGTCCCAAGCAGAGTAATTGCCATATCAAGCTGTGATGCATCCAGATAGGATGCTTTCTATGGTGCATCAATAAAGTTGGTGAGTGTCAAAGGGGACATGCCAAATTTCTTTCGTCTTCTGGGGAAGTAGAGGCGCTGGTGAGCTTTCTTGGCCGTGGCGTCAACATGGCTGGACCAGGACAGGTTATTAGTGATGCTTACTCCTAGGAACTTGAAGCTCTCAACCTTTTCGACCTCAGCACCATTTATGTAGATGGTAGCATGTGAACTGCCCCCCTTCCTGAAGTCAATGACCAACTCTTTTGTTTTGCTGACATTGAGTGAAAAGTTGTTGTCATGACACAATGTCACCAATGTCACTAAGCTCTCTATCTCCTTCCTGTACTCTGACTCATCGTTATTTGAGATAAGGCCCACTATGGTGGTATCACCTGCAAACTTGTAGATGGAGTTAGAGCATAATCTGGCCACGCAGTCATGAGTATGCTGGGAGTAGAGTAGGGGGCTGAGGATTCAGCCTTGTGGGGCACCAGTGTTGAAAATAATCGTGCTGGAGGTGCTGCTACCTATCCTCACTGATTGCGGTCTGTTGGTCAGAAAGTCAAGGGTCCAGTTACAGAGAGCTGTTAAGTCTCAGGTCCTGGAGTTTGGTGATGAGTTTGCTTTGAATTATGGTATTGAAGGCGGAGCTGTAGTCAATAAACAATAGTCTAATGACGGTGTCTTTACTGTCCAGACGCTCCAGAGATGAGCGTAGGGCCAGGGAGATGGTGTCCACTGTAGACCTGTTTCGATGGTAGGCAAATTGCAGTGGGACAAGGTTTTCTGGGAAGCTGGAGTTAATGCATGCCATGACCTGCCTCTCGAAGCACTTCATGATGGTGGATGTCAGAGCCACTGGTCAGTAGTCATTAAGGCATGTTACCTTGTTTTTCTTAGGTACCGGGATGATAGTGGTCTCCTTAAAACAGGTGGAAACCTCAGATTGAAGCAGGGAGAGGTTAAATATGTCTGCAAATACCCCCACCAGCTGATCAGCACAAGATCTGAGCACACGTCCAGGGACACCATCCGGGCCAGATGCTTTCCTCGGGTTCACTCTTCGGAAGACTGATCTTACATCCTCGATGGTGACCACTGGTTCAGTGCACTGGAGGTTGTCAGGGTGGGTGGTGACAATCCACTCCCCTTCTGTTCAAAACATGTATAGAATACGTTAAGTTCCTCAGAAAGGGATGCGCTGTTGTTGACTCTGCTGCCCAACATTGTTTTGTAGCCCATTATAGCACATAAGCCCTGCCACAACTGACAGACGGTCTGGGACTCTATTTTGAACTGGTATTACCTCTTGGCATCTCTGATAGCTTTACGGAGGTCGTGTCTTGATTTCTTGTAAAGGTCAGGGTCACCTGATTGGAATGCAGCAGTTCTCGACTTCAGTAGGGAATGGATCTCCCGGTTCATCCATGGTTTCCAGTTTGGGAACACCTGTATTGTCCTCTTTGGTACACAGTCCTCAACACACTTGCTGATAAAGTCTGTGATGGTGGTGGCATACTCAGCAAGGCTGGCAGATGATCCTTTGAACATGGACCAATCCATTGACTCAAAGCAGTCACGTAGGAGCTCATCTGATACCTCAGACCAGCACTGCATGACTCTCTGTACTGGATCCTCCCGTTTCAGTTTCTGTTTGCATGCAGGAAGGACCACAGCCTGGTTGTTTGATTTTCCCAAGTGAGGGTGGCGGGTGACTCGGAAGGCATCTTTGATGGTTGTATAGCAATGGTCAAGGGTGTTAGGGCCCCTGGTGAGACAGGAGACGTGTTGGTAGTACTTTGGTAACACACTCTTGAGGTTGGCCTGGTTGAAGTCACCTGCAATAATGAAGAGGGCCTCAGGGTATCCTGTCTCAAGGTCGTTGACCACAGAGTATAGTTCATTGAGTGCAGGCTTTATCTCCATCTGGTTTGGGATGTAGACTGCTCTTAGGATAGCTGAAGTGAACTCCCGTGGCACGTAGTATGATTGACACTTCACCGTTAGATATTCCAGGCTGGGTGAGCAGGAGCTCACCAGGACTGTCACGTCCGAGCACCACGAGTTATTGATTAAGAAGCAGACCCCTCCGCCTCTAATTTTGTCCAAGGATGAGTTTATAAACTTCTATCAAATCTCCCCTTGGCCTCTGACGTTCCAGAGAAAACAACCCAAATTTGTACAACCTTTCTTTATAGCTCATACCCTCCAATCCAAGCAGCATTCTTGTAAACCTCTTCTGCACTCTTTCCCAAAGCTTCCTCATCCTTCCAGTAATAGGCCAATCAGAATTGCACACAATACTCCAAGTGTAGCCCAACCAAAGATTTATATAACTGCAAAATGACTTCCTTAGTCTTATACTCAATGCCCTGACCAATGAAATCAAGCATGCCATTTGCCTTCTTAACCACCCTATCTACTTGTGTGGCCACTTTCAGGGAACTTTGGACTCGGACTCCGAGATCCCTCTGTGCATGAATTCTGTTAAGAGTCCTGTCATTAACTGTACACTTTTACCTTATATTTGACCTCCCAAAGTGCAACACCTCACACTTGCTTGGATTAAACTCCATCTGCCATTTCTCCACCCTCCACCTGTATCCTGCTGTATCCTTTGATTGCCCTCTACATTGCCCACAGCTCCACCAATCTTTATGTCCTTTATGTCATCTGCAAACTTACTAACTCACCCATCTACATTTTCATCCATGACACACACACAAACACACACACATGTGGTCAAGTTTTCACGTAAAACAAGAGTACTGAAATCTAAATTTAAATTAACACTGGACCATATCAGATCAGAAACAAAAGTGATACAAAAGATAGTATCATAGAAATAAACATTTCTCACTCCCTTTGTATTTCCTCTTAAAAATGACAAAGTTTTCCATAAGTAAATTATCAGTGTGTTTGAATTATTAAAAAAAATATTTCTACATTTATGGAAATTCTGACATTCCCTGAATGATATGCCAAAGGCAAAAATCTATTTTCTGAATAAATAAATAAGGAAATTATTACTATTAATACAAGCAGAAAATTCTTAATAGGTTCCAATGATAGACATCAATCTATAATTTCGGCAGTTTTAACCTACTTAATAAAAAAAATCAAAATACTAACTTTAAGACTGATTTCCGTTATATCTGCAGCTGCATTGATTATGACATAATTACAACTTTGTTCTGTGAAGTTGGTTTGATCAGCAGAAAAACGTTAACGTAGTTCAAAATTATAGTTGAGACCTGATTTTGTCAACTTTCACAAAATCAAGGCAACAAAAAACAGCACTTATAAAGTGTTTTTGTCAAGAAAATAATTACAAGCTGTCTATAGAGAAGGAATGTATAAAGAGAAGGATGGAGGGACTAGAGGAAGGTGGAGGGTGAGGAGAGATGAATAAAACTTAATCGAAAGTTAGTTCTTGAGAAGTCGGTTTAAAGTGGTAAGGAAAGTTTAGACCAGATCCAGAATGATTGAAGATCAAAGGTACCACTGCCAACATTAAAGTGAGGGGACATTTAAATGCACCAAACAGCAGGGTGAGGATTGATGATTACAGGAGCAGTTGTATGTTCCAATGGAGTTAAAAATAATGTGGATTTAACCACATCCAGCCTGTTCATGATTGGACAGATTTCTTAACCTTTAAAAATGAGACAAAAGTGGGACAAAATCTTCAGGCTGTGATTGCAGAAAATCTGAAATAAAATAAATCTTGCTGGAAATGCTCAGCAGGTCAGGCAGCATCTGCAGAGAAAAAACGGTAAGGTGAACATTTCATGTTAACAAGCTATTATTAAAACTCTAAAATGTCACACCTGAAGGAAAAAGAGGAACAGAACCAGGGTAAAGAGAATTAGAAAAGAGAATATTTTGCAATTTGGTGGTATACAAGGGATTATTAAACTCCAGAAGTAATCGTGTTGCAAGCAAATAAGGAAACATTTAATTGAAAATACAAATCAAGTACAGTGTAAAATAGTCTACCGATTTACTGGTGATTGGTTGGTTGTGACCCCAACTCCACCACCCTATCAGACCTTGACTTTTTGAATCACTGGTTCTATTCAACTCATCTAACTTCCTTGACTCCAGACATTAAAGTGATAATTAACTGCATTAAGCCCAACTAACTGTGTGAAGTTTGAACAATCGCCCCACTGTATAACTTGCAAGGCCCAGAAGATCTTGTCTCCTGGCCACACGGTGGTCATTACCATTTAATTGCCAATTTCAGAATGATAGCAGGGCCTTGGGAACAGTTAAATTGAAATAAAGCAGCAGGTGCCAAAAAAGTGCCAGTGACCTGAATTCATTAAAGGGAAGCTTCAATCTTCAGACCAGTAAATTGGAAATAGAAGTATTGACCACTCTGTGGGATTTGGCTGGGCCTTGGTTGTGGAAGCACATGGATTGTGCATAAGTTTCTTGTAGAAATAAAGTAAACAAAAAGAGAAGGTCTAATCTAGTGCCTTTCAAAAGTGGCAACAACCCATCACTCCCAGATGAGCTCAATGCTTTTTATGAATGCTTTGATGGGGAGAACTATGACACATCCACATGAGCCCCCCACATCTCCGGATGACCCTGTAATTTCAGTTTGTGAGGCCGACATCCGGACATCCTTCAGGAAGGTGAATCCACGAAAGCAGGTCCAGATGGTGTACCTGGCCGAGTACTAAAGACCTGTGCAGACCAACTGGCTGGAGAATTTACAGACATATTCAACCTTGTGCTCGTGCAGTCACCCTCCCTGCTATTGAGGACATCTTCAAGAGGTGGTGCATCAAGAAGGCGGCATCCCTCATTAAGGACCCTCACCATCGGGGACATGTCCTCTTCAAGTTACTACCTTCGGGGAGATGGTACAGGAGCCTGAAGAACAGCACTCAATGTTTCAGAAACAGCTTCTTCCCCTCCGCCATCAGATTTCTGAACAGTCCATGAACCCATGTACACTACCTCAGTAGTCCTCTTTTAAACTATTTATTTGCTTTTGTAACTGATGGTAATTTTTGCCTTGCACTGCACTGCTGCAGCAAAACAGCAAATTTCACGACATATGTCAGTGATAGTAAACCTGATTCTGATTCTGAGGTTCCCACATGCTTCAAAAAGGCACCTATTGTACCAGTGCCCAAGGAGAGCATGGTGACCTACCTCAATGACTCCTATCTGGTATCACTTACATCAACCATAATGAAGTGCTTTGAGAAGCTGGTTATGGCGTGAATCAACTCCTGCTTCAGAGATGACCTGCATCCACTCCATTTTGCCTACCACCACAAGAGGTCAACAGCAGATGCAATTTCTCTGGTTCTTCACTCTGCTCTGGGCCTTCTGGACAACAGGAACTCATATGTCAGTCTGCTGTTCATCGACTACAGCTCAATGTTCAACACAATCATCCCATCCAAACAACATCAAGCTTCAAGACCTGGGCCTCTGTACCTACCTCTGCAACTGGATCCCCGACTTCTCCTCATCAGCAGACCTCAGTTAGTGAGGATTGGTAACAACATCTCCTCCTCTTTGACCATCAACACAAGTGCACTCAAGGCTACGTGCTTAGCCCCCGCTCTGCTCTCTATAAACACAACTGTGTAGCTAAGCACAGTTCCAATGCCATCTTCAAATTCGCCAATGACGCCACTGTTGTTGGACGAATCACAGGTGGCGATGAGTCAGCTTACCTGAGTGAGATAGGACATCTGGTTGAGTGATGCAGCAATAACAACCTTTCGTGCATTGTCAGCAAAACTAAAGAACTGATTGTTGACTTCAGGAAAGGGAAGGAGGGTGAACATGCGTCTGTCTACATCGGGGGATCTGTGGTGGAGAGAGTCAGCAGCTTTAAATTCCTGGGCATTAATATAGCAGATAACCTGTCTTGGGCCCAGCACATAGATGCAATTATAAGGAAAGTGCACCAGCAGCTTTACTTTCTGAGGAGGTTAAGGAGGTTCGGTTTGTCACTGAACACTATAACCAACTTCTACAGATGTACTGATGAAAGTATCCTGACTGGTTGCAGCAATTCAAATGCACAGGAACGTAGGAAGCTGCAGAGAGTAGTGCACCCTGCCCAATACATCACTGGCACATCCCTCCCCACTGTCGGTAGTACCTACATGGGGCGCTGTCTCAAGAAAGCGGCATCCATCATCAAAGATCCCCACCATCTGGGCCATGCCATCTTATAACATCTACCATTGGGCAGGAGGTACAGAAGCCTGAAGTCCCACGTCACCAGGTTCAAGAACAGCTACATCCCTTCAACTATTCATTTCTTGAACCAGCCAGCAAAACCCTATCGCTACAGTTTAGCAACACTGTGACCATTCTGATCACTTTGCATAAATGGATTTTGTTTCTTTTGTTCTAATTGTGTTTTTTTCTTGTAAAAATTGTATATAATTTATGCTTAATTTGTGTTTCCTTGTGAATGCTGCTTATCTGATGCTATGTGCCTGTGATGCTGCTGCAAGTAAGTTTTTCATTGCACCAGTGCACACATGGACTTGTGCTGATGACAATAAACTTGACTTTGACTTTGTAGGCCTGTGTACTTATATCTTGTGTGGTCTGAGCTTAGCAGCCTAAACTAGACAGTTAGCTGTAAAATATTAGATGGAAGAATAGTAGAGGTCAGAGGTGACTTGTGAAATATTTGAAAAATACAGGAGAAAATATCTAAATCTGATGGATATTAAGATTTTGTAGCACTGTCGGTTCCCAGAATGTTTATTACTTCATCAGTTGTAATTTGATGTCTGACCAAAACTATCAAAAGCAATGTAATTGAGTGCTGCTGGTGTCTGATTGCATCATTAATTAAATGATTTTCGATCTGATTGGTTCCAAATTCTGGGGGTTTATTAAGCAGTGACGTAGGTGCCTTTCAGATCAGATTGGCCGATATTCCAAAATGTAATCTCTTGACGTGTGACCTGATTTATGGAAGGGACAAGCACACTGGTGCCTCTCATAGAGCTAGCTGCCTCTTTGGCCCACTGATCTGGATTCGAACCCAATCCCAAATACTGACGATGTGGAGCTTTCACATTCTCCCTTTGACTGCATGGGTTTCTCCTGGGTACTCCAGTTTCCTCCCATATCCCAAAGGTGTTCGGGTTGATAGATTAGTTGGCCATTGTAAGAGTTGACCCTAGTGCACAGGTGAGTGGTAGAATCTGGGGGGGAGTCGATGGGAATGTGGGGAGAATTAAAATATGGGATCAGTTCAAAAGTGTACCTGGTGGTCAGAGTGGACTCAATGGACCAAAGGGGCTGTTTCCATGCTGTATGACGCAATGACTCAATGACAACACACCAAAGTATTAATGTATTACAATAACATTATATGCAATTATAGACACAACAGGTACACAACTGTAAGCAGATGCTCATTGATGTCATATAGTTATCATTAAACATGAAAAATATTTGTTGACATCAATGAATGGCTTTTATGTGCATCAGTTTAATAAAGGTCTATAATTTAAGTGTGGCATATAAAGAAGGTGGTGCTGCTAACTTACATAACCATCACACGATTCCTGGCATTCTTAATCTTCTTTGAATTTCCATGCAAATCATCAAGCTTTGTGGTATAAATCAGTTGTCAAGAATGTAATTTTTAAATTCTGTGTGAGGTTATTGTTATTTCCCCAAGTCTTCTTTGCTCTTTCAATAGGTAGCAGAGCACAATATGTTCTGCAGTGCACTGGTGATGTATTTGTGTACAGTTCCTTTGATGAACGATACCCTTTTAACGCCTTGTTACATTTATTCTGTTTAATTCATTTTAAAAATGCTATTAGTCGTGAAGAGCAAGCACTCCAGGTTCATTTGTAAGTGCACAAATTTGGCTTTTCCAATATTGGAAGTAGAATAAAATTGGAAGTAGAATAGGATGGAATAGTGATGTGGAAGCTCTGTATTTAATTTCAAATCAAGTTAGTAGTGTCTCAATTCTAAAACTTTTGTTGCATTAACATTTAAAAAATAAATTGAGAAAGGCATTTTCAAGATGTACATGGAAATTCCAAGTTATTTATTGCAGTAACTCATTGCAAGAGTATTTCTGGACTTTTCCATCAAAGTATCTGCTGAATGTTATTAATGCCACAGTTGACTTATGATGCATGGGCCAGATCTGGCTTGACCCAGCCTGTTGTTTAACTCTTGTGGGCCCCCCACAAATACATGAACATTTTGCAGTCATATTGTTTCTGTCTCCTGGTTCCATCACAGCTATTCAGTAAGAGTGCTTCACAAACAGACACATTTTACAGCCACTGGCCTTTTCCATTATTTCTAATGTCTCCGCTGTCAGATAGATACATTTCAAAACAGTTGAAATACATCTAAATAATTAAAAGTAATATGTAAATTATTTACCATAAGTGGAATGCATTTCTTATTAGAATTTAACCCTGTAAATTAATTAAACATTAATAATTTTAAAATTGAAAGAAAACAAATCACTTAGTTTTACTTACCTTTTTTAATGAAAGCCATTGTTCTCATTTAAATGAATGGGGCTATGCTAATTGCCAACTTTGGCTGCTATAAAAGCTGAGGGGCTATAGTAGGAGAGCATATGGCTGTCACATGACAGTAACAACACTGACCCCTCTGATCGGAGGACGGCAATGCTGCAGAGACCACTGGTAATGGTAAGAGTGTGCACCATCATGTGGCTTGGGAGCATCTTAGTCAGATTCCAGGGTGTGTTAGAGCCAATGGGTCAAGGTATTCAGGCATTGAAGTGTTTATCCCTTGGTAAGCTGTACCTTGTTTATTGTGTGTTTGTGTGTATCTTATCTTTGTTGTGATTTCCCCCTCCTGTTTGGGGTCTCCTGTGTGAGTGTGCATCTGTTCCTGTTCATTCTGTCCCTGCATTTGCCTTTGTGATTAAACTATTTTTAAAATCCAAAGCTTGTGTCCAGAGCCTTCCATCTTTAAGATTCCAAAAGAACCTTTTCACACAACAGGGGCCAGATGCAAAATGCATCCAGTGTCCAGCTCATTTGAATCAGAAACCACCACTACATTCAGTGGCAAGGTTAAATGAAAAGTTGCATATTTCCATCTGTTTTCCAGTACACTTTGTATTTCTACACAGCAGTGCATGAACACGGAGGCCCAGAGCAAGCTGGCATGCACACTGCATCTAACCTTGTGTTTCTCTACAGAATCAATCTGATCAAGTCCAATGAAACAGTTTAGTTTTCTCCTGCTGCTCTCAGATAAATGCAATGCCTGGATTGTTTTGTGTTGCTAACAGTTCTGCACAGGACACCTAGGCTTTCCCAATATAAGTGTAGGACTGTGGAAGCCCCAGACTTACTGACTGACCTTTGTTGAATATTTCCTTACTTCTTTCCACTGCAGAATCTGATACAGGACCATAAAATACAGGAGCATAATTAGGCTATTTAGCCCATTGAATCTACTCTGCCATTAAATCATGGTTGTTTTTTTTTAACTCCATTCTCCCACCTTCTCCCCGTAATCCTTAACCCCCTCATCAATTAAGAACCTGTTAATCTCTGCCTTAAATACACCTAATGACTTGGCCTCCACAGCTGTCTGTGGCAATGACTTCCACAGATTCACGACCCTCTGGCTGAAGAAATTCCTCTTCATCTCAGTTTTAAAGGGATATCCCTTTATTCTGAGGATGTACCCTCAAATCCTAGAATCTCCCAATAATGGAAACATCGCCTCCATGTCCACTATCCAGGCCCTTCAGTATCTGGTAGGTTTCAATAAGATTCCACCCCCATCCTTCTCAACCTCATCGAGTACAGGCCCAGAGACATCAAACACTCCATATGTTAAGCCTTTCATTCCTGAGATGATTTTTGTGAACCTCCTCTGGACCCTCTCCAGTGCCAGCACATCTATCCTTAGATACAGGGCTCAAAGTTGTTCACAATATTCCAAATGTGGTCTGACCAACATCTAATAAAGCCTCAGCAGTACATCCTTGCTTTTATATTCTCGTCCTCTCAAAATGAATGCTAACATTGCATTTGCTTTCTTTACTACTGACTCAACCTGCAAGATGACCTTGAGGGAATCCCGAACAAGAACTCCCAAGTCTCTTTGCACCTCTGATTTCTGAATTTTCTCTCCATTTAGAAAATAGTTCACACCTTTATTCTTCCTACCAATTGCATAACCCCACACTTCCCTATGATGTATTCCATCTGCCACTTCTTTGCCCACTATCCCAACCTGTCCAAGTCATTCTGCAGACTCCGTGCCTCTGGGACACTACCTGTTCCTCCACCTATTTTGGTATCATCTGCAAACTTGGCCACAATGCCATCGGTTCCTTCATCCAGATCATTAATACATAAAGTGAAAAGTTGCCATCCCAACATGGACCCCCTTGGAACTCTGCTAGTCACCTGCAGCCATTCATTAAAGGACCCCTTTATCACCACTCCCTGATTTCTGCCAGTCAGCCAATCTTCTATCCATGATTGTACCTTGCCTCTAACGCCATGGGCTCTTACCTCATTTTGCAGCCTCGTGTGCAGCACCTTGTCAAAAGCCTTCTGAAAATCCAAATAAATAACATCCACCAACTCTCCTTTGTCTAACCTGCTTATGACCTCCTCAAAGAATTCTAACAGATTTGTCAGGCAAGATCTCCCCTTATCAAAACTGTACTGACTTTGTCCTATTTTATCATATGCTTCCAAGTCCTCTGAAATTTCATCTTTAATAATGGACTCCAAAATCTTACCAACCACTGAGATCAGACTAACCAGCCTATAATTTCCTGTCTTTTGCCACCCTACCTTGGTAAACAGTGGTGTCACAGTTGCAAGTTTCCAGTCCTCTGGGACTCTTCCTGACTCCAGTGATTCTTGAAAGATCATTATTAATGCCTCCACAATTTTTTCAGCTACCTCTTCTGGAATTCTGGGGCATAGTCAATCTGGCCTAGGTGATTTATCTAACTTCAGGCCTTTCAGCTTCTCCAGTACTTTCTCCTTAGTGATAGTAACTACACTCATCTCTACCCCCTGACTCTCTTGGATTTCTGGCATGTTGCTAGTGTCTTCCACTGTGAAGACTGACACAAAGTATTTATTTAGCTCCCTTTGTTGTTTAAGCCTCTCTTTAGGGACATATCACTCTGCTCTTAAACTGGGCCAATGAGATCTGGAGAATTCAAGCTTGAGGAAATAGAGAAAATGGCCAGTGAGTCCCACCAGAAAAATCTAAGCCAATATTTCAAATTTAACATATGTTATGGGTCATTTAAACCATTTCAACAATAATTCTAATTAGCTTAAAAGTTTTATTCCATCAATGGAAAGTATATCTTGGACAACTAGAACAGTCAAAGTTAAAAACTTAATAACAATTTGTACACTTTGGAGCACTTATGTTCAATAAAGAAGCAAATGAGCAAGAATTTCCTGCCAATGAATCAACCTGGATGTGTTTACAATTTAAAATAAAACTATTGCATGATTTACTTAAAGTAAATTTACCTTGTTGTAAGGCCATGTTTTGAAGAGCATATCATAATACAAGGTTTTCTTCTGAAGCATTCTTATTTGCTGCCATATCGGGTAATTTAATGTCCAATTGGCAGATATAGTTTCCTGTCCAACAACTAGTCAATAACATTTTAAGAATAGTAATGAAATGACTGATACTTTGGGGTTGGTAGTCATTAGGAAAATGCATAAAGTTGGTTCAGATGAGAGACTGGCACAATAAAATGCAACATACTTTAATAATATTAAGAAAATTTTTCATTAATGTCATACCAAAATGACATCAAGAGGAGTTTAACATTTGGGATGACATCAGTCTTCATGTGAACAGGACAGTGTTTGAATAACAATATTAAAAAAAAGCTGTAAATTTACAAACATGAAAAAGAGCAGGACTTGGCCTGTTCAGCTTGCTCTACTGAAAAGATCATGACTGACTTGATTATAACCACATCTCTGCATTCCAGTCTTCCTGTGTTAACCTTTCATCCCCTCTTTTTATCAAGAATCTGTCTGCTTTAAAAACGCTTCCTCTGTCCTGTGAAGAAGAGTTCCAAAGACTTACAAACCTCAGAAAAAAATCAGTAGGGACTCAATTCAAAATGTTGATTTGCTCATTTCCCTTCATAGATGCAACCTGACCTACTGAGTCCTTTCAGTCTCTTGTTTTGTTTCACATTCCAACATCTGCAGTCTCTTGTGTCTCCAAAAATCATTTTATCTGTCTTGACTGTCACCTTCATTAAAAACAGTGACCCCTAGTTTTAGTTTCTCCCACAAGAGGAAACATCCTCTCCACATCTACCCTGTTAAGATTCTTTGCATGCTTTAAGCAGATTCCCTTTCACTCATCTAAACGCCACTGGATACACGCTTAGCTTATCCAGCCTTTCCTTACAAGACAACTGCCAATTCCAGTCAGATTAGTCTGGTAAACTTTCACTGAACTTCTTCCAACACATTGTGATTCTACCTTAAATAAGGAGACCTATACTGTGTGTGGTTTCACCACTGCCCAATATCTGTTTCAATCTTTTTATTAATTTTCAAATTAGTACAGATTAATACATACAACATCAGTAATTATACATGTAATACAGAGATTGGGAGGGCAATCATGACAAATATAGTCATAAAGAATAAAAAAGATATTCTAGGCCCCATGGTTTCTTGGTAAATGAATATATTACAAAAATAAAAAGGAGAAAGAAAAAGATTTATTATATAAAAAAACCCAAATTGAAAAAAATTGTAAGTAATAAAACAAAACAAACTAAAAAACATTTCAAAAGAAAAAAAACTGGACTGATCTTTCTCGATGAACAAAGAGCATTATTATGTCATCAAATCTGCTCCTCTAAATTCAAAGATTATTGAAAAGGGATCTATATCATATGAAAATATTTGAATGAATGGACTCTCAACTTCCTCAAATTTAAGCAAAGATTCAACAGTGCCACTCCTAATTTTTTCTAAGTTTAAACAGGATATAGTTTGAGAAAACCATTGAAAAGTGGTGGAAGGTATTGGATCCTTATGTTTAAACAAAATGGATTGCTTGGCCATTGATGCAACAAAGGCAATCATATGACAAGCAGCAGCAGATAAGTGGCCAGATTCCATCATTGGTAACCCAAAAATTGCAGTGATAGAGGTTGTAAATCAATATTCAATACAGTTGAAATAATGTTAAAAATGTCCTTCCACTATTTTTCCAAAAGAGGACAAGACCAAAACATGTGTCAGGGAAGCCACCTTCGAATTACATCTGTCACATATTGGATTTATATGGTGATAAAAACGGGCTAACTTGTCCTTCGACATATGGGTCCTGTGAACCACCTTAAATTGTATCAAAGAGTGTCTGGCACGCATTGAAGATGTATTAACTAATTGAAGAATTTTCTTCCATGTCTCTTTAGGTAAAAGTATCTGGAGTTCTCTTTCCCATTCATTCTTAATTTTATCAAGTGTCTCTGGATATATTTTCATAATTAGATCATAAATTATTGCTATCAAGCCCTTCTGATAGGGATTAAAGCCTAAAATTTTTTCCATAATTTCAATTTTATATGGAGTAGGAAAAGAAGACATAGCAACTTTTTAAAAATTTCTAATCTGTAAGTATCAAAAAATGTGATCTAGGCAAATTGTATTTATTAGACAACTGTTCAAAAGATAGAAAATGGTTATCAATGAATAAATCACAAAAACATGTTATTCCCTTCATTTTCCATAAAGAAAAAGCTAAGTCGATTCTGGATGGTTGAAAGAAAATTAAATTGAATGGGGCTTGATAAATTAAATTTATTCAATCCAAAGAATTTATGGAATTGAAACCATATTCGTATTGTATGTTTAACTATTGGGTTAGTCATATGTTTATTCAATTTAGTAAGCGCAAAAGGGAGTGAGGCTCCTAAAACTAATGAAAATCCTTGCACTGATTCATACTCATGGTATACCCATTTGGGACATTGAATTATATCTAAATCTTGTGCCCAAAATAAATATCTGATATTAATTGTCCAGTAATATAATCTAAGGTTAGGCAAAGCCATGCCACCATCCTTTTTTAGTTTTTGTAAATATTTCTTACTTAACCTTGGGTTTTTATTCTGCCATATATATGAAAGAATTTTAGAATCAATAGTGTCAAAAAAAAGCTTTGGGGATGAAAGTTGGAATCACCTGAAATAGATACAGAAATTTTGGTAAAATAGTCATCTTAACCACATTAATTCGGCCTATCAATGATAGAGATAATGGGACCATTTCATAAATAATTGTTTAATGTGATCAATTAAAGGTAACAAGTTAACTTTAAACAGGTCCTTATGCTTCTTGGTAATTTTAACACCCAAATACGTAAAATGGTCTGTTACTAATCTAAATGGTAATTGCCTATAAATTGGGGTTTGCATATTTAATGGAAAGAGTTCACTCTTATTAAGATTTAATCTATAACCAGAAAAAAAACACTAAACTGAGCAAGCACTGATAATACTGCAGGGCTGGATTCCTCCGGGTTAGAAATATAAAGTAATAAGTCATCTGCGTATCGAGAAACCTTATGAATCCCCTGTCCACGAATGATACCAAATATGTTAAAAGAATCCTGAAGGGCAATTGCCAAGGTTTCCAAAGCAATATCAAATAATAAAGGACTTGGAGGGCAACCCTGTCTATTACCTCAAAAAAAGCCTGAACAGAGGGGATCTCTGATTATTAGTAAGTATTGAAGCCATAGGTGTATGATAAATCAATTTGATCGCAGGTATAAAATTGGGACTCAAATTAAATTTCTCAAGTGTACTAAATAAATATTCCTATTCAACTCTATTAAGTGCCTTCTCAGCATCTAATGAAATAACACATTCTGGAGTTTTAGATGAGGGGATGTATATATAATATTCATTAACCTCCTAATGTTAAAATGTAAATAACAATTCTGGATAAATCCTGTCTGTTCATCAGAGATAATGCGTGGAAGAACATTTTCCAATCTAGAAGCCAATATTTTGGAAAATATTTTGGAATCCAGATTTAATAAAGAGATGGGTCTATAAAATGCACATTCAGTGGGATCTTCATCCTTTTTAAGAATTAAAGAGATAGTAGCTTCATAAAAGGATCATGGTAGTTTACCCACTGATAGAGCATCTTTAAAAAATTTTTCCTAACCAGGGAGAAAGAAGATCAGAAAAAGATTTTAAAAAATTTGGCTGTATACCCATCAGGACTGGGTGTTTTACCCGAATTCATTGAAAAATTCGCTGCCTTTATTTCTTCCTCCAAAATGGGTGCATCTAATATTGAACGTTCATTACATGATAATTTCGGAGTCTTCAGGTCCCTTAAAAATTTGTGCATTAATGTAGAATCCTCAGGGAATTCTGGTTGGTATAAAGAAGTATAAAATTCTTGAAAAAATGTATTAATTTGTTCATGGTCCATCATATAGTTACCATCTGGTTTATGAATTTTAATAATCTGATGTTTAGTTGAAGTAGCTTTCAGTTGATTGGCAAGCAATCTACCAGATTTGTCACCATGTATATAAAACTGACTTCTGGTTTTAAGTAATTGATTTTTGATTGGAGATGTTAATAGTAAACTAGGTTGTCATTGAAGTTCTGTTCTTTTTATAAAGCTCCAAATTAGGAGCATCGGAATATTTTTTTTATCGATTTCTTTAATCTTATCAGCCAATATATGTATTTCATTACTAGTTCGTTTTTTCAATCCAGCAGAATATGAAATAATTTGACCGCGGATATATGCTTTCAAAGTATCCCATATTATCCCACTGGAGATTTCTTCAGTAAAATTAGTTAAAAGGAAAAGTGAAATCTGTTCTTTAAAAATTGGAGAAAGTCTAACTCTTGCAATAGAGAAGGATTGAATCGCCATTGTCTGACACCAGAGGGTACATCTGCTAATTTAATTGATGATTTCAACGGCGCATGATCAGAAATGACAATTGCATCATATTTACAGTCAATAATAGACCTAATCTAGCATCAGTAAAAAAGAATTAATCCTCAAGTAATTATGAGGAAAAAAATGAAAATTCCTTATCGTATGGGTGTAGAAATCTCCAAACATCTAAAATTCCAGAATCGACTAAAAAGGAATTACCACTGTCCAATATCACTGAAACATAAATCCCCAACTTGTATATTCAACTCCCCCAGCAATAAATGGTAACAAATTGTTAGCCTCCCTAATTACCTGCTGTACTTGCTTACCAACCTTTAGTAAATCTTACATTGTAAAAGCTTTTGGTTCAGTTAGCAGCACTCTTGCCTCTGAATCAGAATGCTTTGGATTTAATTCCCACTCCAAAGCCTGTGCATCAGAATTTTGGATGATATTTCAGTGATAAAGTACACTAAGTCCTCATTATTCATGAGAGACAGAGGCATGGTCTTCCACAGGTAACAATAGTGGCAGATACCACTAAGACCCTTCCCTTTATATCCAATACATATCCCCACAAAAATAAACATAAACATGCTCTATGATGTTGGAAATGTATTAACATGTATTAATAAACACATTAAAATGTTTAAGCAACTATAAGGAAATTATATTAGCTAACAACTACATCTGATCGATCTTGAAATCGCATGGTGCCACTTGACAGAGGTGGTCTGAAAACCTTATACAGATAATAATTGGCTCCTCAATATGTACAAACTTAGAGATATGCTTGTTTGGAAAGGTTTGTGATGGGGTCTGGGGCTAACCTCAGATCTGTGGATAGTGTTTCAGCAGAAAATAAAGACCAGAGCAACAAACAAACTGCTGGAGACTCTGTGGGTCGAGTGGCGTCTGTGGAGGGGTAAGGAATTGGCAACATTTTGGATCGAAACCCTACATCAGGACAGGACTGAGTGTACCACAGGAACGTTATTCCGATTGTGGAAACATGGTGCTGGAACATTATCACACTGTTATTTGTGAGAGTCTGCTGTGTGCAACACTCTCCCATGTTTCATAAGTTCTGTTGAATGATGTTCAATTACTGAAGTAAGATGTTAAGAATCTTTTGTCATTTTGAAGTTTGGCTATCAATTGATCATTGCCAATATGGCTATGAATGTAATTAATTGCTCTTTACAATATTAAGTATTGTACTTTTTATTAAACATAAATGAGGTGCACCCATTATTGACCTTTTATAATTTAATGGAGTCTGTGTAACCTGTCTGGCCCCCATGCCACATTGGTAAGTTCTAAGAACTCTCCCAGCATGAAAATGCAAAGAATGGCGAGAGAATTAGAAGAGAGTTCAGTCTCTTCCTTGAATATAAGTCGTACTCACATGTAAGCATTATGTTTTCTGGTAATGTGATCATCAGCATTGGCAGTATTATGTCAGATTAATTTGCTCTTAAATTAGTGGGCAAGAACTATTTGAATGGTCCAATTACTTCAAGTTGTGTGCAAGTGCTTGCCTTAAACTGTGAATGATTCAGGGATGACCAAGTGACAGCTAAACCAATATTTTCTGTGATTTTTATCCACAATTCTCAGTTTTGTTTTTTTCAAATTCTGGAGTAAAATCCCATTCAAGTAATATTCATCATTTAAATAAACAATACCAGTTTGGCAATCCTAAAGTCATGTGGTCTTTAGATATTCTCAAATTAGCATTTGTGCTTTAACCTCTTAACCTATGTTAGTTCACAGAATGGTTCCTCAGTGCTCAAAAGAAATAAAATTGCAAATGCTGGAGATCTGAAATAAAATTGGAAACTGCAGGCAATATTCAGCAGGCCAGGCAACATTGTGGAGATTGGGAGAGAGTTAATAATACAGGTTGACAATCTTCCATCACAATCAGAAAAAATAAGAAATAGAACATTTTAAATTGCAGAGAAGGAGGAGGGGAGAGAGGTAAAGAAAGGAATGTGTGTGATAGAGTGAACACCCAGGAGACTGCATGAGACAAAGACCGGTGATACTGGTTGAGTGAGAGTAGTGATCACGTGTTAATAGCAGTTGATCTTCCTACAGAGATGTAAGTAGAAGGAAATGAGTGAGGATAACAGAGAGAGGAAAACGCACTGGGGCTGTGCGACACAGTTACTGGAAACCTAAAATTAAAGTGAATGTGGAAAATGTCCAGCAGGTCAAGCAGTATCTGTGGAGAGAGAAACTGGATTAATGTTGATAAACTTTCATTAGAAATGACCTATTATGATACAAACAGTAAAGGCTGGTTATCTGAAATGTTTCAATTCAATATTGGATCTGTAACTTGCCTAGCTGGAAGATGAGGTGCTCTTTCTCAAGTTACCTTGAGCTTTATTGCAGCACTATCAGAAGCCAAAGATAAAGAGATCAGAGTGGGAATGGGCTGGAGAATTAGAAAAGAAACACAGGCAGCTTAAAGTTCAGGTCCACATTTGTGGACCAGCAGACAGAGTTCAGCAAATAAGTCACCCGATCAGTATTTGATTTCTCCAATGTAAAGGAGACCACATCACGCCCACTTAATGCAGTGTAGTAAATTAGTACTTGGATTGCTGCTTCAACTGGTAGGCATGTTTGTTTCCTGGATGATGGGAGGAGAAGATATGAAGGCAGGTGGTACATCTCCTGTGGTTGCATAGGTAGATACTATGTGAAGGGGAGTGGATGCTGGTGGAGATTGAAGGGTGAACCAGAGAGTCATGGATGGAATGGTCCCTTTGGAATACTGAAAGAGGAGGAAAGATGTATCTGGTGATGATATCACATTAAAGGTGGTGGAAATAATGGAGGATAATTTATTGAATATAGACACAAGTGGATGATGAAGACAAAGGGAAAGCTATCCTTGAATGGGTATTGGTATTGGTTTATTATTGTCACTCGTACAGTGGAAAAACTTGGCTTGCATACTGATCATACAGGTCAATTCATTACACAGTGCAGTTATATTGAGTTAGTACATAGTGCATTGAGGTAGTACAGGTAAAAACAATAACAGTACAGAATAAAGTGTCACAGCTACAGAGAAAGTGCAGTGGAGGTAGACAATAAGGTGCAAGGTCACAACAAGGTAGATCTTGAGGTCAGACCCCATCTCATCATATCAGGGAACCGTTCAATAGTCTTACCACAGTGGGATAGAAGCTGTCCTTGAGCCTGGTGGTACGTGCCCTCACGCCCCTGTATCTTCTGCCTGATGGAAGAGGAGAGAAGAAAGAATGACGCAGGTGGGTGGGGTCTTTGATTACGCTGGCAAGAAGGGAATAGATCAGAGGTGCAGGAAGTAAGAGACCCGTCGACTATAATGCAGGGGAAGCTAAGTCAGCGAGAAGGTAGTTCTCAGAAGCACTTGTTTGGAATATGTCATCATTTGTCCAGATGTGATGGAGCTGGAAAAACCAGGAGAATGGAATGGAGTCCTTACGGGAAGCAGGGTGGGAGAAGGTGTTGCTAAGGTTGCTGTGGGAGTCAAAGGTCTTGCCATGGAAATTACTTGCTAACATACCACCCGAGATGAAAGTAAAGAGGTCAAGATAGGGAAGGGAAGAGTCAGAGATGGATCATGTGAAAGTGAGAGCTGGGTGAAAGTTGGCAGCAAAGGTGACAAAACTTATGAATACCTAGTGAAAGCAGGAAGCCGCAGCCTTTGTGTTATTTAAGCTGTCTTGGTCTCCACCCTATCACAGACATTCCTTTTGTTCTTCCCTTCCCTCCCCATCCTCTGCAACTTAAGATGTGCTTGATGGATCATATCAGAGATAATAGACATATAAGTGCTATTAGTAATTCCTGGATGTGGAAATGACACAGTCCAACACTCTCAGTCACTCCAGCTGCATCTTCACTACTCAGGGTTCTCTGGAGTACAATAAGAAGGAGTGAGTACCTGTTGGCAATGATCCAGAGCCATGAAGCCAGGAATAGAACTCTTGTTCTGTCTGTCTTCATGTCAGCATAAGTGCAAACCAATGATCTTGCCTTTTTGAAGAGCTCGCTCCTTTGAATTTTGAAGAGTTTTAGAGAGAGGTACTTAATATGTACAAAGTATGACATCTGTTTTTTGTGGCCACCTGGAATCCCTGCATATCCCTGAAACCAAAACATAGGCTTAGCTATTTCAGACCCATTGAGGCATGAGATAAACTATTAACAAATGGGGAATTGTTGGTCCATATCATGCCTGAAAAGCTAGCTTAAGATCTATTGTTTCAATTATTTTCTCCAAAGTTACAACCCTTTACTTAAGATCAGTTTCACATCCCGGAACTATTAATCACATATCCCTCCTGGAGTGAAAGATCCATACCCTTGTTGCTATAATGCAAGAATTGCTCATGTGAAGACATTTAAGGATCTCATACTTTGACCCCCATATGCGATAGTTAGTTAATCGTTCCTTCTCTCACAGATATTCTTTCTGTTTCAGCTGGTTAAAGAACTGCTGTTTCTTAAACCCAATATGAATGATCTGTTATATCTCAGAAAATTTCCCTCTATTTTCTACTAATGCTTCTGTCATATTTTCTCAGATTTCACGAGCTCCTTATCATGTCTGCTACAGGCAAAGTGATTTATTGACAGAAATTGCTCTCAGCTTGAAACATGGATTTTTCCACTGTTTCTAGCTCTTAAGCTTCAAATCTAGAGGTAAATTTCTCTCACTATCCTTCTCTGAAGATCAATATGTTCTTTAGTACCTTTAGGTTGATAATTGAACTATGTTGCAAACATTGAACTGCACTTTTGTAACATGTCTGTAACACTTGGAAAGCAGAATCTACAGAAAATTAAATCATATGAATGATGATGAAAGTGCAGTTTTCATTTCAGAGGCATTAATTAAGGGGACTGATTTGTCCATTGCATAAGGTAAGCATCAAATCGTGGAGTTAAGAATTTAACAAAAAACGTGTTTTAAGAAGTGTTCACTTATATTCGCATGAGCAAAAGTAAATCATGAATGAAGAGTTGGGAGTAAAGCTGAGGTATATTTACTTATTTTGTCTTTAATCAGGGTTTGGACATTGACCTGTGTAATAATATTTTAGTGAAGACTTCTCAGATAACATATTCTTTTACCTGCCTGTGAGCCTAAAGTAGACTTAGTTCTTCACCCATTTCTTAGCTCCTGCCAGGCTCATTTATATTCCCCTTCAAAATAAACACAAGGACCAGGGAAAGAAATTCATGATAAAATAGCCAGAATTTTCTATTTGAATATTATATAGTAATAAACCACTTAGTACTCTCATAGACCAAAAATATAAGAACATCAACTGTCTATTTGTTGCACAAGTGACATGATGATTCCCTAATCATTCATAGTTCCTTACCTTAATAACAGAATGCACCAGTGTGATGTTCCAGTTAGTAATGCCTCAATAAATATTTTTTGAGTTTTAATAACTTTCAGATATATGGTGATTTATTTTTCACACATTTAGACAGTTACAGCAATGAAAATTAATCACCATTTTCTGACAGCAGCCACTTTCAATGATGATGGAGCCATCGTGGTTGGTGATCTGCACGGCTCTATGACAGCATTAGTAATTACCATGGTTTTGCAGTGCATATAATGAAGTCCTCATTCATCTCCATTAACAAAGAATTTGGGAAGCTTCCTTGCATTTTATTCTCCTAAAAGCATTTAGGCAGATGGAACTTGAATGGCTGACATCATATCAAAATAAAATAACATCAGAACAAAACGGTGAGTAATGACAAATAAAGCTAATTCTAATCAGTTTTATTATGCATTGGAATTATTTAAATTTGAACCTTGTCATTTAATAAATTGTGATATCTGTATAACATAATTTTGTTTCTGTATTATCAATGTCCCTCTCACATATTGGATACTGGGGTTAAATCTGATGGCCTCCATGTAGAGACAGAAAGGAAGTGGCACAGGATTAACCCATGCATGTTGATTACAAAGCATGTCAGCTTTATATTTCTTGCACGTTATAGTGGGTTTTGCAATGAGTCAGTACTAACACGCTGACAATTGACTGGATGCATCAACAGAGTTCATATAGTGAAAGCTAACACAACAATGGAGAGATCAGGACTTTTAGATGCTGCATCAAAAGCCTTACTAGAGGAGATGGAAATTAGAAACATTGTTCATTTTCCACAGAGTCTGGAGAATTCCCAGGTATACACACAGAAAGCAGTTGGAGCAGATGGAAGTCAATGCCAGGAGGGTATCTATGAAGATCTGGTTGCAATCCTGCAAGACACTTAATGACTTCATGCACATGGTCAATGTTGATGAATGCATCTTGAGATATCCTATTAAATGCCCCTAAAGTCTCTATCACCATTTGATTTGTTGCACTGCCAACAGGTAACAAATAACTCTCTGTTATTCAGGACTCATTCTTAAGTACCATATGCTCAGCTGTGCAGTCACATAGTATTGTTACAGGGCTCATGCACAAACCCCCAGTTGTCACTGCTGGCTTTCCAGATCCCAGCCGCATCACACGGACAGACTGTATGACTCTCCTCTCTCTCCTCGCTCTTTCTTGAGGATCAAAGTAATGAGCAAGAGGACAAAGCAGAAGCTGACTGGGGTAAGTCCTTATCAGCCTGCATGTCTTATCTCTGAAGGTGACTGAATATTCATTTCCAATTCTCCTCACATCACACCATCCCCATCCGATTTACGAGCTACAGAAGGTGTAGTCTTTCCCCTCTTATCCTTCTGCATACTTCCACATAAAACAACGAAACATGCTATGTTTCTCTTTCAAGTACCCAGGAATTGCAGACTTGGCAGGTAGTGGGGAGATAGCAAGATAGAGATGAAAGTAGATCATGGAACACATAGTCATACAGTACGGAAACAGGCCATTCACCCAGTTCATCCATGTTGACCACTGGGGACTCACCTGTATTAATTCCATTGCCCAGCACTTGGACCATAGCATTCTATGCCAAAATGATTCAAGTGCTCATCTAGACACTTCTTAAATGATGTCATTGACCCAGTCTCTCAGGCAATACATTTCTAGGTACTTACCACTCTTCGGATGAAGAAGGTCCTCCTCATATCCACTCTAAATCTCTTGCCCCTCACCCTAAATCTATGTCCTCTAGTTTTATCTATCTCTCACGGGGAAAAGACTCCTGCAGTCTACCAAATCTATAGCCCTCATTATTTTATATACCTCAGTTGTCTCCTCTTAATCTCCTCAGCTCCAGGGACAACGTACCTAACCTCTTCAATCTCTCCTAACAACTGAACTGCTCCATTCCAGGCAACATCCTGGTGAATCTCCTCCACACCCTCATCAGCACTATCGCATCTTTCCTGTTACATGGTGACTAGAAATGCATCCAGTTCTCCAGCTGAGGTCTAACCAAGCTTTTATTAAACTGGATCATAACCTCCCTACTTCTATATTCAATACCCCAACTAGTGAAGGCCAATATCCCATATGCTTTCCTAACCATGTTATCAAGACTCAAAGGAGCACCAACAGCCACTCATTCAGATGATGACACAGCATATCACTTGGATAAAAGGACTAAAGAGGGATGTATACCTCCTGAAACATGGAACATGAGCGCCGAAGCCTGAGATAGCAGAATGGATAATATAAATGCCAGTCCACCAGGAAGCAAGGTCGACCATGACCTGTGCTTCAGAGCACCCAGATGATCAATCTTACAGGGTAGATTGCAGAAGAAAGCTGATGGGTATGCACGATAGAATGTGTAGTGCAAGAGAAGCTGGACAGAACATCTACAGTGAAATGAAGGGTTGAAGAATCCAGCTTGGATCTCATCCATTCAGGGTGAAAGTGGATGCCAACTTCACTAGCATTTATGTTGATGCATGCATAACAGGGTATTGTAGGTTTAGAAAATCGAAGGTAAAGGTAGATTACAGCAAGTTTACAGACCTGAAAACAGGAAAGGTCCTATAGAAGTCCAGAAAGTATAAGGGAGTACTTGGTGGTTGAAGGAGGGACACAAAATAAAGGAAAGCTAAGAAAAATCCCAAGTATTTAAATCAGTATATTAAAGTCAAAAGGGTAACCAGGGAAAGATTAGGACTAATTGGGAACCCAGATGGCAATCTTTGTATAGAGCCAAAGGATGTTGGTGAGGTCTTAACTGAATACTTCTCAGATAATTCTATAACTCTGTGACTATTTGAATTCACCATGGAGAAAGACACTGTCATTGGAGAATTCAGAGAGAGGGATGGTATAATAAATTAACATCAAAGAATATTAGAAGTCCTAGAGAGCTTAAGTTGGATGAAGTTAAATAATTACAGCAAGGATGTGGAGGCTTTGGAAAGGGTACAGAAGAGGTTTACCAGGATACTGCCTAGATCAGAGAGTATGAGCTATAAGGAGAGCTCGGGCAAACTAGAATGTAGGAGGCTGAGGGGAGACCTGATGGAAGTTTATAAAATTATGAGAGGCATAGATAGGGTAGACAGAATCTCTTTTCCCAGGATAGAAATGTCAAATACCGGAGGACATGCGTTTAAAGTGAGAGAGGAGTGGTTTAAAGAAGTGCAAGGCAAGTTTTTTGCACAGTGGTAAGTGCCTGGAACAGGCTGCCAGGGTAGTGATGGGAACAGATATGAGATGGGTGTTTAAGAGGCTTTTAGATAGACACATGTATATGAAGGAATGGAGAGATATGGACTTTGTGCAAGCAGAAAAGACTTAGTTTAATTTGGCATTGAGTTTGGCACAGACATCATGGGCCAAAGGGTCTGTTTCTGTGCTGTTCCATGTTCTATGTTCTAAATTCACAGGCCCTGATAAGATGTATCCCAGGTTGTTATGGGAGGCAAGGGAGAGGATTGCATGTTGTACAGTTGTGAGTTGTAATGTGGAATCACTAGCTATGGGATCAGCACTTGTTCACCCATCCACTGCTCTTCCGTTTCTTGTAGCTGCTTTGAAACTAGTGGAATGAAGCTATCATGATTGTGGTCAGTTTAATAATCCACCACTAAATTGTGTGGTTAGTCCCACTAGGAACACTACTACAGGACAAGAGGACTGATAACGTTGCACCATTGTTTAAACAAGGAGGATGCAGTAAACTGAATAATTACAGGCCTGTTAGTGTAAATATGGTGACAGGCAAATGACTGGAATCAGTTTGGTTTGGACGGTGTAAACTTTCACTTGGAAAGACACAGATTAATCAAGAACAGTCAGTATGAATTTCTTAAGGAAAAGTTGCATTTGATTTATTTGATAGGATTATTTCAAGAAGTAACAAGGAATGCTGATGATGAAAATGGATTTGATGTAATCTACATGGATCCTAGCTAAGCGTTTAACAAAGACATGTCACAGGCTGATCAAAAACATAGAGTGGAATGTATGTACTGATGTGATACACCCTGTGTCATGGAGAAGCTACAGGTTGCCGCCTTTAAACCAAGGTTCCCTTCTTCCTCCTAATTCCAGCACCTTGTTTTGTGTGAACTCTATTCATTTTCCCAGACAAGCTGTGTTCCTAAGGAGATGAATTATAATGTGTCAGTATCTTCTAGAGTTTTGAAATCAGGATAAAGTCCTTAATCACACCACACCTACAATCTTCTGTTATTTGACACAACAATTAGAAGAACCATTGACTTTGGAATCAAACCATCCTCCAAAAGAAATTAACGAACAACTAACCTCCAAATAAATTGATTCCTTTAAATAAGCTAGTCAGTGGGGTCTGAGGGAAGGGGAGAGTAGGATTTTGGTGGTGGAGTGGGTGTCTTTACTATACTAAGTGTGTGTTTAGTTATACAAGGTTGAGTGAATTTTGTAGCTGGAGTGTTAAGATCTAAGTGGGCCTCACTGTGTTAAATCAGTGTCGGTTGCTGATTGGTGTCACGATCTGCCAACTCTGATACTTTTGTTCAACGTTCAGTATCCTTGTGCAAATACATTCACTATGTTGCCACACAGATGTTAACACTGTGCATGTCATTTAGGAGGTCTGAAGGCACTCATAACTCCCCAAAAAGTCCAGCTACCAAATCCATTGCTTCAGTATCCAGCTCTTGAAGGAAGTTTGTAACAGAGGTCTGTTGAGGTATGAAGAACAAACATTAGCCAATGGGTATTTAAGCTGAGATATTTTATTCCTGTTCTCTGACCATCAAAAGTAAATAAAAGGGCAGATGTTGGAAAACTGAAATAAAATGCTAGGAATACTAAGTAGGTCAGGCAGCATCTTTGAGGAGAGAAACAGTTAATGTTTCAGGGATCATTGGGTAGCAAACAGGAATGTTCTCTCACTCTCTCTCTCTCACTCTCTCTCTCTCACTCTCTCTCTCTCACTCTCTCTCTCTCACTCTCTCTCTCTCACTCTCTCTCACTCTCTCTCTCACTCTCTCTCTCACTCTCTCTCTCACTCTCTCTCTCTCACTCTCTCTCTCTCACTCTCTCTCTCTCACTCTCTCTCTCACTCACACACTCTCACTCTCTCTCTCACTCTCTCTCTCACTCACACACTCTCACACTCACTCACACTCTCACATTCTCACTCTCTCTCTCACAAGCTGCCTGCATCTCTCTGCCTCTTTCATTTGCTCATTGTTTGTGTGACTTATTCTCTGCTGAAATGAAATGGCCAGACCTGACAAAGCAAATGGTTCATGATAAAATACAGTCGACCCTACTCATGTGAATCAGGCACTGTGAGGCTCGGGTCTGATATCCAGGTTCTAGTTTGCAGTTTAATTTGTAGTTGCACAGAATTCCCGGGACATTTTAGGTGTCATCATGCTTGCCCTGAAGAATTTTATTTGAAGGTGCTTTTAGTGACTGCCACTCAAAGATCCTGCAGTTCTTAACATATGCCTGTATAATATAGCATTTTGCATATTTCACTGAAGAATAATTAATGCTTCATACAATTTCATCCTAAAGCAATTTCTTGTGGATGTAAAATGATAAATCCAAGTAGATATTTTATTAATATTGCTATTTGCATTTAATAGCCTTAAATGAGTGACATTTGTAAAAATATGGGTGTGCATTTGGACTTGCAGCCTTTAAGCACAATAATGTTCTGAAAATTTAATTCAAAAACTAAGATTACAATCTATAATGTACCATTTTGTCAGTCTTCTTCCTCCATGGATGCTCGTCACCCTCCAATGCCCAACAACATGCAGAATGTGATGAGTATGAAGAGAATTGTCTTGATATTTTACCTTGGGGAACATCACACCTCAGCCTATCCTGGTACCCAGTTGATATGCACACATGTGCACTTTTCCAATAAAGACCATTAGGTAGCAATCAGGAATGGCCACCTGAAACTCAAAGGTGCAGGCATTGATTTTTAAAGTGGGTTCAGTTTAACCAGTACAGTCCAAGAATTAAATCTAAAAATGCACTGGTCTGTATGGCTAGATCATGTGCTTTATTTGCCAGAAGGTTTTGCTGGAATTGTTAAGGTGAAGTGAAAAGGAGTGGGATAAATCCAATGGAGAGTATAAACAATACCAAGGACTGAACTGGTTCATTTTAGTGCAATACAGTGAGTCTATTTAACTAAGTGGATGGAGAAGGGGAGAGGCCAAGAGATGTCACAATTTACCAACAGTCTTAAAGAAAAGACAAAAGAATTATTTTCAGATTGATTTCAAAATCAAAATACATTCTTGTTTGCGAAATTATGGGCATTATATTCTAACCAGCAATTCTTAGAGAGCAGTGGGTAGGATCGAGCTTTGTTTAGTAAGGAGCAAGAGTGTGAGAAATGGAATGGTAAAACAACAGTTAGTGTAAATGCCCCATAGTTACAGCAAGCAGAGCTTGACCCTGACTTTGGGTGCTGCCTGTGCAGAGTTTGCATGTTCTCTCTCTGACCAAACTCCTCAGGAAGCTTCTATTTCCACCCACATCTCAAAGACTTGTGAGTTAATTCATTACAGTAAATTATCTCTTACTGTAGGTTAATGGCAAAAAGAATCAAATGGGAGGTTGATAGGCATGTGGGAAAGAGAATAAGTTACAGGAGTACAGGGTGATAATGAGAAGGGGAATGGGACTAATGGGTTGCTCCTGTCAGTAGACATAAATGGCCCCCTCCAATGTAATTAGAAGAATAACAATCCCTACTCATTGTGGAACACTGAGGGAGCAGAAATAATGGACCAATATTTATTTTATAGATTCAAATCATGTCCCAACAAAGAAACTCAGTTGAAACACCCTTTAGAAGCAAACTGAATAAGAAGCCAGCAAGAAATGGCAGAAAATTTCTGGAATTCTTAACCCACTGATAAAGTGATATCAGCTCTGGGGGTGAGTAAATCAGTGGAATAAACACATCAAATTAAAAAAAATGCTGGAAACACTCTGCTGTTCAGTGTCTGTGGAAAGAGAAACAGAATTAACCCTTCATTAGAAACCAGGTTGGTTTTAGATTTCAGAGATGGGGAAGAGATATAGGACAAAGGTAATAGAGGGAACACTGGGAAGTATAGTGGGAAAAGGGAATATCTCTGTAGTGAGGCCAGGGCTGCCCAGGTGATACCTATCTATATGGATGCATGTGGTCAATAGATTATTGAGGGAAGTTAGAAAGAAAACAGGTCTGTTAAAAGTGAAATGCAGATCAGTTCTGTTGAGAGAGATTTTGAGAGATACCTTTATTAGTCACATGTACATCAAAACACACAGTCAAATGATTCTTTTGTGTAGTGTTCTGGGGGACAGCCCGCAAGTGTCGCCACGCTTCCGGCACCAACATAGCATGCCCACAACTTCCTAACCTGTGTGTCTTTGGAATGTGGGAGGAAACCGGAGCACATGGAGGAAAATCAAGCTGACACGGGGAGAACGTACAACTCAAAACCAAAAGCAGATCAAACAGCGGTTGTGGGAAGAGAGAACCTGAGTTAAAATTAGATGGATAACCTTAAAGCAGAATTGATCAGTTCTAAAACATATATAAAAAGCAGTTGTCTGAAATTATTGAATTTGATATTGGGGACTAACAGTTGCAATGAGGGAAGATGAAATGCTTACATTAGACAGAAGCTTGATACTGAGACATTACTAAATTGTTTCCTTTTATAAGCATTGACACTAATACTGGGACAAGAGTCATTTGTTAACAAAATCTGTCACTAAATTTAATTTCAGGCTAACAATAGTCAGATAAATAAAAAAGGCAAGAGATGGAAGGGTTGATGGGCAGACTGTACCCTCTGACCCTTACCAATTTTTATCAATGCACCATAGAAAGCATCCTATCCTGATGCACCACAGCTTGGTACGGCAACTGCTCTGCCCATGACCACAAGAAACTGCAGAGAGCTGTAGACACAGCTCAGCACATCACAGAAATCAGCCTCCCCTCCATGGACTCTGTCTACACTTGCTGCCTCAGTAAAGCAGCCAAGGTAATCAAAGACCCCACCCACCCTGGACATTCTCCCTTCTCCCCCCTCCCATCGGGCAGAAGATAAAAAAAGAAGTTTGAAAGCACGTACCACCAGGCTCAAGGACAGCTTCTATCCCACTGTTATAAGACTACTGAACAGTTCCCTAGTACAATAAGCTGGACTCTAACCTTACAATCTACCTTGTTATGACCTTGCACCTTATCGTCTGCCTGCACTGCACTTTCTCTGTAACTGAAACACTTTATTCTGTATTCCGTTATTGTTTTCCCTTGTACCACATCAACACACTGTTGTAATGAATTGATCTGTGTGAATGGTATGTAAGACAAGTTTTTCACTGTACCTTGATACATGTGACAACAAAAAAACAATTTACCAATTTACAAGAGATCAAGAAAGGGCCAGACTATTATGGTCTAGCCCAACAAATGCAATAAAATCTCTGCTTGTGATAAGAAATTATTCTGGGAAAATAGCTAGCAATTGTGGTACTGAAGATTATCCAATGTAATGGAAGAATCAAACTGTGGTGGAAATTCTATAATTAGAGGTATAGACAGCATTCCCTACCTTTATAAATGGTTATCCCAAGGAATATGTTGCTTACTCTGTGCCAACGTGAAGAGAGATCTGTGGCAGGTTTTCACTAGTGGGAGACACTCAAACGAGGACACATTGTTTCAAGATTAGGGGACAGTCATTTAAAACCGAGAGATGCAGAAATTTCTTCTTGCAGAGAGTGGTGAATCTCTGAAATTCTCTGCCCCAGAGAGCTGTGGAGGCTATATCATTAGGAGCATGTAACTTAGAGCTGGATATTTTTGAAATATCAGGGCTGAGGGCACAGAGAAGGAGTTGAGGTCTGAGGTGGATCAGCCACGATCATGTTGAATAGCAGGACAAGTTTGAGAGGCCAGATGGCCTTCTGCTCCTATTTCCTTGTGTTCTTGTGATAGTTGGAGAACTATTTGGTATGGGAGATTTAAATCGCAAACTTAGGAACAGAGAAAAGGTCATGTTTAGAATGAGTATCAAGAGTTAGGAGTTAAATTTAAAAACAGGACTTTGAGATTAATAATCTCTGAACTGTTGCTTGAACCACATGACAATTTTCATAAAAACAGACAAATCAGGGGTCACACAGGAGATTCTGCACATGCTGGAATCTGGAGCAACACACACAATATGCTGAAGGAACTGAGCAGGTCAGGCAGCATCTATTGGAGAGAAATAAACAGTCGACGTTTCGGGTTGAAACCCTTCATCAGGACTGGAAAGGATGAAGGCAGAAACCAGAATAAAAGGATAGGGGGAGGAGCACAAGCTGGCAGGTGATAGGTGAGTCCAGGTGAGAGGGGAAAAACTTATGGTAACCACTCCTCTCTCCCTCTTTTTTGCTCCCTTTTCCCCCTCCCCCTTTGTCTTTCCTCATTTCCATGGCCCCTCCCCTTCCCGTTCCTCTTCCCCCACCCTCATGACCTGCCCATCCATTCCCCACCCCCTTCCCTTTGTTCCATGGTCCACTGCCCTCTCCAACTGGATTCCTCCTTCTTGAGCCCTTTGCCTCTTCTACCTATCACCTCTCAGCTTCTTACATCTCCCCTCTCCCCCACCCACCTACCTTCCCCCTCTCACCTGGACTCACCTATCACCTGAACTCACCCATCACCTGCCTGTGTCGTGCTCCGTCCCCTCCCCACACCTTCTTATTCTGGCTTCTGTCCTTTTTCTTTCAACCAGTCTTGACCCAAAACGTTGACTGTTTATTTAATGCTGCCTGACCTGCTCAGTTCCTCCAGCACTTTTTGTGACAAATTAAGGGAGTTAACATGTAGCTCAAAGGATTGTGTTAGAACATAGAACAGAACAGCACAAGAACAGGGTCTTCAGCCCATAATGTTGTACTGAACTAATTGAGCTAATGACACCTAATCCCTTCTGCCTGCACGTGGTCCATATTATTCCATTCTCTGCATATTCGCATGCCCATTTAAGAGCCTTTTAAATGCCTCTTATCAGAGCTGCCTCCACCATCACCCCTGGCAGTACATCCCAGGCACCCACCGCTCTGTGGGGGGGGGAAATAAAAACTTGGTCCACACATCTCCTTTTAACTTTCCACCTCTTACCTTAAATGCATGTCCTCTTGTATTAGACATTTCGACCCTAGGAACAAGAAACCAGCTATCTACACTACCTATGCCTCTTATAACTTTATAAACTTCCATCAGGTCTCCCCTCAGCCCCTGTGTTGGAATGCATCGCCTCCATCACAGCACAACCCTCTCCACCACTGAGGACATCTTCAAGAGGTGGTGTCTCAAGAAGACAGTATCCATTATCCCTCACTATCCAGGACATGCCCTCTTCTCCCTACTACCATCGGGGAGGAGGTAAAGGAGCCTGAAGACCCAAGCTCAACGATTCAGCAACAGCCTCTTCCCCTCCGCCATCAGATTTCTGAATGGTCCAAGAATCCATGAACACTGCCTCATTATTCCTTATTTTTGCACTATTTATTTAATTTTGCAATTCATAGATTTTTATGTCTTTGCACTGTACTGCTGCCATAAAACAACAAATTTCATGTCATATGTCAGTGATAATAAATCTGATTCTGACTCTGATTCTGAATGAGAAGTTTCCTTTCCCAAAGGACTGGTACTAGCACTGAGACAGGGAGGAGCTGTGGCTGTAGGACAGGATCCACCAGACCAAGAATGAGACCAGTGTCCCAGTGGAAAGGGCAAACAGGAAGTCGGCAAAGACAGACATCTAAAAGAACTCAGTTGTAAATATAAGTAAAATGGGAAAGGAAAGCATTGTCCTCGGGGACGACATAAATGGCCAGGGGGTAAATGTGGTTATAGATCAGCAGTGTAAAAAGATAGTTAGAAGGAAAGTGAGAAACATAGCTATCAGAAATAATTTAAACTGTATAGCAAAGCAACCAGTGCTGTACTGAAATAAGAGAACTGGAGACAATAATATGTTATAAGGTACTGGGTCTATTTTCTATCCTCATTAGTCCCTCCAACGTGCATCACCTCTTACTTATCAGTATTAATAAATTCTCTGTAGCTATGACACTTTACTGTTATTGTTTGTACCTGTACTATCTCAATGCACTCTGTACTAACTCAATGTAACTGCACTGTGTAATGAATTGACCTGTACAATAGGTATGCAAGGCAAGTTTTTCACTGTACCTCAGTACAAGTGACAATAATATACCAATACTGATACCAATAAATTCCAACTGCTCATTTTATCAACCGATCAATATCATCTATTAGTCTATGACCATCCTCCTCACTACCAAAAACGCCAACACTTTTCGTATCATCTGCAAACTTACTGATGGTATCTCTTACATTCAGATCTGAACCATCAATGTATATAACAATCAGTTCCCAGCACAGATCCTTATGGTATACCAGTGGTTTGAGGTTTCCAATTGCAAAAACAATCTCCCACTGTCATCCATTATCTCCACTTACCTAGCCAAATGGATGACAGGTTATAAAAGGGAAAAGGAAGGATTAGGAAGCTGAATTTGGACAAAAACCTTGAGGAATATTAAGGAAACAGGACATAATTTAAATAGGGACTCAGGAGGGCTACAAGGGGCCAAGAAATGTCCCTGGCAAGTAGGATTAAGGAAAATCCCAAGACGTTTTATATATTGTAGCGGCTAGCTACACACTACGAAATGAAGACACAGAGTCGATGGTTTGAAGTCAGAAGTCGAATGAACGACAGGGGCGCGGGGCGCCTTTAATATCCGAAAGCTTCCTGCACTACAGTTCCTGTGCTGACTTCACACACGGGTCACCTGACCTTCCCGCGTGTGGGCTTTCCTAGCCTGACGATGGAGAAAAAGAAAGGCCCTGCGCCATCTTGGATCAGGGCCTCCGACGACGTTCGCGATGTCAGGAGCCGGTACGGTGCCAGTGCGGTGAGTCGCCACATAACCTCCCACCACCACCCCACCCCCCCACCTCCAGAGCCGGTGATACCGTCGCGAAAACCAGAATTAAATAAACTATGACTTGGGTGGCCTGTCCCTGCGTCGCGCTCACTGGACCACCATGGGTTGGTCCAAGTCTAAATGAGCCGGCTTCAGCTGGTCAATTGTAAAAACCTCCTTGCGCCCCCAGTGTCCAGCATGAATGTAGACCCATTGTTCTTGACGACCTGGAATGGCCTTTCGTACGGCCGCTGCAGCAGTGTTTGGTGCGCGCCCCTCCTGACAAAGACAAACTTACAGTCTCAGAGGGAAATCGGCATACATGTCAGGGCCTGTCCGTGTCGCGAGATGGGAATCAGGGCCAGGTTTCCAAACCGCTTGCGCAGCCGGTCGAACATCGCAGCAGTTTCTTGCTCTGGCCCCTGAATGGCTGGTAGGAGCTCGCCCGGGACGACTAAGGGCGTTCTGTAGACCACCTCCGCGGATGAGGCCTGCAGGGTCCTCTTTTGGCGCGGTACGTATCCCCAGCAGGACCCAGAGGAGTTCGTCCACCCAGCTGAGCCCCTTAAGGCAGGCCATGAGTGCTGACTTCAGGTGTCGATGGAACCTCTCCACCAGCCCATTGGATTGCAGATGATAGGCGGTGGTGAGGTGGATCCGGGAACCCCACAAGTCAGTGACGGCAGACCACAGGCTGGAGGTGAATTGAGCTCCCCTGTCTGAAGTGATATGTGCCGGGACACCGAAACGGGCCACCCAAGTTGACAAAAGGGCCCGTGCGCAGGACTGGGTGGAGGTGTCTGCGAGGGGAATGGCTTCAGGCCAGTGGGTAAAATGGTCGACAATCATGAGGAGGTGCCGCGCTCCTCGGGAGACTGGGAGGGGGCCGACCGGGTTGACATGGATATGGTCGAACCTCCAACGGGTAGGTTGAAAGTCCTGCAGGGGGGCCTTGACATGCTGCTGCACTTCCCAGGTTTGGCAGTGTGTGCAGGACTGGGCCCATTCGGAAACCTGTTTATGCAGGCCATGCCAGATGAACTTGTCGGACACCATCCGGACAGTAGTCCGGATGGATGGCTGTGCGAGGCCATGGATGGAATCAAACACCTGTCGATGCCAGGCAGCTGGGACAATGGGGTGGGGTCTACCTGTGGAGATATTGCAGGGCAGGGTACGCTCACTGGAGCCTACCAGTAGGTCTTGCAGTTGCAGACCGAGACTGAGGTGCAATAGCTGGGCATTTCCAAGTCCGTTTGCTGTGCCTCTGCCAAGGCATCGAAATCCACCCCCTGGGACAAAACCTGGATGGTGGGCCGTGACAGTGCATCCGCGACCACGTTCTCTTTCCCAGACAGATGGCGGACGTCAGTGGTGAACTCTGAGATGTACAACAAGTGCCGCTGCTGCCGTGCTGACCAGGGATCTGAGACCTTGTTGAAAGCGAAGGTCAACGGCTTGTGGTCAGTGAAAGCTGTAAACGGCCTACCCTCCAAGAAGTATCGGAAGTGTCTGATGGCCAGGTACAACACCAACAGCTCGCGGTCGAAGGTGCTATATTTGAGCTCTGGTGGTCGAAGGTGTCTGCTGAAGAACACTAGCGGTTGCCAACGCCCTTCGATAAGCTGCTCTAGAACGCCTCCGACTGCTGTGCTGGAGGCGTCGACCATGAGGGCAGTTGGGACGTCCGTACGAGGATGCACCAACATGACCGCGTCTGCCAAGGTCTGCTTGGTTTTGACGAATGCAGTGTGAGCTTCTTCTGACCAAACAATGTCCTTGCTTCTGCCCGACAGGAGAGCAAATAATGGGCGCATGATGCGGACTGCGGATGGTATCAACTGGTGATAAAAGTTTACCATACCGAGGAATTCCTGCAGGCCCTTGATGGAGGTGGGTCTGGCAAAATGGCGGATGGCATCGACCTTGGCAGGCAGGGGCGTGGCGCCGTGTTTGTCGATCCGATGGCCCAGGAAATCGATTGTCTCAAGCCCGAACTGGCATTTGGCTGGGTTGATGGTCAGGTCGAAATCCCTCAGGCAAGAAAAGAGTTGGCGGAGGTGCGTGAAATGTTCCTGGCGGCTGCTGCTGGCGATCAAGATGTCGAGGTATATGAAGTCAAGGTCGCGCCTGACCACGTCCATCAGTCGTTGGAAGGACTGGGCAGCGTCCTTGAGGCCAAACGGCAATCGGACGAATTCAAAGAGGCCGAAAGGTGTGATTAGCACCATCTTTGGAATGTCGTCCGGATGCACCGGGATGTGGTGAGAGCCACGGACGAGGTCGACCTTGGAAAAAATGGTCCACCAATGCAGGTTGGTAGCGAAGTCCTCAATATGTGGCACAGGGTACCAGTCCGGGGTAGTTATGTTGTTCAGGCGTCGGTAATCGCCGCAGGGTCGCCAGCCTCTGGCTGCCTTGGGAACCATGTGTAGCAGAGAGGCCCATGAGCTGTCCGACCTGCGGATGATCCCCAGCTCCTTCATCCTCTTGAATTCTTCTTTCGCGAGGCGGATCTTGTCCGGGGGTAGCTGCCAGGCGCGGGCGTGGAGGGGAGGGGTCTGGGTGGGGATGTGATGCTGGACGCTGTGCTTTGGCAAGGTGGTGGAGAACTGGGGAGTTAGTATAGACAGGAACTCTGCCAGAACCCTGGCAAACTCGTTGGTTGATGTGGCGACGGAGTCGAGGTGTGGGGCCAGCAGCTTGGCCACACCCAAGGAGAACGTTTGGAAGGTCCTGGCATGTACCAAACGCTTACCCCGCAGGTCAACCAGCAGACTGTTGGCGCGAAGGAAGTCTGCCCCTAGGAGTGGTTGGGCAACAGCGGCCAGGGTGATCTTCCAAGTAAAGTTGCAGGTGCTGAACTGGAGGTGCACCAAACTGGTGCCTAAGGTCCGGATGGCGCTGCTGTTGGCGGCTCTGAGGGTGGGTCCTGGTGTGCAGTTGCGAGTCTTGTGACTGTTTGGAGGCATGACACTGACTTCGGCTCCGGTGTCCACCAGGAAACGACAGCCAGAACACCTGTCCCACACATGCAAGAGGTTATCCGGGTGGCCAGCCGCTGTAGCCATTAGCGGCAGCTGGCTCTGGCGTTTCCTGGAAACCTGCATGGTGGCCGGCACCTGCGGGCGTCTGCGCCCCACCGCTGGTGGTAGAAACATCATTGGTTGGTCGGTGTCTCAGACCTGGTGGCGGGTGGGGTGCGTTCAATTGCTGGGTCTGGCCTGCTGGGCCACTGGGTACGTGGCGTGGCAACGTGCTCGATGGACGCCCCGCTCTCCTTTTTTGCCTGCCAAAGGACATCTGCCCGGGCAGCCACCTTCCGGGGGTCGCTGAAATCGGTATCCGCCAGAAGCAGGTGGGTGTCATCGGGTAACTGCTCCAGAAAGGCCTGTTCAAATATTAGGCAGGGTTTATGGCCGTCTGCCAGGGCCAACATCTCGTTCATGAGCGCAGAGGGGGGTCTGTCACTCAACCCATCGAGGTGGAGGAGGCGGGAGGTCCATTCGCGTCGGGAAAGGCTGAAAGTCTCAAGAAGGAGGGCCTTGAACTTATCGTACTTCTCCTCCTCCAGGGGCGCCAGGATGAAGTCCTCGACCTGGGCTGCGGTGTCTTGGTCGAGGGCGCTCACCCTCGACCAAGGGTGTCGTCCCTAGTGATCTGGCGAATCTGGAACTGGGCCTCGGCCTGGTCGAACCAGACACGAGACCGGAGGGTCCAAAAGGTGGACAGTTTAAGGGCTACTGCCTGTACCTCTTGTTGTGCAGACATCGTGGGTCCAAAAACGTTTGGGCCTGTTGGGGTCACCAATGTAGCGGCTAGCTACACACTACGAAATGAAGACACAGAGTCGATGGTTTGAAGTCAGAAGTCGAATGAACGACAGGGGCATGGTGCGCCTTTAATATCCGAAAGCTTCTCGCGCTACAGTTCCCGTGCTGACGTCATGCACGGGTCACCTGACCTTCCCGCACGCGGTCTTTCCTAGCCCAATGATGGAGAAGAAGGAGGGCTCTGCGCCATCTTGGATCGGGGCCTCCGACGACGTTCGCGATGTCGGAAGTTGGTTCGATGCCGATGTGGTGAGTCGCCACAATATACTAAAAATAAGAGGGTAACTCGGGAATGGGTAGGACTACTCAAGAATGTGTGGCTCGAGCCACAGGAAGTGGACAAGGTGCTAAATAAGTACTTTGCATCAGCATTCACCAAGGAGAAGGACATGGATGATAGTGACACCAGGGAGGGGTACGTTGATATTCTAGGGCATATTAAGAAGAAGGAGGTGTTGCGTCTCTTGAAGAACATTTATGTGGATAAGTCCCAGGGCCTGCTGGGATATACCCCTGGAAGTTAAGTCATAATCATCTTAGCTGCGATCTTTGTGGTCATGGAAGACAGCAGGTAGTGCTGGTGGTGTGTTATTCTGAGAGGAGGTCTGTGACCAGTGATGTTCTGCAAAAATCAGTGCTGGGGTCCCTGTTGTTTGTAAAATATATAAATGGTTTGAACGAAAATGTAAGTGGTCTGATTAGTAATTTAGCAGCCAACAAATAATTGGTGGAATTGCGAATTGTGTGGAAGGTTGTCAAAGGATTCAGCAAGATATAGATCAGTTGGAAATTTGGACGGAGGAATGGCAAATGGAGTTTAATCCAGGCAAGTGTGAGGTGGCACATTTTGGGAGGTCAAATGCAAGAGAAAATTCTATAGTAAATGGCAGGACCCTTCAGAGCATTGATGTACAGAGGGATTTGGGGATGTAATTCCACAGCTCCCTGAAAGTGGCAACACAAGTGGTAAATAGGTGGTAAAGCAGGCATACAACATACTTGCCTTTGTCAGTCAGTGCATTGAGTAGAAAAGCCGGTAAGTCATGTCACAGCTGTTTAAAACTTTGGTTGGGCCATATTTAGAATATTGTGTGCATTTCTGGTCACTGCATTACAGGAAGGATGTGGAGGCTTTGGAGAGGGTGAAGAAGAGGTTCTCCAGGTTCTTGCTTGGATTGGAATGTATTATCTATAAGGAGAAGTTGGACAAACTTGGATTATTTTTGCTGGAGTGTTGCAGGCTAAAGGGCAACCTAATAGGAGTACATAAAATTATTGAAGGCATAGACAGGGTAGAGTCTTTTTCCCAGTATGGAAATGTTTAATACAAGATGGAATAGATTTCAGGTGAGAGGAAGAAAGTTGGAAGGATTTTTATGAGACAAATTTTTTTTCTACACAGAAGATGGTGAGTTCCTGGAATGTGCTGCCAGGGGTAGAGATAAAAGCAGATACAGTAGCAACATAGGTGAAGGAGTAGGGAGTATTGAAGGAATAGGAAGGTTGCAGAGAGACTTAGATAGTTTAGGAGAATGGGCAAAGAAATGGCAGATGAGATTCAATGCTGAGAAATGTGCCATTGATACTTTGGAAAAAGAGATAAACGGGCAGATTATTATCTAGATGGGGTCAAAATTCAAAGTACAGAAGTACAAACGGACTTGGGGGTACTCGGGCAGGATATCCTAAAGGTTAACCACCAGGTCGGATCGGCGGTAGAGAAAGCGAATGTTATGTTAGCATTCATCTTGAGAGGTATAAAGTATAAAAGTAAGGAAGTGTTGATGAGGCTCTATGGGGCACTGGTGAGGCCTCATTTGGAGTACTGGGCGCAGTTTTGGGCCCCTTATCGTAGGAAGGATGTACTGATGTTGGGGAGGTTTCAGAAGAGATTTACAAGGATGATTCCTGGAATGAAAGGGCTTACTTATGATGAACGTTTGACGGCTCTTGGACTGTATTCATTGGAGTACAGAAGAGTGAGAGGGGACCTCATAGAAACATTTAGAATATTGAAAGGACTGGACAGAGTAGATGTGGTTAAGCTGTTCCCCCTGGTGGGTGAGTCCAGGACTAGAGAGCACAATCTTAGAATTAGAGGGTACCGGTTTAAAACAGAAATGAGGAGAAATTTCTTTAGCCAGAGGGTAGTGAAATTATGGAATTCATTACCACATACAGCTGTGGAGGCCCAATCATTGGGGGCATTTAAGGAGGAGATTGATAGGTATCTAATTAGTCAAGGTATCAAGGGATATGGGGATAAGGCTGGAAATTGGGGCTAGAGTGAAATAGTATTAGCTTAGCTCATGGAGCAGACTCGATGGGCCAAATAGCCTACTTCTGCTCCTTTATCTTGTGATCTTGTGAACATTTAAGATGCATTAAGACGGACACATGGACAGGCAGGAAAACAGTGATATGGACCTTGTGCAGGCAGGTGGGATTAGTTTAGATTGGCATCATGTTTGACACAGATGTCATGTCCTGAAGGGCCTGTTCGTGTGCTGTACTGTTCGATGTTCTAGTTAGTTCGATCTGGTCAGTGGATCTGCTCAATTTTGTCTCATCAGCATTGAAAATTAACTAAACTGCAGATGCTGAAAATCTAAAAGAAAATCAGAAAATGCTGGAAATACTCAGTAGATCAGGCTGAATCTGTGGGAAGATAAACAGGGTCAACATTACATGTCAAAGACCCTTCATTAGAACTGGGAAGGAGACAAAAGAAGCTCATTAAGCTGCAGGGGGGGTGGGGGAGGGGTGATGTCTCTGATAGGATAAAACCAGGATGACCATGATGAGAAGATGTAAACAAGGTTATCTGGTCAATGAGTGATGGACAGGATCAGTTTGAGACTGAGAACATGGACAAAAGAATGTTGGAGTTATGAAATGTAGATGGGAAGAAATGGCCAGCAGGTCAGGCTGGGCATGTCCTCCATTTCCAGAAGGAAAAGTAGAAGAACTAAAGGGGAAAAAAAAACAAGCTGAGTCATTATCACAGATGGATGACTGATACAAAAAGAGAAATCAAGTTACTTGAAGTTGTAGAATTCAGTATCGTGTCCAGAAAGCTTCAACGTACCTAGACAGAAGATGAGGTGCTGTTCCTCAAGCTTGCATTGGGCCTCATTGTAACAGTGCAGGAGGCCACAGGCCGATAGGTCAGTGGGAGTTGAGTGGAGAAGTTAAGTGCCTGGCAACAGGAAGTTCAGCTTCACCTCTGCAGAATGAACATTTTAAGCAGTTAGAGTAAAAACTGAAGAACTTATCAGTGCTTCAACCAGCCAGTTTGATCAGCTAGGTGCTAGAGTGTGTTCAAGCAATGAATTATCTATTTCTATGGTGGTATCTCTCTCGGTTTGGAGGTGCCTGTTCCTGGTAGCTCATGTTTCAGAAGCATGTTGGATAGTATATCACAAATGGCACCCATGATGATCCTACATCAGTGCTCCAAAGTGCAGGTCAGGTGTACACAGCTGTGATGTTTACAAAGAACCCTTTCAGTATGGAAACAAATACAAGGTGAGAATACACATCAGACTATTTCCCTTTCATGCCTTCAGCACCCTCAGTAGCCTATATTCCAAAGTGACCAGAAAAAACCCATGGCCCCACAGTTAAATTACAAAAGCCATGCTATTATTGGCTTTATAATCTGACCAACCACAGAACCAGACAAACTGTTTCCCCGAGTGTATTGCTGGCACACACTCAGATACCCTGCAGATCAAACTTGCAGGTTGAAGCACTGTTAATTTCTTCAGTTTTAATTCTATCTGCTTAAAATCCAGCTCGCAAGGTCTAACTTGCAAACAACACCAAAACTTGTTTGGGGTGGGGGTGGGGAGAGAGTGCGGTTGATATACAGTCACTATCAAGGATAATTGCAAAGTAGTATAAGAAGACATTAATAAACTTGCAAAATGGGCATATAATTGGGAAATGAATTTCAACATTACATTCTGGTAATAACAATATTAAGGTCACATATCTTGTTGAAAATGAAAATGAAAATTTTAATGAGCTAGAGAAACACAGTGATCTCAGTGTACAAATACACAAATCACTGCAAGTCATAATGTAGCTTAATAAGGCCTTGGAAAAGCAAACCTAGTTTATTTCTGGAGGGGAAATATTGAGAAGCAGAGAAGTGATGCTGAACTTCTCAAATCTTGGTTCAACCAGACTTGCTCAGGTTCCACTCACCACACAAGATATGGAGGCACTGCCAAAGAAGGATTAATTTACAAAGATGAAAGGAAATCTTTGAGGCTACATTTACCAGGAAAAGACTAACAAACATATTGCTCTTGACAAATAAAAGGCTGCAGATTGACTTATAAAAGAGCTATAAAACTATGTAACGATTTAGAATTTCGATCAGAGCCATTGAAATAGGGACCTTGGCCCACCAAGTTTGGTGTAAAGGAATCTGAGGGTCCGAGTGCATTAAACACAAAAGGTTGGCCTGAAGATACGGTGAGTCATCAGTAAAGCTTTTCAAATATTGGTTGTTGTTGCAAAGAGTATGGAGTATAAAATTAGGGATGTTTTGTTGCAACTCCAGATGAAACCACACCAATTGAAATACATATAGTGTTGGTCTCCATATTCAAGGAATAAAATACTTGGAGACAGTGCACTGAATGTTCATTAGGTTGTATTGTGTGATGAATGGGTCGACATGTGAAGAAAAATTGAACATGTTGGGTTGTACTCATTGGTGTTTGGAAAAATATCAGATAATCTTATTGAAATGTATAAGATCCCAACAGGGATTGACAAGGTGTATGCAGAGAAGCTTCCATTAGTCAGATCATCTAGAACTTGGGGGGAAGAGTTTCAGGATGATGAGTCATTCATTTAAGGCAGAAATAAGGAGGAATTTTTTTTCTCTCAGAAGGTCATGAATCATTGAAGTTCTCTCTCCAAAAGAAATGAGTTGGCAGAGTTATTGCATATATTCAAGGCAGGTACTGACAGGCATTTAAATTACAAGGAAGTCAAGGGGTGGAGGGGGTGAGCAGGAGAGTGGTGCTGAGGCCAAGATTGGATCATCCATGATCTTGTTGAATGGTGGAACAGGCGTGAGGGGAAATTAGCCTACTCTTGCTCCTGCTTCTTCTGTTCATGTGTTCTCTTTTCTCTAACACAGATGGTTAAACATTATCTGAGTTGGTAATGCTAAATGTGGTATGCAGTACTCTGCCTCAGAAAATTATCTCAAACAGGGCCAGGGCTGAATGTGCTTCAATACATTATTACACATTCAGTGTAATCTACCAAGAATAAATTACTAGATGTATAAAATTCCACATTTGGGGATAAGCAAGCCTAGCAGCCATCAAGATAAAATAAGTATCACAAAATGAAATAGAGAATTCAAATTAAATACAGTGGGAATGGAAATTTTTTTTAAAAATGCTGATGCTTGAAATCAGAATTACAAACAAAAAAATGTTTCAGCAGGTCAAACAACAAATAGCTGAAGATCTCAGCAGGTCAAGCAGCATCTGTGCAGGCAAAAGAATGATTGACATGTTGGGGTGAGACACTGCAACGGGACTGGAGTGTAGAGGGAAGATAACCATGATATATATAGAAGTGGTGAGGCAGGGGCTGGTAGGTGACAGGTGGAAACAGATTAACGGGGGGGGGGGGGGGGGGCGGTGAATGATGGGCAGGTGGAGCCAGGGAGTAGAGAGGTATATAGAGGGAGGGTGTTGAGACTGAGGCTGTTAGGTGATAATTGAAATAGATAAAAGCGGGGAGGGGGGGTGGAATTAGGCAGATGGAACTGGATGGGGGAGGATGGAGACAGAGACTGGTAGGTGATAGGTGGAATTAGAAAAGGGAAGAACAATAGGTGGATGGGATCATGTGGAAGGGCAGAGAGGATAGGAAAGATGAACCAAGGGAGAAGAAAGCCAGGTGGATAGGTATGTGGGTGACTGGCAGATGGAACTAGTCTAGGTAATGGGGAGGAGGAGTGGAGGGATGGTAAAGATGTTATAAGACTATTCAATGATTCCCTAGTACAATAAGATGGACTCTTGACCTCACAATCTACCTCATAATGACCTTGCACCTTATTATGTACCTGCCCTGCATTTTCTCTGTCACTGTTACACTTTATTTTGCATTCTATCATTGTTTTACCTTGTACTTTCTTAATGCACTGTGTAGTGAATTGATCTGTATGAACAGTATGCAAGACGAATTTTTCACTGTACCTCAGTACATGTGACAACAACAAATATCAATTCATTCAATTCAATGAAAAGGTGAACAAAGGGAGAGAGAACCCAGGTGGATTGGTGGGAGTAGGTAAGGAACATGGATGTGAACTACCTGAAATTAGAAAATTCAACGTTCACACCATTGGGCTGTAGGCTACCCAAGCAGAATATGGGGTTTGTGCTTTTAGTCTGTGTTTGGCCTTACGATGGCAGTGGAGAGGGCAAAGAACAGACAAGTTGGCGTGGGAATGGGAAGGGGTTGAATTGACATGCAACTAGAAGCTCAAGATTCAACATGTCAGTCAGGCAACATCCGTGGAGAAAGAAAGAGAGTTAATGCTTCAGGTTGAAGACCCTTTGTCAGAGTGATTGGGTCTTACATCACAGGACATCTCGAAGGCAAATTGCATAGATGTAATTAAAGGAAAGCAAAATGAACACAGAGTGGAAAAAGGAATGTAGAGCCATGCTGATAGTTACATAAGGAATGATGTGTCATAGCTCAAGAGGATTGTCAACTGGCAGAGACTGGATGGGGTAAATGTCCTGCTTCTATCATGTAATTCTTGTGCAATTTAAGGTAATAAATGTTGATAAAAGAAAACAATTGTGATATCCTGACCAAAGTAGGATTAGAGGTTACAATATTTTACTGAGGTTTTTTTTCGATTTTCATACAAGTTTTAACCAATTTAAAGACCTTTCTTAAAATGATGACAATGCGTTCCAATTCAGAGAAGTAATCAAACAGAGTAATCACAATTGTGGTTTCAATAACATTTCAGAAGTTCATTGATGACGCAGAACCACAGAAATGCTGTCAATATTATTGCAAACTTTCTCAAAAATACGGACATGATATCAAAAGATCAAGTCGTTGTTGGTGAATTAAGTTGGTTTCTGAGGGAGAAAGTTCCCAGAGGTCCAGTAAACTGGCAATAATGTTTTATTCCCCAAGAAATATTCTGCCAGAGTTAGATCAGAGTGCAGCAAACTCATAACAGATTTAAACATCTCTATTATAAAACCCATTCCAAATTCTTCAGTTTTACATCATTCTGTCAAATCATCTTTTACCTGTATGACATCTGGAATACTTTTTCTCTGTCTCTGATGCATGCAGATTCCCCAGCGATATATCACCATGTAAAGTTCTCAAGACTGAATTCACAGATTGAAACAGGAATGTAGTCAATAAAATTATCCACAATGGTTGACATATTTGATCTCTTGATTTACTAATTGCTGAGAAATTACTAAAATTGCCAATTATATTTTTCTCTCACTTCCACAAGAAAGTTATTGTATACATGCTGTGGAAACCAAAGAAGTGGTTTAAATAGCACACAAACTCTCTATTAATTGCAGAACATTCACCAGTACCTCAAGTACAAGTGTAAGGCAGAGTCTGATGAGATATATCAGTACTAAGAGGCAGCTATATATGAGAGAGTCCCATGGAATAAGCATTTTTTTTCATATGTCAGATATAGGCCATGTCAACAAAGCCAACATTTATTGGTATTGGTATTGGTTTGTTATTGGCACTTGTACCGAGGTACAGTGATAAACGTCTTGCATACCGATCATACAGGTCAATTCATTGCACAGTGCAGTTGCATTGAGTTAGTAGAGTGCATTGAGGTAGTACAGGTAAAAACAATAAAAGTTACAGAATAAAGTGTCATGCACGTCTCCAATTTCCCTCATAGGAACCCTGCCCACATTTGCTCAAAATGGGGAAGAAACATTCAAGGTGACAGTGAGAACCTCGAGTCCCTGCACAGGAAGCACACAGAAGTACAGCACATTTCTCACACTTTCAATGACATAGAAGGAGGTCATTTGGACCACTGAGTTCATGCCATTTCTCTGAGGAACCCTGTCAATCCCACACCCACTTATTTCCGTGTAATCCATTATCTCTCATATACTCTTATACTCCAACCCAATTTTCCTGCCTCCTACACTTGGGATAATTCATGGTGGCCATTTAACCTACTAATCAGCACATCTTTGGGATGTGGGACAATACTGGAGTACCTGGGGAAACCCATGAGGGAACAGTGCCGCTGTCAGGTTTGAACCTGCGTCATTGGGGTTGTGTGGCAGCAGCACCCCCTACTGTGCCACAGTACCATGTAGAAGGTGGCAGGGAGTTAGGGATTTCCACCTCTAAAATTATCCAATCTCCTCTGCCCATCAAGAACCTCATGCGCCATCCCTGGCAGAACCTGTAGGTCCCATATTGACCACATCATCCATGTGAGAACTGGTAAGAAAGCAACTCATCTTCAACTCCAAGGATGTTGTGAGCTGCCTATTGGACCCACTATAGACCCAATGGTGAAGGTATTCCGACTATTTCTGGCTTGCCATATTGCACCTATACAAAACATTGGTCAGGCCACACTTAGATTACAGTGTACAGATCTGATTGCCACATTACAGGAAGAATGTGGTAGCATTAAAAAGAGACAGAAGAGTGTGTACTTGTAGTATTGTGTACACTTTTGGTCACCCTGTTATAGGAAAGATAATATTAAACAAGAAAGAGTGCAGAAAAGATTTACCAGGATGTTGCCTGGACTTGGTGGCCTGAGTTACAAGGAGAGGTTACATAGACTAGGATTTTATTCCTTGGAACATAAGAGATAGGAGACTGATGGGTGACCTGATAGAGGTATACAAGCTCAAGAGGGGCATAGACAGGGTGAAAGCACATAGTCTTTTTCCCAGGGTGGGGGTGTTAAAAACAAGAGGGCATAGGTTGAAGATCAGAGGAAAATGATTTAAAAGGGACATCTGGGGCAGCTTCTTCATGCAAAGGGTAGTGTATATTTGGAATGAACTGCCAGAAATAGTGATTGAGGCAGGCACATTAGCAACACTTAAAAGTCACCTAGATAACTACATGGATTGGAGGGGTTTATGGGCCAAATGTGGGCAGATGAGACTAGCTTGTTGGGCAACACAGTCAGCATGGACTAGTTAGTCCAGGGGGCCTGTTTCCGTGCTGTATGACTCTATGACTAAGAGATTCATTAGCATGTTGCCTGGAATGGAGGGATTTACTTATAAAAAGAGATTGGATAGGGCTTGGTTTATTCTTTCTGGAACGTGGTAGACTAAAAGGTGACCTTAAGCGGTTTATAAAATTATGAGGAGCACAGATAGGATAGAAGGTCAGAGTCTTTTTCCTTAGGTGGGTGAGTCTAAATCTAGAAGGCGTAGGTTTAAGAGAGGGGAGAAATTTAGAGGAGATCTGAGAGGTAAGTTTTTCACACAGAGGGGAAGTTATATGGAACAGGCTGCCAAAGGAAAGGCAGTTACACTTACAGCAGTTAAAAGGCATTTGGACAGGTACTTGGATCAGAAGGAGTAGTAGGATACAGATTTAATGCAGGCAAATAGGATTACCATAGATAGGCATCACGGTCAGCATGGATAAATTGGGCTGAATGGCCTGTTTCTGTGCTATACAACTCTATAACTCAAATGCAATCAGATAGGCAGTTCCAGAATTTAGACCCAGTGATGATGAAGGAACGGCGCTATATTTCCAAGTCAGGATGAAGATATTTCAATAAACTTGCTGCCCGTGCCCTCTTTGTGGTTGTTTTGCATTTGGAAGGTGCTTGAGATTATACTTTTCACTCAAATGTAATTATGGGGACATCCAGTTGCACTAATTTACAAAGTGAGGCTACACAGTATCTCAATTGAAATCAGCAGTATAAATAGTTAATTGCTTCATCTGCATAATGAATGACTAATTTGTTAATTTAATCCATCTGTACAAAACTGTTAATCTTATGCTCTAAAATGTTTTGTGGTGTTAAGAATTACTTTGAGTGTTTGAACATGGCAGGAGCCATTATTCATCCAATGGTAAGTATAAAAGCTTCTCAACATAGGCTGCAGCAGTTCAAGAGGATGGCTCACCACCACTTTTTCAAGGGGAATTAGGGATAAGCGATAGTTGTTGAAAGTAAACATCCCTCAAAACAAATTAAAATATCAAAACATAAAGCTGCAAGATGTATCTATATATACATATCTGCAAACATTGTTGTATTTCCACAGTAAGATCTCTCATGAATAAATAAAGAAATATGAAAGAAATCTGCTTTGTTAAATAGGTAAGGTTTCAGCCTGTTCAGCTGGATCTTGGCTAAGGCAATGACAAACAAAATATTGTTTCATCACAGAATCAAATAACTCTTTGAGGTACTTCAGTGATAAAAGTACTGATTGAAACGTTACCATGCAACCACGCAACACAGACTGATAAACTCAGCAGTGATGGAGATTTCAGTGTAGGAGAAAGACAGAACTCTGACATCGACTAACAAGTAATTACATGTTAATTTCTGCAGCCGACCTTTAGCATGGAGTGGTTGCAAGGCCAGTATGTTTAATCTAGTGTTATGTTAATGGTATGCAACCAACATTCTGTCCTTCAAACTATTGGTTGATATAAAGAAAAATCCAAAGATATCTAGAATAATTGGCAAGGAAATGTGAAAACTGTACCAAATTGTAATGCTTACAGCAAAATACACTCAGTCAATGAAGGATTATTTCAAATAGTAAAGCAACTGAGAAAATAATGTGTATTTGCTTATTTCCACTTCCTTTTCTGTGTACGGATAACCTTTTTGCTGTGGAGAAGCCTAATTAAGATTTCTTGGTCTTAAAACCGTTATTTTAGCACTTGTACATTGGGAAACTGATACCTTTAGTAATGTCTAATTCAAAGACTTTGCACTGAAATTCCGATATAAAAAAATGCTGTAAATACTCAGGAGGTCAGGCAGTATCCACGAAAAGAGAAGCACGGTGAGTGTTTCCAGCACTTTCTGTTGTTTATTTCAGATTTCCAACATCAGTAGTTTTTACATGTTTTTATCTGTATTTAACCTTTTCCTTATTTTGAATTTGTTCTCTTTTAAAATTGCATCAAAACTTGGTATTCCGAATGAACAATCCATATTTAAATGTGAATTGCACCAAATAACTTCTATAATATCCTCCAGCATATTTTCATCAATCCTTAGCACCAATGACATAACTACAATATGTGGTATAAATGGAACCAAGTTGGGCTACAGAACCTGCCTTCACTATTTAAGTAGGTTTGAGCAAGGTATCACAGAGGTAAGTTTACTGGACAAATAATCCAGGACTGTACATTGAAAACTCACCAAAATAACTTTGGAATTTGTATTATGAATATGAATATAAAATACAAAACTGTAAAAATGGATAAAAACAACTGTGAGGCTACTGGGTTGTGATAGATACTAATTACATTATTAATGTCCTTTTAAGAAACAAATTTACTGTCTATGCTCAGTCTCAGTTAGATATAAATAACATACTATTGTAGCACATATTAATCTCAACTGTCTTCCACTCAGATAGGTTGTAGATAGCAGTCTATGCATTCTAATCAGGTGCAACATTTTTAATTTACTACATAATAACATGTTATCAAAAATGTCACCATTTGTGATTAGCTGTGCACCTCTATATTAGTTGCAGATCCTTCACACCTAAGGTCTGTGCAAGTAACTGCTAGGCATTTGGAAGGACATCAGATTGTATGCACAGCTTTTTTTGGTATCACTTGTGCAAAATTATTTTGCACATTGGAAGCCCATTAATGACTTACATCGTGCATCATGAAGCATGCCACAACCAACCACTCTGAAGATATTGTCCTTCTCTCCTCCTGCCTCAGCTCCATTCCCAAGCCAAATGATAAACATTGGTTTCTTGTAAACAGATCTTTGATTTTAAAATTCTAATCCTTGTTATCAAATCCTTGCACTCCTTTTTCCTGTAACTTCCTCCAGTGTTCTACAGTCCCCATTTTGCCCTGTTGCAGATTTCCACTTTCAATTGCTCTATCAGTAACAACCAGGTCTTCAAATGTCTAAGCCCTCTACCTTCCTGAACCTCTCTGTCTCTTAGTATCGGCTTCTTTGTCCAAGCTTCTTGTCATTTGTCCTAATCTCTCGTCCTGAGGTTCAGAGGCAAGTTAAGTTTTGAGAAGTGCCTTGAACTGTTTTACCATGTTACATGCACTCTGTATGAGAAAAAAAGTCAAAAGTGCTCTTTGCATTTCTGAGAGTTTGCAAAGAAATGTTTCTCAATTGCCCACCAAGTGCACTCCCAGTAATCCTTGATCAGCATTGTCATAGGATATCTACTACAAACACAGGCATGGCTTTGCACTTCACAATAATACTTTTAATGTTCAAATCTGGTTTTCCAATCAAAGTTGAAGCCTTGTGCCATTCTCAATACTGGACTCAAAATGGTAGTAAGTCATGATCCTGCTGGCTTGTATTTTCTTTCAGAGGAAGAAAGGCATAATGATACTCCAGGAATATTTGTTATCTTGTTGAACTGAGGAAGAAAATGAACATTTCCTGAGAGAAATACTGAAACATCATCTTGTTCAGCTGCCTTGAAGTTCTACATCAGAAACAATTGGAAATCAAAGGAATTATCATCCTGCTTCCAGAGGACAAGAGTAAATGCTGCTTTCTGAATCTGTTAGACCATGCCTTCAGTGCATACTCACGACTTCCAGCACGTCAAAGAATATTTTCTTTGGTTTTTCATTTGCAAAGAATAAAATGAAGAAAATTGTTTACTTTCCTGAAAATAATATCAGTCCTACAGTCTAAGAATTTTAATTATAATCGAATCCCTACCAGTTAAATCAGATGTTCCTCTGGTTATTATCTCTCATTTACATTTTATGAGGTTTACCCGTTATTTCTTTTGCAGTGCAACCAGAACAAATATTTTAATAACTGCAAGGGAAAGACCTTTGCACTTAGCAAACATGAAAGTCTTTACATATCGTAAATACAGCAGATATTGAAGAAATGAGCCCACTGATAGTCCAACATCATTGAACATCAAATTATTTCTGATGGCATTGAGGTCATAATGTCCATTTCTTTTGTAAAAGGCAACTTTAAAATGTCTGATCCCTATATTTAATATTGAATATTTTTAATACCAGCTGCACAATGTGATTCATTTGATTGGCTTTATTCTTTGTGCAGGTGACAAAGACTGAAATTCATATCTGGTGAAAAAGCGCACTATTTCTCTCTGGGACTAAATCAGCTAATGGAGTTTATTAGGGATTAGCAAGCTCTTCAAGGTTTGTGACCTCAGAAATTGCTCTTAAAATAGTTTCCTGCCATCGCATCAACACAGACATTTTTAGGTATGAATCAGACTTAGAATGTAAATAGATTCATGGATACTAATTCTGGGGACCAATGTCCAGCACCTCAAGAACAGTCAAAAGACTTTGGAGTCAATATTGGGTCAAAGGCGTTTTCAGACATCAGGATTTACCATGTCAATCAAGAAATAGAACACAAATGATCATTGCAATATCTGTTTCAGGACACATTAAGAAAATTGGACTTCTTTGAGAAGACTAATCTCTGAGTCCACTCAGATTACTTTTTTCTGAGGCATGGATGAAGTCTAGCATGTCATTAACACTGAAAGAGTATGCCATTTTAAATTAAGATTGATACTGAGCCTGGAGAAGCAGCAAACTGCTCTAATTTCTGTGATTCTGAGCTTCATTGTTGAACCAATTTGATTGATGGTTGGTCCTTTTTCATTCCTCTCACTTATTGTGCTCACCTTCAACCCAATGGCAGAAGCAAATAGACCAACATTTGCTTTTACAAAAGGAATGAGTTACCTGTGAAGATGCAACATGTGTTAACAACTCACTTGTGATAGCAAACCAGCCTCAAACCAATCAATTGTGATAGGCCCAAGCACATTCCACTTCTAGCTGAAAATAGGCATAAAAAACCTTTAAGGTTAATTCATCTGGAAACATTGAATAAACTAATGTAAGTGTTGAAAATCTAGAAACTCAGTTGCATGGCACACATTCTTTGTGTGTTGTAGGACTGAATAATGGATTGAAATTGATGGTTTATAGAACATAACTTTACATTGTGTGCTTCACCGCCCACAACATGTACTTGGACTGAGGTGATGAAGTGCAGTGGGGGCTGTCAATCATCACAACATATTTGTTTTGTGTCAAAGCTCCCACACTGAGCTGTGGATCAGAACACAAGAAAAAAGGAGCAGAAGTCAGCCACCAAGCCCCTTTCGCCTGCCCTGATGTTCAATTTGATCATGGCTGATCCATGCTGGCCTCAAGTCCTCTTCTGTGCCAGTTCACCAATCTTTCAAATAGTTAGCCATCTCCACTTAAAATATATCTAATGGTCTTGCCTCCACCACCCTCAGGGGCAGAGACTTCCAGAGATTCTGAGAGAAGAAAGTTTTATGCAGCTCAGTTTTAAATGACTGGCCTCTCTATTTTCTAAGTATCTCCCCTTGTCTGTGACCCTCCTACTAGTGAAAACATCTCAACAACTGCCCTGTCAAGTTCCCTTCGGATTTCATATGTTCGAATAAGGTCACCCGTCATTCTTCTAAACACAAAAGAACACAGATCTAAACCTCCTAACCTCTCTTTGAAAAATAGGCTCTGAAAAGGATAAGCTTTGAAGTAACAACTATTCCTGCAAAAGGAATGCAGGCTCTAACTAAAAGGAATGTTTGCTCAAGATCTAGCTAACCAGCATCTTTGTTGAGTTATTGTTGAGATGACAACATTGAAATCAATTGAGATGAAACAAAATTTCAGATTATTATTCAAACTAGACTTCCTGCATTCCTTGTTGGCGCCACTAAGGACTCTGATTCTCTCTATGTATCCAGCTCTTTCACCTTATTCTCCTAGAAGCCTTGTGGCCTCTCCCATCTCTGTCTTGTTGCTATTCACAGAAGCTCACTGTGAAACCCACGACCTCCAACAACACTTGTAGCTGAATATCACTGCTTTAAGAGTTCCAGTCATGATGTTGCAAATCGCAGATTAGTTTACTGATCAAAAGTTTCTTGTAGATAAACTTACAGCAGGAACAAGTTTAACACAAAATAAACCTACATTAAAGGAGTGAATTGTCTGCTTTGTAAAGGCAATTTAATGGTCTTCACACATAAAAATTGACCGGACTTCATTTCCCAGCATATTGCGAGGAACCAAAGGATTTTTTGAAAATTGACTTTCAGAACAGATTTTGAGCAGAAGCAAATGCTGGTAGATCTATCAATATAGAGACACAATGATGTGTATTTGTTGAAGTTTAGGTTCCAATTTTCTCTGGTCTGGCTGTTGCAAGCTTTACAAATCCATAGAGAAATTGCAATCTTGGCTCCACCAAGTTTGGCTTCATCTCCAAAAGCCTTTGGAAATTTTAATTCACAGGTCATTGCTGGAGTGAAATTCATTCTTCTGCTGATAAACTCAGAAATGTTCCCACTTCTGTCTGATCATGGTATAGCATCAAGCTAAAGGACTGGTGTACTAAATCAAACAAATAATAATAACAAACAAGCAGTATAAATATGGTACAATCAATTAAAGGATGGAAAATCATGCAGAAAGATGTACAGTGTCACTTGATTCATCTGTAATTTAATTGTAGGGCTGTAATCTATAAAACGATAGTGAGTCAAAATGTGAAGTTGATACATAGAGAAGATAACATAGCTTGAGATAAATTCTTACTTATTCATGGCTAGATGGTCAAGAACCCGGGTTCAATAATCCTCAAGCATGCCTGTGGATGAGGTTATGGAAATGGGAGTGGACAACAAAGAAAAGCTATGGAAACAGATAATAATAGCAGGCAGAGTTTGGCCTGGAAAAGAAGCAGACTCTCAACTACAAAGTCACTGCAGTCAGAATGGGGTGACCTGGTCAGTCACAAGAAGTTGTAACTCATCAGATCATCAGCAAGTTGACTACCAATGAGACCATAAGCAGGTACTTCAGCAAGAGAAGGTAATGGAGGTTGTAGTGTCAGCCATAACATTAAGTCACTATAATCTCTTCACTTCACATGTGAAGGTAGAACATGATAGAATAATACGTTCTTGATTAAATCCCCAGATCAGACTCTTCTCCAACAACAATGTTTCAATTTCTACCTCAGTAGACTTACTGGATATACTTGTCCTACAATCTCCTAAATTGTACATGACTAATGTGCACAAAATCACATCTCTTGTGCATATTAAGGCTTCCGGGGATAGTACCAATAGAAATAATTCCCCAGTAATACAGAACAAGCTGGTGCATTTTCCCCACAACATGACAACAAAGGGTTAACCGAGTACTTCTTCTGTTCTTGGGGAATAACAAACATACCAGTAAATGTGCATCATTGTTTTATTTGCTTGCTGCAATTAAACAGTGGGAGGACTAGTGAAATGAAATTGCAATAATTAAACAATGGGCTATATTTTTGGTACAATAACATCGAAAGTAGTAAACAGCATTTCTGTCTGTCATCAAAGTTCTTCGAAACAAATGTTCATGGATGGTGGGGTGTAGAATATGTCTTTGAAAGAGTATTGTCTACTCATATTGATGCAAAATGAACTGCCTCTTGCAGCTGGGCATCTTTGCAGTATTATTGCCACATGTGGCAGATTTAATGAGGGATAGTGAATCAGTTTTTGGCCTTACATTTCTCCCAACTTTTATTTCCATAATTTCATACTGGTGATGTTCATTTTTCCCTCCTATACTAAACAAACAGAAATGTTTCAATTTCTGGCAGCCTCCATCATAATTGCCACAATATCTTTCAGCTCAACAGCAATCACATGCAGGCACACGTTCAACTTGAGATACACTATGGAGAATATCACACAGTGATGGTATTGCTGCAATCTGTTTAATTGAACTAACATGTGGGCAGTGTGTTCGTTCTGCTTGCTACAAAACTGAAAGCGTATTGGCAGCTATGAGGCGGTACATGGGAGCAAGGACTTTCATTGCATCATGAGATGCAGCAATTGCCAGTTCAGTGAATCACCAGTGTGCACTGAATTCCAAATGCTACTGAAAATGAGTTGGACAAAAAGTGGAGGGTGAACCAAAGGGCATATGTGAAGAAGACTGTGTGGAGTTGGCAGCACAAGTACAGGCAGCTGCTGAATGCAACTCAGACTTGTCGCATTTTCTGGGGATACAGATCTCTCTGGGGTCACCACTGAACATATTAGTATAAGGGAATAAGAGCAAGAGATGGCTGCTCAGCCTCTGGAGCCTGCCATGCCGTTCATTATGATCATGGCTGATCTGACCCAAGTCTCATCTCATCTTCTGTGCCAGTTCCCCATAACCTTCAGTTCCCTGTCCTTCAAAAGTTTATATTTCCCTCCTCCAGGGCACGGTATCCACATCCCATGTTAGTTGTTTGCACTCTCCTAAAAAGGCCCATAGGAGTATTTCAATGTATGCGTGAGAAGGAAATCAAGGTTTAACACTGCGTCTGAAAGACGGTACTTCTGACAATTCTGCACTCCAAGTACCATTAGGGTAAAGGAGCACTGAACATCTGAATTCAGGCTAATGCTTGCTTCACTTTTAAACTCAAACACAGAGCAAGCTCCTGCTTAACGAGAGAAGTTTTCAGAAGACTCAGCTATCATTAAATCCATCAACAGAGGAACTGGGAAAGCAGAGAGGATTATTTTGTATCAAAAAAGGAAAGGGATCCTCTGCATTGGAAGGGAGGCCCTGGTACTTTACATAAAATAAGCTCTTGCATCTTCTGTATTGATATAAAGTAAGAGAAAATCTAAGTATGGGGTTGGAAAGATAGAGAGGAATTAACACCAGTTCCTAGAAATGGTTGCAGGGATTGCAAAATATATCGAACCTCTACACATCGATTGTAATGACAGTGCACATTCATTCTCCCTACCCATTTGTGTGATGGCTGCTTGCAGCTGGTTTTTCTGTTACTACAGCTTTTGCCAACAATGTTGTTGATTTGCTGCTCACATCAGTAGAAGGTTAATATTAAGAGTAGCTAGCACCTATCAAAGCTAGCCTGCATTGCTTAAAGCTAAACTATAGCCTTTAAAGGGGAAGGATATTCTGGATGAAACAGGTGCTCATCTGTAGGAAGTGAATTTGACCTGTGAAAGCGTGAAGGACTGCACAGGATTGAGAGAGAGATATCTTTATTAGTCACATGTACATCGAAACACACAGTGAAATGGATCTTTTGCGTAGAGTGTTCTGGGGGCAGCCCACAAGTGTTGCCATGCTTCCGAGCGTTACGTTAACCGCTACACTATCGTGCCTGCTCTCACACTACCGTGCCTGTGAGCTTGTGTCAAAATGAGCTTGGCAAAGCAAGGTCCAAAGTAGGGAAAATGTCCTTACCGTAGAGGGCTGAGCAACCTTCTAGACGCACTTCCTGAGGGTAATGGGAGAAGAGATTTGTGGGAGACTCATTGTGGAGTTCCAGCCCATGACTTGGATGCAGTGGTGCAATAAATTCAATGACCTCTCTCAAGTTGAAAAGGTCAGTGAATGAATTTTCAAATTTCATATCCCAGAAATTGTAGCAACAGCTTCAAATTATTTACTTTGTCCTCATGTCACCTTCCACAACCTCCATCAATCAACACCCATATCTGGCATCCATATGCTTCACCATATTCACAACATTACCTTTTGCTTGATAACACTCCTGTGAAGTGCCTGGGACATTTTGCCACATTAAAGGTTCAAGGTAGATGGAATATATTATTGTTGCTGCACATCTCACACCAGCAACCCACAGCTTGTTCACAAATGTCAGTTCTACTATGTGACAGTCACACCTCTCAAACAGATTGCACAGTAAACACCAACACATAGCATTCATTATGCAAGCAATGGTAGTGCACAAACTGAGACAGCAGGTAGCATTCCTGCATGTCCTTCATCACATGAGCAGATAATGCTGGCTATTATTAGAATAATGGTTGAAGATCTATGACCAGTGACAGAGTTAATACTATCAAAGGCAGTAGGTCCACATACCATGTCAGTTGTTAGAATCTCATTTTCAACTCAAACCTCTTCTGATTTACATGCTTCAGATGATGCTCACATCCAATACTCACTCTGCTTCCACTCCTGCAGCACAATCCCCTTTTTGAGATAATGCAGACCGTCCAAGTAGCAGAGGAACATCAAAAAGACATAGTGATAAAGATACACAATCACATGATTTTTCAATCCACAGCCACCAGCTATAGACGCTGGCACTCTTTTGAACATTTGCAACATGCAGCGTCCAATACCTGAAGCTGTAGTGTTCACTGCAACATAAAACAATGGAATCCACTTAGTGCTGGGGTGGAAACTCAGATTGCTACCATACGAGATCACACTGCTCCCATAATGTGGATTATAGTGTGGAAGTAGGCTTTCAGGGGATTACAGCCAAGGAATATTCTTCCAACAGATCACTGGAATTGCTGAGTTACCAACGTGGGGAGTGGGTGTACCTCCATGGAGCACAATCCTGTGAATGATAACTTTTTTCATCTCATCATTTCCACTCTACAATTCCCCTTACTATTGCTTATCCTCTATTCAGTCTGTTCAGTCTGCAGCTTGCTTTTCCAGGCCTGCAAAGTTATTCTTCACGTCCTCCTTTGAAAGCCAACAACATTCCATCAGCCATTCTGCAGCTGGTACAATACTAAATCCCAGGAGCATTATGAAAGTTGTCAGGACTGACTGTAACCAAGATATTGTCATGCAACATTTAAAATTCACCATTTATGGCTCCATTTAGGGTGGCATGGTGGTGTAGCGATTAGCGTAACGCCATTACAGCACCAGTGACCCGGGTTCAATTCCCTCCTCTGTCTTAAGGAGTTTGTACGTTCTCCCCGTGTCTGGGTGGGTTTCCTCCGGGTGCTCCGGTTTCCTCCCACATTCCAAAGACGTACAGGTTAGGAACTGTGGGCATGCTATGTTGGCACCAGAAGAATGGCCACACTCGCGGGCTGGCCCCAGAACATTCTCAGTAACGCAAAAAAACGCATTTCACTGTGTGTTTTGATGTACATGTGACTAATAAATATCTTATCCTGGAGTGGAATCCATTTCAATTCTTGTGAAGAGGAATGTTACTGTGTTATGTCAGCAAAGTTACTGGCTCTCTTCACCAAAGGAAAATGTTCAAGCTGAGAAATCCTGTGTGTTGTATTTACCTCTCTGGCATAAGACAGTGAAATGTAATGCACTGGAAATCCTCAATGAATTTCCTTACATGACAATGGTCATCAAATTATGAGTTGTTGTAAATATCTATAGTTTCAGACGAAAAAGACCAAAACTCATCAAAGTCCATCGCTATGGTTAGCTTGACAATCAGTGAAAATGAAATCCTTGCCCCACTCAGAGGATGATGCTGCATTATGGCTGCAACAGATGCTAGATTTTGGTCAAGGCATAGTTTTTTATGTCTTGAGATCTCATACATTGTTCATCTAGGATCAGGTAGGAAACAGCTCACTCAATACACTGGTGATGTATCTACTTCCTGTGAGCCATTCTCTCTCTACCTCTCCTGATGCTCTCTTCACTTCCAGCAGCTTTTCCCACTATGTGTTCCTACCACCCACCCTTCCAGTCACAAATTATTGAAAGTGAGATGATTACTTATGTGTTCGTGTATAGGAGCAGCTGGGTTGTGGGAATGCCTTGAAGTCAGGAGAAAGTCCATCCCCATCTGCCACATATCACCCTGTAGATTTTTGCCAAAGGAGAGAACCAAACACTGCAGAATCAATGCAACAACCAGTCACTGGCAGCTAATGACTCCTTTTAAAACTGCTGGCCATTGTTGCTGTCCAACCAGGCATGCATGATGACTTTAATGGGAAACTCCAAAGTGACACCTCTGACATTAAGTCAACCGTGCACATTAACTGATGCCATAATCTGCTTCCATTATTCTAAAAAAGATCCATTACTTGGGCAAAATGCCCTCACAAATCAAGTGTTGAGCACAATACTCCTCTTTAATGTTTGTAGACATGGTTGTTTGAAGCTGCAAGGACACTTGTAATGTCCAAGAAACTGGTGCTAATGATCCCTATTTCCATGAGACTAATCTTCTTGTAATCAATTTCAGTTACAAACAAAGGTGTTTTGAAGGTTGACTTATTTCCGTTCCCGTCAATCACTCCAGCATGGACCTTTAGCTGCAAGGGCAGAACATAATTAAATCGGTATTGAATACAACATAATCCAATTCTCAAGTTAAAATTGATAAGTTCACTCGATGAAACATTAATTATAATTAATGTAAGCAAGAAAGGACATTTTAAGTAGAAATAAAGGGACAGAGATTCCATTAAGTTGTGGTGGCATTTCCAGTTCAGTTTGCTCAGAATCAGCTGAAATAATTCACAAGATCAAGGAAGCTCAGGTGGATATTATGTTCAATGAATCGAGCTCCCAGCATCTTTGACCTAAGCTATAAGTCATGGTGTTACAACCAGCTTCACCTGCCGTGAAGCCCACACCTTGACTGAATTATTCACCAAAGAAAACTTCTGCTTTTGTATCCTATTTGTGAGTCTTAAGGAGTTTCATAACATTAAGCTTTTCAGGTGTTTGGGCATGAATAAGCTCCTTTTAATTTTTTCTTGTATGCATATTTTTTTGAACTGCTAAGAAACTAGCTGCTGTACTCCAATGTAACAATCTCATATGATCACATATGATTATAACTTTTTGGATTGTAAGAAATTGGGTAAGTCACAAATCCTGGCTAGAAATGGATCAAAATTATTCATTGCATTTATCTATATGCATGAAGAGATTGTGAAAAATTTTTAAAAATGCTGATACTGGAAATGTGAAACAGAAAAAGCAAATGCTGGAAAGACTCAGAAGGTAAGGCAGTATCCACAGAAAGAGAAACAGTCATCTGCGACCCTTCATCAGTACTGGGAAAGTGAAAGATGCAAGTTAGTTTTCAGTAGGAGAGAAGATGGAGGAGAGATATGTCAACAAATGTAATAGGATGAGTCAAAATGGTTTATCCTTGACTTCCTGACCAACAAACCATAATCAGTAAGGACAGGCACCAACACCTCCAGCGTGATTATCCTCAACACTGATGACACACAAGGCTGCATCCTCAGCCCCCTACTCTACTCCCTATACACTCATGACTGTGTGTCCAGATTCCGCTCTAACTCCATCTACAAGTTTGCAGATGATACCACCGCAGTAGGCCGTATCTCAAATAACGATGAGTCAGAGTACAGGAAAGAGATAGAGATATTAGGGACATGGTGTCATGACAATAACCTTTCCCTTAATGTCATCAAAACAAAAGAGCAGGTCATTGACTTCAGGAAGGGAAGCAGTGGACATGCTCTTGTCTACATCAATGGTGCTGAGGGCAAGAGGGTCAAGAGCTTCAAGTTCCTAGGAGTGAACATCACCAACAGCCTGTCCTGGTCCAACCACATGTACACCATGGCTAAAAAAGCTCACCAGCCCCTCTACTTCCTCAGGAGACTGAAAAATTTGGCATGTCCCCTTTGACACTCACCAACTTTTATCGCTATACCATAGAAAGCATCCTATCTGGATGCATCACTGTTTGGTATGGCAACTGCTCTGCCCAGGAACACAAAAAACTGCAGAGAGTGATGGACACAGCTCAGCACATCGAGGAAACCAGCTTCCCCTCCATTGTCTATACTTCTCCCTGCCTCGAGAAAGCATCCAGCATAATCAAAGACCCCACCCACCCAAGACATTCTCTCTTCTCCCCTCTCCCATTGGGTGGAAGATACAAAAGCCTGAAAGCATATACCACCAGGCTCGAGGACAGCTTCTATCCCTCCGTTATAAGACTACTGAACAGTTCCCTAAAACAATAAGATGGACTCTTAACCTGACAATGTACCTCGTTATGAACTTGCACCTTATTGTCTACCTGCACTGCGCTTTCTCTTAGTTGTGACATTTTACTCTGGATTTTGTATTGTTTTACCTTGTACTACCTCAATGCACTGTGTAATTAATTGATCTGTGTGAACGGTATGCAAGCTAAGCTTTTCACTGTACCTTGGTACAAGTGATAATAATAAACCAATTCCAATTCCAATTCCAATAATTACCAGTACATTAAGCTTTTTGATCTGCGTCATGAGTTGTTAATAGTAAGATAAAAGGACAAGACAGGTAAAATACGAGGAAAAAATGAGCCCACATGATTAAAAAAAACCAGAAAATTGAACATACTGGAAAAACTAAGCAACATTTGTAGAGAGAGAAATAGTTAACTTTACAGATGACAGACCATTCATCAGACCTAAGGAAGAGGTTGCAGCAATATGAGTGAAAGCAAGGGAATTTCTTTAATAGAGTGAAGACAAGTGGCAGTTCGGATAAGGTTTAGCTACAATGGTCGTGTCATTTGTGCTTTCAGTTTCAAGTATAGTGGGACATGTCCAGCAGGCCAGACTTTACACAGAGAGGAAAAGAACAATAAGGTTAGCAGGCAGACATGCTTCTACATACACACGAATAAAGAGCATATTATCTAAAGTCAGAGAATTTGATATGAAGTCTGGAATGCTGAGACATGCTCAGATGGAAGATAAAGTGATTTTCTTTAGCTTGCATTTTGGGCCTCATTGTAAGTGCAGGAGGCCACAGACTGAGAGATTAGGGTGAGATGGTGAATTAAAATGGCGAGCAACTGGAAGCTCAGGGTCACTCTTGCAGACTGAGTGCAGGTGCTCCACAAAGTGATTACCCATTAGCGATTGGATTCTCTCATGTAGAGGAGGCCGCAATGTGAACATAGAATCTAGTGCATGAGATTGGAAGAAGTGCGAGAATCACTGCTTTACTTAGAAAGAATATTTGAATACCTGGGTGGCGGGAAGGAAGGAGGTGAAAGGATGGGCATTTCAGCTGTTGCAGTTGAGCGGGAAAGTCCCATACAACAGGGACAGAACAGTGGATCAGGGAATCATGAAGGGAGTGATCCCTATGAAAGGGAAAGGAGGAGAACATGTCCGGTGGTGGGATCTTGGTGGAGCTGGTAGGAATTGCAAAACGGGATACTGTACATTGAATGTGGAGATTGGTCGGATGAAAGGTAAGGACCAAAGGGACTCTGTTCTTTCTCTGTCCAGGAGGAGAAGGGTGACAGGTACAGGAAATAGGTGAGGTGCAGTTAAGGGCTCTGTCCACTATGGTAGAGTGGAAGTCATGGTTAAGGAAGATGGAGGACTTTTCAGAGGCACCTGTGAGGAATGTCTCGTCACTGGACCAAATGCAACAGAGATGGAGGAACAGAGTGAACGGAGTCCTTAGAGGAGGTAGGATGGGAGGAAGTATAATCAAGGTAGATGTAGGAGTCAGTGGGTCTGTAGTATACGTTAGTGGCTAGCCTGTCCCTGAGATGGAGACAGACAGGTCAAGAAATTGAAGGAAATAGTCAAGAGTTGGACTACGTGAAGTTGAGAGCAGGCTATAAATTGGTTGCAAAAGTGATGACATTTTCGAGTTCTGCAGGTGAATGAAGCAGCACCAATGCAGTCCTTGATGTACCAGAGAAAGAGGAAAGGGAATGGACCCAAGTAGGACTGTAACAAAGTCTGTTTCACCTTTCCCACAAAACGACAGGTGTAGCTTGGGCCCATGCAAGTGTCCATAACTGCACCTTTGATCTAGAGGAGTCGTGCGGTGTGCTTGCTTTACAACAATATAACCATGACCGAATGTCCTATCTGCAGCTAGAGCTTGAAGACTCAGCAGGTTACGTGTTTTGCCTTGCAAATATACCACAACCTCTTTTGGCTTTTACAAGGCATATATACTGTTCTTTAATGCACTCATGAAGAAATCACAAATTGGTGATGAGGACTGGATTTCAGGAAATTTTCCTTTGAGATTATTACGAGACATTAATGACTCAGCCTTGGCAACTTTCAAGTAATTTAGTAACATCAAAGCTTATTTTTCACTGTGTTTTTCTGTGAGTATTGGATAGAATACATTTTGATTGAGGTCTCTGCAGATAGTTACAAGAGGGCTTAGCTGAGCAATGCAGAACAGTGAGGGACAGCAGCACTCATCTATTACTGTACTAACATGGCATCAAATTTAGCCCTGTCACTATGGGATAGGGTAGGAGGATAAGATTGTCCCAACTGAGTATATCAGGAACTTTAGCATGTCCAACCAAGTTTGAGTACCATTCACAAAATGAATGGACATGGTCACTAAATTGAGCCCAACATGATGTGAAATGCAAGTATAAAGAAGCAATGCTAGAGACTGGACCATTTGAACACTGACTAATCTGCTAAGGCTCATAAGGCATGAAAAGACTTGATGAATGATATTATCCAGGAACTGGAAGATTGCTTTAATTCAAAGCCATTAGAAATAGCTGAAAGTTATAAATTTGGAACAAGGATCCAGAAGTGAGGTGACACAATCTCTCAGTATATTGTTTCATTAATGCTCCTATCCTTGCGATTTTGGAGCCTTTTTAGATTATACCATATGTGATAATTCATCAAATGGACTGGTAGATTCAGCTGAGGCTATTGACAATGAAAACCTGACATTCAAACTTGCATGTTTAACTGTTGTGTGAATAGAAGTGGTATCCAAAACTACTAGAGAATAGATTGGTGAGAAGGATTTGGTCCATTGTCAACATTGCAATGGTCAACATTCACCAAAGCTATCTTAATTTTGAAGAGTCAAGTATTTCAGTTACTAGAAGAATGGTCACATTTCAACTGCCTGCAGATCCTCGACTAACAGAAACAAATAAAAAACATTTTGCCACAAAGGCATAAGAACAAACTCTTATGGATTTTATCTTGGAGAAAGTTTTTAGAAGTTTGCATGAGGGTAATATGACATTAAAACAAAATAAATGTGTGTTTTTGCATCAAATAATGTACCTTGCATTGAAGGTTCATATTAAAGGCCGATAAATAAGTGAAGCTAGAAGCTTTCAACAAGGTCTGAAAGACTGTAAGTGTTACAGAGTAAAGGTCATTCTAGAGATGATGCCACACTACACATGATTCATTCCAGATTTTGTAACTGCATAGACACCATTGCATCACTTGTTGGAAAAGGTAGTAGAATGAACTTGGAGAAGGGAGCAGCAACATATAAATACCATGAATACAAGAAAAAAAAACTTAGCAAGTGAAGATCTCCCCATTCATCATAATGCTACACTTGAATTGAAGTTGACCTGTGATGCATAAATCAAAGGCCAGGTGTGGTGATACGTCATATTATGGATGACGAGCAGGAGAAACCAATTGTCTTTGCTTCTCATACTCTAACAGAGGATGACTTATGCATTAATTGAGAAGGAAGCAATTGGAATAGTGTTTAGAATCAAGAAATTACTCTTATTAGGAGATTATGTTCCCTAATAACAGTCATAAGCCATTATTGATGATATTAGATCCCAAACAGGCAACAAGGATGCAAATATCTTTTGCAGTGTGATGACATAATCAAGTTCAGAAGCACCAACAATGTCTTTGTGGATGCTCTGTTGTGTCTCCTGCATGAGAACACTGATGTTGGAAGTGAAAATAGCATCAACACATTAAATGTCATTGAAGATAGCTTTTGAGCAGGTGAATCTGAAATTTCAGACAAGCCAGAAGGACCCAATGTTGAAAAGGACCTTTGAACAGACATTCAAAAAACTGGACAGAATTTGACAGAGTACAGATGAGGACCTGAAGATATTTCATAAACTTCACAGAGAATTGTCATGAAAGCAGGAGTCTATAAAAATATAATATGAGAATATGCTCCAGCATTCCGTAAGGTCATGGTTGATCTTTAAACTCATTGCCACTTTCCTGCACTTAACCTTGATTCCTTCAGGATCCAAGTATTTATTAATTTCTGTCATGACTGGCTGACCCAATACTTTAAGAATGCGATTCTTGGTTCTAGACACTGCAGATAAGGGACGTATCATCCTTGCATCAGCCCTGTCAAATGCCATAAGAATTTTGTAAGACCCAATTAGATCATCCTTCATTCTGCTAAAGTGTATAGGTCCAATCTGCTTAATTATTCCTTAATGAACAAATATGTCATTTCAGGAATCAATCTGATGAAGTTTAACTGCATTCTCTTTGTTGCAAATATATATTTTCTTAGATGAAGGTTTGAAATGTGTACACAATATTCCATGTGCAGGTCTTATCAGGGTCTTATATAATTCTAATAAGACGCTTTTCTGTTATCAAATCCTCTTGAAATACAGACACGTATGCTATTTTCTTTCCTATTTGCTTGCTGCACATTCATATTAACTTTCATCTAGAGCACCGACACCACTCATTTGGTCATCTTTAAAAGAGTACTCTGCTTTTCTCTATTTCTACTTTCTCTAGTTTCTACATTATGTTCCATTCACCATCTCCTTGTCCATTCATTTAGCCTGTCTACATCTCCCTGAAGCCTCTTTGCATCCTCCTTGCAGGCCCTCACTGCCAACCAACTTGGTATCATCAGCAAACTTGGATTATTTGCCTTTGGTCCTCTCATTCATATCACTTATATGGATAGTGAGCAACTGGGGACTCAAAGCCAGTCCCTGTGGCACCCCTCTAGTCACAGCCTTCCAATTTGAAATTGACCTATTTATTGTTCCTGCTATTTTTCTGTTGTCTTTTAACCAACCCTTAGTCCACATCAGTATATTTTCCCCAATCCTAGGTGCTTGAACTTTGTTTAATAACCTCCTTTGTGGCATTTTATTGAAGGCCTTCAGGAAGTTCAAATCTACCACATCCACTATTTCACTATTACCCATTCTGCGGCTTGCAACCTTCAAAAAAACTCTGTCAAGTTTGTCAAACATGATTTTATTTTCTTTTACATTTGTATCAAGTGGAGTTACCTACTAATTTGATAAGGAAGAAAAAGACCTCACCTTGACTCAAATGCACAGGAATTGGCAGTATGAAATCAATGATGGGAAGCTTAGTTTCCTGTCCCTCTTTGGACATGACTGAGGACCACCGATGAATAAATATAGTATTTGCCAAAAGAGAACAAGACACCAATAACTCTTTTGCAATCATGGTCATGCACTCCATTAACCCATGAAAACTTTTATGAAAAAGAGAATGAAAATTCCTTGGCACTTTAACTACTTCTTCATAGTTAAGGATCTGGTCTCCACTGGGAAGACAAGCAGTTACTGCTGATCCACAATTGTCCGTGAACTGAGTGACTTGCAAGGCCATTAAAAGTCAACTGCATTGGTAGGCCTGGAGTCACATCTAGGTCAGACCGGATAAGGATGGCAGATTTTCTCCCTGAAGGACTTAAGTGAACCAAATGATAATTTTTCCAACAATTCAGTCATTATATTATTGTCATTCTTCATGACTATTTTTAAAATTCTAGATAATTAACTAAATATACATTCCACAACTGTCATTGTAGGACTTAAACTGGGTCTCTATATTACTAACTTAATCAATACACCATCACCATTGATGCATGATTTATGTACCACTACTGACTACACTATAGATGTATTCTGGTCTGTAAACTTATGCCATATCTTACTAACAGAGGTCATTTCTGACAATGGACATCATTTTCTGACCTACTCTGTTCACAAAACTCATGAAACAGAATGTTAACAAACATACTTTCATTCATTCATATCACCTGGCTCCAAATAAAGCATTTGGAAGGTCAGTTAGAATACTTACAGCTCTCAGGAAGCAAGAATTAGATGGATAATCAAAACTCAGCATGAAGTCCCTTGGTCGACTTATCGCTGAAGTAGAGAACAATTTCACACACTGCTATGAGGGAGGCACCTGCAGAACATGGTTGAGGCTTGTTCTACCAAATTTGGCTCCTTTGGATGAACCAAAGTAGTTGAATCGGAAACATCACTGTAAAGCTATGTGTAACAATTGAGTGCAGAAATATAGTGCTGTACTGCAACATGTATAGATAGCATTATTAAGATAAATAATAAGTGACAATTTGTCAGAGGATTTTGGGGTTAGGGTTTGATTAAACTGATTCCTAAGGTCGGAAATAGAATGTATTTGAGTCACTAGCATTAGATGTTGTTCAAACATTTAAAGTATATTTCTAAATGTTGTTACATGCATTGTTTGCTTCATAGAAGATAAGATAAGATATCTTTATTAGTCACATGTACATCGAAACACACTGTGAAATGCATCTTTTGCGTAGAATGCTCTAGGGGCAGCCTGCAAGTGTTGCCACACTTCCAGCGCCAACATAGCATGCCCACAACTTCTTAACCCGTACGTCTTTGGAATGTGGGAGGAAACTGGTGCACACAGAGGAAACCCATGCAGACACAGGGAGAATGTACAGACTTTTTACAGACAGCAGCCGCAATTGAACCCGGGTCACTGGCACTGTAATAGTGTTATGCTAACTGCTACACTACCATGCCTTGTGAACACTTGACCTCAAGGTTGAAGATTTTATTAATTTTGAGAAACAGACTTAGCATGTTAAATAAGTTTCTAAAGCTGTCCAACTGGACCTTTGTACATCACATGTTGTAGCAAAGGCTATTCAACTCTTTTTACAACAGTAAGTGTGTGTAGTCAGAAAGGATTGACCAAATAACAGTAAATGTGCTATGAAGCATGTCGGGCCAGAAGTCTGGAACAATATTCATGAAGGCTAATTTAGATTCATTTCCTCTGTCTAGAAAGGTCTTGTGCCATTGTGATCCCATCACATTCATGGCAAACCTTTATAGCTGGTTACCACATTTTTTTGTTTTATTAGGAACAAGTCTAAGGATCCTTGAAGGCGGCTGCACATGTAGATAAGGTGGTTAAGAAGACATACAGGATATTTGCCTTCAATAGCTGGAATTTAAATATAAGAACAGGGAGGTTATGGTACAACTTTATAAAACATTGATCAAGCCACTGCTGCCGTACTGTATAAAGTTCTGGTTACAACACAATAGGAAGGGCACAATTGCACTGGATAAGGTGCAGAGGATTTCAATTAGGATGTTGCCCATGATGGAGCATTTTAATAATGAGATTGAATATGCCCATTTTACTTAGAGCAGAGGAGGCTAAGGGGGACCTGTTTGACCTAATTAAGATATATAAAATTATGTGATAAGATAGATAATAAGAAACTTATTCCTGTACCAGATGGGTCCAAAGTCAGAGGGCACAGTTTAAAGTAAGTGCATGAGGAAGATTGTTTTTTTCACCCAAAGGGTTATTGGAATCTGCAGTGCAATTCCTGAGGGGATGGTGGAAGCAGAGACTCTCACATTTTATAAGTATCTAGACAAGCATTTGAATCTCCAAGGTATGGAAGGTTAAGGGCTAAGTGCTAGAAAATGGGATTACTTCATGGTTGGCATGGACATTGTTGGCCCAACAGCCTGCCTGCATGCTCTATGACACTTTCAATCTGAGGCAAAGAGACCCAGATCCATAATCAATCCACAGTAAATTTGTGGTAACAATGATCAAATGCAAGAATGGATCAGTAAACCAGGCATGGAAGTCAGGAAAGCAGACTCATGGTATTGTGATTTTCCAATCATTAGTAGTAAATACAAGATTGAAAGGGGCTTTAGCTGAATGTCAAGAACCAAATAAACAGAATGACTAGAAAATGCAGCAAGATTTTTTTTGGGATCAATGGTGTTAAACTGTGATACAGTCATATCTGTAAAATGTCCTTTGCTTTCAAACTTCAGTTTGGTGGACTTCAGTCAATAATATTACCGCATCACAAGGTTAATTTTGCCTGACTGCTGTCCAATGTTAAATTAAATTTCTAATATCTATTTTAGATGCAAGTACTAAAATGGTAGAATTAAGCACGTTTGATCTTTATCTTGGATTTTACCATAACATAATTATCAAGAATGTGACGAAGTGAATTTTGGTGTGAGATAAATTTTACTGGATAATGTAATGTCTTTGTGTTGGACAGAGTATGCTGATTTTCTTGTGGCTGTTATTGGACTGCTGTTAGCTCCCTACTTTACTAGAGAATTCCGAGACCTTGTACCTCTGATTGTCCCGGGAGCTGTGTATGAGGTAGTAGTATATATGTTGCTTAGGTTTCTGACAAGATCTGACTGTGTACCTTCTGCAAGTTTAGCTTTAATGAATCTGAACTTCTGCCAAATGCAAATGTGAGAGATGCTGCACATCCTAGTTTGTTCTGTCTGACCACAGGCAACATGAATACTTGCTACTAAAGTTGTCACCCTGTTGTCTATCAAACTATGCTGTCTGCCATCAGTGGTGTGCTGTAGTCTTGAGATCAACACAAGTGCAATATGTGAGATTTGAAGAACAGTATGTGATACATTTAAATACCAATTGAGGGAATTAACAGCTCAACAACTTTAACACATGGATTCAGTGTTATAACACCATGAAACAGTTACTTCACACTGAGAACAATTTGGCAATGTAAGATAAAGCCAGGATTAATCAATGCTGCACAGCACTGAGAAAATTATGCACTGGTAATGCAAACATAGTAGCATCTGTACTGAGAATAACTCAATAGTAAATCCAAAGCTATTACTTTGTAAAGCACATTACAAGAATGAAATGTACCATAATGTATGTTGCAAAGGAAGTCTATTATCATATAAAATGCAGCTAGTTTGATAGCAGTTAGCTTATCATCACTGTGATTTGATGCCAGACTGCTCTGGACCAGTTTGAGATGTGAAGCTACTGCAAGCTGTGGCATAGAAAATACTTCAATCTGGTTCACAGGAGTTTGGCTCAGGAGCTGCCTGTACTGATAATCATCAAACCTAAAAGCGTATTCTATCATTAGGTAATTCTGGAACAAATACATAACAGAAAGGTTGTGTTTTTAATGATTTATTTTGGCCCAGATTTTGCTAGAGCAAGGCATCTTATGGAATACCAGATTAGTTAAAAATGTTTACACATGTTGATGCTTGAACACATTTTGGCCACAGTTGCTAACTGTGTGAAGGAGTAATGATGCAGTAAGATCACGAGGGAATCTGGAGCTTTGAACAGTGAGACTAACAATTTATCTCCTTAACCAATAAAATTAAAGGACCACAAAATTAACAGAAAATTAATTGAGAAGGATTATGAATTAGATTATATTTTTGGCAACAAGTTGGGCAGAAGAAGAAAAAAACAAGGTAAAAAAGATTGGATCTAAAGAGAGAAAAGAGAATAGGAAAGTATGAATTATTTTAAAAGAATGAATATGACATTTTCAAATCTCTAAAACCTGTAAGGATGAATAACAGTCACATTATTAAAAGACTGCTTGTGCCATTAATTTTTTACACTGAAGATTCTGCTGTGATTTTCTTATGTGAAGCATCAACATGAAACTTATGGAAAGGAGAAAGGGGAAATGCCAATTTTACAATGACAATGATGGAATAATGCACATCAGGCAGCAACTCACAAAAGACTTGCAATTCTCAGGGCACCTATTATCTCTTCCTTGACATAAGTTGGTGTTCATTTTTTTTACATTGATGGTAGGCATCATTCAGACACATTACATTTTCAGCATATTGTGTGTCTAAATATAATTGAGAAAAAAAATCTTCAGATGTGTCAAAGGCAATGGTCACTCAACAGCAACCCCCAACTTTGAGTTAAGCTGTTATGCCACATAGGTTATAGAATATAGACCATAGAACACTACAGCACAGTACAGGTCCTTCAACCCACAATGTTGTGCCGACATTTTATCCTGCTCAAAGATCTATCTAACCCTTCCCTCCCACATAGCCCCCTATTATTGCAGCTTAATTTGCAGTTGCAGGTTAGAAGAAGTTGTAACTAATGTTTATTGCCTGTAATATTTTTGTGTTCAAATGGCAAAACTGATGAAATACCTTTATGCTTCTATCACGTATAGGGCATTGAACAGCTCCTTCCTTCTCCAAACTTAGGTTCAGTTTTGCAGTTAAGAGTTTTACAATCTGCAGGCACCACAAAGCACAGTCATTGAAACAGCCCTTCAGCCCATCCAGTCCTTGTTGAACACCAAGTACCCATTTGAACTAACCTGTTTTATTCTCGCCACATTCTCATCAATCACCAACTCAAACCCTCCCCTGCCCTCCCTCCAACTCACCTAACACACTAGGGGGAGTTTACAGTGGCCGTTTAACTTTACCTCCATGCCTTTGGGATGTGTGAGGAAACTCGAGCACCCCAGGGTAACCCACCTGGTCACAGGGAGAACATGTAAACTCCACACTGACAGAACCAGAGGTACGTATTAGATCCAGGACACTGAAGCTGTGGGATGGCATATTTATTAGTTGCATCACTGTGCTGTGCCACTGTGGTGTACAATGGGGATGTTATTAATGAACTTTAAGGGAACACACCCAGGACATCATCCATCATCATCTCTGCTAGCTGCAACAATTTCCCATCAGCAGCCACATCCTCCACTCCCTACCCCTTTCTGTCTTCTGCAGGGACCTCTCCTTTGTGACTCCCTAGTCAGATTATCCCTCTCCACCCAAACCTCCTTGACCCCTGGCACTTTCCTTTGCAACTACAGGATGTGCCACACTTGTTCCTCTACCTCCTCCCTCACCACCACCCAGGGACCTAAGCAACCCTTCCAGGTGAGGCAAAGATGTCTATGCACCTCCCCCAACTTTGCCTGCTGCATCCAGTGCTCCCGATGTGGCCTCCTCTGCATTGATGAGACCAAGCACAGACTAGGCAACGAATTTGCAGAGCACCTGTGCTTCTTCTGCGGTGACCGTCCCGAGCTCCCGCCTGCATGCCATTTCAACTCCCCTTCCTGTTCCCACACCAACCTGTCTATTCTGGGTCTTCTCCACTGCAAGGTTAGGCCCATCGCAAACTAAAAGAATAGCACCACATATTCTGCCTGGGTAGTCTACAACTCAATAGTATGAACATTGAATTTTCCAATTTTAGGTAACCTTTACCTCCTGTGTTCCCCACTCTCTTTCTGCTTCCCTCCTTCCTATTCACCTCTGGTCCTCCCATTCTTTTCCCTTTCCCATACCTCCCCCCAGTCACCCATCATCCATTTTCATTCCCCTCCCCCTTCTGGTTCCATCCGTCCTTCATCTCTCCCCTAATGGTTTCTATTATTACTTTCCTGATTGGTCAGATTCCAACACTGGTAGTCTTTGTTTCCCCACTTATCACCCTCATAACCGTCTCCACCATCAACATCTCCTCACCCGACTTAGTTCCATCTACCTTTCTTTTTCCTTGTCTGCTTCGACCTATCACCCACCTTCCTCTGTCTCCCAACTCCATCCCTCCCCCACCTAACTTCATCTGCCCATCATATTTCACCCCTCCTCAGTTCACTTTTCACGTGCTCACCCCTGCTCCCCGTCTCCATCTCCAAAGACTGGTTATCTCCCATCTCCACTCTCAGTCCTGATGCAGGGTCTTGACCCGAAACTTCAACAACTTTTTCCCCCTCCACAGATCCTGCTCAACACACTGAGTTCCTCCAGCAGTTTGTTTTTTTACACACTCCAGATTCCAGCATCTGTAGTCTCTGGTGTCTCTATTTAAGAGAAAACAGACAGGCTTTGGAATGGACAAACACGTGGTTGATGAACTTAGTGCAGTAAATTTTGGTCAAAAGAAATAGGAGGTAATATGATGAAAAGTTCCAAAGGCTGTACTGGAACAGATATTGCTGATTACATTCGCGCATAAATCTTTGAAGCTTGCAAGGCAGCTTGAGAAAGCAATTAAAAGAGCAGATTGGATCCTGGATCTCTTAAATTGAGTGATAGTGTACAAACCTGAAGTAGTTATGATCAATACTAATAAAATACTTGTGGGCAATTGTTTGTAATTTCCAGTCACCACACTTTAGGAAAGCTGTGAAGGCCTTGGAGAAGGTGAAAGGAAAAAAAAATACTTAAATGATTCCTGGAATGAGAGACTTGTGTTACTGGGAAATGCTGGAGAAATTGGGATTGCTATCTTTCGATCAAGCGGAGGAGTGAAGAAGATGTCCATGATGATGAGGGATTTGGACAGAATAGGACAAAGAAACAGATCTCTTTGTGGGAAGTATTGAGAACTACAAGACAGATTTAAAGTGAGTGGCAAAAGAAGGAAATGAAACAAGAAGAAAGCCTTTTTTAAGCACTGTGTGGTTAGCACCTGGAGTCCATTATCTGGCAGGGTGGTGGACGAAGATTCAATTGTGTCTTTCAACAAGGAATTAAATCAGTCCTTATAATAAAAATCAACTGCAAGGCTTTGGGAAAAGACTGTAAGAGAGTTTGGCTGCCTTACTCTTAGAGGGAGAGAGTACAGATTTGAAGGACTGAATGGCCTTCTTTTCACTCCCTTTGCCTACATTCCATCAATTCAGGGTTTTCAATTTTGATTATAGAAATAGTTTCCATTGCAATTTTCACACCTAAAAAGTTGCTTTCAATAAAGTTCAAGAGTCTGGAATTCTTTGATGCAGGGTCTCAATCCGAAATGTCGACCATCTCTCTTGCCTCCTCAGATGTTGCTTGACCTGCTGAGTTCCTGCAGCAGTTTGGTTTTTGCTCCAGACTAAAGCAACATCAGTCACTTGTGTCTCCTCTCTTTTCAGTCCTTTGCTTTACATTATGCAGGTCTCCATAGTGATCAGTCGTTCTTTTACAACAGGATGAGGAGTGAATCAGCAATCCTTGCATTCTTCAACCAGTCAGGATATAGTCACATTTCCAGCATGTGTTTCTGTGTAATTTTTAAAGCAATAATAACCCTTCCCAGAAGACCATTTTAGCTTTTCCTCCTCTTTTTACATCAGTGTGAGCTTCTCAAAGCATTTCCTTCTGTACTGCTATCTACCCTGAACACAGCATATGCCATCATTCATACTGCTTTCTCTCTCATACCAGCTCAGAAACATTCCGGTACATCCATACTGGAAAAGTTAGAATGGACCAATAGGACATAGAGAGTCAGAGAGAGATACAACATGGAAACAGGCCCCTTAGCCCACTGAATCCATGCTGACCATTAACCATCCATTTGCACTAATCCTACACTAATCCCATTTTTTCTTCTCCACACATTCTCACACCTGAGTTCCTTCCGCTCACCTATGCACTAGGGTCAATTTACAGCGGCATGCCTTTAGGGCGCCAAATCACCCAGAGGAAATCATGCGACCAGAGGGAGAATATGCAAATTCTGTACAGAGAGTACCAGAGATCGGGACTGAACCCAGGTCTCTGGCGTTGTGAGGCAGTGGCTCCACTAGTTGCACTACTGTGCCACCCTACATATGCTGGGTGAGATTCAGGGTACAAGTGGAGGTGAGTGACTGATGATGATGCATGTCATCTAGATGATACATAGTACTTAGTGGTCTAATAGCGCAGAGCTCAGATTTCTGCTTGAAAAAGAAGTGTTGCTGGTGGATCATGTTGTGTAGATGCTGATATTAGGGCCAAATGTGTTGGGATGACATTTCAGGTGATAATGCTCACCAGCAACATTCAGCATCAGAAACCAGTTAAATAGCATTGCCGGGTATTATGAAGTGCATGTTACTTTGAACTCCAAGAAGGTATGTGGACGGCGATTCTGGGAGGATCTGACGAATGTTGAGTACATGTCCAGGAAGCACTAGAACATCTCACCAAAGCTTTCTGGACAACATCTACCAAATGTGCATCCTCTGTCACCCGAAAGAACAAGTGAAAGCATAAGGAACACTATCAACTGCAAGTTCCTCTCCAAGCAAGCAAAGTCAAAGTAGAGTTAATTGTCACATGCACAAATATATTTATGCACAAGTGCAATGAAAAACTTACTTGCAGCAGGATCACAGGCACATAACATCAGAGACACAACATTCACAAGAATAAAATATAAATTAACAATATAAATTATGCAAAATTATGCAAGAAAGAACATAATTAGAACAAAACAAACAAATTCCATTGTAGTGCAGAGTGGTCAAAGTGGTCATTGTGTTACTATACTGAGGTAGTGAGTAGGGTTGTGCAGGTTGGTTGAAGAACCAAATGGTTGAAGGGAAGTAGCTATTCTTGAACCTGGTGGTGTGGGACTTCTGTACCTCCTGCTCAATGGTAGCTGTGAGAAGATGACATGGCCCGGATGGTGGGCAACTTTGATGGTAGATGTTGCCTCATGTAGATGGTACTGATGGTGGGGAGGGATATGCCAGTGATGTATTGGGCTGAGTCTACTGCTCTCTGCAGCTTCTTACATACCAGCACATTCAAATTTCCATACCAGATCATGATGCAACCAGTCAGGATACTTTCCCTCATCCTGATTTGGAATAATCTTGCATTTTCTTCATCCAGGACAAAATCCTGAGATTCCTTGCCTGTGGAAGCTCCTTCACTACCAAAGCCTACAGGAATTCAAGAAGAAACTTCATCTTCTCAAGGACATTTAGGAGTGGTCAATAGTGCTGAATGGAGCAAAATAGTGCAGATGCTAGAAATCCAAAACAAAAACAGAGAACGCTAGGAACACTCGGCAGGACAAGCAGCATTAGAGGGAAGAGAAACAGAGTCAATATTTCAAATCTAGGATCCTTCATCAGAACTGGAGAAGTGAGAAGATAACAGAGGTGGTGTTTTCGACAGGGTGCAGAGTAAAGTTCTCAAGGTAAAGATTACTTTAAAAACTGGCAGTTGGATCAAAATAACAGAAACAAATTGAAGCAAAACTGTGGTCACATCTGAGAAAAAAACAAGTGTTTACCTGAAAATGTTAAAAGTCAATATTTGCAGGTCCCCAAGCTTGTAATGTGAAAGATGAGGGAGAGATATGGACCACGTGCAGGCAAAAGGGATGAGTTTAATTAGGTGGCACTAGCTTAATTAGACTGTCGCAACATCATGGACCTAGTTGTCTGTTTCTGTACTGTACTGCTCTATGTTCATTGAGGCGCTATTTCTTAAGCTTACGCTGGGCATCACTGGAGCAATGTAGAAGGCCAAAGATAGGTCAGAGTGGGAGGGGCTGGAGAATTAATGTAACAGGCAACTGGAGACTAAGGGTCAGTGATAAGGAGAGATCGGTTCCCCAAAGCAGTCTTACCCAGCCTTAGTTTGGTTTATTTGATGCAAAGGAGACCACATTGCGAGCACCGAATGCAATGCACTAAATTGGAAGCAGAGCAAGTGAATTGCTGAGCATCACTGAAGAAATGTAAGAGGCCAAAGACAGGGCAGGATGGAAGTGGAATGTGAGAGTGAGAGCAGGGTAGAAAAAGTAATGTTCTGTATGAGTCGGAAATAAAACAACAAAACAGTCATCAGTGTGATGTTTAAAGAATTGAGAGAGTGTCCCTTAATAGAACTAAAACAAGGAGGGTGCCCAATAAAACAACAGGCTTGGCTTAGGCCCATGTTAGTTCCCAAAGGTACTCATTTTTGACTTGAAGAAAACCAATGCAGAAAAAGAAGAAGTTTTTCAACGTAAGGACATATTCAGCCAGGTAGTGAGTGGTGGTAGAAGGGGACTGGTTGGGTCTCTGTTCAGGGAAGATATGAAGGACATTCAGTCCATGCTGGTGTGGGGTACTGGTATAAGAGGCGTTGTGTAGATGAGCCATTTGGAACTAGGAAACTGGAAACTAACAGAGTTGCAGAGGACATCAGAGGTGTCACAGATGTACATAGGAACATAAGAAATAGGAGCAGGAGTAGGTCTTCTGGCCTATCGAGCCTGCTCTGCCATTCAATAAGACCATGGCTGATCTGGTCGTGGACTCAGCTCCACCTATCTGCCTTTTCTCCATAACCCTTAATTCACCTACTATGCAATCTAACTAACTGTGTCTTAAATAGATTTAGTGATGTAGCCTCCACTGCTTCCCTGGGCAGAGAATTCCACAGATTCACTATGCTCTGGGAAAAGCAGTTCCTCCTCATCTCCATCCTGAATCTATTTCCCTGAATTTGAGGCTATGTCCCCTGGTTCTAGTCTCACCTACCAGTGGAAACAACTTTCCTTTCTCTATCTTATCTATCCCTTTCGTAATTTTATGTTTCTATAAGATCCCTTCTCACTTCTCTGAATTCCAGCAAGTATAATCCCAGGTGACTCAATCTCTCTTCATGGGCTAACCCCCTCATCTCCGGAATCAACCTGGTGAACCTCCTCTGCACCGCTTCCAAAGCCAGTATATCTTTCCTCAAGTAAGGAGACCAGAACTGCATGCAGTACTCCGGGTGCGGCCTCACCAGTACCCTGTACAGTTGCAGCAAAACCTCCCTAATCTTATATTCAATCCCTCTGGTAATGAAGGTCAACATTCCATTTGCCTTCTCAATAATCTGCTGCACCTGCAAACCAACCTTTTGCGATTCATGCACAAGCACTCCCATGTCCCTCTGCACAACAACGTGCTGCAATCTTTCACCATTTAAATAATAATCTGATCTTCTATTCTTCCTTCCACAGTGGATGACCTCACATTTATCAACGTTGTACTCCATCTGCCAGACCCTTGCCCACTCACTCAACCTATCTTTATCCCTCTGCAGACTCTCTGCATCCTCTGCACAATTTGATTTTCCACTCAATTTAGCGTCATCAGCAAACTTAGATATGCGACACTTGGTCCCCTCTGTAAGTGGGAAGGGACTGGATAAGGGGAGAAAACAAGGAGTGAAGGTAGGAGGAAATATGTTCTGTGGTAGAAGAGCAGATTGAAGCTAGGTATCTATCTGAACAGTCCTGCTTGTGATGCTTGGGGAGGAGATAGAACCAGGCTGGGGAACTTAGAGTCTGGAGGCTGTGGAGCAAAGATCTCCCACTTCATTGTGAAGATAAACTGATTGCCTCCACTGTGAAGATAAGCATTGCCTGCAATGGCCATATCTCACAGGAGAATGATCAGCAAGATTGCATTTGAAGGACTGTCCTTTGTTTAAATGAGAGATTGGCTTCCCATTGAAATATCTGGGCAGACTGCATTTTTGCCATGTAATTTCCCCATTTTGGAAAAAATAACTGACAAGTATCAAGTCCCAAGCCTGTTCCAAGCTGAGTGATTATGCAGCACATTTTATCCAGAACCCCTGAGAAACACAAGGGCTAAGATTTTGCAGTTGGAGTGAGCACTGTTGACTTGCTATTGCCTTGTGAATTAACCGAAGCTTACCTCTGAGAAATCTTACCTGTAGTTTCTTCCAGAAATCACCAAGGTCCTTTCCAGCAGGGCAAACAAGCCCAGCCCACAACACACCCACCTGCACCACAACCCACTCATGACTTGTCCCTTATATTTGGAGAAAAATATTTGCAATTCGAGCTTGCAGCAAAGTCACAACAGCTTTCCCACTTAAGCCAATATTAAGTCGCATATTTGGGCTCCAATCTACATATTAATGAGAATCCAATTAAAACTCTGCCAGCTTTGGTTAAAGAGCTTTGTCATCCCTGCAAAACTTAGGGCAAAATTCCCAATGTTCTGTTCTCAGTAGCTGTCGGGTGGGTAGATATTTTGGGTGATTTTTAGATACCAATTCACTCAAATTTCCACTGTACTGGTTCTGTTAAAATTGTCTTTTTGCGATAGGGAATTATAGGAAAATGTTTGCTGTTGTTTCAAAGGACAATCCAAGCACTAGTTATTCCCACAAGCTTGTGTGTGCAAACCTGATAAAACAGCACATTTGTTTTTGCCAGGACAGCAATGATCCTTTAAGAATTCTTTACAGTTTCATCTCTGTGATGTCATACGGAGGTAGTGATCTGTGTTGCTGAATGGTGAAGTAAATCTGGTTTTCTTTTTGATGAACAATAGTTTTCATGATCTAAGAAGATAGAATGTTGACTTATTAATGAAAATACTTCAGACAGGTAAATTATTCTAAAAGAAAACATGATTGCCTTTGAAGATATGACATCTTTATAACAACACACACAAAATGCTGGAGGAACTCAACAGGTCAGGCAGCACCTATGGAGAGAAATAAACAAATGATGTTTCGGGTCGAGACCCTTCAACAGGACTGGAAAGGAAGACAGCAGAAGCCAAAATAAGAAGGTTAGGGGAGGCGGAGGAGCACAGGCTGGCAGGTGATAGGTGAGTCCAGGTGAGGGGGGAAGGTAGGTGGGTTGGGGAGGGAGAATGAAAGTGAGTGATGTAAGAAGCTGAGAGGTGATAGGTAGGAGAGACAAAGGGCTGAAGAAGAAGGAATCTGGTAGGAGGGGACAGTAGACCATGGAATAAAGGGAAGGTGGTGGGGAATGGATAGGCAGGTCATGAGGTCAGTGGAGGGGAAAGAGAAGGGGTGAGGGGGCCACAGGAATGAGGCAAAACAAAGGGAAGGGAAAAGAAAGGTTGGGGCAAGAGGGGTGGGGTTACTGGTAGTTAGAGAAATTGATGTTGAGTCTGCCAGGTTGGAGACTCCTAAGGCAGAATATGAGGTGTTGTTCCTCCAGCCTATGTCAGGCTTCAATTTGGCAGTAGAGGAGGCCGTGGATAGACATGTCAGTATGGGAGTAGGATGTGGAATTGAATTGGCTGGCCACTGGGAGATCTTTGCTTTCATGGCGGATGAAGAGAAGGTGCTCGACAAAATGGTCACCCGATCTGCGTCGGGCCTCACTGATGTAGAGGAGGCCGCACCGGGAGCACTGGCTGCAATAAATGACACCCTCGGATTCACAGGTGAAGTGGTGCCTCACCTGGAAGGACTGCTGAGGGCCCTTAATGGTGGTGAGGGAGGAGATGTAGGGATAGGTGTAGCACCTAATATGTTTGCAGGGATAAGTGTCGGTGGGGGGGGGGGGGGGGTCATCCGGGAGGGACGAGTGGACAAAGGAGTCATGGAGAGCGCAGTCCCTGCAGAAAGCAGAGTGAAGACTTATATTTGTGATCTGTCTTCAAATTTCTACCTCCACAAAAGCATTTGCATCCACTATGCAATTAAATAAATCAGATATCCATTTGGAATTATTTGTAATATTTTTAATAGAAATTTTTTGCATCAAAAGATACTCAGAAAATAATCTTTGCTAACATTCCAGCCCCTCAGACGCAATATTCCAGCCTGCTTGAGGCTGGACAAGAAATCTTTGAAAGCTATCAATCAAGCTTGTCATTGCTCAGTACTTCCAAACTCTGCAGAGTTCGAGAATGTTGCAGGTTTGGGAATGCTAATCTGATTGTGACTTTTGTCAAATGAATGTTGAAGAGACAAATATACATGGCCTTTCTGGTGCATTTCAGATGTAAGCCTGGTATCGCGGAAACAGATCTGAAATGATGCCTGATTCAACAGTTCCTACAAGGAAGACTGGGAATCCTTATGGTAAGTGCTGGACTGAATTAAGTAATGGCAATGTTGAAAATAGCACAATAAAGTGGTTGCTCGGGTCAGAAGTGGTAGACTGACAGGGATCTGCCAAGTATGTTAGATATTGCCCCAACAGTCTCTTTTTTTTTAATAGAATCAGAATAAGCTTCAGGAATGCGCTACATTTTATAGAATCTGACCAGAAACCAGGGCTGGCCACAAACAGCAGGCTATCTGCATAAATGATAAGGTTCTTTCTACCTTGTTTCACTAGAAGATCCAACACTTCAGATTCCCAGAGAAGAGGAATTATTGAAATTCCCCATTTGTGGATCATCTTCCTGCAATACTCCCTCCTTGTTTGTGGAAACTAAACATCCACCAAGGCCTACTGCAAAAGCTGCAGGAATTGTTGAATCAGTCATTGTCTCTGACCTGAAATCAATACAGAAACTGCAGGAGTAACTCAGCAGATCCAGCAACATTTGTGGAAAAAAGAAACAGTCAACATTTCAGGTTTAAGACCTTTCATCAGAACAGGTTTGATGTAGAGTTTTCAACCTGAAATGCTGTTCTTCTTTCCATGGATGCTGCCTGACCTGTTGAGATTTTCCATCAGTTTCTGTTTTCCAGATTTCTCACATCCTCAATTTTTTTATTTTTATTGTCTCCGATCTTATTGCTCCTGCAGCACTGCACGGCGGATACTTGTCTTTTTAATGCTCACCCAAGCAAAAAACACAATCAGATTACCATTCCCAGACTTTCAACCATTCTGACTTAATTGTATACAAGAGGTCGATTTAAGAGAGAAGTGGGAATATGTTCCTTTTTGTCTCTATAACATTTGTATTCACACTGATGCATTAAAAATTTCGTCAATAAAGAGCAATAAGTTATCTGAAGCTTTTAACTAAAAACATAACACCATTGAGAGCATCGCTTTAGAACTTCTGCTGTGATTATCACACACTCTTGTTGGTGCTGTCTGAATGGTTATGAAGGACAAAGTAAGAAAAGCTCTCAATATCTAGATAGTAAGTCAAACAAAAAGAACACATTAAAGATGTTTTTATGTTAGACACTAGCATAAAGCAGTGCTTCATGCACATTCTGTGAATTGAACAGGCTTATTGGAGAAGGTATAAAGCATAGCGTTAGATGCTGAAGAGATCAACAAAGTTAATGTTGCAATTAAAATTAACAACGCAATTTACAGCAAAATCTAATAAGTCATAGATATGCCATGATTTGTTTAGTAATGACAGAAGGAAAAGAATAAGCAAAATGATTTGGAGCTGAATATGTGGAGAGAAATATGTTTCTTTATGTCTTCTTCCTAAAAAAGTTGAAGTTATTGAGAAAAAAGAAGGATGCATAATGGAGTTCACTTCTACAAGGGGTAGTTGAGATGAATATAGATTTAATGCTTTTAAGGGTAAACTAGTTAAGGAAATGAGTGTGAAAGGAAGAGAAGAATATGGTGATAGGGTTTTAACATCAATATTTCCATTTAAATAACTTATTTAACATAGCAATAGCATTAACAAAGAGATACTGGAAACCCACAAGGGATATTGGAAAAGTTGATCAAAGACTTGGTCAAAGAGTAAGGTTTTATGGAGGATCTTAAAGGGGAAAAGAAAAAGAGAAGTAGAGAGGTAGCAATGTAAAGGGAAGAAATTTCTCAAAATAAGGAACTGGACAGGTGAAGCCAATTGACAGCTGCCAGTGGCGAAATTATTAAATTTAGAGTGTACAAGAATCCAGAATAAAAAGAACATAAGTATCTCGACGGCAGAAGAATGGTGGGTGGAAACTAGAGTGAAAAATAAACGCTAGTACAGACCAGTTGGGCTGAATAAAGAGGAAGGGAAAACTTATCCCTATGTAGTGCCTTTCAGAACCTCCGGGTATACCCTAGTGGTTCACAGAAACAATGTAATTTAAAAGGCAGTGAAACATAGAAGATGCAGCAGCAACCTGCAGCCAGCCATATCTCGCAAAGAAAAACATGATATTTATCAGAGAACCTGTTTAAGTGATGATGTTATGTGGGATGCATTGGTCAGAACAAAGGGGATAACTTCCTTGCACTTTTTCGAGACAGCATTGTGAGAGATCATATGCGCACATCTAAGAGAGCAGACCAGAACTTGGCTTCATTTCTTACATGAAATGTGACACTGCCAGTATGGCACCACAGAGATAGCATTTCAGTGGGGTTCCTGGCTTAAATTTGTACCCAAACCTCCAGAGTGGACCCACAGGCATTAGGAAAGAGTTTTTCTAACTGAGTCATGATGTAGGAATGATTAGCCTTGATTAGATGCTTATCTGTGTGGTAATGGAGGGAGAGGGGAAGGGGTGTTGGTAGAGGTGCAGACTTGTAGCTGAGGAGGGAAGATTTGGAATGGCAACAAGCCCAGCCCGGAGGAGTATAGCAAAGTTGACTGTTGGCATTTCATTGATAAAGTTGCCTTCGATGAAGTGTGCAATGTGCATAGTACTCTTCACTATAATTATGTCTGAACATGGCATTCAGTACCTAGTCACACCCATGGTTTGAACATTTAGATCAGCTCAGCATTCACTTTTACTGAAAGACAAGACTGCTCATTCAGAGAAAGAAGGGAGATTTGTGTGCAGGTACTCCAATTCAGAACCTCCAGATGTTCCAAGAGATTAACAGAAGCTTGAGTCAGCTCACTATCATAGCCTTGGAAATGCAACAGCTAATAGGCACACTTCAAAAAATACCAGTGAGGTAATGACAAGAGAATCTGATAATTTGTGTCATTGGTTGAAAGATAAATAACCATTAGGGGACCATGGAGATCTCCCAGGTTATCAATGAGGGAAATAAGGGAACATTTATTCTTACAAATAATGATTGCATTGGGAGCTGGACAAAAGCAGATCAATCTTTGGTAGCCAGTGGTAGCAAAGGATATGGAACCAAATCTGGTACATAGAATGGGGAAGTGATTAGCCATGATCTCACTAAATGTTGGAATAGGCTGGAGGAGTTGGGTGGAACAGACCTATTCCTATGCCCTCTTATCTTCTTTGGTTAGTGTCAGGGTATCTTTTATATCCTCCATATCTGACCAGTTTAATGCTGAACCTGAAGAATGGCACACATTCCCTTAACACTGTACTTATGTATTCAATGTGTTTGCAAAAAATCCTGAACAGTGTGACTGAAGTTGTATGTTCTTCTATCTGAGTTTAAAGGCACTGCAATCCAAGTTCTCCAAGTTGAGAGAGATCAAAACTTGACACCTCCCTCCCCCTGACCACCATCATCACCTATTTCAATATTAGCATCAAGTAACTGGACACTTCTAGCATTAGATTACATCATTGTTATTTCAATTTCACCGTTAATCATTAATTAGTTCGGCCATGTAAGTACTCCAAGGCTGTGAATCCTTCAGTGAACAACTCACTCCCAACTCTCCAAAGCCTTTCCACAGTCTGGTAGGCACAAGCCAGGATCATGATGGAATACTCTCCACTTGTCTAGATGAGTACAGCACTCAAGTGGCTTGAAACAATCCAGGCAAAACAGCCAATCTGATTTGTCCCAAAAACACAAGCCTGTACGTTCACTTCCGTCACTGCCAACACACCACAGCAGCACTGGTCATCATTTACAAAATGCACAGCAGTTATTCACCAAAGCTTCTTTGAGAGCCCATCCACAGCCTCTATCACTAAGAAGAACAAGAGAGTAGGAGTTAGGGAATATCTGCAAGTCACACAATAACCCGACATGCAAATATATTGTCATTCCTTCAACATCACAGTGTCAAGTTTCAGAAGCACTATAGGATTACTTTCATCCAATGGACTACAGTGTTTCAAGAAGGAGGTTCACCTCCATTATCTCAAGGGCAATTTGGTATCAGCAGTAAATGCTTTGCCAATGATATCCTCATCTGTAAACTGATGAAATAGTTATCATATTTATACCTGTTTTATGGCAAGAAGGCTCCATTAATGATGTGAACATTTCAGTAATGCAGTTGGAGGATGCTTATTGTTTTCAAAGAGCTTACTGATTGCACTGGAGAAACATTTACTTAATACTGCATCTTTCTGTTTCATGAGTTCTTAGCATTTAGGGCACATAGAATTTCAACACAACTAACAACATTATTACCAAAGTGTTTTCTGAAATGTCACAGGTTATGGTTTATTTTCATATACATACCCTACCTAAATAACTCTGTTCTCGTGCAAATGTAAACTTTATGCAACTCCTATCTTGTGGGATGACACTTAAAACATGAAAGACACCAGTTACTTTCTTTTATAGAATTGCACATGACCTTTTAGTCCAGTGAAGTATTATAATGATAACAGCCTAGATGAATACAATAAACCTCCAGACCCCATTGCCTAGGTAGAAATGAATTTCTATTATAGGTTCCATGTTCACATATATGTCTGAAGATATGCAGCAAAGAGATGTCTATAATATTAAAGATTGATTTTCTGTGGCTGAGATGATATATTAGAGGTAAAGAGGCAACTAATGTGTATTTTCCAAGGAACAGATGGAGCATTTTAGAGCTAAAATATTGTCATTATGCTTCTGCCACTACTATAGCCATATTTGTTCTCAGTTCAAAATTCAAGTTGCAGAAAACATTTTAGCCTTATTTTGTTACACATACAGATGATAATTTTATTAACTCAGAAAACACTATGAAGTCAACACTTAAATTAAGATGTGCATAAGCAAATACATTAAAAAAATTCTAGTCGTTAAACATTTATGAGCAGCACAAAGCTTCCCTTTGGATGTATCCTCCTGTGATTGGTGAGGCACTGCATGTACTGTGCTGGCGTGAACTATGCTCTGCAATTTTCTTTTAACAATGCCCAGTGAGTATTTGCAGATAATATTTCAGTACTTGACAACCAACTATAAATGGCTTCAATGCTTCCCCTCAGAAAATCAGATAAAGCTGGGCCCAGGCATCTCTGACTTCAACCCTTGGTGTTTTAGAAGCTAAGGAGCAACACTGCTGCTTTTCAAGGGGAAAGAAGAGGGGCTTTAGTTTGACAGTGGTTCACATTTGCACAGCTCCCAGGAGCATGCCTGTCATATTTCTCATCACTCAAGAAGAATGCACAGTATAATATCAAAGTTTTGATACTGATGCCCACTGGCAACATATTGCTAAACAGAGAAGGAATAAAATTCCAATGGAGCATTGAAACCATTAAACAGCTTTTCAGCGCAACAATTATTTTTTTTGCTTTTTACTGTGCTATTGCATTCAGCTGTTCCCTTTCTCCCAAAGTATATATATGCACACAACAAAGTGTGGAGCAAATTAATTTAACTCTTTGCTCTGTTGTAGTTCTCTTAGCATTATCCGCCCAACAAGAATTAATGATAACCATGATGGATTTTTTTTTCTTTCATTGAATGTTATTCATTTTGAGACTGTTTCTTTTTACATCATATGGCAGTTTGGTAAATGTGCTTGATGTGAAATGGCTCAGGCTACTCTATTACTTGACATGTTGTCATCAGTTTTTAAGTAATGTGCTTTAAAATGGTGCAAGCAATCTGCCTGAAAATATTGCATGGCAGATTTTCAGGGATCTTGACAGATCAGTCAATTTACTTCTCTGTGTAAGTGTGTTGATACAAATCTCAGGTATTCTCAAAGGGAATATATAAGTAATTGAATTAATAAAAAATCAAGTAAACAAGTAAAAAAGTACATTGATGAAATTAAAATAAAAATGGGAATTCTGGGCATTTGAAGTAAAAACAAAGTCTGCAGTAATTTAAGGAACATTGGAAAGGAAAGATTGATTAATGATGTGGATGGGACCACTCACCGGGATATATTTGAAAGAACTAAGCTGGCAGGATCTAGGGACATTGATCTCAGGGACCAGTCACAGTTGATGAAGAGGGTAGTGGAAAATGGTGATGAATTAACCTTAACCCTGCAATTTAAAAGCAGTGCTAGGATTATTTTCCGTCTTACATTTTGAATTCAGTTATCTCATTCAAAGGAAAAAAATATTGAGAAAGTATTATCTCTGGTTGTCTCTCTCTCTAAAGTGAATGCATTAACAAACAGAAATAAACCCATCTGATTGATGTGTCAATATCAGGTGTGTGAATATCAGAAAACAGATAAGTGGGAAGGATATCAGGCTTGCTTTCCATATGTGCAATGGTTCCCATTCACATCTCCTGAACACTTTGGTGAATTTTGATCTCACTGAAGGTGGGCTTCTTATATGTTTTCAATAGTACCAAAGGATTCCCAGGTTGTTTATCACTGAGCCAGTTGTGTCATATGCTTCCTTCCAATCTAACCCAGTAATGTGCCTGAACTCAACTTTCCTCCATTAGTCATCCTTCTGATATCGCTGATGGTTGTTTTTTATTTTTGGAACTGCGTTGTGGGTAATTTTCTGGTCTAAGATTAGTCACAGTGTCATAGAATTGTGGTGCACAAAAACGGGCCCTTCAGCCCACCATGTTCATTCTGATGCTTTTACCTATCTACATGAACTCTATTTGCTGCATTAGGAGCTTGCCTATAAATATCTGTTTAAATGCCTCTTAAATGTAGTGATTGTATCTGATTCTGCCACCTCCTCTGACAGCACTTTCCAAATATCAACTACACTGTATAAAAGAGCTTACCCTTCACATTCCCTTTAAAACTCCTTCCTTACTCCTTAAACCTACGTCTGCTTGTTTTTGTTACTCCTACCATAGCAAAAAAGATTTGGAGTATCTCCCCCATCAATGCCTCTCATAATCTTTGATACCAATGTCAAGTCTCCTCTCAGCTTCCTTTGCTCCAGGGAAAACAAGCCCAGCCAATCCAATCTCTCTCCATAACTCAAGTCCTCCAATCCAAGCAACATCCTGGTGAGTCTCCTCTGCATTCTCTCCTACGCAACTACATCCTTCCTATAGTGCGGCAACCAGAGCTGTGCACAATACTCCAAGCACAGTCTGACCAGCATTTTGAAAAGCTGCAACACATCTTGCCCACTTTTATATTTTATGCTCTGGCCTATGAAGGCAAGCATGCCATCTGGCTTCTTCACCACCCCATCCACCTGTACTTTTAAGTGGAACTAAAATCCTGACACAATAGAGTGAAGATATTTTCATTAATTTAGTTTAATAACAACTCAGGTCCTATGATGGCAATCAGTTTCACTTTGTGCAGTTGTGTTTGAGATTAACTATCTTCTACGCTGATCATCTTCACAAGATCATGGAGATAAGGTTGTCCTTCAGAAACTGCATTGCAACAATAGATAGTTTATGATTTTGGATAGCCTCTGATTTTGTCATAGAGCTCTTAGATATTGTTTATTACATCAGGTGTCCATGAATTTCATTGCAAGGAAATGAATTCCATTTTTTATTTAATAATGGACAGACTGGTCACGAAACAGAAACTAATGTTGATCGTATATAACATACGAATGATGTAATGAGGGATCAGCACATTAGCAGACTGCATTCATTGTTTTCCAAAACCTGTCAGGTTTTGATATTTTTATTATGGGGATAAATGACATTTAGAGGCACATAATGTAGAAACTGCTGACAAGCTGCACAAATATTGATGTTGATCAGACAGGAAAATACTTTATATTTTTTTTCTGAATTTCATCTGGGCATTCATGAAGATGAAAGTGACATGTGATAGCTAAGTGTTAGACTGAAGTTTCCACAGACAACCATAAAAAGTGTCAATATCCAATACCAGAGGGCATGCCTTTAAGGTGAGAGGGGGTAGGTTGAGAAGAGACGTGAGGGGTAGGTTTTTTACTCAGAGAGTGGTGGATGCCTAGACTGCGTTGCCTGATAGGACGGTGGAGGCAAATTCATTGGGGGCTTTTAAGAGGAGCTTCGATGGACACATGAATGAGAGGAAAATGGAGGGATATGGGCATTCTATAGGTAGGAGGGATTAGATATGTTGGCACAACATTATGGGCTGAAGGGCCTGTTCTGTGCTGTACTGTTCTATGTTCTATGTGTTTTTTATGTTTATCCTTTTGAGTCACTTTGATGGGCAAGGCTGATTGGGAATACAAGTGCACATTCACATGTTGTTTACCGGGGATTTTCTATTTACCCTGTGACACCTACTTCTGTCAACAATGGCTCAGTGGTCACATGCCTGATTATGAGTCAGAAGGTTGTGAGCTCAAATCCCACTTAAAGATAAACAAGAGTAAAAATCTTCATTGAACCTTTAATAGAATCATAAAGGTATGCTACACAATGGGAATGCTACAAAATATGCGTGAGACATCATGGAATCAACTCAACTGGATTTCAAAGGGCCCATGGTGATTGGAGAATTGGGCTTTTAAATGGTATCCAAGGCAATATTTATCCCTCAAATCATTAGACATATATCAGATTATCTGACCTTTATCATATTATTCTGTGCACAATTTAGCTGCTTCAGATGTTATTATAGCAGTGACTATACTTCAAAACCAGCACTTAGTTTGTTGCAAAGTGCCTTGGAACATTGTGGAAGCTGTGAAATGAGTGTGTCTATCTTGTTAACTGAATTATATGAACATTAAAGACAAGGAATGGAATTCAGTATCAACCATTTTCTTTGCAACTTGCAAATGCCTTAAGTAATTCAAATTGTGTCTGTGGTCTGCATGAGTAGCTTTGATGTGAGATCCCTTCAACACCAGGTGACATGACTGTCAGATTGAGTAACTGGAAGTTTTTGCAAGCACTGAGATGTGGGTGTGATGTTTGCTGTAATGTAGACGGTTAGATGAACTGTATGCAGTTGACCATGTTTAAGATTACTGACAGGTGAGTGAAGAAGATGTGATGATCTGAACAGCTGTTGCTACCAGTGTGGACACAAGAGACCACAGATGATGAAATCTGGAGCAACAATCTGCTGGAGAAACACAGCAGGTCGAGCAGCATCTGTCCTGATGCAGGGTTTCAACCCAAAATGTCGCCAATTCCTTTCGCCTTGCAAATACTGCTCGACCCATTGAGTTCCTCTATTAGATTTTTAGTTGATAATAGTTGTGGTATTGGTGTAATGTGACTATGAATTCATTGTCATTGTCCACATAAGGCCTTATTAAAATTATTTTGACACTTCTCCCGGGTTCTGGGGTGCTGGGAGCCAGTATTGGTCACTGGGCCTATCTGCTCACACTGCATTTTTTGCTACATACTTCCTGAATCCCAGCAGATACAGAGTGTCCTCCTCTCCTTTTTCCCTTCTGCCACCTAGACTTTCATTGCAACATTGCAAAACCCAAGTGCCTGCGCTCTCAAATATTCAGCGACATGTCAAAGATTCCCAGATCAGATTCTGCTGCCATAGGCTGCCCAATACCTTTTCCAGACACAGTGCAGCTCCTGGTTGTGAGGTGGGGATTTGCTTTAAGTAATATAGTTTTGCATGGTATTGATTTTTGAGGCTTCTATTGTAGCCAGTCAGCAGTAATGTTAGCACTGGATGCAAGCAGAAATCAAACTGATTGCTTGAAGGTGCTATTTGAAAAGCTGTAAAGTAAATGTGAATTAAGATCCCTCAGCCTATTTGTTGAGGAGGTCAGTTTTTAACATATCTTCAATGACAGATACATAAAAGAAGGGTTGAATGGACCATAAAACATAAATATATGAGCAGAATTAGGCCATTTGGTCCATTGAGTCTGCTCCATCATTCAGTCATGGCTGATTTGTTTTTCAACCCCATTCTCCTGCCTTCTTCCCATAACTCTTAATCTCCTTATCAATCAAGAACCTGTCAATCTCTGCTTTAAATACACCCAATGACTTGGCCTCCACAGCTCTCTGTGGCAACAAATTCCACAGATTCACAACCCTCTGGCTGAAGAAATCTCCTCCTCACCTCAGTTTTAAAGAAATGTCCCTTTATTCTGAGTCTGCGCCCTCTGATCTTAGACTCTCCTACCAATGGAAACATCCTTTCCACATCCACTCTATCCAGGCCTTTCAGTATCCAGTAAGTTTTGATGAGATCCCCCCTCATCTTTCTGAACTCCATTTGAGTACAGGTCCAGAGACATCAAATTCTCCTCCTGTGTTAAGCCTTTCATTCCTGGGATCATTCTTGTGAACCTATTCTGTACTCTATCCAGGCACATCCTTCCTGAGATACGGGGCCCAAATTTGCTCACAATATTCCTGATGTGGTCTGACCAATGTCTTATAAAGCCTCAGCAGTACATCCTTGGTTTTATGCTCTAGTCCACTCAAAATGAATGCTAACATTGCAGGAGCAGACTCCTTTGAAAGTCTATTGTCTCTGTTGTGAACATAGCAGCAATGAGATGGACTCAAATCATTAAAGACATTGAAAAGGGCCTTCAGGAAGAAATGTGCAACATGAGCTAAGGATCTACATGGTGCTGTTTGTGCACAAAAGAGTTTACAGGCAAATGGAAATGGAATTGGTTTATTACTGTTACATATACCGAGATACAGTGAAAAACAAGCCACTTATACAGATCATTTCAACAGAAGTACACTTAGGTAGTGGAAGGGAAAAGCAATATCAGAATGCAGAATATAATTTTACAGTTACAGAGAAATTGCAGTACAGGTATACAATAAGATGCAAGGGCAATGAATCTAAGGAGCTGCTTCCAGAAAACTCTGATGGCTTTCTGACAGCATCACCAGTCAAAGGCCTTTTCAGTTGTTTCTCTCTAATGTTTCAGTTGAGAAACATTCACATATATTTTTTTAAATTAATAAAACATCCAAAAATTTGAAGAAGAATAAATTCACTAACAATTAAATTAAACATTTTAAATAACTAAAATATAAAAATTAATTACAGCAAAATTAACATAAAAGCATTTACCTAAACTTACCCTTTTAGTTAAGGTCTGTGACCCCATTCAAATGAATGCAGGTATACCAGAAGTGCCAGTTGTGACTGGTGTAAAGAGGATGTGTAAAAGTAACTGGAAATGTAAGGGTTAATAATGTACAGCTGTTATTGCTTCAACCATGGTGTGACTATAGTTACGACTGCAAGATGTGCAGGTGCTTGGGAGTGCTTAAGGAATATCTTGTTTTGCTAAAAGTTTGCTGTAAGCAACTCCGCACGTAGGCATCTTTAGATTAAGTATAAAAGGAGGGAAACAAACATGTAAATCTTTGAGTGGGGATCCATACAGAACTTGGGTTACACTGCTTACTCTTTCTCTGTATCCCTCACTCCCGCTAGCGACGCCTGCTAGCATTAAATAATAAAGCGCTTATTGTATGCTCTTTGGTTCTGCTGTTGTCTGATTTATTACAGCGCGGATCGACTCTCACAGATAAGGCTGATACAAAGTGCAATCAGCCTAAGCATCGGGATCAGAGGTGAACCCTGAGGCAGACTGAGAGGTCAGGTGCACCTACATCTAGTCTTCACCATATTCCACACTTCTGCACTCCAATGAACGGGTGCAGAATTCTGAGTGTATACTGTAGCTGGCTGGCTTACAGAACTCAGCGAGCCATCAGCCTAATCCAGCACTTTATGGGTGGACCCACTATACAGAATGTGTGAATGCCTTACAGTTGTAAACAACTGTCTTAAACTACTTCTAGAATACATGTGCATAATTACTATGATGAATGTTAAGTTTTCTTTAAGGACAGTTTAAGTCTGCAAGTATTCTCTACACCACTTACTCTGACAGCTGAAGGACTTCATTCAGGATTCAAAGTATACTTACTTAGTTCTGCAAATGTTTTTGCAACTGCAGCCAGTCACATGGTTATACATTCAGTGACATTACTCCGGGACATCCCAGTTTGGCATAGATATCCGATGCTGGAATAGCAATAAGCAACAGCATCAACCAATGAATATTTTTAAGTATTAAGTAAACACAGCTGTTAACTGCAGTGCTAATGATTTCTTTAGGTGAACAGAAAGATCAGTGCTATGGGGCATTGTGGAAGAAAATTGTGCTTGGTCGAAAATAAATATGTAAAAGAATTTTGGGCAATGGATGTTCCAATTTTCACAGCTTCAGTTCCATTATGTTGGAACATACTGAAATACAGCCAGTGGTTTCATAGAGAGAGGCTGCCTAAATGCAGCATGTAGGCCAACTCCTCCTGAATTCTGGTGTGACCAATAAAGGCCAAGAAGCAGAACGTAAATATAGTGACATAAAAATGTATTTCACATTTGGCCCCTTACACCTTTACTTTTATCTGGATCATGGTCTAGTTTTGGGTCCAAGTCAAGAGTCCAGGCCTGGATACAGGTCTGATCCAGTCTAGCGTTAGATGGGGTTGGAACAATGTCACAATCTGTGAAGGTATGGGGATCAAGAGTGTGGATGGTGGAGTTCACAATCATTGAGGAGAAAGGGAGGTCACAATAAGGAGAACAGGGTCCATGATGAATTTGGAATACTTGACTCATGATGGTGAGGCAGGACCAGTTTGGGGACCTAAGGGGAAACATTCGACTTAAATAGAAGCTACAGAAAACTTGCATCTCAAGCCCTGTGACAGCCAACTTCTGCATGAGTTTCCTGGACCATCCACAATCCATGCCAGTGTTGACCAAAATCACTGAGGTTGCATTGCACACGCACATTGGTTGCCACTGCACGTGGCCAAGCTCCTCCATGTCCCTGATATGAAGGAAAATGACAGGCTTCAAGAGAATCATCATAAGATCATAATTTTCCTTTACATTCCTTTTTTAACGTTGAAATTAGGCCTCTTCGCATACAATATTGTTGTGTTATTCGTTCCAATTTCCAGGCCACAATATTTAAAAAGAAATCATTTGGAAGCATTTATCTACATTTTCTATGACATAGAAGGAAGCCATTTCACCCATCATCTATGCCAGTTTACAGAGCAATCCCATTCCTCCACTAATTTTTCCTGTAACCTAATCTCCCCACTTTCCCAACAATCTTATCACTCACCTAGAATAGGGACAATTTATAATGGCCAATTAACCCACAAGCCTATACGTTTTTGGGATCTGACAGAAAGCTGGCATAGCTGGAGGAAACCCATGTAGTCACAGGGAGAATATGTAAACACTGCACAGGCAGCACTGGAGATTAGGATTGAACCAGGGTCGCTGGAGCTGTGAGACAGCAGATCTACTATCTGTGCCTTTCTGCCATCCTTTCCAAATTCTTCCCATGGAACAATGTTCAATAGAACAACAAATAAAAACTGTTTGAAGAATTAAACACAGAGCGGATAAAATTCAGCAATGGTGCAGAATAGAATGGTTCGTAACAAATCAGCTATTCCAGTTATGTTCCATTTGTCTTTCTTTCCAATGTAATGGTACTTCAGTACTGTACAAAGAGAATTCTATCACTTTTGTATCTCCTGTTTTTTTTCTCGATTATATATTAAAGTGAGCTTCCCTATCCATTTAAATGGGGATCAGTATCTCTTGTACTTTTTAAAGAATAGCAAAAAGTTATCACAAGACAAGCAAGAGTTCTTCCTTCAGTTTAGAAGCCCCCTTCTTTCAGTTACATTTATGGAATCTTGCTTTGCATAAGTAGGTTGCTATCATTGCCTTCAGCACAATCATTGCTTCCAGAACACCATGTAAATGTAAATTCTCTCCTTCATTTGGAAGCAAGCTCAGAGACCTGGTTGGGCAATGCTGCAAAAAGTTGAAACAAGATTCTAGTTGTCCCTCCAAGGTGGTTTTACACCTGTTTTATTTTACACCATGATAAAAATAGATATGATGCTGATTTAGCATCATTGGTTAAGCTGACCACATACACTAAATTTATGAAGAGGTAAAAACAACCTATTCTTCAAATTAAGGAGAAATAAATGTGAAAGAGACATGTAAGGAGGAGATACTATGTTATTTGGGTGCAGGATCATGCTACAGCATTAAACTAATTGAAGAACTGTTGAGAACATAGGACCTGTTTTCATGAGACAGGGAGAAAGTAGGTTCAGTAAAATTTGACCTGGAAGCATCGAGATTGATATGGCAACTGTATGAATTGTGATATGATAAATAATCTTTGCATCAAAGATCGGGAAGAGGATTAAGGAAGAGGATTATAGAAAACAATGCAAATCAGTTGGATGATTAAAGGACAACATGCTGGTGGGATGGATGGAACAAGAGAAGCAGCATTGAATGAAATGCTCCAGTTGTTTGGGTCCTTCTAAAGGAAAGTAATTCCAGAAAAAGGGAGATAAAAAAAAATCCCTTGCTCATCCTTCACATGCTCAATGAAGCAAGCCCTCAAAACCACAAGGAGAATAAAGTGAGAACCAGCAAAAAAATAAGTAATCTGGATGGATTATCTTTCTCAGTCACAGAGACCAACTATAGAGTGTTTTCTTTTTTCACAGCTGAAATCAGGTCACTCCATGAAAATTAAGGATTATATCTGTACTCATAACGATCTTTTCACTCACTAAGCCATGCAGGTCTTCGAATGATCTTCTGCTTTATGGTTTTGCCATTGAAAATTATCTAACATATGAAATATTTATCTCCAATCCCAAATTTTATCTGCCTTTTATTGCTATTGAGCACCTTTTTTTATTAACAATAGTTCCTCTTCAGACCAAACTAGAAAAAAACTATTATTTCTCTTATTCAAACAAACATTCTAGCAAGTTTTGCTTTTGCTGCAAGGGTTCAAGCCATATTTTTCACTTTGCTGCTTCTTTGTACCACAAAAATTGAGAGGTTGCATTTTCAAAGAATTGACATTTGATATCATGAAAGCCTGCACTGCCTGATTCACAGATTACTCTTTGATTAGTTTTATGTGCACAAGCTATAGGTTTTTATCAAACCCATACCTCAGGTGACACTTTTTGATGAATGTAATGGCTATGCTTTTCATATACATTCCCCAATGGGGGCTCCTATGGGCAGTAGGAGTCAGAAATGGGATGACAAGACTGCTATTGCAACTCTATAATCCGGACATTCGTACAAGCGCAGCGCCTCACTGAAACCATGATGGTGTGGAATTACCCAGAAATGTCGAAACTGATTCAGCGCAGCAAGCTGCCATCCCTTCACAAAGGCTTGGAAGGATTGCAATAGCCCAAAGTGCATAGGATCAATTATTTCCTGAGAGATAAACAAAATCTCAATTGTTTGCTTGTTCGGTATCTCCTTTAGTCTGTCAAGAGAACTTACTCTGTTCTTTTCTTGTAAGATTATAGATATGGATGGCTTATGCGGAGAATGTGGGTGATCCTATCCCTGATATATTAGCAGGGAAAATGTTAGATGGAACCACTGCATCAGCATTCTGTCCACTTGAGGATTACACTTCCAAAGAACCTTTCCAAAGCTCAGATCTGTCAACAAGCATTGCAACCAGTGAAGTTCTTTTGAGATGCATTATTGTTGTTATATAAAAACTGTGGCAGCCTACTTGGAAATGGTATTGTCATAGTGCCCAGATGAATAATAAGCAGGAGTGTAATAATAACCAAATCTTCCATCTCAGTGATACTTATTGAGGGAGAAGCACTGGTGTGAAACCCATTGCTTTTGCATGGAACATATAATGTAAGAATTAGATATCTTTAACATATTTTCTTATTAATTCACGGGATGAGGTTATCAGTGGCAAGGCCAGCATTTACTGCCCATCTCTAATTGCTCTTCAGTAGTGAATCACCACTTTGAGATCGGGTTAAGATTGGGAGGGGACTTAGCTGCAGGGTTAAAATCCTGCAAGATTATGACTTCCAGGTCAAGGTAGTGAGCCGAGTGAGGAGCCTGCTAAGGATCTCACATCTCTGGATCAAACTTCCGGCCACTTATTCATTCAGTAAATTAACTAATCAATACCATACCCCTGCTCCGTAAGAATGAAATTTATTTTGTGGTTCATGCAAGAAAGATTGGGATTCTATGAACTAAAAGAACTTCTGTCATCTGTAGCAATATGCAAGATAATGTTCTGCCACAGAGCCATCAGGTTGAAGTTTCACTTACATCCAGTGATATTGACAAGTTTTTGGAGAAAGAATGTAACTTCTGTGAGTTTCAGTGTAAATCAGCATCACAAATGCTTTGATGGGTTTATCATTGTGACATTTAAATGTTACCAGTAAAATCTGCATTAAAAGGGCAATATTCGACCAATACCATTTGTGACTGAAATTGTGCAGGCTTACCTATATTTTTCTTGCTTGTGTGTTCAAACATTTTCTTTTTGTTTCAAAGCTCATGTTTATGACAGGATCATTCAAGTTCAGCAGAGGGAATTCCCTTGGATATTTAATAAAGGAAGGTAAAACCAAGCTTCCTCTAATATTAGCAATTAAATGGTTATCCATCTCATATGATATTATAAGAAGATATATAGAGATGAACACTGGCTGTCATTACATCTAAGAAACATTATTAACACTGGATATCACAAAAACCTTCTGAATTATTCCGGTGGATTTTAAATATCAATTGCAGAGATTATAGGGAGGTCAGGATTATTTTGAGGCATGGACACAAAATGATTCTAGTCATCCAAGACAACTTAAATTAATAAAGTAATAAAATAATATCCAAGTAACAATGAAATAAAATTAAACAAAGGAAGGAAAATGCAAGAATGTGTCGAATTACATAAAAGATCACTTTGAAAGACATTGACAGACTTAACAAGCTAAATGAGGTTTGCTCTCTGCTTTCATGCATCATAAAATCATTGGTTCATTCATGTGATTTTCCGATGTTCAATTTTAATGAGTTTTTGCAGAAATGGGCGTTCAGAGGGTGAGATATCCCACTGCTGGTCTAGATTTGGAGAATTAGCTTCAACTTAAGTTGAATATGGGAACAATTTCTGTTTGGAAAATACTGCATATTAACTAATATTCCTCTATAAGCCTCTTTTCCACCTCAACCAGAACAGAGTTGTCTTTGTGATAAATGATTCCCCTTCAGAATATGAAGACTTTTTTTTATTGGTGAAGCTGCAGCTCTTTGGATCCTTGGACTCTGTCTTTACCTCTCATTGTCTCGGTGAAGCAGCCAGCATAATCAAAGACCCCACCCACCCAGGACATTCTCTCTTCTCTCCTCTTCCATCGGGTAGAAGATACAGGAGCCTGAGGGCATGTACCACCAGACTTAAGGACAGCTTCTACCCCACTGTGATAAGACTATTGAACTGTTCCCTTATACAATGAGATGGACTATGACCTCAGGATGTATCTTGTTGTGACCTTGCACCTTATTGCACTGCACTTTCTATGTAGCTGTGACATTTTACTCTGTACATTTATTGTTTGTACCTGTACTACATCAATGAACTCTGTACTAACTCAATGTAACTGCACTGTGTAATGAATTGACCTGTACAATTGGTTTGTAAGACACTTTTCACTGTACCTCTTGAGAAGAATGATTTCTTTTCAGTTTCAATTTCTGAGTTTGTGAAACTGGTATAACACAGTTATTGACTTGAATTTGCTTTGCTGATATTTCTAACCCAAGCTAGAATTAAAAAAGAATAGTTTCAACTGGAACATCAAACAATATTACCTGCTATGGCATTCAATGCCCAGTGATTAAAATTGTCAAAGAACACTTCATTTCAAACCAGTTGTATCATGTTATGAAGTATCTACACTTGAAGTTAAGAGGTTGCAGTGAGCTAAATGTGACAGCTAACACTACCTTTATATAATATGAGCTGATCTCCATATACTCATGACTGTCAGGAGATCAATATGCTGATGATCCAATGAAGCACAAAATCTAGTTACTGACTAGATCACCTTTCCCTGCCTGCATCCTTTGTCTAAGTAATCTAACATCTGCTGGTGGCCAGCCAGGTCACCCTTCCCTTGTTTTAGTGGCTGTGGGATCATATTTTTAATGCAAAACCTCTCTAGATATAACGTTTGAACTTTCAGCTTCCCTCTTGATCTAACATGCACTTTTACACTCTTCCCTCTTGGCCTGATCAACATGACTTCAGTTTCCTCCTCTTCTCCTGTCTACTTTCTATGTCAGCTGTTTGATACATTCTTAATGTGTTCTAAAGTTGTAATTTTGAATTACATTCCAGGTGGTCAACACAACATCAATAGTTACAATGGGGTTACATTTAAAATGGGGTTTCACTTGACGAGGTTAGGTGCAAACCTAATAACAATGGAAGTAAATATTCATATTGGGGTTACATTGTAGATGGGAAAATGCAAACTGGCCACCTGTGTGTCTTTTGTTGAAATAAGGTAAGCACATATTGATTTGAAATGCCATATGCAAATAAAGAAGTCCTTCAGAAACATAGAATGGTTACAAAAGAGCATGTCTTTATTTGTTTGCATAGCTGAACTACTCTTTCTAATGGATTTTAACTCAATAGCTCCTGCCTATTATAATTTCCAAAAGCTCTGGGCATAGAACTCAGAAATGTGAGCCTTCCATGTGTGACCCTATTATATATATATAGTAGACTACTAGGTAGTCAAGCATGTATATTTACAGAGTATTCTATCCTTACATGCTGGGTTTTACATGTTTTGTCACTTTCTGGTTTGTGGCCACAAACTGCCTCTACCACACAGTATTGGTATTGATATTAGTATTGGTTTATTATTGTCACATGCTGAGGTACAGTGAAAAGCTTGTCCTGCATGCCGATCGTACAAGTCAATTCATTACACAATGCAGTTATATTGGGTTAGTGCAGAGTGCATTGATGTAGTACAGATAAAAACAATAACAGTACAGAATAAAGTGTCACAACTACAGAGAAAGTGCAGTGCAATAAGGTGCAAGGTCACAACAAAGTAGATCGTGAGGTCATAGTCCATCTCATCATATAAGGGAACCATTCAATAGTCTTATCACAGTGTGGTAGAAGCTGTCCTTAAGCCTGGTTGTATGTGCCCTCAGGCTCCTGTATCTTCTACCTGATAGAAGAGGAGAGAAGATAGAATGACCTGGGTGGGTGGGGTCTTTGATCATGCTGGCTGCTTCACCAAGGCAGCGAGAGGTAAAGACAGAGTCTGAAGTGGGGAGGCTGGTGTCCGTGATGCGCTGGGCTGTGTCTGCAACTCTCCGCAGTTTCTTGCGGTCCTGGGCAGAGCAGTTGTCATACCAAGCCGTAATGCATCCAGATGGGATGCTTTCTATGGTGCATCAATAAAAGTTGGTGAGTGTCAAAAGGGACAAACTGAATTTCTTTAGCCTCCTGAGGAAGTAGAGGCACTGGTGAGCTTTCATGGCCGTGGCATCTACATGATTTGACCAGGACAGGCTGTTGGTGATGTTCACTCCCAGGAACTTGAAGTTCTCAACACTCTCGACCTCAGCACCGTTGATGTAGACAGGTGCCTGTACACCGCCCCCTTTCCTGAAGTCAATGACCAGCTCTTTAGTTTTGTTGACATTGAGGGAAGGGTTGTTGTTGCCATTCCACTAAGATCTCTATCTCAGTAGTATGTCACCATTAACGTAGATGCAGTTAGTCAATCATCCTGTGAAGTGACTACATACAATGACATTGGCCAGTCTGGGGTCATATATCAGTTTGCCTTGTACTACCTTTACTTTAAAGTAGCTCAACTTCTGAACTTCTTGGATACAGTCCTTCAATCCAAATATTGCTGGAGTTAAATTTTATTTCCCAGTGGAATGGCATGCTTTAATATTTATATTTCTGATTTTCCAAAGTCATGAAAAGAGATTCTCAGTTTAACCCATTTATGAAACTGAAGATCCCAGCTTGGACTTTTAGACTTAAATCTAATACGGCTTCCTTATTAATATACAGTCCAAAAAGTTAAAGAAGTTACAGCAGAATCCCTTGCACAGAGGACTGTTGAAGCATGGCAATGCCTTGCTACAGTAAGTAATTCAGGCAGAAACTGCTGAATATTTTCAGGGAAAATATTTGAAACACAGGAACGTACATATTTATGAGAAGAGAGTTGGGCAGGAGGATTAGGCTGGATTGATCTAACAAATAGACAGCAAAGACTAAGTGCTGTGTTTAAGCTTCTGTGGTTTTTGGCACTGTTGTTTCCAACCTACTCTGCAGGAAAATCAATAAACTTTCGGCATTTGCAGCTGAAGTCTGTGATATCTTTGGGCTTGGGAGCAGATCAACTCTTTAACACTCACCATGCTCTTGATTCAAATGAAAGCAGATTTCACATAACAATACACATGATTCTGGCAAAAGGAATCTAAAATCTGTTACCATTTTAACATTTTTTTGAAATATTTCATTAAAAACATACAAGTCCTTTCTCACAAACTTCTAAATAGTTGATGGGAATACTCTTGTAAAGGAGATGACTTGCCAACCTATTATTAATATACCACCTGAAAAATTCCTGAAAAAGTAATGGTGTGTGAATGACACATCTTATTATTAATGTGCAAACATGGTCACAACTTATCACGAGGAGAGACTTCATGAATTGTGGATTACTTCAGGTTGCTGGCTGGTTTACTTAGCTTCTGCATTAAAATGGTGAAAACAACAACTCACTCTCAATCTCCCTATGATTTTCAAGAAGCTACTGCTTTAGCACATCAATTGCTCATTAAACCTGTCACAGAAAGTTAAATCTAGTGCATGTACCCTTTCAATAATGTAATAATTGATAATGACTGGCAGTCAATCTCTTTTGCTCAGAAAGTGAACATACATAGATGTGGAGATTCACTCCCTCAGGTTGCAAATTATTAAGAATTTTTTTAAAATGTCATAATCTAAACATTACTTTAAAAAAACTTGTTCATATTTTTCATTTTTTATGCCAATATTTATTTCTCTCTCCTTATTTTCTTTTCTGACGACACTGAACTCATTGGAATTCTTCACAACGTTTTTGGTTATTCCTTTAACCCTATTCTTTAAAGAAGAACACTGTTTGCCACCATTATTCAGCACAGTTCTAGACACCATCTTGTCCTTGCTGCATGGTTATCAGCTTATAATCTCATCAACTTTATGAGAGAGAGATTTTAATATGAGATTGCTGGATGTGGAGATAGTGGTGCAATCATGAAGTTATTGGACTACCAGTGAGTGGTTGATATCTGGACTGCTCTGCCACAGAAGGTGGTGAAATCAGATACAATTACTATATTTAAGAGGCATTTGGACAGACACTTAAAGAGCCAATCGGTGGCTGAAGGGCACATTTCTGTTCTGTGCAACTCCACGACTGTATGACTTCTGAATGAGATAATGTCATCTTATCTTGCAAATATACACATTCTAAATTTTGCAATGAATGTAGATAAGGGTACAAAAATGCAAATCGATCTTGAGGTTTTTTGTCTTGATATCTTGATCACAAAGTTGGGATAGTAATGTTTAAATTGTATGAGAGCATAAATGAGCTCCAATAGTGTGCATTTTTGATAAACTACTGTCATAACAGTATAGAAACAAAGTAAACAATTAACTTAGAATGACTAAGTGTTACCAGGAATGAACAAAGAAAGAATTTGTCTATTTTTCTGACTGAGAAATTGAAGAAAGGAGTTGATTACTTCGTGATAATGAAGAATAACAAGAAGGTGAAATATGACAGTTTCTCTAAATATAGGTATTGAGAATTAGCTTCTCGATCCAATGATGTTACTGAATTGAGAAAGAACCAAACATGAGGGATGAATTCAATGCCAATTCAAGTGAGTACCTGATTGAAGGGAGGTTATAAAAAAGCTTGGTTCACTGTAAAGAGAATTAAAATGGAGACATATAAATGAACATGCATACAAACATCTGAATTAGGAGCAGAAGAAGCTCATTTGGCCCCTCAAGCCTGCTCTGCCATTAATAAGATCATGGCTGATCAGATCATAATTTCAACTCCACATTCCTAAGTATATACAGTAATCTTTCATCCCTTTCTTATTAAATTTATCTGTATCTGATTAAGATATATTAATAGCCTTTGCTTCCACAACCCTTTGAGGGAGACAATTTCAAAACCTCATAACCTTCTGAGATAAAAAAATATATCATCTCCGTCTTATATGGGCAACCTTCTATTTTTAAACAATGATGTCTTTGTGAGAGATTGTCCTGAAAAAAAAATCCTTTCCATATACAGCTTGTTAAGAGCCCTCAGAATCATATATGGTTCAATCATCTGATCTTGCACAGGTGGATGCAAACCTAGGCTGCAAACCTTTCTTCAAAGAAACACTCCGACCATTCCAAGTACAAGTCTAGCAAGCCACCTTTGAACTTCTTTCATTCAATAAAAAGCCCAATACAGTACACAATACTCCAGATGTGATCTCACCAATACCTTATGCAACTGAAGCATAACCTTCCTACTTCTACATTCAACTCCCCTATTAATAAGCAATAACATTCTGTTCACTGCTCTCTTAATGTGCTGTACATGCATACTAGGCTTTTGCAAATCATACACTCAGATGATTCGCAAAATCTATGTTTCAGATGTCAAAAGGGCAGATCTCTCATGAGCTCTGCAATCTCTCACCTTATAGACAATATACCTTTATATTGTTTTTATAACTAAATAGGCAATTTCACATTTTCCCACATTATGTTCCAATTGGAGGCTGAAATAATTTGGGGTAGGATTTATTGTCTGTTGTGCCTCCTAAATATGTGAAGTAGTAGCACGTGGACATTGAAATTAGTTGCCATTAAAGTCTATTACAACATCTTGTATTCCATGCACACAACAGAGGTTGAATTTCCACCACATCGTTATGCTGATTAGACTGTCTGTGTTTTATATATACTGTATGTAAAAGCAGTTAAATGTGCATGAACAATTATGTCAAAGGAACAAATAGGTAACTGAAAATAAGAAAGTTAAAATCTGGGGACTAGCAGTTGAAAAGGTTTAGATTAGAAGAGTGAAAATTACTGAAAAAAAAACCTGTATAGTTTTTATGATGCAATACTTTGTAACTTTCAATAATTCCAAGATGATATTGCATAAAAATAAATACGTGTTATACGTGTGCAGTATGTTTCTTGGGTTGAAATAAATTTTGATGGCTTTTCTCAGGCTTTATGAAACACGTTTCGAAAATATTCACATCTTATTTTATCTCTCAATGTTCCTTGTGCCGCAGAGCTGACCCAATCATGAGCCTGAAATTCATCTAGGCAACTCAAAAAATTACAAGTGCTTACAATTGAAAATTGTACCAGAGCAGAGCAACATTGTGCACATTCCTACATGCCTTTGCACTGGACAGAAAATTGAAGTTCTCATATTTTTGGTGGAATTTCATTCTCTCATGCACCTTTTATTCCTGTGTAAAACTTCCCCAACTTTTGATGACAGTCCGATCATCAACCTCATTAATCTGCACAACAAACTTTTAATAACCACATTTTCCTGAAGTTCTGCTGTTTAAACAACAAAATCTCAAACTGCATCCTTTCTCCTCAATGAGATCTCTAATTCCTGAGACCTCAAATGTAATCTTACAATTGTACCTTGACTGCTTTACCCATGGAGGTCACAGTATTGATTAGTCATATCTTCCTATCCTCAGGATCATTCCAGGTGTCTTCTTCTGATCTCTGCCACAACTTACAGTTGTTGCTGATTGTGACATTAGGGTGAGCACATAACATTTACAGTCAAGGAGAGGAGAAGTCATTCACTTTTCCCTCAGCTAAATAAACATACAGGGTGGGCAGGAGTACTTTCCTGCATAGATTTCACTGGCAGTCTCTTGTCAAGAGTGCCTGGCTGTGGCCCTGGAAGCCTCCATAACCCCTTGCCCCAATGAACATGTCTCCGCTAGGCACTATTCTTTACCAGCCTGTCCATTTCCTGTAGATCCTAGGGAGAATTCTGCAGCCCCACTCCCATCATTACAGCATTCATTCATCCATTAGCAACACTCCCCAGAAGCTGGAAGATTGTTTTAATTTTGTGGTCTGTCCCTTTAAGCTGGTTACAAGCATTGCACCTACATTGTAATAACCGTGAGAACATGCAACATACCATTATACTATCATGGAACACTGCACTGATACAATTTCTGGACCAATGTTTGCAGATATTCTGGATTATTACTTTTCCTTTTTATGTCAGACATAATTCAATGGATGCTGTACTCATATCTGAGTCAGATGGTTATGTGTTCAAGTCCCACTTCAGAAATGTGAGCACTAAAATCTATGCTGATATTCCACGACAATATTGAGGCAGTTCTGTACTGTCAGAGATGTGTTTTGAATGAGATACTAAATTAATGCCCTGTCTTCCCTTTCATTTGAAGAGCAGAAAGGTTACCATTGGTATTAAGCCAGTATTAATTCCCCCACCATAGTGAAATAAGATTTTCTAGTCAATATCAGGTTGATGTTTTTTAGAGTTTATTTTACGCCAGTGGTTGCTGTCTTTCCCATGTTACAAGTCAAAGCCACTTGAACAGTGTAAAGGGCTTTAGGATTCCCAGAAATACACAATACAAATGCAAATCTCTCTGTTTGTCTCTCCTCCATGAATATTTTGTTGTGAACTTGTGAGAGAAAACAGATTATAACATGCTGCAAAGCTATGTCAGGCTCTCTGTAATATTTTATAGCATGGCCTTTGGTTCACCCACATAGTGGCTAATGTTTCCAAAGTGCATGAAAGCCCTCTCAATCAGAATGATATACACCACTGTTCAAAAGCCAGACGCTGTGGATGTGGTAAATCTGAATATAAACAAAAATACATCATTTTCTATTTTCACCTCATTATGCTTGCAGTCTACTGAACATTGCTTACTGAAATATTGTCATCACTGCCTAAGCACCAAATACACATATGGGGGAAAGGTTCAAAGGCTGTCTGTTTATCCAAAGTAAATTTTTATGGATAAAACACAGAAAGCATCCTACCTGGATGCATCATGGCTTGGTATGGCAACTGCTCTACCCTAGACTGCATGAAACTGTGGAGAGTTGTTGACAGCTCAGCACATCACAAGAACCAGCCTCCCCTCCACGAACTCTGTCTACACTTCTCGCTGCCTCGGTAAAGTAGCCAACATAATCAAAGACCCCTCCCACCCCTGACATTCTCTCTTTACCCCCCTCCCATCAGGCAGAAGATGCAAAAGCCTAAAAGCACATACCACCAGGCTCATGGATAGCTTTTATCCCACTGTTATAAGACTGTTGAATAGACCCCTTGTATGATAAGATGGACTCTTGACCTTACAATCTACCTTGTCATGGCCTTGCACTTTATTGACCGCCTGCACTGCACTTTCTCTGTAACTCTGACATTATATTCTGCATTCTGTTATTGTTTTTCCCTTCTACTACCTTGATGTACTGATGTGAAGAAATGATCTGTATGGATGGCATGCAAAAAAAAATGTTTTTCACTCTACCTTGGTACATGCGACAATAATAAACCAATTTACTAATTAATTTACTGATTTACCAAATCAGTGTTGTATTTTCAGATCACAATTTCTTCCAAATTTAGGGAGAACGGTGGTAGGTTCCACTTGGGACTCTGTTAGAATATCCTCCTGGGCAAAGGTAAGTCTCCTTAAATCAACAAAGCTAAGAATAATATCAATTACAACCTTTGGATACAAAGAGAAGGTGCTGGTATCACAGACTCTCCCTTGCCCCAATCGAACCAATAATCTTTAAAAGAACAGCAAAAGGCTGATGAAAATGTGACTTATGGAACATTCAGAATTTGGTATTTGGTATTGGTATTGGTTTATTAATGTCACTTGTAACGAGGTAAAGTGAAAAACTTGTCTTACATACTGTTCGTACAGATCAATTCATTACATAGTGCAGTTACATTGAGTTAGTACAGAGTGCATTGAGGTAGTACAGGGTAAAAACAATAACAGAATACAGAGTAAAGTTTCACAGCTACAGGGAAGTGCATTAAAGGTAGGCAATAAGGTGCAAGATCATAACAAGGTAGATTGTGAGGTCAAGAGTCCATCTCATCGTATAAGGGAACAGTAGTCTTATCACCGTGGGATAGAAGCTGTCCTTCAGCCTGGTGGTATGTGCCCTCAGACTGAATCAGGAGATGCAGAACTTTTCTTTTGTGCCCCTCAAAAGTACCCTGGCTCATTACCATGGTGGTTATAAACCTTTTTCCAGGATGACAACTGCTTCCCTTTCCCACTGCCTTGCCCTGTTCACCAGCTCATGAATGTGCATTCCTTGACGATGGCAAATTAAAGTCAGGTGCTCATTGGTCTCCACAGTTCTCTGGTGACATTTAAAAGAAACCAAAAGCCAAATTTACCTTGCCATACTGGTTGGCACACATACTTTTTGTCCTCTGCAATTTTCAGCAGAAATCAATAATACATAAAAGATACAGATAGAGAGCAGACATCAGAAATATTATCTATCAACTACTACCTTGGCTCAACAGACCCATGAATTGGAAAAACTGTTCAAAATGTTTCATTTATAGTGTGAAAATAAGTATTCAGTGGTCACATTGTTGCTATATTTACCACAAAAATCCATTTTTTTCCCTTATATTCACGAAAATGTCCTTCAAAAAATCCAACATCATGGACCAGGCATTGACATCAGCACATTAAGGAAGCCAGCTACAGTATGTCATGTAACCCTTGTTTGACTTGCTGTAGCTGCTGAGACTCTGGCAGCAAAATAAATATATTGATCTGTTTTCTTGATTGCTGCTTCAGATTTTGACATGGAAGGCTGGCTGTCACCAGATACTTTCAGCAGTTTGTTGAAAACATACTGTGATAAGAGGACATCAATTCAGCAGTGACCTTGCCTGCTATAGGCAGTACATGGCTTTTGAAGGTCAGTAAATTGAATTCACTTTTTAATTCTTCATGTAAACACGTCAAATGTCTGGGCATTATATGATTTATTTTTGGGTGCCAGTCCATTTCCATTATTGGCTAATACAAGATTAAACAGAGAAAAGTATAATTTGCTGCTCACAGGATACTGGAAATTGTCCATGCTTCACAACAAATATTCAAGTAAATATCAAAGCCACAGTTTTTAATATTGTCCAAGGTAGACAAGCCAAGATACTGACAGCATTCCTTTCTCTCTTGAAGAGTAGGAATTCATCCATGGCTGCCAAGTGTTAAACCAACAATATAATAGCAGCTGTACCTGCACCCATTTCCAGTTTGTTTTCAAACCTTCATTTTTTACATTTTACATTCTACATTTTACATTTTACATTTAGATTTAACAAAGTGGAATCTGTTGTTGTATGTGTATATATATGTAAAACAGAAGGATGTATGTGTCCTGAATATTTCACTTCTGTAATTTGGTACCATATTCCTGAATGGAGTACAATGCACAAAGGCCAGAGGACTTTAACTTAAAACTTTAACTTACTTATTATTACACAAAAAGAGGCTATTCAACCCATCAGGTCCATGCCAGCTCTACACAGAGTGATCCCATCAATCTCATTATCCTTCTTATTTCCCTGTAGACCTACAAGTTATTCTCTCTGACATGCCTATCCACTCATCTTTTTTTTTGCCACTAACACACACTAAGAGGTAATTTAGGGCAGGAAATTAACCTACCAGCACATCTTTGGGAGGTGCAAGGAAACTGGAGCAGCCGGGGATACCTGCACAGTCAGAGAGAGAGCCACAGAGACAGCACCAGAGGTGTGGGTCAGACCCCACTCCTGCTCTCAGTCCTAAATGGGTGATCTCTTAATCTGAGGCATTCCTCTTCTTCACAAATCCTACCTGACCTGCTGAGTCTTTCCAACATTTTCTGTTTAACTTTCAAACTTAAACCAGCAGGCCAAATGCATCACTTTCCAAGGTTCATGCAATGGTAAAAAAAACTTTAATCAGTTTAATCCCAGAACTCATCAAAGAGGACAAATCATAAAGGGTTAATGTCTTTGAGTGTTTGCATTTACAAGTTGGGCATGATCATTACTGGGATATTTCATCCCCATTCTCAATCTTCCTCTCTCCCTATGGTATCTTCCCTGCGAACGGTCAGTGCAAGTTGTCTTGAGTTAATACCAATACCTGGTGCAGGGTTTCAACCTCAAACGTTGACAATTCTTTTCCCCCCATAGGTGCTGCCTGACCAGCTGAGTTCCTCCAGCAGATTGTTTGTTGGTCCAGATTCCAGCATCTGCAGTCTCTTGTGTCACATGGGCTTCTGCTTGTTGAGTATCTACTGAATTGATGAAATTAAAGCTACCAGAAGAGTGTTCACTGAGAAACAAGGCAGTGCTTGGGTGCAAAGTATGGAATGATTCAGTGTAGAATTTCCCAGAGAATGGGGAAGTTGGTTGCTGAGATGTCTACAAGCAATGGATGAGAGTGTGTTGGCATTAAAAACAAACTCCACCTGTTGTGTGTGGTTCCAAGTCTTGTTGAAGAGGTTCAGTTATGAAGTCACTACAAGGATGGGACAACATCTTCAAAAAGGAAAGAGAAAGTTTGGGTGACAGCTTGCAAGGAGTCAACAGTGTGTTTTTTTGAAGAGAAGTGTGGTTGTTAGTACTTCTCTCTCAAGGATAATAGGAAATAGTCAGTGTTACAAATTAGCAGAAGGATACTTTATTAAACAAAGGAAAAAGTTACAGTGAAGAAGAGCAACCTTGCTGTGACTTACTTCCACACAGTTCTGCTCAGTTCTACATTGAAAACAGTTTTAACAATAGAGAGCTGGTTACATTTTACAATTCTTAATGGCGTATACATCCAACATTACAGAAACAATGCTTCAGAAACAACAGCAGATTTATGAAGATCGATCATCGACAGAGGAAAATGAATTATTTATAATGTCAGCTAACGTGGTAACTGAAGGAAGAAGCGGATGGTCAGACATTTATTAAGAAAAGAGTCAAGTTAGCAGGGAGTTGGTTTAATTGATTTTGAACTTGAATTTGAACATGGGGAGACATAAAGCAAAAACTAGACAGCGAAACACAGTGAGGGCTGTATCAGTGGGAGATCTTTCAAATACCAACTCACTTTTAGCAAGGCATTTCTTCTTTAACCAGCTCATCCAAGGATATATTGGTTTCCTGCTTCCAGCAGAATCAGATGTAAAGCCCATCAATCAAAATTTAAGGAGGACTTGTAGTTAAGATATCCAAGGGTTGACATCAGGGTTAACGGTTTAAAATCAACACCGAAGTGTAATTTCAATTGGAAGGATCTGATAAGACTTCATTTTTGGTGACGAGTGTGTAGTTTGTGCCTCTGAAGCTCAGGAGCTTCAGGTAAGAACAATTGATTTAATTACTTGTTAGCTGCCTGGAAGAAAAACAAAGATATAATTTGGATGGGAGATTACTTGGGATAGCAACACTTGAGTACTCCTTCCAAATGTCGTGCTGTGAGATATTTCTATACCATCTCTCCTGGCAAAGCAAGAGTAGAATGAAGATTGGAATTGGCTTTCAAGTGGAAAGTGCCTTTTATTCATCAAATGCTGATTTTTCTTTTTTGTTCTTTTTTGCTCACAGTGCTAAGTACTTTCTGCTGTGCATCAATGCAAGTATCCTTGAATTTAATGCCACTTGCTTTTATTGCTTGGAATTTATTGTTCCAAATATCAATGCATGAATACTTCATGTGTTCTATAATTTTCCTGTATTCACAGTTTTCTCTATGGTGTTAGCATATTTAAAATATATGTGTTAAGTCTTCATTAAAATATCAGTTAAAAATGTTAAGTGCTTATGAAATTCATGAAGTGGAGATAGTTTGGGGATTTGGAGCAGAAGGAAGAATAATTAAGAGACTGTTTTGATAGAGTTGTATGAGGGCAAAAACAAGTTCATAGAAGGAAAGGGAAAACCAGCATATCTTCATAAATGTAGAATATCTGCCTGCAGTTAGCCCAGGTAGTCTTGATTCTATGGTACTGTAGGAATTGGGAGAACAATTGCAAATTTACTGTCTACATCTACCTCATTCAGATGATATGGAAATGGGTAAAAGTGAAGAGAAAGGAAGTTAGGTGTGGAATGTGAAATGAGGACAGCAAGAGGCTGAGACCAATGAAGAAAATGAAAATGCAGCCTGACTGAAGGTCAGAAACAACATGGAACAAAATAGAGTATCAATAGAGTTTGGAGAAAAACAAAATGACAACAGCAACCCAAAACAAATATTCAATAAGAAAGAAACATGACGAGAATGAATTTAAAATACAGTGAAACCTGAACTAAAACAGAGAATTGGAGGTTACAATAAAAAGACAACAAATAAACATATTAGTATACATTAATTGTCCTTAAGCATTTTCTGTGCTTTCTCTCATGTAAATACATGAATAGTGGAATATATTTACAAGTAAATGATAATTGTAGAAAATATCTGATTATTAATTGCACAGTTGCATATCTTAATCTAATGCCCAGGTCAATAGAGAAGGCAGCATGTATGATATGTAACAATTCAAATTAATTAGGTATGACACGTTATGCTCTGATTTCCAATATGTGGCCTCTTCAGTTAATACTCTGCATTGGGAGCATTAGTTTCCACTGTTTTTTATCTTACAGGCTACTCCAGAACTGATGGGTTTGCAACCTTTGTGAAGTAGTTGCATTGGGAGTGTAAGCTTCCAATATTCATCAACAAAATCAAAGACATTCCTGTGTGCACAAAATATGTAGTCTGGTTTTCAATAAATACAGTTAGTGCTTAAATTACTTAATTTTTAATTTTGACTTTTTTATTTGCTTTTTATGGCTCAATTGGATAGTTTCAGATATTAAATAAAACTTCATTCAAGATATGCACCATTGACTCCTCCACAAAATATAACAAAATCATAATTGGTGATAATAGGGCCTGAGAACAACCTGACCATCTGCACATTCCCCCTCCACCCCCCACCCATCCACTACTAAAACCCTACTCTCCTGTGCTTTGCAGCCTATAAGACTTATGTTCATTGTCAACAGATGAGCGGGTGCTCCAGCTGTGGGCCAACTAAGAGCATATTGTTCTTACTGGAACCAGTCATGGCAAAACATCACGCTCTGCCATGCTCCTTAAAGGACCCGCATCCCAGTTAGTAGCCTGAGCGGTGAATGGGTACATGGGGACAACTCAAATTAGTGCTTGGCAACTTTCAGAACGTTGAACAAACAATCTGCTGGACGAACTCAGTGGGTCAAGGAGCATCTGTGGGGGGAAAAGAATTGTCAATATTTTGGGTAACCCTGAATCCATCCTGAAACGTTGACAATTCCTTTCTCCCACAGACACTGTTCAACCTGCTGAGTTCTTCCAGCAGATTGTTTGTTGCTCCAAGTTCCAGCATCTGCAACCTCTCCTGTTTCTGTGAATCAGAATGTCACTCTGCCTGCCAGTCAGAGAAAGCCTTTGCAGACAAAATAATTAAGTGATTATTTGCCCCCATGACCCCATACCCAATCTGTATATGTCTCAGATAGCTAATGACTGATGGACAGTCAAGCCAAGTTTGTTTCAAGACTTTTGATTGGTCAAATGAAAACTTATGAAAATGCATATTGGGATTCCACCATTTGTTGACATTAGTACTCTGTTAGGTGATGAGACCAGCTTACATTAGAGAAATTTTGTTTTAACATTTTGACCTTTAGATTATTGTTGTGATGAAACCATTACAAACATCGCAGTCAGATATGTGAGTTAATAAATTGATAAGTTTGATACTATAATTTCTGTCTCCTAAAATATTCTGCATCAATTATGTTCACCTTGACTCATGCTCTGTATGTAATGTGCTAACACCATAAGTGAAAGTGAATGTGCAAAATTGAACTCTACGTTAAATTAACTTCAACTCTGATCAGTAAGTTACTATTTCTCAGATCAACATAGTTGAATCACACAATAGATTGCAAGTCAGTTGAATGGTCAGAACAGGAAAATAGGTCCTCGGTGTGCATTCTTATCATAAAAAATCAGTGCCTTTAACTGCCCTCAAGAAGAATACAATTGTCATTGGAAAAATGGAGCCCAATCTCACACAATTATTAATTTTCATGTCAAATATTATGCTTCATCCTAATAACATCAGAATTTATCATAAAGGACTTAAAGAAATATCTGATGTCATTTATTTGTTCCAATCAATGGGAATTTTATTCTCTGAACCTCTCATAAGGGTTAAAAGTGTTTTTGGGGTAGGTTGATATTTATCAATTGAAGCAACAAAATTGAAGCTCTAAGTATATCACAGGTAACAAGATGGAAGTATATAGAAATGGTCAAATTTGCAAATTGGCAGTTGTGATTCTTCCGTTACAAAAATATTACTGATGAAAGGTCATCATCCTGAAACATTAACTTCATCTTTCTCTCTCCACTAATGCTGTCGGACATGTGCAATATTTGGAATAGCTGGTTATAACACATAGAGTGTTTTATATTTAATTGCTTGGAAGGAATCATGAGAGATTGGACCACCGTGTACTAATCTTTTGCTGGTAGTTGTTGTGTGAAATTGTTCTTTTCTGTCAAGGATCAAGGACTCTGGACACAAGCTTTGTAGACCAAAACTAGTTTAATCACAAAAACAAATGCGGGACAGAATGGATGGGAACAGACACACACTCACTCACATGCAGGATACCGGGAACATGAGAGGGGATCGCAACTGGGGTAAAATACACTTACACATACATTGATACAAACAAGCACACAATAACAATGTACAACTTCAGGATATAACACTTCAATGCCTGTCCCACACTAGCATTGGCTCTTATATTACCCGGAGTCTGAGTGGAACGTTCCCAGACCATGTGGTGATGCACTCTTACCAGTGATCTCTGCAGCGTTGTCTCACTACTCCTGAGGTCATCAGAAGAGGAAGGGCTAGGGGATGCAGCCCTTTTTATTGTGCTAGGAGGCTGGGTGGAGCCTCACTGTTGTGATTTAAACAAGCCAATGGTGTGGGAGTCAAAGATAAAGGTTCCTGCCACAGCCAAAGGTCAGACAGGTTCAGAGACAAAGGGTACTGGTCAGGCAAGTTCAGAGGCAAAAGGTACTCCCACACCTGAGGGGTGGGTGGAGCCACACCTTGATTGACAGTAGTATCACTTCTGATCAGAGGAACAATTCCGTCCTCCGGTCAGCGGGGGTCAGTGTTGTTACTGTCACGTGACAGCCATGTGGATTTCTCACAACAGTAGTTTGGTGGAGAACCACCTTAAAAGTGCCTATCCATGGTTCGGTGCAATCCTGACCTTCCCACCTGAAGTCTGGAACTTGCAGGAGGTCGGAGGCTGGCTCATTTGTCCTGCATTGCTGCTGCACTTTTCACTGACTCCATGGACAGAGCTCAGTCACATGGAGATGAAAGACCTACTATACATCAGATCTGACTCTTGGCTTCACATTATGCCTTTGTGGCTTCTGTCCTGTTATGGAGAAAAGTTATTGAGATTTGCCTTACTAACTTTGCTAAAAGTACTTACAGTTCCTGAAGTTGTTGATATCTTAAACCTCACTCCATGTTGGAATTGAGAAAGGAAAGATCCCAAGAGATGTTGAAGCTGGAACACCAGGTTTGTTTTGGAAAAGGAAGGCATCACATTTCACATTAAGATAACTTACCCAATTCCACTCATTACAGAACAAGAAACTTATCCTATAGTTAGTCTGATATAGCCTCAGGCATAGCCTGTGACAGGGTGGAATGCTTGTATCCCAGAAGATTTATGCTTAAGCCTGCCCAATTCATTAGATCTAAGATTTTGTGCAATATAACCTTCTTTTCCCATCAAATTAGAAAAGAGAACTTATGAAAGTATTTCATTATAATTAATTACCTTGGTTCTAGTCAAATTGAAATCTGATGACATGAGGGGAAAATGAGGGAAAAAGATAATAAAATATCTACATGAGAAATTTGTATCTTGTAGCTTCCACACAATTTTTATTCCAAAAGCACATAAGTACTGGTACTAATATTGGACTTTTGCAAACTATCATTCCTATAGTCAATTTAAACAAGATAAGAACACTACGTTTAAATAGGTTTCACAATGTTTGAAATATGTAACTTGAAATTATCTCTCAATGGGATGACTCAATTCGAAATTTGTTGTGCAGAGTCTTTCTAAATGAATAGCTGCCAATTTGTGTTGAATGATTGCAAACATTAAGGCGGGTCAAGGAAGGAGGAGTCTTCAATCAAAGCAGGGCTACCACAAATCAAGAAAAAGTTCTAATATTGATTGAGTCATGCCTGTTCCGTATATAATGGAGATAAAAATTCAGTTCTATTAGTTTAACTACTGGCCTATTTTTAATGAGGAAAAATCACATGATTAGTATTCAAAGACAAGTGTGAAGGGTAATTAGACCTATACAATGAGAGTTTTAACAGAAAGTAGTTAAATCAGTGTTTTTTTTCACTCCTAATATAACACATTTAATAATTCCAGATAAAAGACAAAATTATATTAACAAATGGCCTTCTAGCTCTTTTTTGTGCTTCAACTGTTGCCACCTGGAAGTTGTGTTAATGGGATCCTGTACAATCAGCTTCATGGATGTAATGAGGGAGAAAATTAATTTATTTTCAGAAATATACAAATTTAAAAATATTTTTACAGCAATGGCCTGTTTTCAATATGCAAGTCATTAATTCAGAAAATGTTTATAGCAGGAGATGGTTGAACTTCCTCAATATTCCAAGTCAAACAAACATCAAAGTAGAAATAAAAATAAAAAAGATCTTCCGAAGGGGAGTGCGGGCTGGAAACGAAAGCTAAATGGCTGCTAGATTAATAGCTTGTTACACCATTTCTGGGAGATTCCTAATTGTTTGTCGTGGGTTAATTCTTCATTTGCTCCTTCTCGGGCTAATAATGGGCATGGGTGAGAATTCTCCCAGTTTTATGCATCTTAGTCTGTGTGGGACCTGAATGATTACTGGAAACGAATGCACTGAGTGAGGTAAAGCATGTGGCCTTCACAAAGCCAGTCCAGGAAATCAGCCATTAGAAGGCATTTTGTGTTTTTCAATTGAGTAAGACAACTGCCCAGCTTGATTACCCAGGGAGTGAGAGGGAACATGCTAGGGATAGTGGAGAGAGTGTTTTAACGGTGGGAAGCTGCTGACAATGATCCCCCAAGCTTCAACATGTTCAGCACTGATTTGATGCACCATTACTGATGGAATTGGTGCCAAATTTGGGTCCCAAGAAATTTAGTCCTGAAGTGATCATATTTGTTTCAAAATTCATATTGTGAAATGCCAGTTCTGTTTTTTTTAACAAGATACTTACCTTAACTCTACAGAGTTGCTCCAGCTCTGGCAGAGTAAATATACCTTACTATTCTGTGGAATCGGTTTATTGGGAAGATCCAGAATAAAGTCTGAGTCTCTCCCCACTACCTACTGTGGAATATACAGGTTTAAGAGCCCATCTCTTGGTCTTCCACAAGTGTCTGCCTCTGGAAGTTGTTTTCTGGGAGCGAAATTTTGCAGGGACAGTGCATTGGTTTAACCAGATTCAATATCCATAACATCAGCATCTATATTGATACAGAGAAAAAGATCACAGATCTCAATGATAGAGCCATGGGTTCATTATAGTGAAGAGGCATATGATCAGGTAAAACACCAACATCATTTTTATCAGAACAGCTTAGCATGCTCATGTGATTCTGCACCCACAGTGACCTTTGATCCTATCCATACATTATTATCTGTCTCAAAGATAAACACCTATTTGTATATTGATCACATGGATTTCTGTTTCTTAGTTGGAGAGCAATGCTCTTGTCATGAATAGCTTTGCCGAGCAGACTCAGGCCTGCACATTACCTGGATGGGAGATCTCCTGGGAATACCATGTGCAATAGGCTTGTTATCTCAGGAGACAGATTATTCAAGCTAGCAGGCTGAATTCAATAATCATCTCAGCCACACAGGACACTCTGTATCACAGCTGAAGTCAAGCAACTTCTTGCATGTGCAGTGAACTACTGTGATGTGTTTATTACCTCTGAATACAATCCAATGTTTCAGTTCTTTTTCAATGGCAGACACAAGTTCTGAATCGGACACGGAGTACTCACAGGTCTTGTGATAACCTTTCATAAGGCTACCACAGATGCAGAAGTTACAACAAAGAGACACAGAATCAGAAGGGAGCAAAACATTGTGAGATTTAAAGGGCTGCTTTGACATTTGGATTAGTCCAAGGGCATTTAGTATTGGTATTGGTTTATTATTGTCACTTGTACCGAGGTACAGTGAAAAGCTTGTCTTGCAAACCGATCATACAGGTCAATTCATTACACAGTGCAGCTACATTGAGTTAGTACAGAGTGCATTGATATAGTACAGGTAAAAAAAATAACAGTACAGAGTAAAGTGTCACAGCTACAGAGAAAGTGCAGTAAGCAATAAGGTGCAAGGTCACAACAAGTAGAACATGAGGTCATAGTCCATCTCATTGTATAGGGGAACCGTTCAATAGTCTTATCACGGTGGGATAGAAGCTGTCCTTAAGTCTGGTGGTACATGCCCTCAGGCTCCTGTACCTTCTACGATTTGACAATATGAACCCAATACTGCTTTGTGAATTTTGACAGCATGTTATATTCTTAATTCTTTACAAGAGCTGTCCCTTTGAGGAACTCACATTCTTCACGGATTCAGATTATTGGTAATCAGTTGGAAAATGGACCTCAGAGGGAGAATGCATCAATTTAATCCTTTGAAAAAATCAACAAAACATCCTTTAGTTCCTCTGAGATACAGACCTTTGTGATTTCTAGTCTCATTTCCAAATGATTGTCCAAGAGCTGCGCAGTAACTCATTGGAACATCTTGTGATAAGTGGAAGAGCTTTGCAGAAGCACTTGCAACTGACATTTCTTCAAGCTGTCTTGCAATGAGCTGAAAGCTGTCAGATGTTAATGCAAGGCATGACAGTGGATTCCACCACTACCTGCACGTCTCATGGAGGATGATATGACAATGCTAATGCTGTGAATCTGGCCATAAAAAATATGAAGTAACTGATATGACAATGGCTGCTTGGCCTCTGAAAGAGAGATTCATTCACCATGCCTTCATGGTTGAACATAGCTTTATTATTTGGAAGCCTCAACTATTCAGAGATGTGCCTAATATCACTATACTTTAGTCTTTGTAAAATTCCCATCAGTCCCATTCTAATGCTCAACACCTGCAGGATGGATTTAGCTCAATCCTCCAAGCAATCCTTGAAACAAATATTCCATTTTATTTTAGCAGTTGTTTATATAAACTTAATTTTGTTCTGCTTTGCACAATTCATATGACCATGTGAACTTTTCCTTGCCTTTTACTAAAACTTACTCTGGGGCCTGAGGTCTCAGATGTACATAGATGCATTATCAACAAGATTGACATTTTACAGCTCTGCGTGGAGAACTATAACTGGCCCAGAAATTAATGGGCAAATAATGCTGTATATAATGTACACATAATGTGTAAACCACTTGGCTTTTTGTGGCAAGGGAGAAATACATGGTGAATTGTGAATTGCCAAAGGTCATTGGAGATATGTGTTGTTTCGCTCTTTGGTTTAGACCCCATGCATTTCAATAACTTGCTGCAGTTGCACTTGTTGCCTGCAGAAAATGTTAGGCCTTCATTTAAAGACCCTTTTGTTAATGAGATATATGTTTCTGCAAATGTCAAAAGCACTGAAATTAAAACTGGGGTGCCTCACTCCTGCAACTAGTAAATTGTTCCTCAAGTTTCCTTTTAGATGCACTTTCAACAGTACTAAAAGAGAAAGGAACTGCAGACATAGAAAAGATTCCATCAGGGCCAGAATAGCACCGTATCTTAGTACCTTTCCCAAAGGTACTGGAAAATAATCAATGATTCAATCTGACAATGAGTGTACTTTATTAAACAAAGGAAATGCTTCAACAAGGAAAAGTACCCTTGCTCTCACACACTTCCAGATAAGCAGACTGGTTCTGCCCAGATCTATACGGAAACACGTGAATCAACAATATGGAGAGGACTTGGTAGCAGACTACAATTCCTAAAGGGGTACCAATCTAATATTACATAAGCCACAAGTGTTGCATCCCTCTTATAATAATGTCAAACAAAAGCTAACAACAAACATCTGAAATAACTGTCCAGATTCTGTGTACCTAGCACAAAGCATTCTAAAAACATGGGTTGATCTTCAAGATTTAGTCTCAACTGGTTGTGGTTCTCCAGAGACCTGGTGCTGAGCTATGGTATTTCAGCTTTTCAGGGTTTGCAGTCCACCCTCTGTCATCTTTCCACTTTCTTCGGTCAAGCAAGTCTCTTCGGTGGTCTTTCTGAGTTGTAGAATGCTCTTTTTAATCATGGCCTTCTATGATCTAGGATGTCATGTGAATTGAGTCTTCACACCCTTCTGTCACATTGGATACCAGGCTTAAGGGGGCTTCACTTTGTCTCCATCTCTTAGTTATGCCTGGTCTTTGACATCCCTGTTGTTGTTGTGTGCCTATCTTCATTTGATCACCTCCAGTTGTCTTCTTACACATTTTTGCAATTCTGTTAGTAACCTTTCCATTATTGTTTTATTGTTCTAGTTCATAGACACTTGTATCTGCACAGAACTGCTCCTCATCCCTTGGGTTGTGGTGTTAAGGAAACCTAGGGTGTACTAAAGGAGTCTAACTGCAATGACATTTTCTTCTGGTGGCTCCTCGGTCACCCTCACGGCATTCTCTGCCTTCCCGTTATTCTATGGAAGGGGAGGAAACTGACAGACCTTACAGATTAAGAAAATTGTCTGCTGAATAAACTGTTACGCATTATCTGTGATTGGCACCATATCTGGCATGCTGCCCAAGGAGCTTGTGAAAGGCAACTGATGAATGGCAATATTTAGGAAATCGGTTTCTTAAAAATCTGAAAAATGATTAATTGCCACCAGATAATTCTCCCATCTCAGTGAGACACATCTAACCTGACTTTTGCCCAGGTTCACTATGGGATTTGGTGACAGTGAAACATTTCCTTTGGGCAAGTTTCTTCCTCGAGATTTGGTTCCTGATCTCCCTGTTTATCCCTGCCAATGAATACTTTGTCTCCTTCTGCAGAAGCAACCATTCACTCCCAGATGTGAGGAGTGAATGTGTTTGATCCTGTTGCAACTTGGGATCAATTACACTTTCATTTTTGTAAATCAGTTTGCTTTGAATGTCAATTTGTCTCTCACATGGAAGCATGTACTGAGAACAGGGTCAATTTCACGTTGTGTTTCTTTCCATCCCATCTGAATCACTTACTTCAGGTGCTTCATTGCCATTTAACCTAGTGGCCTCCTGAATCTCCTGTATCAGTGGCTGAGAGATTGGAATAAGTCTCACCAAGTTCAGCATCCTCAGCATTACATTTGTCCTGGAATTAGGCTCAAATAAGTGTGTCAGCTCTCTGCACACCTTTGACTTGACAGTGCATAATCTATACATTGCGTGCACGTATCCACACAAATTGTCTCTTGAACTTCTTGACAGCTTGTGAGCTGTAAAGTTTTCCTCTCTGAACATCTGTGAAGCTTCTCCAAACCAAAGAGCACGGTGAGGTGATTCTTAGTAATTCCTTGCATCCATCAGCATTCTGCTTGTTTATACTATCAGTTGAGACAACTGTAATATCATTTGTTTCTAACCCTTTCCAGACACATTTTGTTGTGGAACAAGAAGCACTCACATTGTTCGTTCTCAAGTCAAGCAGAAGCAAGTTTGCCTTGATCGACCTCACATTGGAGGGAAGAGGCCCCATTCCCCTCCAGTTGTCTTCCTACACATTTTTGTACTTCTTTTAGTAACCTTTCCATTATTGTTCTATGAAGGCCTCTCTCTGATTGTACAAAGCATGGCTTTCTTAAAGACATTTTGAGAAAAGACACATGTAGTTATTGGCATTGGACCAATCAGGTACTGATGAGCTCATGATCATTTGTTTCTGATGTCATTAACCTTGAATTTGCAGTGTAAAAGAAGACAACACACTCTGGTGGTCTGAGGATCAGGTCTTCTGTTTGAAATATGCAGCTAGGTGCAGCAAGGTCTCAGGTTTCTTTGGTGTCATCTTTGGAGGCCTTTTTCAGCTAGTCCCATTATCTCCATGCACTCCAACAAGAAGTTATTTCGTCTGACATCTCCCTGTAGAAATGAGGTTGTCATGGCATGACAATTCAATGTTCATGCCATTGGATTGTCGACTACCCAGTGATGAGGATCACATTGTGACATATATGTGTACTGCACTGGTAAGTTTGTTGTCAAACTTCATGGAATTGTTATTGCAAGAAGTTTTAACTACTGAATATGAAATCCACCATCCCTTAATGACTAATTGGAGACAGCAAATATATACTGTTGAAAATATCCTGACTGGTTGCATTATGGTCTGGTACAGGAAGCTGCAGAGAGTAGTGGACTCAGCCCAATACATCACGGGAACATCCCTCTCCACCTTCAGTAGTATCTTCAGCAGATACTGCCTCAAGAAGGCGATATCCATCATCAAAGATCCCCACCATCTGGGCCATGCCATCTTCTTGCAGCTACCATTGGGCAGGAGGTACAGAAGCCAGAAGCCCCACACCACCAGGTTTAAAAACAGTTACTTCCCTTCAACCATTTGGTTCTTGAATCAACTGGCACAACCCTAATCACTGCAACACTATGACCACTTTGATCACTTTGCATTAAAATGGACTTTGTGTTTGCTTTGTTCTAATTGTAAGAATTGGGTCTAATTTATGTTTAATTTATGTTTTTCTTGTGATTGTTGCTTATCTGATACTATGTGCCTGTGATGTTGCTGCAAGCAAGTTTTTCGTTGCACCTGTGCATACAGTTACTTGTGCATATGACAGTAAGTGCAACTATTGACTATTGAGTATTACTGCTGCTCTCTCTTTGTGCACCTCATGCTAACTCTTCTATTGTCCTTATATCCTAGATAGCCCAAATTCCAACTTCAGTCTATTTGTAAAGCCAGTTCTTTCTTTTCATCAAAATATCTGCTGTTTCTGTTGATTGAATTCATTTCACTGTTTGTTTGTGTGTTTCTAACTAGCACCATTCCTTATCCATCCTCGTCAGCTGTCTGATTGGCCCACACATCTTACTCAGGTGGACCACGAACCCCAGAGTGCGTTGAACTCGTTCAACACCTATCTGTTCAGCACATCCTTTACTGCCTTGGCCTTGACTGAATATAGTGTCAGACAATCTATGATGATGAAATGACTCATGGAGGAAATTTCCTTCATTTGGAACTTCAGCTTTTGCTGGTTCCACTTCTCACTGCTCATCAGCTCATCAAGGTTCTCAGCTTCCGGCCAGCTTCTTCCAGTTTTCCCATCTCCAAAGTCCAAAATGAGATCAGCTATGTTTTATACCTCACTGAGACCTCAAGTTCAGTGCTCTGTCTTCTCTGAAATTTCTCTGATGTTCTGCTGATCCCAAATAGCATTATTCTCTATTGGTATCTGTCAGATGTTGTTAGAACAAATTAAATACAAAATCTCCTCTTCAAGATTGATGTATCAGAACCCATCCTTTACTTCCAGCGCACTGAAAATGTTTGCCCTACTTAGGTCTGACAAAACCTCTGTTATTACCTTTATGGATCATCTTTCAAGCACCATTAAGGTCTCTTGGGTCCAAGCAAATCATTAGCTTGCTGCTTGTTTTCTCAGTCACACGAAGCTGAATATCCAGGGGTTGGGTACACCTACTCTGTCTAAATTAATCTCTCCAAAGTAGCTTTAATATTCTTATCGACGACCAATGTAATACATCTGGGTTGGTGTACTACCAGCAGTTTCTTATTTTGGATTGGATAGTATCTGCCTTCTAGTTCCTGTGTTCCTTGAGAAACATACACATATGTAGCTGTGTGTTGTGTTGAAGCAATCATCATGATCCTATCCTGGTACTTATTCATGTTCAATCTCCTTTTCTGTACTTCTCCCAAGTAAAGGTGTGATTTCTTTCTGCTGAAATCCATTTCATAGCTCTCTTAACTCTTTGCATTCATCACCTGCAGAGGACATTTCCCAACTGGATTTGGATTAATTTTGTTCATTGATAGGGCACAATTTATTGATTTTAAACATGCTGCCTTCGGATTGATGGCTTGCTTTGAAGGTGCATCACTTGTTGTATCTCAGTCACATTGAAATCTCACTGTTTTTCCTTGCACTAGCATCTTGGCCTCAGTATAACCAACAGGAGCTCTTTCCATTGAATTAACCTTATTTGTCACCAGCTACTCTGACTGGGACCCCATCTCCGTCCCTGCATGTCTCAACTTATTCACTCGTGCTTGTGGAAAAGATATTCCAATCTACAATAGGCACACTTTGTCCATGCAGGAGAATTTCTTTCACAGTCACTTCAGTTGCCATCCATAATACTTGCGTCATCTGAGTCACCTTGGCTGCTATTGCCCTGCTCTGTCTTTTGTCTCACACTTCACCACATGCACATCTTTCCATTGGCTTTAGATAGTTCTACTGATTAACACGTCTGTGCGCACTCTTCTGGAGTTAACTCTGTCACGTGCAATACCAGTTCCCTTAGAGTGGATTCCCCATTTACACAAATAATCCAATCTCTGATGAGTGAGCCCTTTGAGTCTGTGAAACTGCGGTTCTGCTATCAATTAGTTCTGTGTTAAGAGGGTACCAAAAGATTATCCCTGTTCCTGATTATAAGAAAGGTAACAGTCGACAATCTGCTGGAGGAACTCGGCAGGTCAAACAGCATCTGTGGGAGGAAATGATTTGTCAACATTTTGTGTCAAAACCCTGCATCAGAACCCAGTCCATATATAATGAACATTTTTCTCTTCACTCTCCCTATTCTGTGGACAAGTTACCAGCCTGGAAACCCAGAGGGCTGGACAATTTTATTTGCTGCTTCATGCATCGATTTCATGTGAATCACACCGCTTGGCATCTCTCAGAGCATAGTCATGTGTTATCTTAATTGGGAGAGATCCCATCTGAATTTCAATATTTGGATTCAAACTCAGAGTCTAAGCTTCAGTCTTTCATTAACAAACAGTTCTAACCATGGATCAGTTTTTCTCCCTAAGTTATTGGAAAATAATCAGTGATTCAAGAGTACAGTATTCAACAAGTGAAAAGCTTACACTGAGTTCAGTATCCTTGCTGTGCCTTACTTCTTCAAAGGTCAACTGGTTCTGTCCAGTTCTGTCTAGTTCTTCCCTGAATCACTTGTATCAACAACAAAGAGATCAGTTGGCTATATGGTACAATTTTTATTCAATATTATATAAAGCACATGTGCTGCAACCAGTATCCTGGTGGAAAAAGAAGTCAAGAGGAAGGGAAGAAAATCTTTAAATGAATAAGTTGTTGAAGAGGTGTTGGGAGTGTTGGGACGATAAGTAGAAGGAAGAAAATCTACACAAATTAAACAATCTTAAATATAACCCAAGCAAGGAAATAGAATAGAGCAGATTAAACAAGTGGAGAGAATAAATTGATAGGAAGTAATTACTAAAAGGCAGTTAAATATATAAAAAAGAGAAAGTACCAATAAAAAAAATCAACAGTTTCCACAGCAATGAACTCAGGGTCAGTAAATAAACAAAGAAAATCAAACTAATAATATATTGCAAGGAATTCAGTATAGTATGGATTACTCAGGCAGGACTTCAGAACATATCAGGACTGGGAATAAACATACGATAGTTTATATCAATAAGAAAATAAGTAGTTTATATATGATCTAGAAAAGCTGAAGGGGGGAATAAGAGGTGGTGTGCTTTATTTATTAGCACTAACTTAGTAAAGTTAGACAGAAATAGCACCTATGTTGATAGAGTTAAAGGATTATTGCCTAAAGATTCAACGTTAATTATCGGTGCTAAATTCTACAGGGAATGTACTGAGAAAGTTCCACTCTGCTTGGGAGATGGCACTGAGGGAGTGCTACACTGCTTCAGGAAGAACACTGAATGAGTGCCACACTGTGCAGGGAGTGCACTGAGGGAGTGCCACATTGTGGAGAGAGTGTACTGAGGGAGTGCCCCACTGTGCAGGGAGTATACTGAAGGAGTGCCACACTGTGCAGTGAGTGTACTGAGGGAGACCCACACTGTGCCGAAAGTGTACTGAGTGAGTGCCACACTGTGCAAGGAGTGTATTGAGAGAGAGCCACATTCCTACTTGGAGCATCTTGTATTCTGCCTCTGAAATGCATTCCACTGAAGTCACTCTACAGCACTTTGAATGCTATCAGCTGGGAATGAACTCCTAAGACAAATAAAGAGCCATACATCTGCAGTAAAACTCTTAATCTAGCACATGCAGGTCTTTGGTGGTGCTCATTGAACACATTTTCCAGGTGTTTGATGCTTTTTCTATTAATAAAGCACACACATTTGTTTCATTCCTTTTTTTAGATGTTGCAGAATAGAATAATGTTTTTCAGTGAACACAAAAAGAGAATACAGAAACTGGGGAGCTGGTGTGTGAAAGGGATTGCAGGAACCAGGGCCCCAGTGTGTTAGAGGGAGCACGGAAACCTAGGACCTGAAGTGTGAAAGGGTTGGAACCATAGCCCCAGTGTTTTAAAGAGAGGGTGGGAAATGGTGCTTCAGTGTGTGTAAGGCAGCATGATAACTGGGGCCCTGCTGTGGGTAAGGGAGAGGAGGAACTGGAGCTTTGATGTATGTAAGGGAACACAGGAACTGGGACGCTGATATGTGTAAGGAAATTCAGGAACCAGGGCCTAGGTATGTGTAAACAGGAAATGGAGTCCCAGTGTGTGTAAGGGTGCACAGGACCCATGGCCCCAAATTTTTAAGAAAGGGAGTGTAGGAATCTGCACCCAATGAGCTAGATGTCAAACCATTGAGATTTCCAAATTGTCTGATAGCGAATTGTTCGAGTTTTACTGTCATCGGGTATTGTACAACTTACCTAACTTTGGAAAACAGCTGTAGTTAAAATATATAAAAATAAATTAGGGAAGTAGCTTAAAAAATAATGTGCTGAAACATGCCAACGGCTAGCCTGCAAGTCCATAGAGAATAGCTGGTTAGCTCTGCTATGGGTGGCTCAGCATTCAGGACTTCTGCATCTCTCACACGATCCCCGAGCTTGCCATTAAGTTCAGTGGCATCCCTAAACTGAGGGGCCAGACACATTTTTATTCCAGCCCCTTAGTATTGCAGCTGTAGCTGGTATATCAGCAGGGTTACTTTCATTTGAACGGGATCTTAAAACTTCACTTAAGTATGTTATTTTTTTTATTTTTCAATACATTTATTCAATTAATTTTGAGTATTTTAAATACATTTATCATTATTCACATTTCTTTATCTTTTAGTGTTTTTTTCACACTATTTTTTCCAAAGTGTTTCCAATTGCCTCTGAACCTCTGACAGTTAAACAATCTTCCAAATGCATCAGAAGAGAGATACGTGGGACTTCAGATCGCACTGCCTGTGGCCAGGTTGCTGCTACTTGCTGCAACTTGCAGAAGGGCTGTGATGATTCTGCCAGCAGTGTGGCTGCAAAAATTCGGTGCAACCATTGCAGGCAGTGACTGCAAGACATGAGCAGAAATCAGAGCAATCCAGCCCTACAGTTATATTATGGACACGCCACTGAAATTAATCTCCCTCAGTGAAGAACATGAGAACATCTGCCTTACCCAGAACATATGTTTGCATTTGGGGGCATTACTCTTGGGTCTAGCAAAGCAAATAAGAGAAGTGAAAATGGAGGTATATCTTGACCAGAATAAAATGTGCTCTCTGATAATAATAAGATAAGATATCTTTATTAGTCACATGTACATCGAAACACACAGTGGAATGCATCTTTTGCGTAGAGTGCTCAGGAGGCAGCCCGCAAGTGTCGCTACGCTTCCGGCGCCAACATAGCATGCCCACAACTTCCTAACCCTTCCGTCTTTTGGAATGTGGGGGGAAATCAGAGCACCCAAAGGAAATCCACGCAGACACAGGGAAAACGTACAAAATCCTTACATACAGCGGCCAGAATTGAACCTGGGTCACTGGCGCTGTAATAGCGTTACGCTAACCGCTACACTACTGTGGATAAAACTGTGATAAAGTGTAAAAGAAAACAAACTACTGGAGGAACTCAGCAGGTCAAGCAGCACCTGGAGGGGGAAGTGGACAGTCGATATTCGGGACCTTTCATCTAGACTGAAAGATGGAGGGGGGATAGTCAGTATAACGTTGTGAGGAAAAGGGATGAAAAGAAATCTTTATTAGTCACATGTACATCAAAACACACAGTGAAATGTATCTTTTGCATAGAGTGTTCTGGGGGCAGCCCGCAAGTGTCGCCACGCTTCCAGCGCCAACATAACATGCCCACAACTTCCTAAGCAGTACATCTTTGGAACGTGGGAGGAAACCGGAGCACTCGACGCTGTAATAGTGTTACGCTAGCTGCTACACTACCATGCTATGAGCAAGAGCTGACGGGCGATATGTGGATCTAGCTGAGGAGATGTGATGGGCAGATGGAGGAGGGAAGAGTGTAAACAGCGACAGAGGCTGGGAGGTGATAGATGGAGAAGACAAAGGTCTGAAGATGATGGTGTTGGATAGGAGAGGAAGGTGGAGAATGGAACCAAGTCAGGGAGGTGGGGCGGGCAGATGGGAACGGTGAGAGTGAGTGGAACCAAGTGGGAGAAGTGTGTGGGTGATGTGCAGATGGAGGGGATGGAGGAGGGGAAACAAACAGGGTGATAGGGGTTGGGAGTGTGGTTTGTATGCAGGAGGAAGTGGATAGATAAGGAGAGAAAAGGGTCAGATGAGGAGCAAGTTGGCAGAAACTGGATCCAGCAGTTTGTTGATTGCTCCAGCCTTTGGTGTCACCGTACTGAAGGGTAGTCAGCTAGATTGGAAAAAATCCATTTTAAGAGGAGCAGAATATGAACTGTAGAAATAAAATGGGTGAAATATTGGTGAGTAGAAATGCCGAAGACTTTTAGGAAATAGATTTTATGAAAAACTTGTTGCATTGAAACAAAAAAATTGATGTAAATATCATTGAAGCACACATTTGAATAAAGACAAAGGAAAAAAATTGTAAGGTTAAAGGTGATGATTTAATACATAAAGAATAAAGGAGAGCACAGGAAGACAGACTACAAATAGATTACACTAGAGATTGAAAACTCAATGAATTACAAAGCAGAACTATGATATTAAATTATTACAGAATAGAAGTAATACTTCTTAAAGTAATATAAGAAAATATTCTACAGGCACATCAATACACAAGTCAGGGAGGTAATATAGCTTCTAAAGCATCATAGAATGGGGGCCAAAAGCAGAAATATTAAACTTTAACATTACCATGGAAATAAATCACATAGAAATGACTTTGAAAGGGATTAAAAGGGATTTATTTACACTTAAAACATAAAGAGCAAGAATATCAAATAAGCTGATCAAACTTGTGATAAATAGCTTAATCCAAATAGATTGAAACTGTTATTCTTTGTAGATATCTTCTGCTCAACCACAGTGACCATTGTGAAGGAGCTAAGGGAATTGTCACTGATGACAAGGTGTATAGCAGAGAGACAGAGTTCCAACCTGCTGAACTTCAGTTAGCTCTGGACAGTTGACAGATAGCAATGATATTTAGCCAGGTGGTCTACCTGGCATGCAATTCTCTGAAGAAATTTTCATTTCCAAAATATAAAATATGAATTCTGAAATAAAAATCATCAAAAGATCAGAAATAAGGAAGTAAAACAAAAAAAAATTATCTTAAGAAATATAACTGAGTGTTCCCCAAAAACTATTTTTCATCTTTAGCTCTGAAAAAATTTTTAATTTGTTTTCCCATATGCACCAAAGGAAAAGCACCAAACCTACACCCTTTACAAAATTTCGAACATAGAACAGTACAGTGCAGTACGGGCCCTTCGGTCCACGATGTTGTGGTGACCTATATAAACCTGCTCCATGATCAATCTAATCCTTCCCTCTTACACAGCCCATAACCCTTCATTTTTCTTACATCCATATGCCTGTCAAAGAGTGTTTTAAATGCCCCTATTGTATCAGCCTCTACCACCACCCCGGCATTGCATTTCAGGCACCCACTGTTCTCTGTGTAAAAAAACCTACTTCTGACATCTCCCCTAAACTTTTCTCCTTTCACCTCAAATGGATATCCTCTGGAATAGGCCATTGCCGCCCTGGGGAAAAGGTGCTGGCTGTCCACTCTATTTATGCCTCTCATAAACTTATACACCTCTATCAAGTCACCCCCATCACTCCAAAGAGGAAAGCCTTAGTTCGCTCAACCTTTCCTCACAAGACATGCTCTCCAATCCAGACAGCATCCTGGTAAATAAAACAACTCAAGTCTTTCACAGGAGCTTTTTTGATTGACATTTGACACTGAGCTACAAAATGAGAGGCTAGAGCAGATCATGGGATCATAGAATCATAGAACAGTACAGCACAATACAGGCCCTTCAGCCCACAATGTTGTGCTGACCTTTAAACCTCGCCTAAGACTATCTAAACCCTTCCTCCCACGTATTTTAAAATAAATTCCTCCATATGGTTATCAAGTAATCTCTTGAATTTGACCAACATACCTGCCTCCACCACTGCCCCAGGCAATGCATTCCATGCCCCAACCACTCTCTGGGTGAAAAATCTTCCTGTGATATCTCCTTTGAACTTCCCACCCATTACTTTAAAGCCATACCCTCTTGTATTGAGCACTGGTGCCCTGGGAAAGAGGTGCTGGCTGTCCACTATCATGTCTCCTCTCATCCTCCTTCTCTCCAAAGAGTAAAGCTCTAGTTCCCTTAGTCTCTCCTCATAATGCATATTCTCTAAACCAGGCAGCATCCTGGTAAATCTCCTCTGCACCCTTTCCAACACTTCCACATCCTTCCTATAATGAGGCGACCAGAACTGGACACAGTACTCTAAGTGTGGTTTAACCAGAGTTTTGTAGAGCTGCATCAATACCTCGCAGCTCTTAAACTCAGTCCCACGACTTATGAATGTTAACATCCCATAAGCTTTCTGAACTACCCTATCCACCTGTGAGGCAACTTTCAGGGATCTGTGGATATGGACCCCCAGATCCCTCTGCTCCTCCACACTCCCCAGAATCCTGCCATTAACTTTGTACTCTGTCTTGGAGTTCGTCCATCCAAAGTGTACCACCTCACACTTCTCTGGATTGAACTCCATCTGCTACTTCTCAGCTCTACATCCTATCAATGTCCCTCTGCAATCTAAGATAAGAGAAGATCTTTATTAGTCACATGTACATCGAAACACACAGTGAAATACATCTTTTGCGTAGTGATTTTAGGGGGCAGCCCGCAAGTGTCGCCACATGTCTGGCGCCAACGTAGCATGCCCATAACTTCCTAACCTGTACGTCTTTGGAATGTGAGAGGAAACCGGAGCACTCGGAGGAAACCCACACAGACACAGGGAGGACATACAAACTCCTTACAGACAGCGGCCGGATTTGAACCAGGGTCACTGGCGCTGTAAAGCATTATGCTAACCACTATGCTACCGTGCCCGAGTGTCTTTGACAATCCTCTACACTATCCACAACACCACCAACCTTTGTGTCGTCTGCAAACTTGCCAACCCACCCTTCTACCCCCTCATCCAAGTCATTAACAAAAATCACGAAAAACAGAGGTCCTAGAACCGATGACCAAATGGAAAGAGGAAGGCGTGGAAGAACATCCTGAAGGGAGGAACAGAGATGGAGGGGCTTTATGAACTTCAGTGCCTTAGGCTGAAACAACTGAAGCTGCCATTAAAGGAGTAATTAAAATTGTGGATTTGCTGTTTGCGACAGTTGAAGGCATTATTAATAGCAGTTACTGAAATGAAGATGGAGAAAGACCTGAGAGGAATTTGGAAAGGTGAGATATTGATGTTTACAATTGAATCTGGTAGCTCTACACTCTTGTGTGCTAAACGATACAATTTTTTCAAAAAAATAATTTGCAGAGGAAATTCATGGACTTCTTGCAAATTCCACAAAACCTGCAATTTTCCTTTCAGATCCTGGATGCTTCTAATGCTGTAATGTGAAGACTGAACATGTGCAGTGGTGTCAATGACATGCTCTGTGTAATTGGACACCTCTTTCCAGATTTTGGATCGTATGTGTGTAACCCGAAGATGCAGGCTTTCATCAGCCTTGTGAGGCATGTTGGAGATAGCTTAGGGAGACTTTCCTCAGCATGCCCTCATTTATGGAGTCTGTTGAGAATCCACCTCAGCTACATCCACTTTAAATAAAAAGCTTAGCCATTACAATGGATCTCTCTTGCACCCCCAACCCAGTTTATGATGCCTCACCTGCAATCTGTAGCTCTCCCCCAAACAGATTTATCACAACACTTTGCTATCCGACCCCTTCATTATTGAACCAGACTAACTACTGACTACCCCTACCTTCATAACAAATGAAATGATCATCCCCCAAAGAATAACTTCACCATTCCAATCTATGACCACCCCACCCATGATCCTTGGCAACTGGCCTCAGACCAACCATCCTACCAACTTTCTTTCCTGCCCTTTTGACAAACTTGTGTCTCAATCCCTTGAGTAATGTTAGTCCTGGCCCCTCTGCTGATTGGTTTTGACAATACTGCCCACCAAAACCAGCTCTGGTTCTCATCCCTGATTCTTCCCAATCCCCACACCTCTGTTTTCCACATCATTCCCATACATCACTGACTCCTGGACCCAGTCTTGTCTAATTTCCCTTAATCATGCCAAACAAATGCTTGCCCTAAATTATTACTTGCTTAATAGCACACAGGCCCTTGTGCTGGTGAATTTTCCAGTCCTTGTCTATCATGCATTGATAATTTAATAAGCCAATTCAAGCATCTCTCAGTTATAGAACAGTAACTTGTGTGGATGTGAATTCACTGGGAGCAGCAAGCCAGGTGCTATCATCTGATGCAGCCTTAGTGGGCAAGAAACAATGTGACGGTTGGGGAAATGCAAGAAACTTGTCTACTATTCACTGGACATAATGAGGAATTCATCATTGGAATAATTAGCAGTGAGGACCTACTAGAAACCTTTAGGATTTCCATATTTGTACTGCAAATGTGGGCATCTCAAATGCCTCTGATTTCCTTATTGCATAGAAAGACACCATTCAGTCCACCAAAGTCGATGTTCTCAGAACATTCCCATCAGCCCTATTCCCTTCCTCCCCAACTTATTTCCCTGTAAGCTATTCTCTCTTACATTCATATCAACTCCTCCCTGAATCTTCTGTCACCCACCTACACCAGGGGCAATTCACAGCAGCTAATGAACCTATCAGCACACATTTGGGATATGGGAGGAAATCAGAGCACCCATTTACTCTCAGGGAGAACATGAAAAGTCCACACAGACAGCATCTAGGTTCAGGATTGTACCCAATTCACTGGATATAGGGTCAGGATTGTACCCAATTTACTGGATCTAGGGTCAGGATTATACCCAATTCACTGGAGCCATGCAGCATCAACACTATTGCTTCACCTCTGTGCCACCCACATAGATAGACGAATTGTTGTGGTCCTTTTGATACTTAAAAGGCTGAATTATTCATTTCTGTAGTTATGTTTATTTCAGTACTATATGATTGAAAATACATTTTTTTCCCAGTGTGAAACACAATAACAGCAATTTTTGATCATTGTTGGGTTGATACAGAATTCTGACCCAAAACGTCAATAATTCCTTTCCCTCCACAGATGCTGCTCAACTGACTGACTTCTTCCAGCAAACTGTTTGTTGTTCCAGATTCCAGCATCTGCAGTCTTTTGTGCCTCCGTCAATTTCTAGATTGTTTTGTGTCACTCCTGAAACTTGACCAGGCTCACCACTTTATCAAGTAAGTGATGTCCTTTGCTGTGGAATGTTCTTCTTGGAGAATTGTCGGGGAAACTGATGCAAGATACATTTATCTCTGGTTGGCAGTTCTGCAGGGAGTTGCTGATGGCATCGTCCTCACAGGTGAAATTGCCTGCAACTTCCACATCTCTTTATTGCAATGCAGAAACCTGAGGCAAGCAGGAACTCTGAAGTTAGTTTATCTCGCTCTGTATCTGGCAAGATTTGTTGACTTTGGAGGAGCTACAGCCCAGATCTATTGTAATTACTCCAATGCATGTGAGGACAGGTTACATGAACCTTGATTGCACTGCGCTTTCAGAAGATAGGATGAAGATTTTACAATTACATATGGTAGAAAAATAACAATACTCTCCAAGAAAGGGAGAATCTGAAATATAGAACTAGCCTATTCGAGAAGAAATTATTCATGCCCAGAAGCTGGTGGAAACCTAAAACTCTTTCTCTCTAAAGGAAGCTGAAGTGAAATCAATTAAAATTTTCAAAATAGAGGTCCATAAATTTTCATTGGATTAATGAATCAGGAGAAAAGGAACAAGGGCAAGTTGATGATTTGCCTCAACATTGGTCTAATTGAATGGCAGAACAATCTTGAAGAGTAGAATCACAAATCTTGCTGTCAGATTTCTGAGAAAAAAGATTAGTCACATAAAACTAAGTGAATAAGCAAATAGAGGGCATAAACAATATGCATTGAGATAAACATTGTCATAAACTAGGTGCCCTTAAAATGCATTTTTATATAAACAATATGAAGGCATTTGGTAAGTTTAAGATAAGATATCTTTATTAGTCACATGTACATCGAAACACACAGTGAAATACATCTTTTGCGTAGAGTGTTCTGGGGTCAGCCCACAAGTGTCGCCACGCTTCTGGCACCAACATAGCATGCCCACAACTTCCTAACCCGTATGTCTTTGGAATGTGGGAGGAAACTGGAGAACCCGGAGGAAACCCACACAGACATGGAGAATGTACAAACTCCTTACAGACAGCAGCTGGAATTGAACCCTGGTCGCTGGCACTGTAAAGCGTTTCGCTAACTGCTACACCACCGTGCCTGCCTGTTATAAAAGCGAACCTGTGAGACATTCATTTTCAGCATTCTCATTCATAATTAAATTGAGTATTTCGTTCATTCACCATAAACAATATATATTGTGGCTAATGGATAAGTCTGATTTTTTACGGTCTCGGTAGGAATGCTCATTCTGTGAGCTTGAGAAGCCTATTAATATAGTTACCCTTATGCCACAACTTCTTGGTCTCAATCAGTCAATGTACTCATTTTATTATGGAATATAGGAGATTTGCTTTGCTCCCAGGAGTTTTCCAATCCCAATGCAATTTAGCGTTTAACTTTGATATAGTGGTTTATCATTGATTTTGTGTCCTCGAAGCCCACATGACTAAACATTCTGACACCTAGTAGAAGGTCTAACTACTGAATGAATGAAATTTAACTCAGCTCCAAGAAAGCAAGGCACTAGGCTGTTGTTTATTGTTGTGGAATGTGGGTGTTAAATGCCAAATAAAAGGTTATTTGAAACCTATATATCTTGCTGAGTTCTTTGGTTTTGGAAGTCAGAAGGCTGACTGAGTGATAGATGATAGGAAGAGCGGAGCTCCATTTCTTTCATGCTTATAAAAAACAATCTCTATGAAAAATGTTGAGTGTTGACCTTTAGGATATGTCAACAATAACTTAAAAAGTTCTGTCTCTATGTATCTATTGCAGTGTTCATCATCTAAGAAGGTTGGTAAAACTTCTGTTTTTAGCATTCTACCATTGTTTCGTTGCAGCTTGCTGAAAGACTGTGCATGAGAGCAATGATAGGATATATTTGTCATCATGCTCCTTTCCTCTTGATTGGTACTTCCATTTGGTCAGACACTCACATCCAATGCCAACAAAACGTTCATTATTACCTTATAGCAAAGCAAGAATGAGGAAACCTTTTCTCTTTTCACTCTCTTCTTAAAAGAAAAGGTGTCCAGCTGTTCAATTTGTGCGGCAGTGTATATAGATGTAAACTTACCACAATGTGTAAAGCTAACTGAAAATTTGATTGTCACTATTAGTAAAGGCAAGGAGAATTCACATGAAAGGAACAAATCACTAATAAAGCCAACTACAGAGGTTTGGAAGATGTGTAAGAACCCAAGCAGAGAAGTTCAGAAATAGAAGTGCTGGAAAAACTCAGCAGTAACACTCAGGCAGTATCTGTAGAAAGAGAAACATGTTTCAGGTCCAAGATTCTTCATTAGAACTGGAAAGGGAGAAAACGTGATGGCTTTCAGTTGCAGAGAAGGTGAAGAAGGGATAAGCAGTACACTTCTTCCAACCTAGTGTACTGTATTCAGTGTTCACAATGGGGTCTCCTCAATGCTGGAGAAACCAAATACAGATTGATTGATCACTTTGAGGAGCTCCTGAACTCAGTCCGCAGGAGGGATCCCGAGCTTTCAGTTAGCTATCACTTTAGTTCTCCATCCCACTCCCGCTCTGATCTGTCTATTGCCTCCTGCACTGTTACAATGAGGCTTATTGCAAACTGAAGGAACAACTCCTTATCTTCTGTTTGGGCATGTTGCAGCCTTCTGGACTCAATATCGAATTCTCCAACTTTGGGTAACACACTCTTTCGGTATCAGAGCTGGCCATTTTTACCATCTGTAATTTTGTCGCTGTTTTCCCTCTCCATTAGTACAGCCTATTTGGCTGGCCACGTCCCACAGCGTGACTGTTAAATGACATATAACACTGACTGAGAAGCATAATCTGCCATTAACTGATATCTTAACAAATTTGGAGTCACCCTTTCAGAGGTGTTAGCTTTGTTCCACCAATTCCTCCCCTACCCTCTCTGAAACTTTAACTTGTTTTCTCTCTTTCCCAGCTCTGAGCTCTTTTTCTCCTGCCGTGATTGACCTGCTCACTGTCTCCAGCAATTTTTTGTTTTTTATTACAGATTTCCAGCATCTGCATATTTGTTTGATTACATTTACTAAGTTTGGACACTGACACAACATTTTACTTCACATGGATGATGAATCCATGTAAATCATTGACCTGGAAACACCTGTTCCCATGCTTATAACAGTTATACAAAGATGTAGTTGTAACACAAGATAAAACAGTTCTCAGCAAAGAAGTTTCCTCCTTTAGAAGCATTTCAATACAATGCACATTTCAGGTTCTCATACTGAAATGTGAGGGTCTTATACTGAAATATTAAATTGATCTGACTTGGATAGGAGATAAAGACAAGTGCACCTCAACAACCAAGCGAATTTAAATAACGTACGAATGGGAAAAATATAAAATGCAAATTAATAACATTATTGGGCAAAATGATTTATTGCTCTGCATTTCAACGTGAAGTGTTGACGCAGATTATCAGGCAGTTCATTCATTTGTTCCACTGTCGAGTTTCTTGACAATTTTGAACTCATGCTTGCTTCTTTTCCTGAGGTATGATTTGTATTTCCATTGTGAATTCCTCATGCATATCTCCAATAACTGACCAATTAGTTGGAGAACCATACAATTTACCTTCACAGTTGAATCAACATCATTTCTCTTTGACATTAAAAAAAATCTGAAGGGTAGAAGGTTTCTCTTCATGCATCAGTTTCATTCCCTCCTTCCATCTGCCCATCATTTTCATGTGTCTTTTCAGTTTTGACTCTTTTAGTCTTCACACATACTCATTATGATACAGGAGGCCATTCAGCCCATTGAGTCCATACTTCTGCTAGTAGGACAATCTTATCAGTCAAATTTCCCCTCGTCTTAATGCTTATAATCTTGTAACTTATTCTTTCTTTCATGCTCACCAACTTCTCTGTTTTTATTCTCTTGCTTTTTACCAACTTACAATGGAGAATTAATCTACCAGCATGTCTTTGCAATGTGGAAGCTGTCGGATCCAGTTACTTTAGAATCCGCAGGAGTCCAAGAATGAGTTGAAAACAACTTGGTGCTTCACAAAGTTTTATTGGAAAAGTTTAAGACAAAGAAACAGTCACAGAGCACAGGGCACTAGCTTTACTACTAGATGAGCTGAGGCAAAGGAACTAAAATGAGCTAGGGCCAGGGGAGAGAGAGCAAGAGAGAAATTAACAAAAAAACACCTTTTACACCTGAGTTAAGAGGTACTCCTTAGTTAACAATAGTCCAATCAGAAAACCTGTTAGATACCTGTGGCAAAACCAACCAATGAGAAAACATGTATTCACCTGATGGATGAACCAATAAGCTCCAAAGCGGTTATACCTTGTACAGCAACTTGAGGTGTATTAAACGCTTTACATGTTAAAAAAACTACTTAAAACAGTTGAATCCAACAAAGCCAACAAGAACTCCTGGAGGAATCCCCCACAACCAGAGGGATAACACGCAAACCCACAAGGTAGAAACCAAGGTCAGAATTAAATCTGGGTCCTTGTGTCATCCCAAAATTAATTTTCCCCTTCTGTCCGCTGTAAGTAACACAGTACCACGAGGTCGATTCGAACAAATACCTTTATTAGCAGTGCACTGCTAGGAGAATTCTCTTCAGCACTCACTAAGAGTCGCTTCCCGAGTTCTCCCCGCACAAAGGGCAGACAGACATTTATACAGGAATTGTCACGTACATCCCATGCATACAACGCCACGAGTTTCGGTCAAGCTATAGAGATCCCAAGACAGCTATCACATCTCTTGTCTTAGTATATTGAGTTATAATCAAGGCATTCAAAGGAATGGTATCACCCTTCATTGTTCAGACCAAAGCCTCCACCTCAATGTTATTACACCCAGTATCGCCAAGTCTGACATAACGGAATGGTCCATTATCCCAAAACAAAGGCAGTTAACATACTTAACATTCCAACTTAACCAGTGGGTCAGCAGCTTGCTAGTCCTTGCCAGAGAAATATAAATGCATATATATATATATATATATATATATATATATATGTGTGTGTGTGTGTGTGTGTGTGTGTGTGTGTGTGTGTGTGTTTTTTGTTTACCAGTTATAGGTATGGTTGCAATTCTTAACCCTTCACTTCCTCACTTGGAGCTATGAGATGGCAACACTAATTGCTCTACTGCCATAGATCCATCTGCTCTGCAACAACAATGAAAGGAAGAAAAAAAATGATTTGTATTTCACTTCGGACATTTTGTGAACAAAAAGGCTTGTACTTGCACACCACCTTACATGACTCAACAACGTTCCAAAGTGTTGTGTAATCAAAGAAGCACCAAGCTAAAATGGGAGACAGTTACAATGATATTGATTGCTCTTCTGATGCTCAACAGAAAAGAATTGGATGTCAGAAGGTCCATCATGCATGTAGAAAAAGAGTAAAAGAATCACAACCAACATTCTCAGCATGTTTTCTTCATTAATATACATCTGACATGTAGACATCATGGGACAAAGAAAATTAGTTGGGTAAATAAAAGGGGATGTGATCAAGATTGGGTTCACAACACTGCTTCACATGGACCTGCCTTCTTTCATGTTTTCATCACACAGACCTAAAAGAGGAATGGTGAATATCCCCCACAACTTAAATTTGAAGCTGTATAGTTACACAAAGTGTAAACCTATTGCAAGTCACGACAATTGTAAAGCTTACAAAATATTTCACTGGCTGGTTAGTGGGACATTGGAGCATTAAGTTCATGTTGGTGGGAGAAAATACTGAGGAAAATATAGGTGAGAACACAAAGTTTGACAAGCTGATTGTGGTGTTTGAATTCAATGTGAATGAAACAATTACAGTTCAGTTACTACAAGGATGTGCATCAGCTATGTTGTAAATATCTTAATAAATCTTGGAATGACTTTAATCAAACAATTAGATATCACTTGAGCAAATGTATCCTATAATGAGCCTGTGGAGTAATGCATTCAACCAGTCAAAGATATCATTAGAAATCAAAGTTAATACTGGTGCATCAGTAGAAGTGATTTCTAAAAAGCATTAGAAGATACTGTCCATTAACCAACTACTTACTGTATGTTTGAGTCTCAGTTAAAATTCAAAGGTAGGCATCTGATCATCAGATTATGTCAAATAGTTTCAATCAAGGACACTCTGCCTAACTACAACATCACAATTCCGTCTAGTTTAATTCAGTAGTCTGCTATGTTAGTTGTAGTTATATATAACTCAATTGCTATTGAAATATCCAAGAGGTGAGAATTCTCATCCTTGATTCTAAGTCTCTCCTTGACCTCATACTCTCCACTTAACTGTAATCTCCTACAGCTCCAAAGTACCTGTGCTCTTCCAATTCTGGCCTTAAATCCATCTATGAATTTAGTCACTCCACTAGTAGCTCTGCCTTCAGCTGCCCAAAGCCATAGTTCCATAAATATTGTGTTAAATCTTACTGGATCTCTATCTCCCTTTTATCCCTTTAAGATGCTGCTCAAAACCTAACTCCTTCATCCAAACTTTTGGTCATCTGCTCAAATATCTCTCATGCAGTTCACCAACAAATTTGTTCAACAGCACTCCTGTGAAGACCATAGGACATTTTACTGCATTAAAGGTGTCATATGAATGCAATTTGTTGTTGGATTCTATGGCATTGGTAAACTGAAGAACTATCAGCTTCTCATGATTAATGATGGCACAGCTTGCCCCATCAACCAATCTCATAATAGCTTATCAAATAAGGACCCAACGGGCTGAGAAGGGGGAAATCCATTAGTAATTTAAGGTCTTACACTTCACTTCTAGATCATTGGATAAGTAAGAAGAGACCAGTAGTAACCTGAAAAGAGGTGGAAGAAAATGGGTAAAGGGGAAGTGACAGAAGGCCTCATTGCCAATATCTTTCTTGATACAAATGTGTATATCATTGCTCATATGGTGATGGTTAGGACATGCAAGTAATTCGGCCATTTAATGCCTACAGTATTAACATTTTGGAGACTGGCTCTTAATGTCATTGAGGCGGATGAATTTTCTATCCTCATTCATAGCCTGGAATATAGAAGAGAAAATTTTTGATATTTACATGTGGGTCACGCACTAGAATTATTTCCTTTAAAGATAGCTACAAACTGCAATAGACTTCTTCAGGTGTAAAATGTAATGTTTAATTCAGAGAGCATTTGTCAAAAATCTGTCAATAAATCACTTAGAGAATTATTGAAAAAAGATGTTTTGAATTTCAATTGACATTATGTTTATCAAATAATGCTTATACTGCCTAGTACCTGGTTTATATGTGGAGATTTATCAGCTGATAAAGCTAATAAAGATATTTTGACCATTAAATTGATAGTAAGCTTATAAAGAGAAAGGTTAGGAACAATCTCCAAACTCAGAGGTTTGTTGGAACATAAAAAAATAGAAATGGACTTGTGACCATCAATTAACATAAAATAGACTCTTTAAGTCATGGTTTTAGGCACCAGTATCCTGCATCTAAAGGACATTTGTTAAGCATCCTTTACAGAAATATAAAGTGTTATCCACTAATACAGGCACAAGACAGAACTAATCGTTATTCTAGGCTTCCTTATTCAAAAAGAGTCCATGTCATTCCAAATTCTTGAATGAGTGGGAGCAGGAGTACATTCATTACTCTCCAGTAGTGGTTTATAAATGGGTGCCGCGATACGCGGGTTCTGAGATGTTTTAAAAAGATGTCATTCTATCCGCTTCTTCAAATAAGTTAAATAAATCAGTCTGCAGAGAGAAGAGCTGTCATTATTACTGGGTCATATGGGTGAAACATGTGGATAAAGTCTGTACACTGAAAATCAAGTTTGAAAGCCACTGCTTTACAACACACTAGATCATAACCACTTCACCAATACCAACCCCCCATATATTCCATCAATCTCTCACTGCTGCTCTACCTAGGTTGCTTCTCTCCTTTTTAGGCAGTCCTTTGAAATTGAAGGTGGCTTGTTTCCAATTCCTTAGGTGACTCTTGAGTCAATGTGGGAGCTTCAGACACTTTCAAAGATGGGGCAGGAGGAGCCAGATAGACGGGTGTGTGGGTAGTTGGTGGTACACTCCTTCCACATTTAGACTGGGCTTCTCTGTGTTCCTGATGCATGTTGCTTCTCCACTTTGAGTGGTCATGGGCCGAGGATTCCCGGAAGGGAATGTAGAAAGGACGTGATTAAGTTAGGGAGAATGAAGAAAGGATTCACTGGAATGTTGCCTGGACTGGAGGGTTTGAGTTATAAGGAGAGATTCAATAGGCTGGGATTGTTTTCCCTGGAGCTGAGGGGTGACCTTATAGAGGTTTATAAAATTATGAGGGGCCTAGATAGAGTAGGTAGTCACAGATGTTTCCCCAGGGTAATGGAGTCTAAAATTAGAGGGCATGAGTTCAAAGTGAGAAGGGAAAGATTTAAATGGGATCTGAAGGGCCAGTTTTTCACACAGATGGTGATACGTATATGGATTGAGCTGGCAGAGGTGATACAACTGCAACATTTAGAAGACATTTGGACAGGTACATGAATGGGAAGGATTTAGAGTGATATGGACCAAATTCAGGCAAATGGGATTTGTACAGTTAGGTATCTTGGTTGGTGTGGATGGGTTGGGCCAAAGGGCCTGTTTGTTTGTTGTATAACTCCATAAATCTCCATGAATCTACGAGTCAGTGGGAATGTTCCATTTTTCAAGAAGGTTTTGAGAACATCCTTTAACCTTTATTCCTGTCTGAGTAGCAAATTTCTCCCTGCCTTGGTAAAGCAGCCAACATCATCAAAAGACCTCTCCCACCCCAGACATTCTCTCTTCTCCCCCTCTCATCGGGCAGAAGGTACAGAAGTTGGAAAGCACATTTCACCAGGCTTAAGAACAGCTTCTAATTTGCTGTTATAAGACTATTAAACGGACCTCTTGTACAATAGAATGGACTCTTGGCTTTATAATCTACCTCATCATGGCTTTGCACATTATCTGCCTGCACTGCACTTTCTCTGTAACTGTAACATTATATTCTGTATTCTGTTCTTGTTTTTCCCTTGTACTATCTCAATGTACTGATGTGATGAAATGGTCTGTATGGATGGTATGCAAAACAAAGTTTTTCGCTGTACCTCAGTACATGTGACAATAATAAACCAATTTACCCCAGAACAGGTGATTTGGTGTCAGAAATGCAGACAATGTGGCCTGCCCAACTGAAAAAAATTAAGCCCTCAGTGCCAGGGAAGTTGGTTTGAGAGAAGACACTGACACTTGTTTACTTATCCTTCCAGTGGATTTGGAGGATTTTGCAGAGGCAGCATTAGTGATTTTTTTCCAGTGCCTCGAGGTGTCTGCTTTTTGCAATAATGCAATTCATTGTGAAAAGTCCATGGGGAAGAGAGCTTTATTTTAATAATTAGTAATGATGAATTGTTGTGAAAACAGTCTGGTTCAATAATGTCTTTAAGAGGAGGAGAGCTCTCATCAATAGGGATCTGTCCTATATGGTGACTCAGGACCCCTCAGTCTAATTGACTCTTCAATACCTTCTGAAATGGCTCAGCAAGCCAAATCGTATCACAATGTTTGGACTGCAGCTAGAGACCACTAACTCCTCAGGGCAATTAGGTAAGGGCAATAAATGCTTGCCTTGCCTGTGATGTCCAGATCCTGCAAAAATGATTAAATAAAACAAAATAATCAGTGTCTCCATCATTAATTGCTTTAGATTGGCTACATGAGCTTTTGGGGATGTGTACTGTGAGGACTGGTGCCATCCAATGGTGAAAGCAATTTGGTGAAGAAAGAATATGGATTTTGTCCAACCTTTAATTGCCTTCAGTAACAGTTGCCTTCAGCAACTACCTACTAGGTGGTTGTTGATGTTGATATTGAAGTTGGCGCAGGAGAAGGAGATTGTACACAACACCAGATACTGAAAGACCAGGATAGAGTTGATGTGGAGAGGATGTTTCCATTAGTAGGAGAGTTTAGGATCCGAGGGCACAGCCTCAGTATAAAGGGACGTCCCTATAAAACTGAGAGGAGGAGGAATTTCTTCAGCTAGAGAGTGGTGAATCTGTGGGATTCATTGTGCTGGGCTGTGGAAGCCAAGTCATTGGATGTATTTAAGGCAGAGGCTGATAGGTTCTTGGTTGGTAAGAGGGTTGAGGGTTACAGGGAGAAAGTGGGAGAATGGATTTGAAAAAAATCGGCTGTGATTGACTGGTGGAGTAGACTCAATGGGACAAATGGTCTGATTCTGCTCCTATATCTTATGGTCTTATGATTAGGCTACACTTAGAGTATTGTGTGCAGTTCTGATCATCACACGACAGGAAGGATATGGTAACAATAGCAAGGGTGCAGAAGGGATTCACCACGATGTTGCCTGGAATGAGAACTGTGGTTAACTGGGTTTATTCTCACTGGAATGTAGGAGGCTAAGGGGTGACCTTAAAGAGGTTTACCAAATTATGAGGGACATAAACAGGATAGATAGTCAGAATCTTTTTTCCCAGGGCAGGGTAATCTAAAGCTAGAGGGCACAGGTTTAAGGTGAAAGAGGAGACATTTGAAGGAGATCTAAGGGCCAAGCTTTTCACAAAGAAGATGGTGAATATTTGGAATGAGCTGCCAGAGGAGGTGATGGAGGCAGATACTACTACAATATTTAAAAGGCATTTGATAGGAAAGATGCGGAGGGATAGGGACCTAATGCAGGAAAATGGGTTTAGCATAGATTCTTTCTCAGTGTGGATGAGTGGGACACAAGGAACCGTTTCTGCATTGTACATTTCTATAATTCCATAACTTCAGGAAACTGCAACTGTTCAGAGAAGGGACAGGAAGACAACTCACAAGAGAATTTGGCATGCAGGCCTAGAACATACTTTTTACAATTTACTGAGGAGCAGTGCATGGGAGATACCAGTTTTGAAGGAAGGCTTCCACCTGCTCCTGCACCAACAAGACTGCAACACCAAGTCCCATCTATTCTTGCTTGCAGCTATCAAAGCTACTGAGTCCTTGATCTTCCAGCTCTCTCCATTCTGCAGCAGGTGATATCTGCCAATCATCTTGTATAGATCTGTATGTAGCAGGCAAGGGGCCAATGTGCTCTTTGCTGATGATGATGACATCATATTGAAAATTAAACAAATTAACAAAAGTCTGTCATGCAGACTTAAAGTTCCAGCTTTATTTTATAAATCTGCCATCAGCAATTGATTGATGACCAGCAGAAGGAACTAAGCCAATAGGGATTTTCACTGAGAGAGTTAGTGGCAGTTGAGCAAAAGACTGATATTAGAATGTGGGCAGTTCAAGTAAAGGAACCGCCTCAGATGGCTGAATTTGACCGAAGAAAACTGTTATGTGTTTCCATATGCAACACAGATTTACTAATGTTCTCCTTTCTTGGCAAGTTCAGCAGTCCACTTACTCATAGGGGAAGTGTGAAGCTGTAGATGGTTTTAAAGAATAGGTTGTTCATGTACATGACTGGATAAAAACAGAAACGTACAAAAAAAACCTTACAACCAACAAAACGTACAACCAATAAAACCAGAATTCCTTTTAATACAAAGTTTCAAAATGAAATATTAAGGTAGCATAGTAACAAGGAAACCAGTCAACCTATCAAACTTCTCCCAGTTTGTTGTCAAAAATATTCCTACACCTCAACATTTTCCCTCAAAATCCTGTAAGTTAGTACTTTCTGAGTTCAAATCCTGTTCCTTTTAAAAGGTAATAAGGAATCTAACCCTACCACTCTTTCAGTTATTTTCTTTGTTACTGAGTTAACCCGCCGAATTAAAATGTGATTTAATAACATGAGTGTAATTCTTTTATGAAGAAAGTACTAATTAGAGGAATCTATATACTCTGGTTGCTCAACCAACTGCGGGAAGAAAGTTTCTCTCCACTTGTTTCAGTACAACCTTATAATTTTGGCTATCAATTAGCTTCCCTTACTATCTTTGCAAGAAAATCATTAGAGAAAACAATCCTATTTTCTCTAATGGCTCCACATAACTGAATTCCCTTATTTCTGGTGATATTTTGGTAAACACCCTCCCTCCTTTGACCTCCTTCCTTTGGCATGGTCCACAGAATTATGCGCAATGCCCTTCTTAATTCCATGCAGAGATATGTTAAGCTTCAGTGTGACTTTCCAATCCTTGTGTTCACTGTTTGTAGTTTCTTAGCAGAGTTAAATGTCCCTCAACATTTTTTCAACCACCTCAACAACTTACTCTACAACATTCACAGATTTGTTAATGTACACACCAAGTTCTTCTGCTCTTGTAACCCTACAAAATATTCCCATCTGATTCATACTGTTAGTCCATGATATTTATAATAATATGTCCAGTCTCAGAAGCATAAGGGAGAGTAGGGATCACGGCTGCTTGGTGTATACGAGTTTTGTGCAAGAACTGAGGTCCTGATCTTCAGACAACTTTTTCCTCTGTCAACCAAGGTCTGTGCTGGCATATTGAAGGTGATGGTGAATTTCATCATTGATGTCTGCCCTCACTGACATCAAATGGTCCACATTTTCCAGGTTCTCCCTGTGAACCTTTATTGTAAGGTTTATGGTTCTGAGATACCTGGACTATATAAAACATAGAACGTAGAATAGTACAGCACAGGAACAGGCCCTTCAGCCCACGATGTTGTGCCAAAATAATCAAACTAGTAATTAAAAGCATAATTAAACTAGTCCCTTCTGCCTACACAATGTCCATATCCCTTCATTCTCTGCATACTTAGACATATGCCTATCCAAGGGTCTCTTAAATGCCTCTATTGTATTGAGGTGTGGAATACCACCAATGCGGAATGCAAATTCCTCCAAATTCACTGGAAAAGTAAGCAAACCAACGTCAGAGTCCTCTCCCAAGCCAACATCCCCAGGACTGAGACCTTAATTACACACGGCCAGCTCTATTGGGCAGGACACATCACCTGACTCCACACTCCAGAAACCTGCACTTCATTCCTAGCTCTGTCAGGGCAGAGATTACCAGGCAAGACAAGGAAAAGGTTGAAGGACTTGCTCTAAACCTCCATGAAGACATGCAATGCCCCATTCATGCCTTGGAATTTCTGGCCCATGACTGCTCAAAGAGGACAAGGAGCTTGGGCGATAGTATTGAGAATCTTCTGTCCATGCATCAGAAGCACATAGAAATCCTACATAAAATGTTAAAGGAGCCTGTAACGAAAATATTTTAAAATTTGTTCCTTGTTCTCTCCTGATTCAGCAGCAAGAGGTGTTTGCAAACAAAGGAGCACTGTACACGTGTTAAAGTTTATAGAAACTACTTTAATGGAGTTATATGAAGAATAAAATATAGGAAGAAAGAAAGAAGAATACTTAAAATACAGAAGGAAGCAAAATAATACTTATCAACCAATCAATGAACTGATCTATAAAATGCCGGAGGGAACCTCAGGTGTCCAGCAGCCTTTCATACAGCCTTCTGTCCGTGTCTTAGCACCGGTCATGACCCAGCCTAAGGGAAGACTCTGATTTGCACAAAGAAGATGTCCCCATTTATACACCTCAAAACTTAACATTACTTTTACCACAGTACTTTTCCATTCCTTAGTGGCACCGACTTGTACCTTCCTATCACTTGTGACCTTCGACCTAAACACTTAACTTGGAAACAGAGACAGCAGGTCTGTAAAGAAGAAAACATTTTTCACCAGTATCTAATCTCAAGAATGTGCATCTGTACTCCCATAAGTCCTCAAAACATTCCCACAATCCGAGCTGACACCATTTTGTGTTACATACTACTGCACCTACTAAGGAGGAATCAGAAATGACTTTTGGCTAATTTAACTCTTTCTTTACAGAGCCCACCAACTCATAAACTTCTCATGCACCTGTCTTGTCAGGCACCTCCTGCCCCATTGATGGGAGAGTCTAAGGTTCCCACACTGGCCTCATCAATCACTTCACAACCACTAACCGCAGTGGAAGCAAATCATCCTCAATCCTGAGAGACTGCCTAAGAAGATAATAAAACATTTCTTTATGTTCTTACCTATATTGAATTGTATGTGCATATTATTTCCCAGCTCATAGCTTTAAAAACTGATGACAAATTCAGGATTTTCCTTACAAGGTTTAAATAGAAGTTGATCCAGTTTGAAGTCCATTGTATCGGTAGCTTGGAGACGCAGAGGAGAGTATTAACAAAATTCAAGCATTGATAAAATTTTACAATGGAAAGCATCTGTTCAAAGGGACAGGCTTAGTTATCCTTGAGTGTTTCTTTTTTGACCTTCCTTGCAACACTTTCTTTTTTAAGCTCTCTTAACTTCAAGCGGGCTGCCGTATTGCATTATCCATAGCTCAGCTCATGATCCAAAGCAATGTTTCAATCAGGTGGTTTCAGTGTGTGAAACCCATAAGGATAAAGTATCAGCAGATACTGGGAAATAATTTACTGCCTTCAGCTCTATGTCAACTATATAAAACATAGAACATAGAATATTACAGCACAGGAACAGGCCCTTTGGCCACGATGATGTGCCAAACTAATCAAACTAGTAATTAACAGAATAACTGAACTTGTCCCTTCTGCCAATACAATGTCCATATCCCTCCATTCTCTGCATATTTAAATGCCTATCTAAGAGTCTCTTAAACAACTCTATTATATTTGCCTCCACTACCTCCCCTAGCAGCGCATTCCAGGCACCCACCACTCTGTGCGTAAAAAAATCTCCTTTGAATTTACCCCATCTCACCTTAAATGCATGCCCTCTAGTATTAGACATTTCGACCCTGGGAGAAAGTTACCGGCTATCTAATCTATCTATGGCCCTTATAATCTTATAAACTTCTATCAGGACGCCCCGCAGCCTCTGCTACTCCAGAGAAAACAACCTAAGTTTGTCCAACCTCTCCTCATAACACATGCCCTCTAATCCAAGCAGCATTCTGGTAAACCTCTTCTGCACCCTCTCAATGCCTCTGCACCCTTCCTGTAATGGGGTGACCAAAATTGAATGTAATACTCCAGATGCAGCCTAACCAGAGTTTTATAAAGCTGCAACATAACTTCGTGACTCTTGAACTCAGTGCCTCGACTAATTAGGGCAAGCATGCCATACACCTTCTTTACTATCCTATCAACTTGTGCAGGCACTTTCAGGGAGCTTTGGACTTGTACCCCTCTGTACATCAACACTGTTAAGGGTCCTGCCATTAATTGTATACTGTACCTTTACATTTGAAAAGGGACAACACACAATATATTTGCGTCAGTATATTTGTTATTCTTTCCACAGTACCATATTTATCACATATTTTAGAAGGAGACACTTTGTTGGTGTATAACAGGCATGTTTGGTTAAACTGTCAAAGTACAATGGTTACAATGCATTGTGAAACTATGTTACATTGCTTGACTAGCCCTGAATTAGTGGCTGTGTGGTTCCTTTTACTTCCCAGTGGTGAATTGATGGGAATTGATGGAAAACATATCACATATATGTGTTAAATATATTGACTTCGAGGCACAGTCAAAAATATAACCGGTCTACCCAAAATGAACCTGTAATGAAACATGGAGGAATGGTGGATAGAATGAAAGAGAATTCTGCGATTGGGTAGAGCAGTTCTCCAGACTGCTCTTCCACCTTCACCGATACTCATTCCCCTTCTCATGGCTTCTCCTCATGCAACCAATGGAAATTGAATAGCTGGCCTTTAGCCATTCCATTTCATTGTTTAGCTCTGCTAACACCTGAACAGCTTTGACTGATGGCAGCCTGCTCAAACCCCTTCCAAGCTCCATAGATTGTGCTGAAATTGACAGGGATTACTTCCTCCAACATTTTGCTGCCTAGATATTCCTACAATGGGAGCCTCAGTGGTGATACCGTTGGCAGTTCTTCATACTGGAGGCCTTGTAATGGCTTTGGCTGACTTCTCTGTTTACCTTTGGGAAGCTCAGTACAGAAAGGAAAGAACTCTTCAGAGACACCACATCCTACTTCGACTTAAACTCCTTTGATGAGCAATGCATTTGGATGTTCAGGTTTTCTAAAGCTTCCATCTTTGAGGTGTGTGACATTTTGTGAGAAGTCACAGTCTTATTCCTGGACTGCTCTCTCCATGGAAGCCAAGGTCATGTTGACTCCCAACTTCCTCACCAGAGGATCTTTCCAAGTGGCAGATCTCTGTGACCTCTTCCAATCAGTAGCTCACTCCTGCATCATAGGGATTATCCCACCAATCTATTTGCCTGCACTTTAAGAGTCCTGTGCAAATATAATAATTGCACTTATCAGAAATGGAAGGATCCCCTCTTTGCCTGTGGAAAAATTCCTTACTGCTCACTGTTTCATTGCAGGAATATATGGCATATATCAACAAAGACAGTTTGTAAGGATCCTGAGGCAGGTTTCTGAGCAAGGGTTATTCTGTGGAGACCATTGTGTTTGTTTGCTCCTTGTGGATTGCCTCCTGTTCTGCTCTGGGTCAGAATCTGGGTCACCGTTCCTCTGAGAAACTTTGCCTCTGGATCCTCCTACATACATGGCACATATAACACCATGTTATTCGCTGTTACAGATCAAGAAAAATCTCTTCCACCAAGCTTAGAACATTTTTTTCAATAACTGTGACGTTTTCATTTGCACTGGGTGGGGACACATGTCTCCAGGGCAAGGTTCCAAAAAGTGCAAATTGTCATAGCAGGCACTCATGCCAAGTATTCTGTAAAATATAACTGGTTACCTTGAATTTAGATCTCTGTTTTAAGTGCCTGCACCCATACTTTTGTAATATTAATAATGTATGAGCATTTATAATGGCTGTAATGCTAATCATCACCAACAGCTGCCTCAGGCCAATGACTCAACAACTTGTACCTTCCAACTGGAACAGCACAACCAGACACCTTGAGAGTTGTGGTCAGTCAAGGAGAATGGAAAATAAAATGCTAGATACCCACAACAAGATCATACCATTGCAGAAAACACCTGTAGTCATCGGAAGCTTCCTCTCGACAACCAGGTTTGTCAGCACTGCCATTGCAATCATATGTGAGGATGTGTGACTGCTGTGACTTGCAATCCTTAACAGAAGGATCAGCATGAGTATTGGAGCAATTGAATAACTTCTTTCAGGGGCAGGGTAAAAATAAACAGTCTGGAAGGCACTAAACCATCTCTCTATGCATGTTATTTGGTTAACAGCTGATGTGTTGGAATGGGTCCACAATGCAGGCGACTGCAGTAGTGATGATAAGCAAACCATGCAACATGTTCTGCTCTGCTCATTGGTCCAGGATGCTTCAGGCTCCTGCTGATGTCATCTTGCAAGTTTTGTATTTGTTAATGTGTAAATACAAGAAGAAGAAGACTGCTTAAATGCAGAAATAGGTCAGTTCCTTTCATCAAATATATACTTATGAACTATTTGTTAATTGGGTTAAATTTGGGCTTCCCTGTTTTTGGAAGGACCTTACCTCTGTTAACATTCTGCACTCAAATGTTTAAAGGCATGAGGAGCCAAATTTTAATGTCTCATGTCAATTAAAATGTACATGGTACTTAAGATAAAGTGAAGAGATGAAATTGAATCAGGAAGACAAATGTCTGGGCCTTGACTGTGTGTGAATGGGGTTCAATGGAGAGTGAGGTTAGAGGAACTTTGGTTATTGTAGCGAGTGCTGCTGGGGAATAAGTAGGAAGATTGTTAGTCATCGAAGTACTGTTGTGAGCTGAGAAAGAAATGAGGATGGGGTCCCTGGAGATCAAAGTTCAGAGGAAGTTTCTTGGACATTGATATTGAGGACAGGACTGATGATGTTCATGTTTAATAGTTAACGCTGTTTTCTACTTAAGGAATATATAAAGTTAGCTTCCCCAAGGTAAACTGAAGTTTTAACTGCAGCCAGAAACAGTTGTCCCATCCTTTATTTATAAATCCAAGTTGTGTCTTTCAGATGTTGGCATATGACTCCTTTAGTCTTTTCCCAATATAGTTGCTAAGAATTGTAAGTCTGTTCCTGTCCACCACTTTATTGTTTAATGAAGTTATGTAGCACACAAAAAAAACCCACTCATTACTGGGCTAAATTTAACCCCTTGAGGCTTTTTGAGGCTTAGGTATGTATACATTTTCACAATGCTTAGTTAACATAAATGTTCACCCATATGACCTCAAAATCAAGTTATTGAAATTAGCAAGCAAGAAATTAGCATCTAAACTTAATGATGGTGTATCTGGTGTTAAAATGTGTTACAAAATGAGAAAGAACATTTTCTCTCTGCTGGCAGATTATGAAGACTTTATCAATACACTGCCATCAAATCTAATCCCATTCATTTAGTAGCTGCACCACCAATCAATGTTTAAATAAACTATTGATTACTGAAAAATAAAAGAAACTGTATTTATATGTTGCAAAATTCTTGGATATATTTGGTGTTGATTGTTTGAAGTTATAAAATGATAATTCAACTTAACTTTAGTGTGAAAGGAAAATCATTTAACACAAGACATTTGATATGACATTGACATGTTTACCAATCAATAATTTCATCTGATTCATTTTTTTTATTATTTTCTTTCTTCTGCAAAGCCTGTGGCATTGTAATAGAAGTCCCAATTGCAAATGGCCGTTCATTTCAACCATCTTACCTTTGAAAGCAGCACGTAGTTTGAACTCAAGTCAAATATGCTAAAAATTTTTGACTAATGACAGACAGAACAATACTCAAAGTTGGGATAAATCATTTAACTTAAAGGATTTTAATGCAACCATCCAGACAGAAAAATTTACAAACCAATGCCATTGTCACATGTCTCCAGAGAAATCTATCAAGCAAAAACATTGTAAAAAGAATGTGATAGCTGCAAGCATCATTAAATAACAACAGTCTCTTATATATCTGCTTTGAATTCAAAAGTCCAATGCATTGACCTCAGAGCAAAACACAATAATTAACTTTATTCGTCATTGATGAAAAAAAACACACTGAAGATTAATGTAATTTTCATCAAACAATCTGTTCATAGTAATCCAAAGTTTTGCATATCAATTCACTGCTCTCATTCATTTACTGCAAATATATTCATTAATTACAAAACTTCCATTATCTGCGGAGAAGGTATGTCTGCAAAAGTCTTATTTTATGGATTGTCAAGAGCTTAAAAAGTTCTACCTTAAACCTATTGATTTCTATGTGAGAAGAATTCACTATAAGGAAGAGAACCAAAGGGGGAAGAGAGACATATCTTTGCACTAGTTAAACAGAAATATAAAGCTTGAATTAATTATATTCTTGGGGGGGCACACGGAATAAGAAACAAAGGGAATAAGTGGAAATAGAAAAGGATATGGGATGTGGAGAATCCATGGAGGAAATCACAGAGAGTTAGAAAAGGCAATTAGGTCATATGAGATGGGGCAAGGACAATTACAAATGTACTTCATGTAAGAAATGAATCCATTGCTTTAAAACCACAAATCCTGCTTAAAATATATAGTATGGCACAGAATCCTGGCTACAACTTGTGCTTTAGCAGTTCAAGAAGGGGGCTGTTCACCATCTAATCAAGGACAATAAAAGATGGAAAATAATTGCAGGCCTTGTCAATGATGCACATATCCCATTAACAAATCCAAATAATATTTGGACTGAATATTAGAGAAATATTGAGAAGGGAAATTTAATGACAAATATTCATAAAAGGCAAGGAGAAATGATTCTTTGATCATTAACATTGAGCACATATGATAGTACCACCCATCAGCACTTTTATTCCCAGTGTCTTCAATGGAATTGAATACCAGTGTTGAGCAGAACCAATGGTCAATATTTTCATGTTCATGCACCAATTGATACAAGTCACAATGGGATTGTATATACACACACACCCCCATCTATTTATTTATTTATATGATCTATGTATCTATGTATGATATATATTTATATTTTATACATATATATATATTTGTGTGTGTGCGTGCGCGCGCGCGTGCGTGGGACACACACAAGGAAAAGAGATGGAGAAAGATAGATTATGGAAAAAGAGATCAAGAATATCATGGTCATAATGGGTGATATTAATTTTCATAAGGATTGAGAGGAGCAGAATAAATCAAGTATTAAGTGCAATCAATGCATCAAAAGAATCAGTCCAGTTTTCCAGTGGAACAAAATGTTTTAGAATAGAAATGGCATCAGGCCACGTGCAATATAATAATGGACAACAAGCCAGAACTGGTTAATGCTCTGAGCCTAAGGGGAAATTTTGCAAATAGTCACTTCAAAATGATTGAATTTGATAACAGATTTGGAAAAGATGAACAATAAATCAAGGATTTTAAAGTTAAGTAAGGCAAAAATTGAAAGAATGAGAAATAAATACAGTTGGAATATACTTAACTGAAATAAAAATCGGTAAACCTTCAGCTGAAGAATGGAAACTATTCCAGGAAGTAGCCAGTATGATGGAGAACCAGTATATGTTCCTAAAAGACAGTGATTTCAACTTATGTAGCTAAGCAACCATGTTTCATAAATAACCAAAGAAAGTGTATGAATTAAATTAAAAGTTAGCCACAGAAAAGTACTTATAATTATATTCGTAAAGGAGTAGTATGAGTAAGATTCAGGTTCTTAAAGGCAGATGCAGATGAGTTATATAAGAAAATATTTGTTAAATTTCACAATTGTGTCATTTTGCAATATGCTTTGTGCACTCTTCAGTGGCAGCTGGTGATTGAAATTAATGGTGAGGCACAAACCTATTGTTATTGTAAAAAAAAAATCACTACTCCTGAACAGTGCCTCTGTTAACCTGCCATCCCCACTGATCAACTTTCTTCCATATTGAAATATCGATCCCATGTTGACAGCCACCTTTATTTTCCTTTTGCTATGATGGCACTTTTGTGGGAAGATAAAGAGCTGAAATTAATGTGCTCCCTATTTGTCCAGAAAAGTGATCGGGATGCATGTGCAACTTTTGTGCTGATTGTATAGCAGGGCATGGGGCTGACTCTCTGTAAGATATATCACCATGGCCATTCTCAGCTTGCTCTATCATGCTGTCGCTTCTATTGTGCTGCCTGCTTGATTACTTACCCATGCTCATCTCAGTACACAAACAGTAGGGTATGCATTTGTTTACTTTTGTGATGTTCTGATGAACAATGTATGTCTGTTTGACATCTGAGTTCGCTGAACATTTTTTGGTACAAAATTTACAAGATGTTTTTGTTAGTGCTGTTGTTCCTTTGTACTTTCACGCACACAGTGTTCATTGTTTCCTTCCTATCTTCTCTTATCGGTAGATCCGTGTCCCCTGATAACCAGTTGCCATTTGTGCTACCTAATCCAATGTCAATGAAAGATTAAACAGTAGTTTAATTGGAAATTGGGGATGGATCACAGTCTGCAGTTTCCTGCTGGATCCTCCGTATATCAGACACACTAATGCCAGAGGGCTCCAGACATGCACATCAGCATCCAACGAGGCGCAAAGTGTGCCTGAGCATCCCCAATTTCTGTTCTCACATATATGGACCACTCAGACAGAAGCAGATCTCCACAGTGCGTATGACCCTTGTTTCATCATGACTTGAAAGGGATTTCTCCGAGCAAGTTGTGGTCTGGCACTGGGAACTCATCTCAGTTAAGTGCCCTTTAAGTGATTTACTTTCCTGTCTCCCAGAACCCCCACTTCCACTATCCCTATCCCCTCCACTTAGCTCTAACATCCCCCCACATCAGTAACTTCACAATCCTTGCCTGATACCCTGACAGAAACCCACCAATCCAACAACCTCCCTGTGCCTCGCCTCTCATCTGATGATCCACATGAGTTCCTCCATCCCCTTACCAATTTTGCTTTGTATCTTCCACAGTCAGAGAGCTTGAGAGGGAAAGATCTTTCTTCAAGCAAACCTGTTAGGTAGCAGTCAAAAACTCATGCCTCTTACATTCATGAATCTGGGTGTTTGAACTAAGCAGGCATTGTGCACTAACTGACTGATTCACAAACTAATGAGCACTCTGTAGTATTGAGGCATTTCTGTTTTTATTGTGGAAAACAAAGGAAAAGTGTTGGATGCAGAAGTTCTAAAAGTATGACAGGAGAAACATTATGGATGGTTAATGAGATAAATTAATAATGGAAAATATAATGGGAACTTAAGACAGGCAAGTCTTTGGATCTGAAGCTTATTAATGTAAGTATATGAAAATAAATATTTGAGAAAATTAGAAATACATTCTGGATCCCCTTTCTGGACCCCTCTGTCTCCATCTCTGGAGACAGATTAACCACAGACATCTTCTACAAACCCACTGACTCCCACAGATACCTTGACTACACCTCTTCCCACCCTGTCACTTGTAAGGACACCATCCCTTTCTCCCAGTTCCTCCACCTCCACCACATCTGTTCCCATGATGAGGCTTTCCATTCTAGGACATCAGAGATGTCCTCCTTTTTCAGTAACCGGGGTTTCCCTCCCATCACCATCAATGCTGCCCTTACCCGTATCTCCTCCACTTCCCGCACGTCTGACCTCACCCCCTCCCCCCGCTGACATAACAGGGACCGGGTTCCCCTTGTCCTCACCTACCACCCCACAAGCCTCCGCATCCAACACATCATTCTCCGCAACATCCGCCACCTCAAACGGGATCCTACCACCAGGCACATTGGTATTGGTATTGGTTTATTATTGTCACTTGTGCCGAGATACAGTGAAAAACTTGTCTTGCAAACTGATCATACAGGTCAATTCATTACACAGTGCAGTTACATTGAGTTAGTACAGAGTGCATTGAGGTAGTACAGGTAAAAACAATAACAAGTAAGGTGACACAGCTACAGAGAAAGTGCAGTGTGATAAGATGCAAGGTCACAGCAAGGTAGATTGTGAGGTCATAGTTCATCTCATTGTACAAGGGAACCATTCAATAGTCTTATCACAGTGGGGTAGAAGCTGTCCTTAAGTCTGGTGGTACGTGACTTCAGGCTCCTGTATCTTCTACCAGATGGAAGAGGAGAGAAGAGAGAATGTTCCGGGTGGGTGGGGTCTTTTATTATGCTGGCTGCTTCACCAAGACAACGAGAGGTAAAGACAGGGTCCAAGGAGGGGAGGCTGGTGTCCATGATGCGCTGGGCTGTGTCCACAACTCTCTGCAGTTTCTTGCGGTCCTGGGCAGAGCAGTTGCCGTACTAAGCCGTGATACATTCAGATAGGATGCTTTCTATGGTGCATTGGTAGAAGTTGGTGAGAGTCAAAGGGGACAAACCAAATTTCTTTAGCCTCCTGAGGAAGTAGAGGCACTGGTGAGCTTTCTTGGCCATGGCATCTACATGATTTGACCAGGACAGGCTGTTGGTGATGTTCACTCCCAGGAACTTGAAGCTCTCAACCCTCTTGACCTCAGCACCATTGATGTAGAGAGGTGTATGTACACCGCCCCCTTTCCTGAAGTCAATGACCAGCTCTTTTGTTTTGTTGACATTGAGGGAAAGGTTGTTGTCATGACACCATTCCACTAAGCTCTCTATCTCCTTCCTGCACTCCGACTCATCGCTGTTTGAGATATGGCCTACAACGGTGGTATCATCTGCAAACTTATAGATGGAGTTAGAGCAGAATCTGGCCATACAGTCATGAGTGTATAGGGAGTAGAGTAGAGGGCTGAGAACACAGCCTTGTGGGGCACCAGTGTTGAAAATAATTGTGCTGGAGGTATTGCTGCCTATTCTCACTGATTGCGGTCTGTTTGTTAGAAAGTCAAGGATCCAGTTACAGAGGGAGGTGTTGAGTCCTAAGTCTCGTAGTTTGGTGATAAGCTTACTTGGGATTATTGTATTGAAGGCAGAGCTGTAGTCAATAAACAATAGTCTAACGTAGGTGTCTTTACTGTCCAGATGCTCCAGAGCTGAGTGTAGGGCCAGGGAGATGGCATCCGCTGTAGACCTGTTTCGCTGATAGGCGAATCGCAATGGGTCCAGGTCGTCTGGTAGGCTGGAGTTGATGTGTGCCATGACCAACCTCTCAAAGCAATTCATGATGGTGGATGTCAGAGCCACTGGTCGGTAGTCATTGAGGCATGTTACCTTTCTTTTCTTAGGTACTAGGATGATAGTGGTCTTCTTAAAACAGGTGGGAACCTGAGATTGAAGCAGGGAGAGGTTAAATATGTCTGCAAATACTTCTGCCAGCTGATCAGCACAAGATCTGAGCACACGGTCAGGGACACCATCTGGGCCAGGTGCTTTCCTCATGTTCACTCTCCAGAAGACTGATCTTACGTCCTCCACTGTGGTCACAGGTTCAGCTGCATTGGAGTCTGTCAGGGCGGATGGTGAAAATCCACCTCCGTTCTGTTCAAACCCTCCCCAGCACTTATGCCTGCAATGCACCAAGTGTTACACCTGCCCCTACACCTCCTCCCCCACCACCATTCAGGTTCCCAAACAATCCTTCCAGGTGAGGCAGCACTTCACCTGAGAGTCCGAGGGTGTCATTCATTGCATCCGGTGCTCCTGGTGCAGCCTCCTGTAGGTCGGTGAGACCCGATGCTGATTGGGTGACAGCCAGGACCTCCCGGTGACTACCCACTTCAATTCCACATTCCACACCCATACTGACACATCTATCCATGACTTCCTCTACTGCCACGTTGAGGCCAGGCGCAGGTTGGAGGAACAACACCTCATATTCTGCCTTGGGAGTCTACAACCTGATGGCCTTAACATCGATTTCTCTAACTTCTGGTAACCCCACCCCTTCTTTTTCTTCCCCCCCCCCCCATCATTTGTCTTCCCTTATTCCCATGGCTCCCCTGCCCTGCCTTGATGACCTGCCCATCTCTTTGCTTTCCCTCTCCCATCCATTATTCCATTGTCCATTGCCCTTTCCTACCAGATTCCTTCTTCTTCAGCCCTTGGCCTCTTCTACCTATGACTGCTCAGCTTATTACATCTTCTTCCCCCTGCCCCACCCACTACCTTCCCCACCTCACCTGGACTCGCCCATCACCTGAACTCACCTGTCACCTGCCTGCGTGTACTCCTCCCCCTCCACCCCCCTCCTTCCTCTCACATCTGGCTTCTGCCATCTTCCTTTCCAGTCCTGATGAAGGGTCTCGGCCCGAAATGTCAACTGTTTATTTCCCTCAATGGATGCTGAGTTCCTCCAGCACTTTTCGTGTATTGTTCCAGATTCCAGTATCTGCAGAATTTTTTGTGTCTCAGAAATACATTGGTTATAGTTTTCCAACATCTTTTTCAGTCTTAAGATTTGGGGCACTGGGTTTACAGAAATCACAAATCGCAACCAAAAACTCTGGAATACAGAATAAAAATTCACTCTTACAAAATTTATGTGACTAAAAGTAAATAAATAAACACAAATCTTTTATCAACTTGCATGTCTTGACTCGTGGGCAAATGTTGCAACTTCAAGTTATGGAAAATCACGATGCAGACAGTTTTCCAGGAAAGCCACCCTCACCATCACTGGAACACAGGGACTGCCTGCACTGCTCAATCAGTTTGAAGCAGTTCTGTGACATTTTCTGAAATCCATCAGTAAGTTCATTGCTTAGATTAGTTAAGTGAGTCAGAATAAGTTTGTTTTATGCTCAAAACATGATTGTAAAACTCCCTCACATGAAATTATTCACAGAGATGAGAATGTATAGACAGGAGATGAAGCATGTTGGTAATTGGTTGGAAGGTGGATGAAAGAGTGTGGTTTCATTGGTAAGATGTAACAAGTGGTCTTTCCAGTCATTTGCATTGGAGACTCCATTTTTTGTCTTGTTTGCTAATGCACTGAATTAAAGAGTGAAGAGTTTACACCTGAATATGGAATTAACATTACATTTAGAAAAAAAGAGTAAGTTGTGCATGCAGAAGTTAAGATTGGATGATGCAGATAAAGTGAATAGGCTGAACGATAGCAAATAGAGCTCAGTGTGAGGAGGATTGATGTTTTCCCCTCGGATGCACAAAAGACAAATTGGAATATATTTTGTTAATGGTGAATTCTCACAACTGTGAACAATGTGCTTTAGCTAACCTTTATACCAATCATGGTGCATTTTGTTATGTTAAAGGTGTTTTAGTTATAATAAAAGTGATAAACGAATATTGTTAAATTAATGATTATTAGTAAGAATGAAAAGAAATGACATTTTCCTAATTTCAGCCATTAATCAATATGTGCATAAATAGAATAAATCATGCATTAACATCTTAAAGTTAGCTATGTAGTAGGAAGGTCTTTTTTACCTCAAATAGTAAGGCTTCAGTGGAAAAACTTAATTAACCACTTAAATAAAGCTTGAACAGCTTGCAAGAGGACAGAGACAGCATGTGATAAGAAAGGATGAGATAACAAGAAAAATATCACAACAACTCAAGAAAGAAATTAGGATAACACCACAGATTTACATTTACTGAACAATTCCATCCCATCACACATTTGATTTAGATCATGTTAAGTAGTTGAGAGGTCCAGTTGCCCATATGATATTCCAGGATGTGAGATGGAACTGGATCACCTGGAGGTAAACCAGTGAGGTCATAGAGAGAAAGGGCACACTCTGCACAGATAGAACCAAAGATCAGGATTGAACCTAGATCCCTGGATCTGAGAGCTGGCAGCTCTATAAGCAGCGCCACTGTCCTCTTGAATGGCCAACCATTTATTTTGAGACTGTAGCTCTCTGTTCCAGTCACCCTTGCCAGGGGAAGCATTGTCTTTGGCTTTACACTGTCAAGCCCCATAAGAATTTTGTATCTTTCAATGAGATCACCCCTCCTTTTTCTCAACTCCAGGGAGTATAAAAAAAAGATGCTGGAGGAACACAGTGAGTCAGGCAGCATCTGTGGAGGGAAATGGACAGTCAATGTTTCGAGTTGAGAACCTTTATCTGGACGCAAAACTTTAACTGTCTATTTCCCTTCACAGATGCTGCCTGACCTGCTGTGTTCCTCCAGCATCTTGTTTGTTGCTCCAGATTCCAGCATCTGCAGTCTCTTGTGTCTCCAGGGAGTATAAGCCTGGTCTGCTTGGTCTATCCTCAGAAGTTCCCCATCTCAGCAATTCCTGTAAATCCTCTTTCTCAAGCAGGCAGCACACAAAATTCCAGGTGAAATTTCATCAGGGCTCTTCATATTACAGTGAAATGTATGTACACTTGTACTCAAATGCTATTACTATCAACATACCATTTAACTTGTGAATTGTTTGTGTACTTGCGCATTACAATGATCCATGTACAAGGAGCCCAAGTCCTCTGAACACCAACACCTTTCAATCTCTCACTACTTAAAAGTACTTTGATTTTCTATTCTTTTTCATTAAAATGGGGGAGTTCACCTAAAGCAATTTCTAACATTTATTTCTCATCCAACACCAATATAAAAACTTGCTGTGAAACTAGGGCCAACAGCATCTATTGTTCGTTACTATTGGTGTCAATTTGTCTGAAGCTTCTTATATGAACCTCACATGTACATTTTCAATGCAACTTACAGTATCTGCCACATTGGTAATGAAGATAGTGCATGCATTGTTTGTATACCTCTGAGATATGCAGTGTTGGCAGACTGTGCTGTTAGTCCTCATGCAACACTGAACTAGCTAATGCCATGTGTTAAGCATCTAAAGAGAATGTGGCACCTACCAGAAGAAATAACCCACCCCAGCTGTGCCACTTAAGGAGATCATTTACCTGCATGGTGATAAATTGGAAGGGAAATTGTTGGTGCAGACTTGTTGGAGTTTGATTGTTGGATGACACTGGAGTTTGAAAACTCTCAACAGAGTGATGTAGCTGTGGAAAACGTTTATCTTTACCTCTAGGACTTCAGCATGACAGAGAGAATAAGGAGAAGAGAAATTGAACCTTGGCTACCTGATGCAAATGGAAAGAGGAGGAAGGAGAGAAAGGCTCACAACAGGAGATCTGACAAATGTACAGTTTCTTTACAGAAACATTGAAATGAAGCAATGGTTCAAAATGGTAGTCCTCATGACCTTCTTGGGGCCAATTACAATAACCTTTAAATGCCAGACCTGAGTGGATAAAAATTAAAGAAACAGGATTTTTCCTTCCACTATAATTCCTACTTTAACCATCAATCATCTCAGCATCCTTTAGACAACAGTTCATTAACACAAGAGCATGTCAAATTGACATTGCAAATCATATACATCTAACTACATCATGACAATATTAATACATAGAAACACCATCTAACTACCCTTGTTGTATGCCTGTGAGATGTGCCTACCATGGTTCAATAGTTACATATGTAGCTTGGTAGCATGGTAGTTAACTTATTGTTCTGGTATCCAAAGGATTGGGTCATTGACCCTGAGACCTGGAATCAACAAAACACTTGATTAATTTGGATTTCAGAAATAGATCTGAAATGGAAAGCTGCTATTGGTCATTGTGAAACTACTGCATTGTTATTAAAGATAAAACAATTTGCTTGACTAATTCCTTCCAGGGAAGGAAATCTGCCTTCCTTGCAAGTCTATGTTTTTTTTGTAACCTGCCAATGTGATTGGCTCTTAACTGGCCAATAGAATAGTCTAATAGATGACTAAGTTCAGAAAACAATTTATGACAGGCAAAAATTGGTTTCCTTGACAACGATGATCACAGGTAAAACAAAGTCTGAAACAAAGTGGGTGTGAGTTTTGGAATAATGATAAGTGTATGGGGGTGGTGTGAGGTTTTAGAATATTATGTAGGAGTCCTGTATATAGTTCAGTAAATGACAGGGGTATGTTACATGGGACAGTGAACCCAGTGGTGCAGATGGAAGAAAGGACTTGCTAGAGAATATACTGTTCTCAATAATATATATGAGGTCATTAAACTTCTTGTGCTGCTGTGGCAATGTCCTGTGGGTCATTCCCTCACATTTTCCTCATTTGGTATCACCTCACTCTACTGATTGACCACTGGGTAGAAGATGTCCTGGCAGGTGTGAGAGGCTGTCTCGTTCTTTCTCTCTACCCCTGGTGCCGTGTCAGAAAATCTGGGACCCTGCTATTGTCTGTGATCAACCATGATTTGTCAAAATTCCATGAAATTAGTCCTATCACCAATTATATCCACGAAGAACATCTTCTTTAAAAGATCTTAATCACCGAAGAAATTAGGCCTCATGTACATGTGTTAAGTTTGTGGTACGATCTTGTGACTGAGGCTGCAACATGGATCTTATATAATTGGTCTGCACTGGGACAAACAGCACAGGTTATTCACAGGTCTCTTTCCAGCGACGAGAGAGCGGAGATTGCCGGAAAATAACGAGGTTTTTTTTTTCTCTTTCTAGCGTTCGGGACAGCGGCGAGTGACTGCGCAGGCGCGTGACGTCACCCGGAAGCGCGCGGGCGATTTAAAAGTCGGAGGTTCGCCTTCAAGTTTTCTTTCCAGCGACGAGAGAGCGGAGATTGCCGGAAAATAACGAGGTTTTTTTTTTCTCTTTCTAGCGTTCGGGACAGCGGCGAGTGACTGCGCAGGCGCGTGACGTCACCCGGAAGCGCGCGGGCGATTTAAAAGTCGGAGGTTCGCCTTCAAGTTTTCTTTCCAGCGACGAGAGAGCGGAGATTGCCGGAAAATAACGAGGTTTTTTTTTTCTCTTTCTAGCGTTCGGGACAGCGGCGAGTGACTGCGCAGGCGCGTGACGTCACCCGGAAGCGCGCGGGCGATTTAAAAAGCAGACGAGCATATCTAGCGGGCAGCGTCGGAGCGGGCAGCTGAGTGTGAGGGAGCAGAGTGGGTTCGGCTTTGGCTCAACGGGCTTCGGCGAGAGCGGGAAAGAGGCGAGATTATAGAGAGGGGTGAGTTATTAGTTTAGTTTAGTGTTGAGCTCAGTGATATTCAGCAGTATGCATCTGGGATTAGTGTTGTGTTTGGAGTGTCAGATGTGGGGCCCCTGGGAGACGACCAGACTCCCTGATAACTACATCTGCGCAAAGTGCACCGAGATGCGGCTCCTCAAGGAACGGATTGAGAGTCTGGAGCAGCAGCTGGATGACCTTCGGTTGGTTAGGGAGAGCGAGCAGGAGATAGACAGGAGTTATAAAGATTATGTAGACAGCACCTCAGTGGCGGTCCCCCTCAAAAACCGATATCTCATTTTAGATTCGGTTGGAGAGGATGACTTCATAGAGGAAGACCTCAGCAGCCAGGACCTTGGCACCGTGTCTGATACTGTGGTCCAGCAGAGGAAGAGACATGCAGTGGTTATTGGGGATTCGATAGTAAGGGGTACAGATAGGAGATTCTGCGATAGCGATAATGAGTCTCGGATGGTGTGTTGCCTCCCTGGTGCCAGGGTACGGGATATCACAGACCGTGTCGAGAATATTCTGAGAGGGGAGGGTGAGCAGCCAGAAATTTTGGTACATGTAGGTACCAATGATGTAGGTAGAAAAAGAGAAGAGGTCCTGAAGGAGGAATACAAGGCATTAGGGAGAAGGTTGAAAAGTAGGACCTCAAGGGTAGTAATCTCAGGACTACTACCCGTGTCGCGTATCAATGACAGGAAGAATAGAAAGCGCTGGCAGTTAAATGCGTGGCTGAGTGACTGGTGCAAGGGGCAGGGCTTCAGATTCTTGGATACCTGGGACCTTTTTTGGGGGAGGCAAGACCTATTTGCTAAGGATGGGTTGCATCTAAACTCCAAAGGGTCCAATATCCTGGCGGGAATGTTTAATTTAGTTGTAGGGGAGGGTTTAAACTGATCTGGCAGGGGGATGGTAACCAGGATGCTAGGTTACAAGATGCTAAGGTGAGGGAGAAAGTGTATAGAAACGAATCCATTGAGGATGGCAAGAATGACAGGCAGGTGATAAGTCAGGATAATTTACTGAATAATAGAAGTACAACAAATCAGGATGTTAGGATACAGAATGTTAAGATCGGGGATGAGGATGTTCGGATACCGAATGTTAGGATAGGGGATGAGGTCTACACGAACATGTCTAAGATAGTAGGGAATTGAATGAATATTTTGCATCGGTCTTCACCGTGGAGGACATAAGCAATGTGCCCGTTAGTCAGGAGTCTCACGAATTGGAGCTGAGTTCAATTGAGATTAATAGGGAGAAGGTGCTTGGAAAACTAAAGGGGCTTAAGGCTGATAAGTCTCCCGGACCGGATGAGGTGCATCCCCGGGTTCTGAAGGAGGTGGCTGTGGAGATAGCGGAGGCATTGGCGATTATTTTTCAGGAATCGATAGATTCTGGCATGGTTCCGGAGGACTGGAGGGTAGCGAATGTAGTTCCGTTGTATAAGAAAGGTGGGAGGCAGCACAAAGGCAATTACAGACCTATTAGTCTGACGTCAGTGGTGGGAAAATTATTGGAGTCTATCCTCAAGGAGGAGGTTACCGAATACCTAGAGGCGCAAGGCAAGATAGGACCTAGTCAACATGGTTTTGTGAAGGGGAGGTCCTGTCTGACCAACCTATTGGAGTTTTTTGAAGAAATCACAGGTAGGGTGGATAAGGGAGAGGCGGTAGACGTTGTGTATTTAGACTTTCAAAAGGCCTTCGATAAGGTGCCTCACAAGAGACTGATTAATAAGATGAGAGGTCATGGAATTATGGGCAGGGTAGCAAAATGGGTGGAGAATTGGCTGGTTGGCAGGAAGCAAAGGGTGGAAATAAAAGGATCTCGTTCTGGTTGGTTACCGGTTACTAGTGGTGTGCCGCAGGGGTCGGTGTTGGGGCCTCTCCTTTTTACCTTGTACATCAATGATTTGGATGATGGAATAAATGGTTGTGTGGCTAAGTTTGCGGATGACACCAAGATAAGTGGAGGAGTAGGGAGCATAGAGGAAATAGAAAGAATGCAGAGGGACCTAGACAGTTTAGGAGAATGGGCAAGGAAATGGCAGATGAGATTCAATGTTGAGAAATGTGCAGTTGTACACTTTGGAAGTAGAAATAAGCGGGTAGATTATTATCTAGAAGGAGAGAAGATTGATAGTGCGGTAGTACAAAGGGACTTGGGGGTACTCATACAAGATACCTTAAAAGTTAACCACCAGGTTGGATCGGTGGTTAAGAAAGCGAATGCTATGTTGGCATTCATCTCGAGAGGTATAGTGTATAAAAGTAAGGAAGTGTTGATGAGGCTCTACGGGGCGCTAGTGAGGCCTCATTTGGAATACTGTGCGCAGTTTTGGGCCCCACATCTTAGGAAGGATGTGCTGTCGTTGGAGAGGGTTCAGAGGAGATTTACGAGAATGATTCCAGGAATGAAAGGGCTTAAGTATGATGAGCGTTTGTCGGCTCTTGGACTGTACTTGCTGGAGTACAGAAGGATGAGAGGGGACCTCGTAGCGACATTTAAAATGTTGACAGGTAAGGATAGAGTAGATGTGGCTAGGCTGTTTCCCTTGGTGGGCGTGTCCAGGACCAGAGGGCACAATCTTAGAATTAGAGGGTACAGTTTCAAGACAGAGATGAGGAGAAGTTTCTTTACCCAGAGGGTGGTGAAATTGTGGAACTCCTTGCCACGCACAACAGTGGAGGCCAGATCAGTGGGGGTATTCAAGGAGGAGATAGACAGATATCTAAATAGTCAGGGTATCAAGGGATATGGGGATAAGGCTGGCAAATGGGATTAGAATAGTTTTTTTTTCTTCTTCTTTTTTTCCCACCCCATTTCTTTTTCCCTTTTCCTTGGAGCAGACTCGATGGGCCGAATGGCCTGCTTCTGCTCCCTTATCTTGTGATCTTGTGATCTTGTGATCTTGTGATAATGCTAGTTCTGTCACAATTTCCAGCCTAATGCTATTTATCCCTTAAATCTATTATCTTAAGGAAGTTTTTAGTGTGTTGTGGATGAGTCTTGCCCAAACTAGTCCAGGTGCTGCTGTATCTTGCCACAATGAAACAATGCATATACTTTGAAACAAGGCAGTGAATCATGTTTAGAGAGATCCTAAAGATGTGAAAAATTGCAAGTCTTTTTTCAAATTTCTGCCCTACTGATATTTTAATCAGTGTAGGTGGAGCATTATCTTGAGAAGGAACTGGAAAATTGTAAAGAATTCAGGCTGTGGTAAAAAACTAAACTTGAAAAGGACATTCGGTAAATAGATTCACTTTTAGACAAAATATGGATTGTTCAGGTTCGTGAAAGAATGCAGAAAAAATAGTGAAGGAAGGTTGAGAAAATGTGGTGGAAAAATGCAAGAGGTGAAGTCAGAAACCATGAAATAAACCAGGAAAATATGAAACTGAATGGGGACAGAACTAGAGCACAAAAAACTGCACTTAGCATTAAATAAAATTTTTTCCATAAACATAAAGAAATGGGACAGAAAAACAAATGGTACACTAAGAATTCATACTAAGGAGAGAGTCTTATGTACAGTTGCAGTAACTTCATAACTGTCCATATATAGGTTTCTTTACACAACTGTGAGCATAATTAACAAGTTAGCTGTCTATTGAGACTGGATGCCAGAGTCTTTGGGCTAGAAATTAATTCAGAGAACTACAAAAACAATTATGTTTAACACTTGAAAATTAGGTTAATCTAGAGTAAAGCAATTCAGTGTACACTTCTGGGGGCCTTAGCACATGTCATGAAATTTGTCTGAAAATTTAAAAAAGATCTTGTAAATGCTGGAAATCAAAAATGAAACAGAAAGCATGGGAAATATTCAACAGGTTGAGTCACATCTGTGGGACAACAAACAGAGTTAATGTTTCAGGTTGAAGTCCTTTTGTCAGAACTAGGAAGAAGGGAAAATAAACTTGTTAAGCTCAATTTCTCATTTTTTCTGCACATTTTTCTTTCTCCCAAGCACTTCTCTTACCCTGAAGTAAAACTCCCTGAAATGATACCAACAGAAGTGTAACAGAAAAAATTATCAACGGTGCCATTTTCAACTTCCTGCATCTAAAAAAATGACAATTTTTATTTAACTGCTGAAAAAAAACAGCTTTTACTTAAGCTATTTTCATTGAAACTGCGCTTTTCAAGCCCCAATATTCTTTTGTCTTCACAGAGATCTGTGACCTCTTCCCACCTCAAATACAACATCACAGGTGTGCTGAACTAGTTCATTCATAGCATTACAGTCACTCTCAGATTCCTATAATCTCAGGATCTTTCCAGGCTGTTGCTGGTGATCTCTGCCATGTCCCACAAGTTTGTTGCTCACTGCTGCGTGAGGGATATCACCCAAACTCCAAACTCCAACATAAGGAGAGGGACTCCATTTACTTTTCCTTTAGCCTACAAGAGTGGTCACAGGCACTTGGAGATTTCTCCAGATTCCAGGCTGTAATCATGACTGGTGCTATCTGTGTGGAGTTTGCACATTCTCCCTGTGACCTTCTGGGTTTCTTTTAGGTTCTCTGGTTTCAGATTGCTAGCTTAATTGGCCACTGTAAATTGCCCCAGTGCACAGATGAGTGGTAGAACTTGGGGGGAATGGATGGGAATGTGGGGCGAATAAAATGGGTTAGCATAGAGCTACTGCAAAAATGAGCACTTGATGATCAGCTTGGGATATAGGGACTATTTCTCTGACTCTATGTCCATACTGGTAAACCTTTGTTGGAATGCCTGTCTGTGGCCTTGGAGGGTCTTTGTGGTTCCCCTTGTGCAACGAAGAAACCTTCTGCAGGCAATGTTCTTCACCAGCCTGTTCAAGTCCCTCTGACCCCTGTAGGAATTTACCAAATCCCTTCTCATCCTTTTAGCTTTGATTCATCCACTGGCAACACTCCCAGTAGTTGCAGGAGTGTTATTTTTATATTGGTTTATTCCTTCAAGAACTGGTTGCAAATTTCACACCTTCTGTGTTAGATTGTAACAACAGCAAAAAACTGCAACACATCATTACAGAAACTTTGACTCACGGTGCAGCTTTACACATGGAAACATGACAATGCTGTTTTGTGAACCTCTCTTTTGGAAACTTCACTTTTTAATGCATCTTTCACAATGTCAGGGTGATCTGCAACACAGTTTTGATACAGATATACAGCACAGAGACTCTCTAGGCCCTTCTCTGCCTCGACAATTGCTGTATTTCAGTTTAAATTAACAGAGCAATCCCTATAGCAGACATGAGAAGGAAAGCATTCAGGACAGTTTCATGGTCCAGTAAAGAGCTACTATTTCTGCCTCTGTGTGCCTGGCTGAACATAGTGCATTCACATGCACAGCATTTTAATTGTCCTTGGATTAATTCCAGCCAGCAGCTCCACTGTGTCCAGAATTTCAAGGAACATTTGCTGCTTCAGATTGTGATGTCTCATTCAACCTGCTGGTTGGGACTCAGGTACCAATTTCGAAGCAGGGGAAGTTTCAAATGATCATTTTAAGTACAGAAGGTAAGAATTTCTATTACATCAGGAGAAGTTAGATCTGTGTAAAAATAAAAAAAAAAGAACAAGAGCAAAAGAGCCAACAAAAATATATGGGCTGCTGGGACAACTCTTAAAGCAATGCTGTAACATTATGTTGCAAAAATTAAGAGAGAAGCATTTCTGAAGAATACATGAATTTACCATCTGCATTTATTCCTGTAGTAAGTGCAGAAGTCAATACTGACATTAAACTTTGCAACTTTGCTGAAGAAACCCAAAGAAATGGTTATGTTGCTGTTTCTCCAGAGCTTTAAATGACTTTCATATTTAAAATAGGCAGGAGACAGAAAACAGCTTCTTTTCCCAGATCCTACAATTCTGCAGAAATTCCTTTCAGGTAATAACATTTTTAACCCTGTCCCAGTCCAGAATCCAATGGGATATACTCAGGAAGACCCAGGGCACAATGTAGCTATTTGGGTGTAACACACACTCTTTTGGATTTGAAAAAATGCCACCAGATCTTTCTTTCTCATGGTTGGGCTTAGAGGGTTATAGGTTTGTTTTGGTCTGTGGCCAAAGAGTAGAAAATGGTGGCGGGCATGGTTGTTGCATTTGGGAGTTGGTACTCTGCCTCACGTGTGTGTGTGTGTGTGTGTGTGTGTGTGTGTGTGTGTGTGTGTGTGTGTGTGTGTGTGTGTGTGTGTGTGTGTGTGTGTGTGTGTGTCTAAATGAGTATGTGTAGGGAGTGTGGGTAGATTTTTCCGACCAAGGAATAAGGGTGGAGGAGGAAGGGAATGAATTAGAATTCGGTGCTGGTGTGATGATTGGGCAGAGGAAGGAAGAACGTCGAGGGACTAGATCGCAGTTGGAGATGTGGACTGGTTGTAGAAGAAGGGATTAAGAACTTTGGCACATTTTGAGAGAGGGGCAAGGATCAGAACTTCTCTGGTACTGATATGAGAGAGGGATGAGAAGTCATCACCTTGGTGTGGAGGATGGGGGAATGGGATCAGAGGCCAGTAGAAGAGCTGAGCATTGGTGACAGATCTTGTGGTTGGAAGGTTTCAGAACATAGGTACCTTGGAAACTGGATTTGTGTTGGAGGAGAGGTAGAGAAATTTCACTGACCTGCACACATTCCATTCTTATATTGTCCTGATTGTATGGGATTGGTGTAATTTCATGGAAATCACATCGGGATGACAAGAGTGACTCACGACAGGAAATGCTTGGCCTCTCTTCTGATTGATGTAAAATGATCTGGAAATGATTCTTATTGCTCTTCACTCACTGGAATATCATTTTGAATTGTATCACATTGAACAAAAACTGTGTTATCTAATTGAAGTTTCAGCCAACAATAAACTAATGAATGGATAATCTGTCAACATATTTTTATTTTCACTGAATCTCATGATGTGACTTAAAGTTTCCTGTTGGCTTTTCTAAGGATCAGCGAATAAAAATAATTGCCTGAGCCTAATTAGAAATGCATCAATCTTATCAGCAAATGATCATATCAACTACAAGGGGTTGACAAGCAAAGGTGTGAGCATGATATCTATATGGCAAGTGAATTGTGCAGCTAAATTTAAAAAACAGTGAAAGAAGGGAAAGGTCTTGTGAGGCTGCAATGTAATAAATGTGCACCAGACTGACAGGCAGCCCCTTGCAGCTTGCAGTCTTGGGCTTTGTACCTTATTGATCAATAGAGCGGGATGTTTTTATCTTGCCACATTGCTTACAATGTACCATCTTCTTCTGCTTCTGTTTACAGCTTCTGCAATTATTTCACGGAGCTTGGCCGGCACATTGAACCATCCATGGTGAAGCACTCTATCCTCGGGAGAGAGTGCTCCGGGACTGATGAAAAGGACTATCATCCTTGAACTCACTGCATGTCATGATAGTGCAAATTCACCACCTGTCAAAGACGGGATCACGCACTGAGCTAGTTTGTCACATTCTACACCCATGTTGTCTTTTCCACCCTTTCATCCATAATCCTCTGCCCATATTAGCCATACAGCATGACAGAAGATGATCATTTGAAATGACAAACATTTCTTTTTATTTTAATCATTTGAGCATCAGTCAGAATTTCTTTTCAACTTTCATCTCCACATGTTGTATGTTATGAGGACTTGAAAGATCCCATGGAAAGCTGTCTGCCATTTTCCCATTAATTTATAAATGGCTCAGGTTCTTGTCACTAATAAATCTATGTCTTCTGCTTGGGATTTGCACCCCTTTGAAGTCACAATACTATGTCTAGCCCTTTCTAAATCTCCAGGCCCACAGCATTGCAAGAGGACAAACCAGAAAGCAAATGCAAATAGAACTTTAAGAATCAATTTACCAAGGGACCCTATACCTTGAGATGAGACACCGTTCATTTAAGTGACTGCATCGCTTTAAATTAGAGTTCTGATTCTTTAATGTCTGCATATCTAGTATTTCAATTTGTCTTCCTGCACAAAGCCCAAGTGATATAGTCAATGAATTTAAGTATCGCTCCCAACTATCCACCAATGTAGGGCTCCTGCATCAATATTAATATCTTTTTTATAGATAGATTCAGTGAATTAATCCTCAAGTTACACTAAAAACATGTTCAGAAAATTCTTTAATATAAATAGGTGGCATCAATTGCCATAATTTGTATAGTGAGGACACTGCAAGAAAAAATTGATGCTATTACCCCTTATTTCTTGTGGAGAGATGAGAGGTTATTGTGTATTGAGTATGCTCCATTTCATCTGATTGTAAAACTATTTTCACATTTTGTTACGCAGTTGTCATAGTGATACAAAGGCAATCTTCATTTCTCTCCATCCCAGCTTATCTTGGCACTTTTCCATCTCTTAAGTTCACAGTGATGCTCAGTGAAGAAATAAAATTGGCCTCTATGAGTGTCTCCATGATATTCTCAACAATAATTACTGACTTTCTGTGTATCAGATATTATTAAAGGACTGCTGGTCACTCAATACGTCCAGTCTATGCAGGAATTCTAAATCTGTGCCTGGAAGCTTCAGATTCTTCAAGCAAAAAACAGCACAGCTTTAACAGTTTAAACACACAAAATCTGTAGCAGAAGTACCAAGCACACTAATGGTAGTTTTAGTTGCTTTACCTGGGATGCATCCTCTTTCTGATTACAGAAATAAGTAAACCAACCTGAATATAAGAACAATTAATTAAAAGTACATAAGGTTATTTATAAACCCACTTGTGAAAAGTGTAATTTATCCGATAAGTCTTCCAAAGTCTTTTGTCGTTAGAGTCACAATTAACAATTATTTAAACTAGATGTACACAGATATCAAGTTAAAAGTGACATCAAATTAATCTACCCGTTGGATTGTAAATGGGTTTTTCGTTTTTCACATTGCAAGGTCAAACATAGAATGATTACAAATTATTATTTTGTGTGGAAAATGTGAAAGCAAGATGAAAAATATTCTCATATTATCACACTGTTAAGGCTACAGAGTGGCCCAAGCCTAATGTATTAAAGCTGTGGTTGAAAATCAGTTAGGAAATACAGACTCTTGCACATATGTGTGCTTACACGTATTCTCGAAATATTTATCCAACATTTAAAAAAATCCATTATCTTTATTTGGGGAAAGTTATCAAAGTCAGGATAGCAATGTAATTCTTGTTTATGACTCAGAAGTCCCTAAGTAAATGTTAACTGCATCTTAAGGAGAGTACAAATCTATGGTATGGCTTTATTTCAGTGGCTAGTGTAAAGAGATGGTGTGTGAATTTCTCTTTGAGATGGTCTGGCAGCAGCTGTCACATTAGAGACCTTATTTAGGAGTTATACTGCATATTTGGTACTGTTCATTTTGGGGATATTGGTGACCTTATGCCATTGCATAAAATGAATTACAGCAATTCAGCATTCCATTGCACTAAAGCTGGAATTCAAAGTTTCTCCAAACTGCCTCACACCAGTGACATTTAAAAAAGAAATCTATTATGAGGCTAATGTGTAAACTGTTGAAACCTAATAAGCAAACACACAGAAATATGGGCAGTGTGAAATGCTTACAGCCAAATAGTAATTAAAAAGTCATGAGCAACTAATGGCATTGAATTAAAAACTATCCATTATTTGTGAGGAGAGGGGATGGAAAGGTAGGAATCGTTAATCATCTGAGATGAGATTATAACCCACCAAAATTTATTTTCAAATCTTGCTACAGATGTTACTATTGTTTTGTTACAATGCTTGGAAAATTGCTATAGTTGCTGTTTTAAAGCCAGGGACATAATTTACAAAAGAAAGATTTTAAATTCAGTAACTCTGATTAAATTTTGAGTTTTGAAACAAATCTCAATTGGAATTGGAATTGGTTTATTATTGTCGCTTGTACTGAGATACAGTGAAAAACTTGTCTGACATACCGTTCATACAGATCAATTCATTACACAGTGCATTGAGGTAGTATCAAGTAAAGCAATAACAGAATGCAGAATAAAGTGCAACAGCTACAGAGAAAGTGCAGTGCAGGTAGACTGCAAGGTCAACATGAGGTAGATTGTGAGGTTAAGAGTCCATCTTATCATAGGAAACAGCGCAATAGTCTTATAACAGCAGGATAGAAGCTGTCCTTGAGCCTGGTGGTACATGGTTTCATGCTTTTGTATCTTGTGCCCGATGGGAGAGGCTAGAAGAGAGAATGTCCCAGGTGGATGGGGGTCTTTGATTATGCTGGCTGCTTTACCAAGGCAGCAAGAAGTATATACAGAGTCCATGGAGGAGAGGCTGGTTTCCATGATGTGCTGAGCTGTGACCACAACTCTCTGCAGTTCCTTGTGGTCACAGGCAGAGCAGTTGCCATACCACACCATGATGCATCCGGATAGGATGCTTTCTATAGTGCATCGATAAAAATTGGCGAGGGTCAACCCGGACATGCCAAATATCTTTAGCCTCCTGGAGAAGTAGAGGCACTGGTGAGCTTTCTTGGCCATGCCGTCTATGTGGTTGGACCAGGACAGGCTATTGGTGATTTATTCTTCGGAACTTGAAGCAATTCCCAGTCAAATTACACTGGCTAAGTATGCTGGACATTGGGAACATGGATGTGATAATGTAGAAAACAAAACCAAATAAATAAATAAATAAATATGCTGCTGCTTGTTGCAACAGTAACAATGATTGACTTCAAATTTTGCTGAAAATCTCTTCCTCAGGACTGGAGTTTCTGTCCTCGAACATATTGAAGAAAATTGTCTTTTTCAAAACTGGAACTAAGGAAACGAAATCAGCGGGGAAAAAAAAGAAGCAAAGAAGTATAAATAGGAATTAATGTCTTTAATATAATATTCATTTAAAATTGAGGTGCAAAGGAACTTCTTTTTGCAGTGAATCTCTTGAAATCTCTACCCCAGAGGGTTTTAGAGGCTGAATCATCGAGGTTTTAAAGAGGAAATAAATACATTGATGAAAGATCAGGGAATTGAGGGCTCTGGGGAATTGACAGAGAAGAGGAGATGGGGACTGGGCAAATCAGCCATATATTAAGCATATTAAAATTATATTAAGCCTACTCCTATTTTCTTATGATCTTATTCATCAATTGATATGCATGGTGTACATAAACATAACAACATAAATATCAAGAAAACAGACTTTGTTGTTTTTCTGCAAAAGAAGAATTTTGGAGAGCCTTGGGTCTCTTAGAAACATTTCCATAAATCTCAATCTCTTGAGCCCTGTCTGCGTACATCTGCCCATTTCAGCAAGTAATAAGTAAATGGAGTTGCATAGCAAAATTTCTAAACTACTTCTAGTAGACAAAGTAATAAACAGAAAAACCACTGGGGTGTCATGAGCACCAGTTAATAAGTTTTTTTTCCAGTTTTGTATGCCCTAAAGAAACCATTGCTCCAAAAATCCAATGACTTGTGTATAGTTTCCTCTTGCATTAGAAAGAAGGGTTTCATCAGAGCAAGTTTTTCACTTTCACTATTTGACTTGCACATAGCAGTAATGCTTCCTGAATAGATATTCTTTTTGCTCTTCATGTAATGTCTTATTAATACCTGCATATTGTTACTTGGGCAAAACCTCTGCATGTAGATCTAATTACTTGGCTGTCAATGGATCACAGTTGTACACTCAAAAAACAATTTGAGATGTGCTGCACACTGTTTAATTTTGTGTTAACAATGAAACTAAAAAATCAAACCCTGACCTTCTTGCCTGCTCTATGGATGACAAGCTCCCTTAGACTTCTGCAAAAGTTAACAAATTTTCCTGGGTCTACATTTCAATTCACCATATCTCTCTAGTGAGAAACAAACCAGAAAATCACACACAGAGAAAGCAACTACCTGTTTTTTTTTCAGTAATAGAATCAGTTTCATGTGCATGACACATTTCAAATTGTATTTTACTTCAGCCCCATAACTCCATGATGTGGACCACAGTCCTTTTTACCAATTATATTTGAAGTTAAAATGCATACAAACATAGGTAAATGAATATGCCTTTGCCAAATAATTGCTTCCACAGCTGCCCCCAACAGCTGCTGCTTGACCTACTGAGTTTCTCCAGCAGGAAGTTTTATTTTGCTGCAGGTTACAGCATCTTCAGTCCCTTGTGTCTCCATGCCAATGACCATGTTTGATGTACGAAGTGACAAAATAAGTCTGGTCTGGAACCTTCTCTATCACAGTGATGAAAAATAACTTAACTGAAGATGTCTGATTCCTGGTTTGATGTAGGCCAATCAATATACCCACATTATCTTATGTTTGGCTGATGCATACAAGAATGTCTCATGGCCATGTCAGTTTACAAACCATACCTCTTGAGCTGCTGTGGGCCAGTATTGTTTGTTTACAGAGCTGTCCATTTAATTTCAAAACTGATTACTGCTTGTAGTTTAAATTTGAACAAGTTATTTTAAAGGCTGGCTCTTGTTTCTACTAATGCCTGTTGTCTGCATAATTCCTGAAGACTGCCTCATGTCTAACAATCCTTATCACTTCCCACCCACACTTTCCGCCCACACTCCCCTCCCACACTCCCCACCTAAGCTCACTGTCCATGCTTACCGAGTGTCTGCCTGCTAAAACCTGGTCGTACAGTGAGTGGATCTGCTGACGCAATCTTTCTCAGTGAAGCTGGTCCTGATTGGACGAGAGAGGACCTGTACATTGCAGAGATTTGTAATGATAAATCCCACAGAAATGTTTTGATCACTGATTAAATTTGACCCCAACACTAAATTGTCTGTCAAACAGCTTGAATGTCTCTGAAAGTGAATGGCTCCAACATTCATAAACATTGCAAAACTATTAAAAATTTAACATAATGCAGTGTTTTTAGATTACTGCAAAAATTAACATTTTAAACACAAGAACCAGAAAATATAAAAAACAAAGAATGAAATTAAGTCAATTAATTCAAGTAAATGTAAATGACCTCAAACTTCCACTTCCCCACAGCAGTAGCCCTGTGCCCCACATGCACCCCCAACTCCACTGGCTGTAACACCCCACTCAGACATTCCACTCCACTGAAATAATTTGACTTGCTGTGCCTAAGCCAGGTCTAACCTGACTCAGGTTCAACTGGCAGACTTTCTAGAATGATAGTTGGGAAACTGCACATCTCTTTTGGACTAGGGTATCTATTAGGAGAGGGTAGAGCCAGCACTCTATCTGATCCCATGAGTTTCATGCCTGGTAAGTTAGCTGAAAATTATTCTTTGAATAACAGAAACACCATATCTAAATATCAGGGTCCTTTCTGTTACTGATACTGTTTATGTATTCATTTATGGGTTGTGGACAAGTCTGGGATTTATGTCCATCCCCTGGTTTTGAATTTTTGCCAGGCCGTTGCTAAGGGCACTTAAGTCAATTCTTGTTACACATCTGAAATCAAATAAAAATCAGTCTGAATAAGGATGATAGGGTTCCTTCTCAAGAGCACATCAGTGAACCCAACAGGTCAAAGGGTAACTAGAATGGTTGTACTGATCAGTTCTGTCAAAGTCCTGAACCTTTTTGTTTGAACAAACCTGTGTGGGAGTACTGAACATCGTCACATTCAGGAAGGTAAGTACTAATAGTTACAACCGGAACTACTGGCTTTCTTGTGTTATTTGGACAGGCAGGGTTGTATAATGATTATACTGCTGGACTAATAATCCAAAAATCTGAACAAAGGATCAAGAAAAATCAGTTGATATCTCAAAAAGACAGTTGGGGAATTTAAGTTCAGTTAATTAGGTAACCCTGAACAAAGAGCGTGTTTCAGTCATGGTATTCATTAAACCATTGGATTGTCATGTCAGAGAAACATAGGACTGCAGATGCTGGAATCTAGATGAATAATACAATGATGCTGGAGGAGCTCAGCAGGCCCGTCAGCATCTGTGGAGAAAAGCAGGCTGTCAATGTTTTGGGTCAGGACCCTTCTTCAGGATTGAAGAGAGGAAAAAGGGAAGCCCAATATATCAGAGGGAAAAGCAGAGCAGTGATAGGTGGACAAAAGAGGGAAGGCGGGGTGGGCACAAGGTGGTGATAGGTAGAAGCAGGTAAGAGATAGTGATAGGCAGGTGCGGGGGAGGAGGGGAGAGCAGATCCACTGGGGGATGGGTCAAAGGTAAGGAGAGAAAAGAAGTGAGAGGGTAGAAAAAAGAGAGATAGGCTAGGAAAGGGAAGAAGAGAAGAAGCATGGTTGGGGGGGTGGTTGTGGGGAAGGGGGTGGGGATTACTTAAAGTGGGAGAATTCAATGTGTCATATCACCTGTCTGATTCATCTAAACATTGTAATCATTTAACAGTTACTTACCCAAATAGGCTTGACAGCAGTAGAATGGTTAGATCCAACCATGCATCCTTTGACAAAAGTAACTAAAGGCTTAGATGGAAAAATATCACACATAGAGAGCCACAACAGAAACGTGGGTAAAAAGGAACTGGTTTATCACATAAAATTCCATTGGACTAATTCAGTGTTTTACAAATACGTTAACTTTGATATTTATTGGGAACTGAATTAGCTGAATTCTACTAGAGCAGTGGATGGAACTTCATTTCTATCCTAGGATAAGAGAGAGACCATCTTCCAGCATTCTTTCTAATTACTGCCAAGTGTCACCTTTCTTGAATATGGCCAAGTGTGGACATTGAGTAATGGCAGGTATGATAATCGCTCTGTCATTGAAGTGGCTGCAAAATATCTGTTTGCAAGACTAAGATCAGACTAAACGATGTAATGCAGAGGGAGTGAAAACCTGAAGGTACTGCTAAAAAAAGTAAAGAAAGGTATCTACAGTTGCAGTAACTTGTTTGTTTTACAAAAGCACACACTAGAAACAACATTTGTTATAAAAGTAACTGAATACTTTAATGCAATTATTTCATTCCCATTGAATATTAAAGTTAGAAAATAGCATTACAATCATGTGTGGAAAATACTCACACTGGTTAGACCTATTGCTTGACCTTATTTTCATTAAAATATGGTAACTTGTATTTTCCAGTGCAGGAGGTGACTTCTGCTTTTAACTATCAAGTAACGCACAAGCTATGAATATAAAAAATATTTATTCTAATTATACAATTTGTTTAATATGTTATATCCATTTGTCTTTCAGCAGTAGCTCCCATCCAATTTTGTTTGCAAGCCAATGTCCAAGGTTAAGTTTTACAATATGTTTAGAGATTTCCACATTGGGATGAATGCATTGTCAACAAGGAATGTGACTTTTTTCAATCTGGTGTCCAAGTAAAATAGAATTGCAAATATTCAGGTGACTAGGAGGACTGAATTTCTTTGGTAGATGAATGTCTTCTTTTACTTATTTTATTCAAACTCATTTTTAATATTATTTGATTATTACATAATTGTTATCAAGTGTCTTATATTTAAGAAAACCATCTTTTTCACCTAATACTAAGAAATTGTCTGTTACGCAATTATCTATGACTAAATGTTGTTAAAGCTTTCATTGTTTAGCACAATCTCATAAAATGTATTGCTTTCTACCACTTTCTGGTATCACTATTCCATGGTAATTGGTGTTGTTGTACTTTTAGTTGCTTGTTATTGACTGAGAAGGCATGTGGGTACCAGTGAAGGGAACTGATGATTGTCTGGCCGTGGTTTAGTGTTGTACAAAGGCATTGATGCTTAAGAGAACTGAATTTGAGCACTTTGATGGTGGTAACTAACTGAAATTTGTACCTATCAAGGCATCTGTGGAATTCTAATTGCCAGAATGAGGATCTGATGCAATATTTCCTTGCACCTCCACTTCCTTTCCTTTTTGTCCTTTTCCTGTTCATCACTCTCCCCAGATTATGTGAGCACTTGTCTTGATCGTCCTGCATTTCAATCCTCACTGCAGCTTGATGCTGTGTGGAACCAAGTACAACATGTCCATCCTGGAAACCATGACTGGCAAGAACAGAGGGTGGCTTGTGATCTATCCAGGTAACCAAAATGCATCCTGAATATGTGATCACATGTTCATTGATATGTGCGCCTGTGGTATGGTTCTACTTGAACTGCTCTTAAACTTCATTGTTTGAGTATATCACAGTGTCAACAGTTATACTTCAAGTGAGCATACTTTGTTTCCTAAGGCATAAGTCAGCCTACAACTTCTCCGGAGACCTTGGACTACAGTGGAATGAAACCATCTCAGCAGCTCCCTGGCAATCAACACTACTTACATAAATCTATCCTTGTGGTTCCACATCAGTTAAATATTGATGGAGTAGAAACAATTCTCCCAGCTGATCTGTGGTTTAATGGATTGCTATATGTACGTACTTTATGAAGCAGTCTGAGATGCAAACCAAAGTGCATTACTTATTCTGACTGGTGTCATCACAGACCAAGTTAATCTAATTGTCAGTCTCAGGCTACAAGACCTTGTGACCTGCTTCATGCATTTATATGCAACTGGGAGTGCAGAAGCAAAATGAAAGTTGAGAGTCATACAGCACGGAAACAGGATATTTGGCCCACCTTATCTATGCCGACTCACGGCACACCCATCCATATTAATTCCATCTTCCTACTGCCATCTATGCAAAGGTGATTCAAGTGCTTATCTGGACACTTCTTAACTGCTGTCAGTGACTTTGCTTCCACAACTCTCTCTGGCAGTGTATTCCAGGTGCTCACCACTCTCAGGGTGAGAAAGGTCCCCCTCAGATCCCCTCTATATCTCTTACCCCTTATTCTAAATCTATGCCCTCTAGTTCTATCTACTTCTGATATGGGGAAATGTTTCCTGCAGTCTACTCAAACTATACCCCTCATAATTTGATATACTTCAATCATCTCCTATCTTAACCTCCTCCACACAAGGGAAAACAGAGCTAACTACACCAAATCCGTTTCTCCCCACTCCCCTTGTTCCTAATTCTATCACTCACTTACAAACTAGGGACAAATTGCAGTGGCCAATTAACCTACCAGCCCACAAGTTTTTGGGATGTGGGAGGAAACTGGAGCGCCCGGAGGAAACACAAGCAGTTCCGGGGAGAGCATGCAAATTCCACAGAGACACCAGCACAGGTCGGGACTGAACCCGAATGATTGGAGCTGTGAGGAAACAGCTCTCTTAGCTGTGCCATTGTGTCTTCAACTGTGTCAGACCTGGGCTGCTTCCTTCTTCATTGCTGTCCTCGATGCTGCTCCTCTCACTGATGCTTCGCCCTGTGCTGTTGCTGTCCTGTCTGCAGCTGATTTCCCCCTCTCGGCAGACCACCAGCAGATTTCTCCGCAGTAGTATCTACATGAGGTGCTGCCTCAGGAAGGCAACATCCATCATCAAAGATCCTTGACATCTTCCCACAGCTATAATCAGGCAGGAGGTACAGAAGCCTGAAGTCCCACATCACCAAGTTCAAGAACAGCTACTTCCCTTTAATCATTCGGTTCTTGAACCAACCAGCACAACTTGAATCACTATCATCTAGCAACACTATGACCACTTTGATCACTTTGCATTAAAATTGACTTTTTTTGTTCTAATTGTACCTTTTCTTGTAAAAATTGTGGATAATTTGTTTTTTTTGTGAATGCTGCTCCAATGATACTACGTACCTGTGATACTGCTGTAAGTAAGTTTTTCATTGCACCTGAGCATACATGTACTTGTGCATGTGACAATAAGCTCGATTTTGACTCAAAAACTTGTCACTTTGATCCTGATCTGAAGCCCAGTGCCAGACACCAATGGTGCAACCAAATTTGAACTTGTAACTCTTTTATTTTCAACGTGCTCCAAATGAAACAAAAGCAAGCTATTATGGGTGCTGGGAATTTGAAATTAAAACAGGAATTACTTCTGAGAGATTGTTGACTGGAAAAGTTTAACATTTTTTCTGAACAGATGCTGCCTGACCTGCTGAGCATTTGCAACGCTGTTTTTACATGTTATTCCTCTTTCCCAGTGGGAGTTTAATGGCCAGCTGGAAAACTGAGAATTTATTTGAATGCTTATTTGACTTTTATCCAAACCTGTGAATCATCCAGCTCTTCTTAGCTTTGTTTCAATGGTGAGTTTCAGGAAGCCCTGGGGAGTCCTGGATGTGTTGTTAAATTTAAGTGGCAGGTCGAACCAAAGAACATAATAAATAGGAGCAGGAGTAGGGTAAGCGGACCCTCAAGCCTGTTCTGTCCTTTAATGAGAGTATGTACAACCTTTACATCAAATCCACTTTTCTCATCCCATATCCCATTACTTCTTTAGAGCCCTAAAATCTATTGCTCTTGGTTAGATTCGCTGGCTGATCTTCTCAGCTTTCTTACTTACTACAACACACAACGTCTCAATGCCAGCTCCCAACAGAACAATCTCATCAATTCCATTCCTCCCTTCACCTTGTCTCCCTGAAGTCTTACAACAAATCCCCACTCATATGCCCATTAACCCCCCTTTCATTCATTTTGCCACTTACCTACATAAAGGGGTAACTCAGAACAGCTAATTAGCCAACAGCACATATTCGGCATGTAGGAAGAAACCAGTGCATCTGCCAGAAATTCGCACAGTCACACAGAGAATGTGAAAATGCCAGAGACTGCATCCAAGGTCATGATCAAACCCAGATTCCAAGTTCCATGAGGTAGCAGCACTAATCACACTACCACCATGTCAGGGAATGGATTTCAAATATTCATAACTAAATGGTATCATCATGGGTTTGCATCTTTGCATCACAAACTCTCTGAAGAGGGTTACACCTTGCCCATTTTAAATTCAGACATTGGCAATTTGGAACTAGCTTCAGAACACAATCACATTTTCACCAACGTTGCATCTACACACAAATCCATATTCTCCTTCCTTCTCCATTTGTTTCTTGTCTTCTCCAAAGCTTGAACTATACTTTGTTTATGCTTTCAGCATGACAAGCCTCATGATGAGTCTTATCGTTCTGGAAACTAGGGGATGAATTATAAATCCCAAATATGGATGGGTTGGGTTTACCAGGTTAGCGGTGGATGAGAAACTCATCAAAATTATCAAAAGATGAAGCACCGGTTATTCTGGAAACCCATAATTCTGGATTTTCTAACCTCATCACAACTATCACCTGCACATAAGCCTGCTTCCAGACAAACCAAACACTGAACTGAGCTAATACATCATTAAATACTTGCAAAATTATTTCAATGGAAGTGATCCACCATGTGCTGATGAAGCAGGCTCAATACTTTAATTGAAGAAGATGTTTTCATTATATGCAGAAGATTACTTTGCCTGTCTTCCAAGGCTTGTATTAAAAAAAAATCACTGATATATCTGTCCTGATCCATTGGCACTAATCAGGGAATATCGTAATGGCTGCCATTGAAATTGAGTTTCCTGAAACTCAATGGAGTCAAAATTCAAAATGATGTATAATCAATAGCAGCTGGTGTATTTCACCCTTAACAAAACCAACAAATGATAAATTTCTACCCCTGTAAATTTGAACTTATTTAAACAATTTAGCATGTGACACAGTTACCCCTGCAATACTGTATGTGGACAATATTGTCTGTTATTGAAGCCATGCCTCCAAGAACCAAAACTTGACTTAAAAGATTAAACAATTTCTGAAATTGGGCTTGCAAGAAGATGTATTTTAAATATCTCCAGCAATAAGAACTTCAAAGCAAAGCAAAGTAAATGTGGGTACTGAAATGCTGAATAATATGTTATACTCAGATAAGTTTACTGATGACAAAACCACATTAAACTACAAGTAAAGCAACTGAAATATTAACAGACATAATCTGTTAGACAAAGATAGCCTGTGACCAAGAACAAATTTTGGGTTGCTATGAGTCAGCTTGACAGACATGGGCTTCTTCAGGGTTCTTCAGTTTCCTCCCACATTCCAAAGAAGTACAGGTTAGTAGGTTAACATGGGCTCAATGGGCTGGAAGGGCCAGTTATCGTGCTGTATAAATAAAGTTTTAAAGTTTTAAACTTCAACAAACAGCACCCAATGAACCACCAATTATCTGTGAACAAACACTGACATTCATTAAGGAACTAATTATTGAGATGCAGATATGGCAAAGATAAAGGAGTATAAAGATTAGGAAAAAACAATTCTTGTCTAGTCTTCGCATTGTAGATAACTGTGACTGAAGTGCTCTGTTCTAACATGAAGGAGATATCTCTTGATTCAGAGACTGAATGACACATCATCTTGTTCAACCAGAGACCTCCATGGAAAACTCCAGGGCAGGTCTAATCATATTTTTTGTTTAATCTATGTATCAGTGGTTGATAATTTCAGTGAGATAATGAATTGGTGTTTCTTTCAAGGTGGATTCAGGCTCTGAAAACCAAAATAACACATAGTGTAGGAGGTTTGAAATTCAAAAATAATTCCTGCAAGTTGATCCACATAACACTAATCATGCCCTCAATTTCTGCTTGCCTTTTATAGTGAAAATGTAGCCGAATGTTTTCTGTATTGGATTCTGGTCAATCTCCAAAATATAGAAAAGATGCAGCTAACTGAAAACAACATAAAAATATATAATTCCCTCTATTATTTAAGAGATAGTATTCAACCACTTAGAACAAAAAAAACTCAGCAATCTGCATTTATATAATGTCTTTGACATTGAACATCCACCAAGATTACTGACAGCAATATCAACAAGCTAAATTTGACACAAAGAAATTTCAAAAGAAAATAGGCCAAATGAAACAAAAGGCAGATTCTAAATAGTGACTTCAGACAGGAAAGAAAAGTAGAAAGGAGAGGACGTTTAGTGAGGAATTTCCAGTACATATATCTTCAGCAGCTTAAGGCGCACTTGCCCATATTAGAGAATTAAAATTTAATGTAAATCAGCAAGCACGAGGGTGAATGGTGAAAGTTTGTGTCAGGCACTGACACTAGAATTTTGGATCATGTCAGGGTTATGGAGGGTATGAAAATGGAGGCTAGTCTAGAGGTAGCCAGGTCAAGTAGCATTTATTGTCATATGCACAAGTACAATGACGTTCAGGTACAATTAAAAACTTGCTTGCAGCAACATCACAGGCATGTAGGTTCAGAAAACACACAGAACATAAATTATACATAGGTTGTACATAAATTATACTAGACAGTGAAGAAAAAAAAACAAGACTGGAAAACAAGACATTAGTGCAAAAGAAAATAATCAGAAGCAAGTCCATGGTAAGTGCAAGAGGTGGTCTGTAGTGTTCCATTGCTGAGGTAGGGTTAGGGTTGTGCAGATCAGTTCAAGAACCTGATCGTTGTAGGAAAGTAGCTCTTTCTGAACCTGGTGGTGTTGGACTTCAGGCTTCTGTACCTCCTGCCTGATGGTACCTCCTGCTTGATGGTAGCAGTGAGAAGAGGGCATGGTGGGGTCCTTGGTAATAGATGTCGCTTTCTTGAGGCAGCACCTCCTAGAGATGGTTTCAATGGTTCAGGAACATGGATGAGAATTTTAGGAGCAGATAAACTGTGGCAAGTATTATCTTATGCAGGCAGGAATCTGGGATTGACTGGGATGGATATGTAGCTTAGCATAAGATCAAATATGACATCAAAGTTGTGAACAGTTTAATTCAACCTCAAATAATTAAGAGGGGAACAATAATTAGGAGACAGAGTTCAGGGCTGTTGGTCTGCCTTTGGTAATGCCTCAAGTAACGCTTTTGGTCTTCAACTCTTGAAAGAAATTTTTGATCATCCAATAATAGACGTTGAATGACAATTTTTTCACACTATTTGCCAATATCAGCACCACCTGAGCAATATAGATGATGATTCTATGGTGGTTTTCACATGAAGTGTTTCAAGAAAATATGATAGCTGTCAATCTCAGTTCAGTGCATTTTCCTTACAAGTCAATAATATGGTGACTTTATAAAATGTTATATTCATGTTGCAGTCATGGATACAATAAGTTTTTGGTGCCAGCAAGCCTATGTTTTCTCACTATTTATCCTCAATAACTGTAACACAACTGTAAGTTTGCAGATGACCTCTTCCTAATCAAGAAAATATGCACTGTGGGGATAAGTGATTGTAAAAACAGTGATGTGAAGAAACTATTTGTTTTTTTTCTCATGAGCAGAAGTTATTCTTCCTAGTGCAGGCAAGCCATTTTCATCTTTGTGAAAATACCCACACATTTACTTATTTGTGCAATGAAATAAAAGAAAAATTCTGGCATCAACATTGAGGTATCCTGACCTGACCTCCTGTCCATCTTTTTGTGAATGGAGTACATGGCACAGAAATACATAATATTCTCACCCCATGTTTCCCATTTGTTTGAATGGTGTATTGGTGCTACCTATTGTAATTTTACTAACCATTAACTTTTTGAATCATAATTAAAATGATACAAAATGAGGCATTCAGTTCATCAATTCAATGCATAGCCCAAGTGGGGTAATCCAATCAGTCCTGTAGCTTTGCATATTAGTTTTTCTCATGTGGCTATCCAATTCTCTCTCGAAAACCCTGACTGATTCTTTCTCTACCTCATTATAGACAATGGGTTCCAGATCATGACCACCCTCTGTGTAAGAAAAAAATTACATTTACTCATTGTTCTTCATTTCCTCCTTATCGAGTTGTTTGCTCAAAATTTATGTCCTTGCCTTTTGGTCCATGAGCCTTCTGCCAATGGAGACAATTACCCTCCATTTACTCTTTATCAACTAAATGGTTAAAATTATCTTCCCTCATTTTTACACCATGACTCTGAAGATTACACTCCAAAAATGTATGATGTTGAAAAGTTCTTGTCGGTTTTGGATCCTGAGTTTTATTTATTCTTGCCTGAAATAATAAGGCATGATACTGGCTGGTGTAATATTCCAGTTAAAACCATGTTGCAAACTACTGTAGGTAGCATAAAGCTGGTGAGAGGAAACGTTAACATTTATGACTGATATATTAATTTCTACTTTGTGAACAGATAACTATACAGTGCTGATAATTCCAAGTAATTTATCAATGATTGATGTCTTGTGATGTTAAGCATAATTTTATTTTCCTCGTTATCTTCATATCTTATCTTTTACTCTTTCTTCTCCATTCATTTTGCCAATGTGCATACATTATTTTGTTTATTTTGTCCAAATTGCCTCTTCTTATTGATTTTATCGCAGTCATTATTAAGTGTACTTTTAGCAGCCATGCCATGTGTGCTGTTTTAAAGGACATCTTTCTTCTTTTATTTGGTCAATCACAATGTTCTCTCATTGCTTGCTTGTTCTATTGTAATGAAGATGCAATCATTCAACAGAATAATGACAAGGCAGTCTTTGGCTTCCATCTACTTTATAATCATTTTGTTATTTCTTTTGGACACGAATGGCTTATTCTTTTAGTCTGAGGTAATAATCCTAGAATAAGGTACAATAGGCAATTAACCTCAGAACTTGAATGCCTGCAGAATGAAATAAGGTCATCTAGCTCAAATAGCTCCATCTACCAAATGAATTGGTGTTATCAAGCTATCCCCATCTGTTTCTATTCTTTCAGCGGCTAACCTTGAACATTCCAACACTATTCATCAAGATCCTGACCTAGTTTTAAGGACTCTTGTGGTTTCAAAATCTATTACTTACAAAGGATAATATTAACATTTAATTGGAAGATATACTTCTTTAAGTTGTTCAGCTGTCTTGATAACAAGAAACTACATCTGGAACTGCAGTGACTCACCAAGGTTATTTTGGTATATCATTCCTCTTCTGCAAGCACTATCACTTAGAAAGACAAAAGTATTAATGTCAAGAGAACATTGTTATTTCTGAGTTTCCCTTTCAAGCTTACACTGTGCTGATTCAGATATATGATGCTTCACGAGTCATAGAATAGAATAGGATCATAGAATGAGGTCATTCATTCTGTCGAGTCAGGGCGGCCCCAACCAGATCAATCTCGTCAGTCCCATTCACCTACTCCACAGATAATTCTCTTGCAAGTGTACAACCAGGAGGCATTGGGCAATTTTATTTCCACCACTCTCACTGACAATGGTAGAAGGAAAAACAGAAAATTCAGGAAAACCTTTTCAGACAGAGACTGATAGGTATCCAGGATACATGTCCTTGAAAATGGTTTCAGTAGTTTAAAATGGAGTCTTAATTCAGATAAATGCGTTGCATTTTGGGAAGTCAAGTCAAGGTAGGGACTTCCACAGTAAACAACAGGGCCTTGGCAAGTGTTGTAGAACAGAGGGACCTTGGAGTTCAGGTACATGATTCACTAAAAGACACGGTGGTGAAGAAGGCTTTTGGCACTCTGGCCGTCATTAGTCAAGGCACTGAGAAAAATGTTGGGAGGTTATGTTGCATACTGGTGAGGCCACACTTGGAGTACTTTGTTAAGTTTTATTCATCATGCTTGAGGAAAGATGTTACTAAACTGTAAAGAGTACAGAATAGATTGACGAGGATATTGTCAGGACTCGAGGAACTGAGTTATGTGGAGAGGATGGACAGCTAGGACTTTTGTCCTTGGAGTGTAGGAGAGGGGGGGTAATCTTATAAAGGTATATAATATCATGAGGAGCACATACAGGGTGAATGCACACAGTCTTTTTCCCAGAGTTGGAGAATCAAGAACTAGGGGGCATAGGTTTAAGGTGAGAGGGGAAAGGTGAGCTGTGTTAGAGAATAATTTAAGAACCTATTATTTATTTATTGACATCATGAAGCTCACACCTTTGTGCTTCAAAAGCAAACTGGACCACTTTTGTTTTATTTTTCCCATCATTACTTTGCCTTTTATGATTTTGAAAGATAAATTAATATTTTACTTCCAAGCAGATATGTGTTCCACTGGGCTGTTTCCAGGTGAATGCAGGAATGTATTTACATGTTCAATCATTCCATAACAGTCATACAGATATTGATCATAACATTTAGTTAAATTAGAAGTTACTCTCTGATTACCTACACATTATGCTTAACATCTAATCATTGGCAAAATAACTAAAAAGATTTATTCTAACAGCAGACACAGAAACCTTCACCATATTTGGAGAGTGAATGGATGAGCACTTTCAAGCCCAAGAAATGGACGGCACAGTAGCGTAGCGGTTAGTGCGACGCTATTACAGCACCAGCGATCAGGGTTCGATTCCCGTCGCTATCTGTAAGGAGTTTGTACATTCTCCCGTGGTCTGTGTGGGTTTCCTCCGGGTGCTCCGGTTTCCTCCCACATTCCAAAGACGTAAGGGTAGGTTAATTTGGGTTTAAAATGGGCCTGTTACCACTCTGTAAATAAAATTTTAAAAAAATTTAAAAAAATGCGTGGATGAATGTGGCACTAGCCTAAAAGTTCTTTATTGGCTGGCGTGAATATGATGGACCAAAAAGTATGGTAATTCTATAATTCCTTGAAAGTACCAGGCTTCTGTAAAGTTCTGTTTTTCCTTATACTGCTCTTCAGGAAAGAAAATCTACCCTTACTGGGACTGGACTATACATGACTCAGCCACACAGGAATTTGGTGGATGGTTAATTCTCCTCTGAAATGGCTCTCAAGCATTCAGTTCAAGGTCAATTTGGGATAGTCCAAACATTTTTGGTGTGTCACCCAGTGCCTGTTAGTGAATAACACATGCGAAATGGGAAATGGTTGTGTCGTGCAGTGGAGGCTGGTCTTCTAAGGATAGAATGAAATATATTTCTTGTGGCAAAGTATAGGGAGCTTTCTGTTTGGTTTCAATCATATTGTCAATTTGGAATTGATTGATGATGGATCTCTGAGTAATAATGAATGGGATTACACTTACCCTTAGCTAAGAGTTTCACATTGAGGTGTGGAAGTTCAAGCTGGAGGTCAGATGCAGAAGGCTTCCTTCTCCTCTGTTGGACTTACCATTGAGCGCAGTGGTGAAGCACTGATGCACTGAAAAGTTGGTCTGATGAGCTTTGCATTTGACTCCACAGATTTAAATCAGCCATGATAAGTTTATGATTCCATTCCGTTAAATGGTGTCACTAACCCTGAATAAAAAGGTTTCTTCATTTTATTTTATCCCAATGATTTAAATTTAATTATAGGTTTTTAAAATGTTCTTAATTACATTTAATTAGTTTATTTTTTGAACAATTATTTGGACCTCTTTAAACTGTTTTTCAAACTATTTGATATTCAGAGATATTTAAAAACAATTCTGAGGTCTTTAAGAGCAGTGAGCTGTCAAAAGGCCATCAGGGTGGTCCTGGAGGTGGGTGAAGCTTCATCTCCTGAAGCCCAGTCATTGCTTGCACCCTGCTCCATTTTGCAGGTGTGATGAATCACCTTGGTCGGCCTTTTGTACTGAGAACAAGCTAATGCTGGTACCTGGTACTGCAGTTAGTGACTTTCTGCAGCTGACCAGATCTAATATGATCTGGCCCTCAGTTTTAATTTAATGTACGCTAGTTCAAGGCCATCTGAAAGTTACCATTACTGAGATGGAATAATAACAGAATCTATCCTATCTTCATTTGCAGATGTGCAAGATGTCATCAGGCAGAATGTGATACAATAGTCTGCAAGTAGTAGGAATATTTGTCTTTAGAAAAAAAGATAAATGAATATCTTTTCTGATGATGAATTGCAGTCAGAAGAAGAGGAAATGACATAAGAAAAGATGTTAAAGTTTCTGATCTACACAATGCCCCTTTCATGCCAAAAGCTGAACTGAAAATTAAAGGCAAAGGGTAAACTGAAACGATCCAAAAATGTCTGTGCCAATGCAGGTCAGCCACTTTGACTCTCCCAGTAAAGCAATAAAATGACATTGGAATTTAATTTGAGGGAAATAAACTATCTTTTCAGGAGCACTTCTGAGAATATTTGAATAGTCACCAGTGACTGAGCATGACAATATTTTAATCTTTCTTTACCAAGTGTCCTTCACAGTTACACTCTTGTCTGGAATCTTTGTGGCTGTTAGACTCATCCTGTGCCTTGCTTGTTAAATAGCCTTTTCAGATAGAGTGTGAGATGTCTTGGAAACTGTGTGAAGAATTGGTCATCTCCCTGAAAAAGTAGGTTTCTGTGAGCATACCTGTTAAGCCTGTTTTCCTTGAGTTTTACTTTGAGCTCTGGAACCTTACAGATGTAAGCTAAAAAGAAAAATTATGGGGAAACAGAACTCAGCTTCAATCCCAAGGCTAATCACTTTCTGATAGACACCAAATCATCCCCCTCCCCAAAATAGACTCTAAACATTATATAATAGGCAAGATTCCCACTACTGGTTCCTTCCTAATCTCTGTGAAGTTGGACTCTCATTTCTGCATTCTCCTTCCCACATCCCTGAGGGTTCTTGATGCCGAACCATCCCTACCCCCATCCCCACCCTAAACCCCCACCCCCACCCCCACCCTCAACCCCCAACTCCCTGAGGCTGGACTCTCCCTTCCAGACGTTGCACACCAACATCTGGCATACACTGCCTCAAAAACCCACTGGATTTATCTGAACCTGATCTGGCAAAATCCAGATCAGCAGGTAAGAAGCTTATTTTTAACTCCTACTGAGGGAGAAGGGTGATAGAAGTATAAAAGGGAGTTGGGGGAGAAAGTGATGGACTGGTGAGGAGCAGAGGCAGTAAAGGCCCAAAGTTTCCCAGACATGGTTTTCAGACTCATCCCATTTAACTGAAAGCTGGGACTTGAATTGATTCAAGTGGCCACTCTTCTGCCACAGGTCAGAACTCGTACCCTTTTCATTCTAGCCTCCATGCTCACTGCCCACACACTTCTCTCTCTCTCTCTCATTATCTGTCCATTTGCCCCTGCTTTTGGTAAATTGATTCATTATTGTCACATGTACCGAGGCACAGTGAAAAACTTTGTTTTGCATGCCATCCATAAAGATCATTTCATCACATCAGTACATCGAGATAGTACAAGGGAAAAGAATACAGAATGAAGAATAAAGTGTTACAGGTGCAGAGAAAGTGTAGTGCAAGGCCATAATGAGGTAGATTGTGAGGTCATGAGTCCATTTTATCGTACTAGGAGACCATTCAATCATCTTATAACAGCGGAATAAAATCTGTCCTTGAGCCTGGTGGTACGTGCTTTCAGGCTTTTGTATCTTCTGCCTGATGGGTGGGTGGGGGAAAAGAGAGAATGCCTGGGGTAGGTGAGGTCTTTGATGATGTCGGTTGCTTACGAAGGCAGCGAGAAATGTAGACAGAGTCCATGGAGGGGAGGCTGGTTTCCGTGATGTGCTGAGCTGTGTCCACAACTCTGCGCAGTTTCTCGCAGTTATGGGCAGAGCAGTTGCCATACCAAGCCATGATACATCCAGTTAGAAGGCTTTCTATGGTGCATCTATAACAATTGGGGAGGACTAAAGGGGACATGCCGAATTTCTTTAGTGTCCTGAGGAAATAGAGGCGCTGGTGTGCTTTCTTGGCCATGGTGTCCACGTGGTTGGACCAGGACAGGCTATTGGTGATGTTCACTCCTTGGAACTTGAAGCTTTCAACCCTCTTGACCTCAACACTGTCGATAAACAGGACTGTGTGCACCGCCCCCTTCCTGAAGTCAAAAATTACACACACAACAGTTACTCCAGGTGGACTTGCTGCACTTGTAGTCAGTAGGATTCGAACCAGCACAAGGAAACCCCAATGGATTTGAAGTCCATCACCTTAACCACTCGGCTACTACTACTGCAAAATTGTCTCAGTCTGTCTGTCTCTCCGTCCTCCCCACCTCACTTTCTCCCCCCTTCTCAAATTTAAAACCCTTCCCTCTGGACTACAGAGAAATAGTGATATTCCATTATTATTTAACATTGCAATTATTTTTTATATATCGCTCCACAGTCCCAATTATGATTTTAAAGAAGTTGATCATATTTTGTTGCATTATGCTCTAATGTTGATAATGAATACATCAAATGATGAAACTTCAATTTAATAAACTGGATATGTTTTGTATTTTGACTTTTATACTTTTCATACAGTGATTTTCTCTTGTCTCATTGTTATATCTGAACACTTGCTTTTTGAGTCACAATCAAATTCCTTAAGAGTTGGCAACATTCCATCAGAGTTTGGCAATTCATATGAATAAGTTAGGTTCAAAAAGGTATGTGAAGTAGTTCTGGTAAATTGCTTCATTTACAGCCAAATTTATCCAATGCAATGTAAGTTTCAATTTGAAGGGAAATATTGATAAAAACAGATATAAGGACAGAAATGCACTTTATTAGTGTCTTTCAGAACTTCAGAATGTCTGAAAGTGTTTTTCAGCCAATGAAGTGTTTTGAGGTTCAATCTCTGTAGTAATAAATGCAGAAACCAATCTGTACACGACAAGGTTTCATGAATGGTAATGTGGCAATAAGCTGGTAATATATTATACATTGCTTGAGGGATAAGTGAACACCTCTGCCTTCTACAACGCAATGCAGCGAGTTCACTCACATCCACCTCAGTAGTCAAATAAGCACTCATTTCAGTGTCCCACCTGACCTCAGAGAGTGCAGTACTCCTTCGATACTACAGGGTAGCATCACGTTCAATTCCATGCTCAAGTCTGAGAACAAGTCTTGATTAAACTACCGGTTTTAAGGGTTAGAGCACTATCACTGAGCCTTGGGTGGACCTCAAATGTAATCAATTCCAGAGTGGTCTGTATGGGTGTAAAAGATAGTTGCACCATCTCGCACTATCTCATGATAATGCAACAATTATAAGTAACAAACACTCTCGATTGCTTCCAAAATGGAAGATTACTGCATGTGTTTGTAAGTTGCTCAGAAATAAATGTAACATGACTTACCAAGAATCCACAGAGTTAGAGAAGAAGCACTGTATTTAAAGAAAGGACAGTGACTGGCAAACAAAAGCAACGTTGTGAATGGGAAGACATTCAACATATGGAAATGAAGTTGCTTGCTGCCGAGTGTAACTTTGAAGATCTAAGGGACTCATTGATCTGTAAAAGGATTGAGGGAGCACCTGTTGAGAGAAATGAATTGAGAGCAAGGTAAATTTTCAAATTCTGCAGGACCCCTAAACTGTCCAAAACCTGGGCTGATGAGCTGGAGAATGGATAGCACAATCCGGTCCATGAAGAAGCAGAGAAGGAATGAACAACAATAGCTTCGAGTATATAAATGCTATGAAAGCCAGCATGAATGACAGATGGAGGAATGCCCAGCATTAGGAAGGAGTGTCACAAATGCAAAGAGCTGACTCATTTTGCATCAGAGCGCAGCGAGGAAGACTGGTAGCAAGCAGGGGAGTACCAGCAAGAAGATAAGGTCAGGTTTTGATGTTAAACAAGCCGACTGCAGTTTCTGTGAGGTTTTCTGGAATAGCATGATGTGATCAGAGCCGTGACATTGAACACAGGCAGAAGGGAATGGCTCATGTGAACAGAGTAGGCAAGGCTTTGTTGCTATGGAGGTAGGGAAACAGGTCCAGGTTTAGGCAGATAACCTGCAAAGAAGCTCGAAGGGATAAAACAAGTGCTAACAAAATAGGACAGTAACACAGTAATACCACAGGGCAATTGCAATCTGGAAATGACAAATCCAAAGAACATAGTATAAAGCAGAGTTTGTTGTACTTGAGGAGAACTGTGGGTGTGGATCCCTGGTAAAAGGGCTAAGAATGCCTTCTGGGAACAGAACAGCACATGAAATGTTTCAGCAATAGTTAGACTGGGTGCTTTAAGGACATGTTGATGTAACGGATGATACTTTTGTCCTTGGAGGATGGAGTGTTGCAGAGCCAGAGATAAACTATGACAGAAACATGAGACCTTATTGAACAGGTACAGAGAGAAGTAGTCAAAATGGAATATACAGAAGTTAAAGTTCAAACTAAAAGATGTTTTCTTTCATAAGGTTATTTGCTCACTAGAGAGAGGCTCAAACGATATCTTGCAGAAATGTAAGACTTCACAAGAAATTGTGATGTATGCAGATCTGGGAGAACTTTTCACCATCAAAAACGCCTCATGGATTTACTGCTGGATTTGAAAGATGCATTGAATTTTATGCTGAAGTAGTTTAGGTTTCATGAACATTAATGCATGTAAATGTATTTGTATTTATATAAATACTACGTGCTTGGATGGTTGTTATATTGATGATTATTATTAGATGGTTATTAGATTTAAGATGTTTCATCATCCAGCTCCATCTCGTGGTGACATAATTGCAAGTATTTAGCATTTTAGGGTCAAAGGTTATTACCAAAAGGGAGGAAACACATTACAGGAGTTTCTCAGATATAAACTTATAACATTACTCTCCTAGAATGCACAATTTGTGTTAAGGCATACTTTACTTAGAGAAACAACATTACTGGTAACCAGTTTAATGCAACAATGAGCAGAGTATTTATGGCCTCAGCAGGAACAAAATTAGCAGTACCAGGTGGTAGCAAAAGCAAGTATCAGCCTTCAAACCACTTACAAATGTAACAGAGAAATACAATTATTTTTGAAATTACTGTTGTCCTCAGAAGCTTTTAGAATATCAATGTGAACTATCTTGTCTCAATGAAGGTGAGTGCTGGTCTTGTCACTTAAAATGTCCTCCCATTATAAATATATAACTCCATGGAACCATTTGCTAACACCCAAAGTAAATTGTGCACTGCAATTATTGAAATTATATTTAATTATCAGTTATTGTCTTTGTATCTAACAAGTATATGACCTTGATTTGGGAGATTTTTCCACCAGGTCTGCTCTGCATGTTTGTGTTGATTGAAGATCTGTTATGTCCACAGTTCTGAACTCTGTGTGGCTCCTTTAAAGTCACAACAATTATTTCGAAGGTGGATGCAGAAGCTAATGAATTGAAAACAGAGCCAATTTGAAGCATGAAGGATTTCTCTATCATTGCTAGTTTGTTGGAAGGACCAACTGCCTTTGATAGGATGGATAAGCCCATTCTATCAAAGCTGCTGCCAGTGTTCACCAGCCTTCAAATAACACTATGACTGCATCACAACTGCTTTTTAATGATTGTTACAGGCTGCAGTCAGATGCCTTCAGTAAGAATACATAAATCATGGTGAACCAAAATTGACTAAAATTGGCCAACTTTCCTATCCCAAGATTCCGTGAGGAACTCAATTTCTGCGCTGAATTTTTTCAAACAAGCTGTAAGATGAAAGAAAATCTTGGAGAATTTGTTTATACAAACTTTTCATCTGGACCCCTGCTATGTGGCCATGGTACCAAGTCAATGCATAAATAACAGGGTGGTTCCAGCGTGGTTGGATCTGTCCTCAGCAGGTGTTTGCAGCTGCAAACATTGGGGGGGGGGGGAGAAATCTCATTAACATCCTTTTAGAATGCAGATAAACTCAAACTTTTCCCCTATCAAAGCACCTTCGTTGTGCTCACAGTTGGATATTAAACATTCCTGTATTGGACAGTTCCTGCTGTTAAAGCAGAAAAGAAGGTGAAGATGGCTGATGATTTTTTGATTATAAGGTAATGAGTGCTCTGGGAAGATGTTGGCAATTTGCAGGAAGCTGCAGACAAAATTCTGAGTGACCTCCAGGGTGAATTCTGTCTGAAATCATCTCGAAGTAAAGAGTAAATAATATTCAGAGTTAAAGTAGGTTGAAAGGTAATTGTGGACAGAACTGATCACCTGTGCAGAATTAGAGAGTGGCGTATGTGAGCGTATGCCATGAGTTACAGTTAAGTTTTAAAGCTGTAGAAGGTTCAGAATACAGAGGTCAACAAGCTGAAGCACCCACATGCCAACAACATGCAGATGGGCTGACTGGCTATTGTAAAGTGTCCCGACTGTAATGCGTGGGGAGAGTTGGTGGAGAACAGCTTTCAGAGCTTTCTGACTGAAATGCTCCAAGAGCTGGCATAGATTTCATGGGCTGAACGGCTTCCTCGTTTGTGATCATGAAATATGAAGAGCAAAAATAAAGTCTATGAATCAGAAAATAAAGCATCTATTTTCTTATCATAATTCTTTACCACTGTTGTTGCTGATTTAAGTTCAGAATTTAATGTTCCCTTATTGTTTTCACAAGGCCCAGTTGCAAACCCTGGTGTTCTTCATTCTATTCACTTATAATAAGGCATGTGCTACCTGTGCTAAAGAGTAGGATGACTTCCTCCAAGATACAGGCTCCATGATTCAATGTGAGGAGAAAAGTCTTCATTTAAGATGACGAATAGAGAGGAAATAAAAGACTCTTTAAGTATGTAGATGTGTCTGCTAAAAGAAACCCATCCCTCCATAGATGCTCCCAGACCTGCTGAGTTCCTCCAGCATTTTGTGTGTACCGCTCCAGATTTTCATCACCTGCAGTCTCCCTTGTGTCTCTATTGTGCAGAAGACCATGTTTGTCAAAACAGTGAAAACTACATGGTGGAGTGCCACACCACTTATAATACAAGATAACAGAGAATTGTTGTGTACTTGAGTGATGGGTTGTGGGTGTCCTGGCTTGACTGGTACTTAGAGACAAAGAGTCAGAGACTCAAAGAGCATGGAAACAGGCCTTTCAGCCCATCCATCCCATGCCAGCCATCAAGCACCCATTTACACTAATCCTATATTATTCTCCCTCCACTTCCATCAACTCCTCTCAGATCTTACCATTTACCTACACACTAGTGATCACTTAACTGACCAACCCATATGTCGTTAAGGGAGTTGGAGGAAGCTGGAGCACACAGCAGAGATCCACACAGTCACTGGTCGAACTTGCAAACTCTGCACGGTTGGTGCCAGGGGGAGGGATTGAACCCAGGCCACGGGAGGTGTGAGGCAGCTGCTCTACTAGCTGCACCACTGTACTTTGCCTAAAAGATATTGGAGCAATTTTGTGAATGATTTCTGTCAGTTTTATAAAGGTACTCTCATGGTATTATTGGGTGGGGTGTTCTGAATGTTGGATTCAGTAGCAAAGGATGACAAACAGAATAGCTTGAATTTTACAGGAAATATTAAAGGCTCCTTACAAATATGGGATTTCCATGCTGACACAGAAGATTGATATTGCTGCCTCCTCTTAGAATCCTCTGAAACTGAAACAGATCATTGCTACATGCATCAAGACCGAGAACACATTCAGGCACCATAGGATTCAGACACCTGAACTTGGATCAGATAGATCCATTTTAAGTAATGCACCTACTCAACTCTCTCTATGGCCCATCAACGAACCACTGGAGTGACACCAATCCCCTCTCCTAAACTCACAAGCTTCCACTGAACACTGCCCCCCTTCCCAATAATGTGCTGAAGTGAAGCACACTCAAAACCTCTCACCTGTCAATTAGTAGGTCCAACCCAAGTTTAATACTAACCAATTCACCATGTCTAACCCTGACTATCAACACCTTCTGACAACTGGTTGTACCCATGCAACCCCGCCCCAGCTACTGACATCCCCGCTGACGACCAATTTTAGTGCCCCAACTACTGTTCCTCCTTTCGAATTTTTGGTTCCTACCTCCCATCTCCCAATTATAATCCTCCCTCTTACCCCTCAGATTACAAATTAAGTACCCCTTGGCAGCTGAACTTTGTTCTGACACATCCACCAGGTTCTGCCCTCACCTCTCTACCAAACAATTGGCACTAACCCCCTCCCCCCTTTGAATTCTAAATGTTCATCCTGATCCCCTTTCTCACTATACATCAAGGCTGATATTCAACCACAGTGCTATTTGCCTGCACTGTGTTTCCTTCCCTTAATTCCCTTAACACTTATCGACATCTGCTCTGAATGAACTCAACAAGGCTGAGCCTCCACAGCCTTTATGAGAGATTTGGGGCTAGTGAGCAAATGAAGGGACTCCAAACAAAGTTAAGAATTTTAAATTAAAGCTGTAGTCCATTTGGGATAACTCCAGACTCCTTGTAACTGGTTTGGACAGATATTGCTCCCATATCCATTGTGGGGATGTGATACCTACAGGTCCTTCCCAGATTACGAATGCCCAATTGATGTACAGCCCGTATATATGCATGAGCATTTGGGAGACCAGCAGGATGTATTTGCTGGCTGCTGTGGAGCTGCAGGAAATTTTTGCCATGTGGGAATTCAGTTCGTGACCACAATTCTGACTTGCGAACTGTTAAGGTTACAGACAGTTCACAGGAACTGTACCCTGCTGTACTCTGGGGAGGACCTGTACTAAGTTATCACCAGATAAAAAACAATGCCATTTTGTAGGAATGGGGACTGAAAGCAGATGGAATGTTTAAAATGAAAATCAATCATAAAGGAAAGCAATTGATACTTCCCTTCCCAACTTCAATTATAAGGAATAAAAAATGTTGATATTCTTACATGAAAGGTGTTCTTGCATCAAAGAAAATGCATGATAATCTGAAAATGGAGCCACTTACACAGCTGATGACTATTCCTAAACAAGACCAAAGCCAAATCAATTGATATCTTAGATTATTTTTGGTTTCCCTGGATAAAAATTAAAGGTGATACATTTTAGAGTTCGTCTTCCTTTTACCTCGAATAAAAATGAAACTGCTTTCTAAAAGGTATGTACACCTTTAGAAACTGGTACACATATGGCTGGGTATTTTTTTATTGTAAGAACATTGATCGTTTGTATTTAATGTGAAAGTACCAGGTACACAAAATTATCCTGAGCATTGACATTGGCAATTTTTATTCTTCCTTCAGAAAAAAAATTGCAGACTTTTTTTTGATGCAAAACAAACACCTAGAATTTCTTGTACAGAATTTACTCCAGTTTAACCCAAACCCCAAATATAATATGAAATCTGCGTATCTTCCTCAGTGACTCCATGTTGTACTGGGAAGAAGCAGTTAATATTTACTAGGTTTTATTTTCCAACCTTCTGTGTGCTATTTGCATTAAGTTTAATGGTAATTTTAGGATCCATAAATTGTTAACCGTCACTTACATGGGGACTGAAAGCAGATGGAGTATTTAAAATGAAAATCAATCATAAAGGAAGGTAGATGATACTTCTCATCCCAACATCAATTATAAGGAATAATTTTTTGATGTTCTTACATAAAAATGGCATCAATGAAAATGCCTGATAATCTGAAAATGAAGTCATTTACACAGCTGATGACTATTTCTCAACAAGACCAAAGCTAAATCAATTGATGGTATAAGTAGATCATTTACAATCAGTCGACCAAGCTGAAGTTGTTTCTTCTATTTCTAACACAGAAACAGAAAATACTAAAATTGCTTAGCTGGTCTGATGGTGCCTGTGGAGGGAGAAGCACTGTTAACAATGCGGGCCAATAAAGCTTTGTCAAAAAGTGAAGATGCTTTTTAAGCAAGAGCAGAGTCAACACCATTGCCAGTAGTAAAAGGGTGTGATAGGAAGAAGACAAAAATAGCTGAGTGACAAAATCAATGATGGTGTGAGACAGAATGAGATTACAAACATAAATGGATCCAGAAGTTGCAGTAAAATTAGTTGCAGCAAAATATGAAATGTAGGCCAAACATGGAAGACTTGGCAAAGACGAAGGCATTGCTCTCACTTGAAATGAGGTACAAGGAAGGTAATAGACCTCCAAATATGCAGCCCCATTATAAGGATAGGGAATCACCACCTTATTGGGATGGGAATGTCAGCACGTGCAAGTCCCCTTTTGAAATCACACACCAACCTGACTTGGACATGCATTGTTCTTTTAGATCACAAGGTTTATTCTCTCTGCCCAACAGCACGAAGTGAGTACCAGAAGGATTACAATGGGTCAAGAGGCAGCTCATCATCAATTTCGCAAGGGCAATTTCCTTGCCAGTGACACTCACATTCCATGAGTAAATAAAAATGTCAGACTCTCAACATCTGCAGTATTTTGCTTCTTTATGCATCCTTTTTCTGAGTTATCTTCGATAATGCAGCATAAAGCATGAATGTTATAGCTCCCTGTGCCACAAAAGATACAAGACATTGAAGAAGGACCAGGCCATATTCTGCTCACACCTGCTCGACATTCATTGAGATTATGAATGATCTCTCACCACAGTGCCACATTTGTAACTCACTCCATATCCCTTGATTGCTTTAAAATCTAAAAAAAATCTATCAAACTTGCTCAACAATATTCTCAGTGACTGAGTCTCTACACCTCTTGGGTAGTGGTTTCCATATCTTCCAGGAGAAGAAATTTCTTCCCATCACTGGCCAAACCCTAACTTTGAAATCTGTGACCCTTGATTCTCGAAGGTCATCATCCCTGCATCCATCCTGTCAAGCCCGAAAATAATGTTATATATTTCATTCAAAACAACTCTCATTCCTTTAAACTCTAGAGAATATCAGCCCAGTCTGATCAGTTGCTCCTCGTAGGTCAACTATCCAGGAATCAGTCTAATGAACCTTCATTGCACTCTCTTTATTGCAAGTATATCTTTCTTTAAGTAGGAAGTTAACACAATACAGTAAAAATCCATTAACCTGGCATATCTGTGACTTCGCTAGTGTCAGAGAAGCACATTTTCCAGGACTCTTGGATAACATTATGTTGATCAACACACTTTTCATTCATTTTTTTCAGATGTCACACAGTAGAATTATAAATTTTCTCGTGAACCTGTTAAGTTTAAGGGGAGGGGAACCTGGGAAACAAGGTCCTGGTAAGTTTCAAGAGAAATAGAACCAGGTGAGTTTCAAGAGAGCCTGGGAACTGGGGTGCTGGTGAGTGGACAGGAGCTCGGGAACTGGGACCACGGAGAGTTGAAGGAAGCTTGGGAACTCTGGCCACAGCGACTAGAAGGGAGAGCGGAAATCAGAGCCTGGTGAACCAGATGCCAAACCATTGGGGTTTCTGAAAAGTCAGGTGGTAGATTATCAGAATTTTACTGTATTCCATGTGTGGTCACTCCAGGGCCCAGATTATTGTAAGAGTTTGTAACTCTTACATTCAAATCCTCTTAAGATAAAGGCCATGTTCTTAGTAATTTGCCAATATTATGGAATTAGCTCATCTGTATAATGAACTACTATCAAAAGCTCTCACCAGAAGACCTTGGCAACCATATCTAGCAAAGAGAATAGCATGCTGAAAAAGATCAAAATCCAAGTTAACTATTTTGTCATCTAGAAGAAAGGGAACAAACAACATGTTTTCTTCAGATTCATAACCTATAATTCAGACAAATGAAACACATTGTTTTTGCATTACTTCAGTCCAAAATATTGAAAGCAATTAGAAATTGCCAAATAATAATGGGTCTCTTTATTTTCATCTGAAATGATGGAACACTTTTAGATACACAAGTTACAATAGTATTGAGATTTGGGATTGTGCCAAGTTAATTAGTAGAGTATAGGTTTCCAAATAAAGTAATTCTGAAGCTCATAAAGACAACTCCACAAATAAAGATGAACAGAAGAGTGGAATTTAATTGACAAAAAACATAATGAGAATTTTTTCTCATGTTACTGCTAATTTTATTGTAAAATTAATGAAATAACTGGTGAATGTACATTATAGTGTTATAATTTGGCTTGTTCCTTTAGTGTGACAAAAAATAACCATGAAAATATGTTGTATAAACAAGTAACACTTTGCTAAATTAAATAAAATGTTAATGGTACATAATCCTATCTTTGATGTTTTATATTTTTGCTCACAGTTTATCACTTTTGTTTACAACACACACGAAATGCTGGAGGAACTCAGCAGGTCAGGCAGCATCTATGGAGGGAAATAAACAGTCAACGTTTTGGGTCAAGACCCTTCATCAGGACTGGAGGGCAGTGGACCACGGAATAAAGGAAAGGAGGTGGGGAATAGATAAGGAAGTCATGAGGGTGGGGGAAGGGACAGGCAGATCATAAGGGTGGGGGAAGGGGAAAAAGAGGGGGAGGGGCCACAGGAATGAAGGAAGACAAAGGAAAAAAGGAGAGAAAGGGAGTGGGGAGAAGAGGGGAGGGGTTACCAGAAGTTAGAGAAATCAATGTTGAGACTGTCAGGTTGGAGACTACCAGGGCGAAATATGAGGTGCTGTTCCTCCAACCTACGTCTGGTCTCATGTGAATTTGAAGTGGATGGCCACCGGGAGGTCCTCGCTTTTGTGGAACGAAGGTGCTTGATGATGCAGTCATCTAATCTGATGTTGAGGCCAGACATAGGTTGGAGGAACAACACCTCGTATTTCGCCTTGGGAGTCTCCAACCTGACAGCCTCAACATTGATTTCTCTAACTTCTGGTAACCCCTCCCCTCTTCTCCCCAACTTTAATTTCTCCTTTGTCTTTCCTCATTTCTGTGGCCCCCTTCTCTTTCCCCTTCCCCCACCCTCCCAACCTGCCCATCCTTTCCCCGACCCTCCTGACCTGCCTATCTATTCCCCACCTCCTTCTCTTTATTCCATGGTCCATTACCCTCTCCAGCCGGATTCCTTCTTCTTCATCTCTTTGCCTCTTCTACCTATCACATCTCAGATTCTTACAGCTCCCCCTCTCCCACCATCCTACCTTCCCCCTCTCACCTACACACACCGATCACCTGAACTCACCAGTCACCTGCCTGCATGTACTTCTCCCTCTCTGTATTGTGGAGGGTCATGGCTGTCACATGACAGCACTGCCCCTACCTAGTTGGAAGACACACCACTGCCAAACAAGGTTTGGCCCCGCCCTACCCATCAGTGCACATCTGACCATTGGCCTTTGTGATCGATAAGTCCTTGCTGGCATCGGGCCGTTGGCCTTTTTAGAATACCTGTGCTGGACCCCCCAGCCCTCCAGCACTATAAAGAGTGCCACATGCGCTTGGCCCTCTCTCTTTTGTCTCCGAGGGGTGACTCCGCTTTGTTCCAGGCTGAGCACTGTGAAACAGTGCTAGAGAAATCGTTGGTGAGATGTGCACTGTTAAAAGGGGTGGGAATGTCTTAGTTAGTATCCCTGGTAGCATAGAGCCATGTCTGCACTGAGTCAAGGGGTGGCGGGTATCATATTGTTTTTCCTTGATTGTCTGTACCCAGTTTGTTGTGTGTGTGTGTGTATTTTACCCCCGCTGCGATTTTCCCACGCTCGCTATCAAATGTGTGTGTTATTCCTGTAACCCTTTCCCTGCATTTGTCTTTTGCAAATAAGTCATTTACCTCTAAGGCTGTGTTCAGAGTCCTCGCCTTCTAAGACCCTGAATCTGTTTCACAAAACCCTCCTCCGACCTTCTTATTCTGGCTTCTGCCCTCTTCCTTTCTGGTCCTGATGAAGTGTCTTGACCTGAAATGTCGACTGTTTATTTCCCTCCAATAGATGCTGCCTGACCTGCAGAGTTCCTCCAGCATTTCATGTGTGTTGCTCCAGATTCCAGCAGCTGCAGAATCTCTTGTGTCATCATCTTTGTTTACTTTCCTTTTGTGAATTCTTACTCCTCAATTGTAGCTCTAATCCCATTTTCTTTATTCCATATCTTAATTTTATTCCTTCTTTCAAATACTAACTCTGTCTACTTCTAAATTTGGCATCATGCCTGGCTTAATGATATCTTGTGGCAAGGATTTTCATTATGTAATAATGTTTGGAAATAAATTGCTTCAAACTCTCACTTCATACTTCCATTGATGATCCAGAGTCTCTGCTCTTATATTAACAATGAAACAACCAGGGGAAATAACCTTTTGTCCTTTCTCATCAAAGATACCTAGTATCAAACCTCTATTAGAAGACTTTGAGACTGCAGCATTGCTTCTATTTGAGTTTCTTCCATTCATCCTGGTAGACAATATCCTATGAGCATCCCACCTCTTGTGTAGAATATTTGTAACAAATGATCTATTCAACAATTCACATTACCTTCTCCTTTAATTGTCTTGTCTGCAGTTAAATATTTACACTGTCTGATCCCAGATGTTTTTTTCATGATCAGCTTTCATCTTCATTCCTTATAGTCTAAGGGCTGGAACTTTGAGCATCTCAGCTGCACACCGATCCATCAGCACATCGGCTAGACCACATCAAGCACAATGATTATTCTCAGACTTCTCTGCCAATCATACCTGCCAGCATCTTCCTGCAGAGTACCAATAAGCCCTGCCTTACTATTCACAACACCAACAATCATCCCTAATCCACGTCCATGTACCTTCAACAATAGGCACACCAAGATCATTAACCTCGCTGGCCTTAAGTTTGAGAAAATCTGTTTAGCTGACTTACTCATTTCTTGCCTGTTGTCCTTCTAGCTAATCCTAAACTTTAAATTTGCCATAGCATGTTTCATCTCCTGGATCTGCCTGTGAATTAACTGTAGCAAGGATGTATTCCTGGACCCTTCCTCCTTCCTACCTACATAAAGTACCAAGGCAAATTCATCAAAGGAGATGATGTGAGCTTCACACTGTGTGCTAATGGCACACAGCTGTTAAACACCAGGATGATTAGAGATTTCTGGAGCTGAGGTGGGTTTTTGTTACAAAGCATATCAAAGAATTTGAAAAAAAAGAGATGAAGAGCATCCAGCCATTGTCTAATTGAATGACAGATTTGGCTTGAGTGGTTGAACAGCCAGTGTTATTCCAATGTTTCAATTTTTTCAATGTTTCTATGTGATCTACATTTTTATCTACAATAAGCTGTAAAACTATTCATCTAATATTAATAGTTCAAAGAACTGCATTTTCGGTTCAATTTTTAGAGGGCAGTAACCATATATTTTGGTCTCCCAGTATTGATTCCATCCCAACTCCATGATCTCTGCCTTAGACTGTTCCCTGCCCCAGCATCCTATTTAACCAGAACCTATACATTCTACCTCATATCCTCTTGAGAACATAGGTTATTTCCTGCACATCTCCAATATTACCTGCCCTGGATACTGTGATAGTCCCTTGCATGTTCTCACCTCCAGATTCAAGTGCACCCAACTAAAATCCTTGAGCTTTGCATCCTCCAAGATCACGTCTTATATTCAGTACAGGCGTGATGAGTTGCTAGGTATGCTGACTTTCCTATATGACTAGGTGTCATTGACCACACTAGCATCACTTTGAGCAAGTTTGGTTGCACAGTCTCAAGTAATCCCACTCCTTGAGTGTAAATTTGGGCAGCAGTCATATTCAGAGTTTTATGACGATAACTGCCCAGTGTTAACAAAGGAATTGCAATGATTTTTGTTTCACTCCATTTACTTGTACCCTCCAGCTTTATGTCATCAAACCAGGCCAAAGATTTGTGTCCAGAATACAAGACTACACTCTAACAATCTAACTCTTGACTCCTGTACGAAATACATGGGGACAGAGATCCCACCACTTGCCACATCTTCTCAGTCCCAGCCCTTACTTCCTTTCCAGGGACCACTCCCTCTGTGACTCCCTGGTCCACTCATGCCTCCCTACCCATCCCACTCTGATCCTGAGCACTTTCCCCTACATCCATAGGACGTGACACACTTGTTCTTACACCTCCTCCCTCACCACCACCCAGGGACCTAAACAGCCCTTCCAGGTGAGACAAAGATTTGTGTGCACTTCCTCCAACCTCGTCTATTGGATTTGGTGCTCCTGATGTGGCTTCCTCTACACTGATGTAACAAACCGTAGACCAGGTGCCCAAATGTCTGACCACTCTGTCTGTCCATAATGGCCATCCTGAGCTCCCAGTTGCATGCCATTTCAACTCCCCTTCCCATTCCTACACTGACCTCCCCATCGTCAGTCTTCTCCACAGCCAGGGTGAGGCCCAATGTAAACTAGAGGAACAACATCTCATATTCTACAACCCAATGTCATGAATATTGAATTTTCAAATTTCAGGTAATCCTTACCTCCTGTGTTATCCTTTCCTCCCTCCTTCCGATCCACCTCCAGTCCTTCCATTTTGTACAATCTCCCGTACCCTCCCTCCAGCCCCATATCACCCATTTTCACCCTCTTTCCCCTTCTGGCTCCATCCACCTACTACCCACACATTTTACCCATTTGATACCCCCTTCCCTATCCCTGGTTCCTTCTGCCCGGCACTTCTCTCCTAATGGTTCCCATTATCACCTTCCTTACTTATCAGGTTCCAGCAGTGGTAGCCTTTGTGTTCCTGCTTATCTCCTAACAGCAGCTGTCTCCACCTTCACCCTCCCCTCTCCCCTCCTGGGTCCATCTGCTTTTTTTTCCCCCTTGTCTGCTTCCACTGATTATCGTCCTGCCTCTCCACACCTCCCCCTCACCTACTTGTCTCCTTCTGCCCACTATCCTTCACCTGTCCTCATTCCACCAATCATCTCCTGGCCTCTGTCTCACCACTCCCCTGCTACTCTTTACACGGGTGAGCTTCTGTCTCCACACTCAGTCTTGATGCAGGGTTTCCACCCAAAGCATCGACAATTGCTTTCCTCACACAGATACTGCTCAACCCACTGATTTCCTCCAGCAGGTTGTTTATTGCTGGTCTTCACTGAGTACCAGCTTTTTTTAAATTGGAGTATTAATTGGTTGATTGGGAGCTGATGCATTTGAATATTAAGCTTGATTGCTCATTGATCAAGTTGTTTGTTACAATAGTGATGAAAGTATAATGAAGTTAGCAATAGATGAGAGTAGTAATGCAATTGGAAGGATTTACCATTTGAAGAAGGATTCATCTTGTCAGATTACGCAAAATCATTCTTCCTGTTTTACGGCCAAACACCTGACATTGACGCTCATTACTATCATCTTGTTAACTTCCCAGCACATGCATGGAAGACCCTATTCCCTCACTGTGGGTTCTGAGCAGCCCTCCTCTTTTCCATCCCGTTTGACAAGGTCAGAGTGTGCTGTCTAGGATCACTTGGACTCACTGTCACTCATGTTCAGCCATTATTCAAAATATCAGGGCAATAAATTATTTTTCAATCAACTCATACAACTTCTTGCACTTTTCCTTTGAGATGTGTACATTTCCTTCATTTAGCACCAGCTTCTGATGCCATTGAGACCCCTCTTGCTTGTCTGCCAGTGAATGCCATGGCTAATACTGGATAAGAACATAAGAAATAGAAGCAAGAGTAATCTATCCAGCCCCTAGTCCCTGTTTCGCCATTCAATAAAATGATGGCTGATCTTTTACTTCAATGCCACTTCCCCGCACTAGTCCCATGTTAATTGATCCCCAACACACAAAAATATTTATGTATATAAGAAATAATATAAGAAGGATGCCAGAAACAGCCATGTAATACAACAGATGGTTTGAATTTACAATATTGCTTGCAACTTAATAGCTAAATACCATGATCATTGTTCCCATTGTTCGGGATTTCTTCCCAACATAGTCACAGAAGTGCAAACTGTAGAGAAATTCCAGTTAAGGTCGAAAAACACCTTTTTTGGCAGTAAGAACTTTGTCGTTTTCACCTCTATTATACATAAAATTGAAATACATTTATTTTCAAATGGTTCCTGACCCATTTTAAGCCCAAGTGTTTCGCTGGAGTGGGGCATTTTCTAGTCAAATCCTGATTTCACACTCCTGTAGTGATAAGCATAACACTTTACAGTGCCAGTGACCTGGGTTCAATACCGGCCACTGTCTGTAAGGAGTTTGGACATTTTCCCTGTGTCTGCTTGGGTTTCCTCTGGGTGCTCCAGATTCCTCCCACATTCCAAAGACACATGGGTTAGAAAGTTGTGGGCATGCTATGTTGGCGCTGGAAGCGTGGCGACACTTGCGGGCTGCCCCCCAGAACACTCTATGCAAAATATTCATTTTACTGTGTGTTTTGATGTACATGTGACTAATAAATATTTCTGATTGAGGTTCTGACTTGAACCTTCACCCTGCCAACCACAACCTCCCACTGCTCTCATCAGTTAAACTCAGATTTTGTGTTGTTGACTGTTGCTTATATATTGAGTGGAAGTCTTGTTTCTGGACCTCTACCCTCAACTCTATCCTGCTGCCCTCACCTTATACTTCCACCAGCTCTAAGTGCTATTCTTAACACGATATTGGGCATTTTATCCTGGACTTTGTGTGAATGGACCTAATTTGACCAAAAACAAGTGTGCTTGGTGTGGAAACAAATTATTTATTGAGGGTCACACTGATCCATAGAAAAAAAAATCAAAGAATATTACCCATTGAAAAACATTCTCAAAACATGAAAGAAATGCGTTGAAGGATTCCTTTTGCTTGTAAAAGTTTACATTGACTTTGTGCAACAGTGTACTGCAGCTTACAAGATGTTGCTTGTCTCCTCAACAGAAGCCTGGAATTAGACAAATACCTACAAGTTAAAAGCTAAGATTACCTTAAATAAGAACAACAAATGCTGGAAACTCCCAACAGCTCAGGTAGTAACTGCGGAAGGAGAAACTGAATTTCAGGTCAATGTTTCTTGGTCAAGTGGGAAAGAGAGAAAACAGGTTGGTTTCAAGTTGCAGAGAGGGTGGAGGGGGATAGAGTGGACAAAGGGAATATATCTGATGGAGTGAGGCCTGGCTAATATAATCTTGTTAGCTGTGAAAAAATGTTGTCATTAGCACAACAAATGGAACAAATGAGAAAAACTTGCCGAGACTGGCATCATTTATAAATTGAGTTTCTCTTTTACACTTCTGATGAGTTATTTTGTTGCCTGCATGGAAAATGTTATTAGTGCTGAATAATTGAACATTTTGTATTTTAGTTCTCAGGTATGGTTTGCCTCTGGTGAGGTTCAGCACATCGAGAAGCCGAGTAAAGCCCTCACTGGTCTGTCTCAGACCCAATGTGACAAGTCAACCAGTCTGCTTATTTCTATTTCAAAATGTCTCTTATGAGATTACCACTTGACAACAACACAATGTCTTTTACACTGTAAAACACACAAGGGAACAATTATCAACCAAAATTTAAAACCCAACCACATGACAGGATATTAAGATGGGTGATCTATTACTGTTGATACCATACTGCATCAAAGGGTGCTTGATGCTGATACTGGGTGGCTAAAATGGAAACTATTCCATTTAAGTCAAACATGGGCAAGGAAACTTATTCCTTATCAGCTTTTCAATTGATGAAGCGGAACTTTTTCATGTTCAACACAACAGGGAATATTCAGGTTTAATTTTGAGGTCTGAATGGAGGTGTTCCGCAAAGAAGTCAGTCATTCTACATTTGATTTCTCTAGTACAGAGGAGAGCACATCAGGAGCACTGAATGCAACACACTAAATTGGAAGAGATACAAGTAGATCACTACTACGCCTTGAAGGAGTCTAGGTCCCTGGCTTGTTGGAAGTGAGGAGGTAACAAGGCAGCTGTTGTATCTCCTGCAGTTAGGTGGGAAGATGATGTGAGATGGGAGTAGATTTAAGTGGAGATGAAAGAGCAAACCAGAGTATTATGGAGGGAACAGTCTTTTGGAATGCTGAAAGAAAGAGACATTACAGGGTTGTGGGGAATAAAGGTGAGGGGACTTTTTTTTAATTGAGTGTGATGTGTTTAATTTTTTTTTAATTTTGTGAAGTGTATTATCTGATTTTTTTAATTGAATTTTAAATTCAAAATCATTCCTATCTTTGACAACTGGCAAAGTTGGGGTGAAGATTTCCTGGTAACCTTTCTTGATTTCCCCCAGTAAACCTCCCTTTCCCTCGCATTACCTACAAATACATTTCTTCTGTAATCTCCACCCTGCGTAATGGTAGAAGAGGTTGGATGATAAACCTTTGGCAAAGTTTCCTCATGAAAGGCTTTCTCCAGAATGCACAGCACTTTGTGCTTCATGAGCTCCTGGATTTTGAAGCCACAACTTCTCACATCATCACTTAAACACATTTACACATCCTCCAATTCCTATCCCAAATTCCTTATTCCTTTTCACAGGCTTATCCACTCCATTTTAAATTAGGATGTTATTGTTGACATCAGGAGTGGAAAATAATTCTCCATTCTTCCTGCATCTAAGTCATGCAGCCTTTAAAACTTTATGAATGGTGATTCTATAAATTTGTTTAAGTTGAATTTGGACAAGAACTGAAGGATGAAAAATTCTCAGGCCTACAAACAAGAAGAGAAGATGTGGTACTAATCACAATCTCTTTTTAAAGAGAATAATCAAAGACCCCACCCACCCAGGTCATTCTATCTTCTCTCCTCTCCCATCAGGCAGAAAATACAGGAGCATGAGGGCACATACCACCAGGCTCAAGGACAGCTTCTATCCCACAGTGATAAGACTATTGAATGGTTCCCTGATACCATGAGACGGACTCTTGACCTCACAATCTACCTTGTTTTGACCTTGCACCTTATTGTCTACCTACAGTACACTTCCCTGTAGCTGTGACACTTTACTCTGTGTTCTGTTAATTTTATCCTATACTACCTACCTCAATGCACTGTGTAATGAAATGATCTGTACGAACAGTATGCAAGACAAGTTTTTCACTTTACCTCAGTACAAGTGACAATAATAAACCAATACCAAGCACTGGTCTCGAAGCCCGGTGACCTACCACTGTACTGTGAATTTCTATATTCAGTCTGCCCGTACTTGTTATCAAGTTGCCAATCAATGAGGGTCATGGGCCAGAATCCACAGAGGGAACAAAATCAATAAAGACAAAAAAAACTGCAGATGCTGAAAACCTAAAATAAAAACAGAAAATGTTGGAGATACTCCGCAGATCAGGCTACATCTGTGGGAAGAGAAATGGTGTCAAAGACCCTTTGTCAGAACTGAGGCAAGAAAAGATCTGCTGTTGTTAAAAATATATTAAACTAATCAAATAAAGTTAGAGCTGGTCCTTATTGACATAAAGAGCCTTTAAATAATGTGATTTAATATCCTAAATTTCCACTTAGTCTTTCCATACCAGGAAAGGAACAATTGAAACAGTGGGATCTCATTCCTACATTTGTGGTTGGAGATGTTTCATTTAATATGTGATACTTTGAAAGAATTTTTTCATGTATTTCTTTGTCTTTTTCTCTCTCCCAATCCAATACTTTCCCTTTTTTTGTGTTTCTGTACTTAATTTGGTTTTAATTCACCCAGTTGCTTTCTCCAATGTTATTCTGTTTATTCCTTTCTCTTAAATTTCATACGTTAAGGAGATACCGTCATTCACCTCAATCCCAGATGTCTTGTTATCCTCACAATGTCATTATTAGCTCAACCTTCCACCAATTAGTGAACACAAATGATCTTTTGAGCCACAGGGTGAGGAAAATAATGTAAAAAGGCAACATTTTGCAAAGATATCCCCTCAAATAAATTCATTTATTTGCTCTCTTGAAATCTTTCACCATTTTGGAAACTATGATTAAATTTTCATTGCCTCTGTTAAATCAGTTTTCTTTCACATTTCAACCCGTCTACAACTTCATTGGATTGTGTGTTCCCAGATGAGGTATCAAATTTCAAGCTGCCTCTGTCAAAGACAGAGGCTCTCAGTTAAGTCCTGGGGGGCAGGGAAGCAGGAGAAGCAGAATGGATAGACCTGGTCGAGGGTGATTCCATCCTCAGGAATGTAGTGTAGTCGGGAAGATTGCTTTAGGAGTTTCTAATTCCACAATTCAAAAGTCGGTGACCAGTGGTGTTCTGCAGGGATCTGTTCTGGGACCCCTGCTCTTTGTGACTTTTATAAGTGACTTGGATGAGGATGTGGAAGGGTGGGTTAGTAAGTTTGCTGATGATACAAAGGTTGGTGGTGTTGTGGATAGTGTAGAGGCTGCTGTAGATTACAACAGGATATCGATGGCATGCAGACCTGGGCTGAGAAGTGGCGGATGGAGTTCAACCCAGAAAAGTGTGAAGTGATACACTTCGGGACATCAAACTTGCAGGCAGAATACAAGGTTAATGGCAGGACTCTTAGCAGTGTGGAGGAACAGAGGGATCTTGGGGTCCATGTCCATAGATCCCTCAAGGTTGCCACACAGGTAGGTAGGGTTGTTAAGAAGGTATATGGAGTGTTGGCCTTCATTAGTCAGGGTGCTGAGTTCAAAAGCCGTGAGGTAATGTTGCAGCTCTATAGAACTCTGGTTAGGCCACACTTGGAGTATTGTGTTCAGTTCTGGTCACCTCATTATAGGAAGGATGTAGAAGCTTTAGAAAGGGTGCAGAGGAGATTTACCAGGATGTTGCATGGATTGGAGAGCATGTCTTATGAGGATAGGTTGAGTGAGCTAGGACTTTTCTCTTTGGAAAGAAGGAGGTTGAGAGGCAAATTGATAGAGGTGTACAAGATGATAAGAGACATAGATCGAGTGGACAGTCAGAGACTTTTTCCCAGGGTGACGATGGCTAACACGAGGGGGCATAATTTTAAGGTGATTGGAAGAAGATAAGGCAGATGTCAGGGGTAAGTTTTTTTTAAACACAGTGATGAGTATGTGGAACGTACTGCCTGCAGAGGTTGTGGGACAGATACATTAGGGACATTTAAGAGACTCTTAGATAGGCACATGAATGATAGAGAAATGGAGGGCTATGTGGGAGAGAAGGGTTAGATAGATCTTAGAACAGGATAAAATGTCGGTACAACATTGTGGGCCAAAGGGCCTGTACTGTGCTGTGACGTTCTATGTTCTAAATCATTGTTGAATAAAGCCTTCACATTAAAGGGACCTGAGGGGCAGTTTATCGTGCAGAGGTTGTTGCGTATAAGTAACAAGATATCAGAGGGAGTGGATGAGGCAGGTACAACAACAACATTTAAAAGACACTTTGACAGATATATGGATAGGAAAGGTTTAAAGGGATATGGTCCAAACACTGACAAATGGGACTCGCTTAGATGGGCATATTGGTCAGCATGGACGAGTTGGGCCAAATGGCCTGTTTCCATGCTATATTTCTCTATGACTCCATTTTATAGTGTTCCTCTTTATGGTGGAAACTGCTGAAGGATTCTGTGTGGGGTAGGACCTACCTTGTTCACCAAAGACCAGTTCTAGTGAGAGGTCTAACTCAGGCCTTAGGTCTTTCAGTTACAAACATAAAAATTGCCTGAAATATGGCCTGACCTAACTGCAAGTCAATTGCTTTTATTTCCTGTCAGTGCACAGCATGTTAATCTCTGGATCTTGGCTGCATTGCCCTACTTTAGGGGCAGAAATAACAAAAAAAGGTTCAATTCCTACTTCTCTTTGTCTAGGTGGAGCTGAAAGGAAAAGCAAAAGGTTAGATGTTGGGAAGTCAGTGAAATTTGAACTATATAGTGGGAGCCAACTGGAGTTATTATCTAGTCATCTAGTGTACAGTGTTCTTCCCAATAACTGAAACTTCAACATCACAGGCCTGAACCTTTCTACAGGATCACTGGATTGTTTGTGGGAAAAGAGGAACCAGTTATTCATGACATTCATAATAACTTAAGATAACAAGCAAACATATCATAAAATTAAGTAATTGTAATTCCAGGAGCTGGTATTAAAAAAAAATAAAAATAAATTATGATGCTGGAGGAACTCAGCAGGTCTGTCCTGCTGAGTTTCTCCAGAATCATTGTGTTTTTCATCTAGATTCCAGCATCTGCAGTCCTTTGTTTCTCTATTAAACAAAATCATTCCAAAATTCAAATGAATTGCTGAATACTTTAAGTACAAAAGTATATGATCCAAATTAATACAGTTTTTGTTGCAATTTCACAATATATAATTTTAACAATTACGCAGCAGAACAAAAATATTTCAATTTTAAGTAGAAAACTGTTCTATATTTGTGCCATTGGTTTATTCTGAAATTGCACCTCCTCTATTTTAGAGAAAACTGATAATCTTCTACTAACAGAAATACCGGAATAAAATATGGATTTAAGCAGGTAGTATCATCAAATTGTTTGCTGTGTGAGGAAAAAAATCAGAAACAATAAATGTAAGTTCTAGAATAACCTTCTCTTGAAATTCACTTCAGGAACTTATCAACTATGGTTGGATTGTGTTAAAGACAAGTCCAAATATTGTTGCGTTCCCATCTAGATTATTCTGAATCAATGCAGCCCACATGGAACTTCATCTCTCCTGTGAAATGGCATGTCATAGACTTCTATTGCAAGGCCAGTTATCGGAGTAAGATTTTTAACTCCATGGTGCTGTGACGTTATGAAGAAATATTGTGATACAAATGGAAACAAATCAATTAACGCCAAACAAACTTTAAAAACAGATCAATGGTGGAAGCTTCAGAACTGTAAATCATTGGGCTAAAAGCTGCCACAATGGTAGGTTTGACAGCTAACTACTTTAATTGAACTTTTACGCTCATAGTTGACGAGGCATTACATTTGGACTGTAGATCTCAGGTACTTCAAATCAATATCAGCTGAGTAATCTTAATGTTGCATCTTTGTCCTCATAAACATTGTTCCAATGGTATATCTGCTTGACCAAAGTGAGAAGAGAATAAAGAAAGAAAATGAGTGAATGCTGGTGAAGGAAACAGGGTAGAGTCAAAATGATGACCATGATTTAGTGGCTTTGATAATGTGGAACCCATCTGCTCTGGTCAATGTTCATTGCGCTATGAAATTAACAGGATCTTCCAGATTATGTTGATCCACAGTTAAATATAGAAATCCGGATACTATTGCCAGTGATTCCCATGCCTCACTAGTAAGTGCTGTTTTAAAACCTTCTCCAACCTTTGAGTATCGATGGTTTAACAAGAACTTTGGGTATTTATAAATAACTCTCGTTCAACAAAACTCTCAAAGCATGAATAAGGGTGTTTAACAGTGCACTTATATTACTTGATGACTAAACTCCCTGACGGGCCCCAAAAATACAATTTTATTTGCATGTATTGTCATTCCCTTAGATAAATATTTAAAAAAATAATGAGTATTATTACTTTACTTTCTAATTTTTTAATAATATTTCACCTTTTATATTCCACCAATGTATGTGTTCCAGCCGTCACTTCATATTCTGTAAAATGTTTAAAATGTTATGTAAAAATAGTGCTTTTACTTCTTGGTTTGCTGATTGTGAGGATTCTTAAGCTGACTGATGTTCAGCCGAATTGATGACATTATTCTTGCTGAATGTCAGGGAACCCATGGAACTGACGCCTGGCAGCAACTGACTTTAATAAATGTGAAATCACACCAGGGCAACAGTTTGACCTTTGTGGGCCCTTTCATTGTTTCTCTGCTTAGTATAAAGGGAAAGATAAAAAGAAAAAGTGAATTAAATATGAAAGAGAAAAGCAGCAGAAAAGAATAGGAAGTGAAAAAAAAGCAAATGAGAAGCAAACACAAAATGCTGGAGGAACTCAGCAGGTCAGGCAGCATCTATGGAGGGAAATGAACAGTCAACGTTTTGGGCCGAGACCCTTCAGGACTGGAAAGAAATTGGGCAGAAGCCAGAATACAATGGTGGAAGGAGAGGGAGGGGGAGGAGCACGAGCTGGTGGGTGATAGGCGAATCCAGGTGAGAGTGAGAAGGAAGGTAGGTGTTGGGGGGGTGGGGAGTGGGGTAACGTGGGAAGAAATTAGAAGGTTGACACTGCTCCCAAGTTGTGCTTCGAAGTTGCTTTACCGGGCCTTGAGAAATTGAGTCTTGATATGCAAAACATATTTTCTTTCCTAGAGTCATAGATTCATAGAGTTGTACTAGCCCATCATGTACATGCCAATCTTTTTGCCTATCTACACTAATCCCATTTGCCTGCACAAGGTCTGTATCCTTTAATCTATGCCCTCTTGTTTTTGATACCTTTATCATGGGGAAAGGATCTGATTACCAACTCTGTCCAGTATCTGCAGTCCTTTGTTTCTCTGTATCGTTCTGTGCCTTGCCTATACAGGTGCCTGTTTGAATATCTCTTATACACAGTGATTGCACCACGTCCTCTGGCAACGAGTTCCAGATATCAAGCACTCTTTGTTTAAAGAACATTCCCCTCAAATTCCCTTTAAACCTCCTTTAATCGATGCTCTCTTGTTTTTGATACCCTTATCATGGGGAAAAGATCTGATTACTGACTCTGTCATATCACCGATAATTTTATTTACCTCTGTCAGGTCATCCCTCAGCCCTCATCACTCCAGGGAAAACAATCCCAGCCTGTCCAGTCTCACCCCATAACTAAAGTCCTTCAATCCAGGCAACATCCTAGTGAATCTCCTCTGCACTTTCTCCAGTACAACTGCATCATTCTTAAGGCATGGCAATCAGTACTGCACACAATACTCCAAATGTGGCCTAACCAATGTTTTGTAAAGTTACAGCATATAATGTCCCAATTTTTATATTCTATCCCACCGCCTGCCAAGGCAAGTGTGCTGTATACCTCCTTCACCATAGATCTACATATGCTGTCACATTCAGGAAAATATTGACTTGAGCCACAAGATCCCTCTGTTCATCAACATTCCTCTGGGCCATACCATTTACTGCATTTTTCATATCCTATTTGACACATTAAAATGCATCACCTCATACTTGCTGGGATTAAATTTCATCTGCCAATGCTCTGCCCAAATTTCCATCTGATCTATATCCTGCTGTAGCCTTGGACAATCTTCCTTGCTATCCACAACACCGTCAACTTTTACGTTGTTCGCAAACTTACAAATCATACCTCCCGATCCATGCAACGTAGAAATAATGTCATTGTAATAACAATATAGCTTCTCATGTTTTTTGTGGTAATTATTTCATCTTTGATTTCATATATTTTATCGTGCCTATTTCCTTATTTGATAATGATCTCCTGATTTGATTACCTTCCAACTATTACATTTTCCAATTGTTTTCATTCTTAATGCACCAACAGCTGTCTAAGATTTAGAGTGAGCCCATTCAACTACAAAAGTCATGATAGTAGGTTAGTCTGCAAAAGATGTTGCTTTTGTAAATCTTCACAGCTTGTTGATTATAATTCGGAACAGTAAAATGTCTGATTGATACATCATTGGATTGTTTTCATAGAAATATAGGAAGCATTGAATGAAAATAGGCAACTGGGAGTCACATGGTGCATTGAAAGTTGAGAGATGTTTCCTAGTTGTGGTAATCAATTTCTATTAGTTAATCAAAGAGACAAGGAAAACCCCAGAGGTGTGGATGTTTAGGAGCCATAGGTATCATCATATTCCTCCTCCCAGATGTACTACATTTACCAATGCATGTTGGAAACTGTTATTTAAAAAATAAATCCATCTAATTTGCATCTTCAGTATCTAAGTAGTATTCATCTCAACAAGCATTTCTTATTGAGACTGACAGGAGTATGGGTGATAAAACTGACAAAATAAAGACTTCCAGGGCAGATAAAAAGCTTGGAATACACTTATGAACAATTCAATACCAGATGCTTATGGGCCTCCAAGTCTGAGTAACCTGACAGAATTTTAAATCATATAATTAACAAGGTCTACTAGGACATTAACTATCCTAAATATTGGCTGCAGGAATAATTTGCATAATATATATCCAAAACTTTTGGAGTCAGAATCGTTGAAGGAAATGTTCAGGCTTGGGAGGCTGTTGAAGGACTGTCTCAGATCATGCAGTGCTTTTGCAGAGAATGGAAACGTACTGGGTAAATATCTCTTATACTCTGCAAACTCTTGTAGCTCTAGTGAGTTAATGAGGCATCTTGGATGCATCATTCAAATAATTGTTGACTTACTTTCATAGAAGGGCATACAGTTTCCAGTATAAAATAATTTGAACTGAATTTTGAGAATTCTACTCCAAGGCACAGAAGAAAAATTCAAGTTGCAGATGTTCATTGGGAAAAAGGATGGTCACAGTTAAAAGTTAGAGGGCAAGACAAATGATGTAATATTTAGATATGTCTTTAAAAGCAGTTTGTTTACCTAAAATAATACTGCAATCTTAAAATCACATGTAATCGACAGACTATAAAATGTTGGTACAAATGCTGGGATAAGAATTTACTGTGCCATTTTCTCTGATGTTGAACAGTAAAAGGACCAGAAGAGAGTTTCAAACAAAACCACAGAACTTTTAATTTTTACTTTTATAGGTCCTGGAGAGGTAAACTTGCTTTTCCTGGGCCTAATATGAAATAAAACTGGTTCATAGTCATTTTGAAACTTTCCTGTCAATGCATTGTCATTCTAAAATACTCCGCCCAGACTTGGTCTTTCCAAAACTTGCCCTCCTGTGATTGACAAGTGCCTGCCCAGATCTTGTTTAGGAAAACTTGGTTTGAGCTTCATTGCAACAGGAATGGAAGAATGAAGCATCCATTCTGTTAACTTGCTCTCATCTCAAGTTGGAAATCAATTCCTCAGTGACACTGTTGCTATAGTTCGGCTTTGTGTTATTTGTGGTAAAGCAGCATTTAAGTAGTCCCAAGCAATCCTATTGGCTATTTTTCCAAGATTCATTTTCAGTATTATGAGAATAACAATTGCCATGTTAATTTAAAATTTGTCCAGCTTTGAATAATTCTCTGTGATTAAGCATTTAAAAAAATATATGAAATTAGAATGGATTCAGCAATATCCTTGTAATTCAATTACTAGTATTGTGACTGGTTTGACATCTAATAAGTTGAGCATTAATCATAAGTACATTGGAAACAAGATTTCTGTAAGCTCTGGCTATAAATAAAATATTGAAAAAAGATTGTCCCCAAGCAGTCTAATTGCATGTAGAACAATTAAAGGGATAAAATGACAATCCCATGATCCCAGTTCGGAGTTATTTGGAGAGTCAAAGAAATGCTGCAGTGTTACCTGTGCTCCAGTCCCTTAAGTCCCAGTACTTACTGGGAGGACAAATTTATTTCTTCCATGTAACATAAAAGTACTTAATTCAAACATATTATAGACAGGCACTTGAACATTTCAAACATGTTCAGTAATCTCAAAGGCATATTTGAATGCACTTAATGTTTCTGGTGTTAATTGGAGAATTTGGGAGTGCTTGATATTTGCACTGCAGCTCGATATTTGGACATGAATTCTGTATAACTGGAAGGAAATCAAAGCTTTATGCTGTGGTAAACAGAAATTTTAGAAGTTTTAGACAGAAATATCCTTGATTTGATTGTCCACATATCACGTACCTGCAGAACCCAACAAGCTAATGCCAGTGGTGTCATCCACTTCTTTAGTCACGAATGAATAAGAAATGATGCCAAATCTTATCTGTGAGATAAAACTGCAGTACAAACTTTACTGTCTTTCATTTTCTCATACAAATTTTCTCAAACAACCCTTAGCTCCACCCCACAGCAACATATTCAGTCCTGACATTCCACCACTCCTATCTAACAAGAAGTCAAAATGACTACATGCCAACTAAAGAAATAACAAAAGCAGAAGGTGCCCCTGTTGGAGTACTAAAACTTGGGATAGTGGAGCTTCATCACGAGTCCACAGTCTCATGGTCCAGATCTGAGGAGGGTAGATTATTGCAGGGGACTTCATAGATCCCATTTTGGTGACCATCTTCAAAAGAGGAGACAGGTTCATCTGTGCTAACTATAGATGACTCTCCCTGCTGCCTGCCACAGAGAAGTTCACTCCTTAATTGGCTCCTCCCTAACTGACTCTACCTCGTAGCTGAAGAGCTGCAAAGGACATGATCACCACGTAATAACTTCAAGAGAAATCCAAGGAGCAGCACCACCAGCTCAGCCACTTCTAAATGGCCTTTTTCACTCTCACTACAGTCTTTACCTCCATTAACCAAGAGGGACTTTGGAGCACTCTCTTCAAATTTAGCTGCACACAGAAATTGATTTCCATTTTATTTTGTTTCATGAAGGTTTGCTAACCAATGTGTCCACCACAGATTCAATCTCAGTGAAGACTGTGCTAGTGCCCCCCCCCCCACCACAGCCCACCCCCGATACTTCTTTTCAATATTTACTGCCGCAATTCTGTACCTCACTTCTAACATGCTTTCCTTTGGAGTGGAATTAATCTATAGGACTATTAGGAATCTGTTCAGCCTATGGCACCAATACTCCAGAGCTAAGGGCACTCCAACCTCTGTAGTCAAGCTGCAGTATGCAGATGATGGTTGTGTTTCAATGGGGTTGGAGACCAAGTTCTGAGCCGAAGTTGACTTGTTCTCTGAAGTGATGAGGGGATGCGCCTCAGATTCAACATCCACGAGACAAACTCACCAACCTACCTACCAGTGACAATAAAGGTTCATGATGAGATTTTGGAAAACTTGAACCACATCCTATGCCTCTAGAGCCATCATGCAGACATCAATGATGAAACTCACCATCATCTTCTATAGGTCAGAACAATCTTGGGCTAACTGAGGAGAAAGGTATTTGAAGGTCAAGGCATAAACCCAGCATAATGCGAATATTCCACTGGGCAGCAATGATTTCTACCCTCCTAAATGTTTCTTGGACTTGGACTTCCTACGGCATGCCCCCCAAGGCACCTAAAAGATATGATTAATCCTCAAAATTCACAGAAGATCTAAACAAATGTCTGCATCCTCTCCCAAGCCAACATTGAGGGCCTAATTACACATTATCCACTTCAGTGGGCTGGCTGTGTCTTTTGTGTGTCTGACACCAGATCGGAGAAACAGACACTCTGTCGCAGGAGGAAATTACCAGGCAAATCTAGAAATGGCTTCAAGGATGTTCTCAAAACCTCACAATTCCCCCAAATCCCCACTGACTCTTGGGAATCCTTGACACTCAAAATGGAGAAAGAGAGTTCAGGATGACATTGGGAACTTTGAGGTGTTATGGACTCAGTGAAAGTCCCTTTAAGATAGAGAGTGTGTGTGTATGTGTGTGTGGGGCGTGCTTACGTCAATAGAAGATAAAGGACGTAATGACGTTGTTGAAGAAATAAGAAGAAGAAGAGAGAAGAGAGAGAAGGGAGAGAGACACCAGCCTGCTTGTTTTCTCTATCGATGGATGAGAAACAATAACTGTGTTTGCCACTGAAATCCATGTATGGAAGTTGGAAGTAATCCGGTGGAGTTCACTTTGTTGCTGACCTGTAGAAGGAAACAGGTATTTGTGTGTGTGGACGACCACAATTCGGATGCTTTTCGGGGTGAGGAAGTCACTACCGAGTAAACACTGAAGTGTTGTTTGGGTTCCATCATGGAACATTTGGATTTCGTATTTACTCTCTCTATATTTCTCTACGTCTACGTCTTATCTTCAGACAACGGTGGTTGTTGAAGAAGCCCTTGCTCATGTTTCACCTTATGGCTTGCAGAACTGAACTTTAAGAACCATTCCGGAACTGGGAGTTTTGGACTTTGCCACCCACACACACACGAAGAGTTTAGTTTTGGGGTTAACGTTCGAGGTTTAACATTTTTTAATTCTAACATACTAACATTTTTACTTTTATTTTACGTATTCTCATAAGTAGTGATTAATAAAATAGTTTTTAACACTAAATCATGCTCAGTGTGTTTCTTTTGTTGCTGGTTTGTGACAGAGGCCATGAGTCCAGAGCACACAAAAGCCCAGCATAAAAGGTAAGGAGTGCACCACCTCCCAAACGACCCACCTGCCTGTCCCATCAAGTACTTCCTGCCCCATCTGTGGAAGAATGTGAAGTGCCCACATTGGCCTCCTCATAACCCAGAAAACTGGAGAGCATGCAATTTAGCCTCAATTCTGAGGGATTGCCCAAGAAGAAAAATTGGGGCTTTCTAATTAGTGATGAATAATCTGCAGTTATTTGCATTGAGGATGCAGTGAACATTGGAGCTGTCACTTAATGTGACACTCTACCAGTTCCATCTGCAAGTAAAAAGGTGTTATGGTTTCTAATAATAATTAGTTATCTGCTGGAAATCTGCTATGCTCTAATACTTGGAGTCTTTAAAAACTTCCAAGTTTTCAGGAAATGTAAACAATCAACTGTTTCTGCAGCTTTTGCTGTTTTGATGAATCAAATGATTTAAATTGATTTTTGAACTACCTCTGATATGTTAATCAATACCAGAAGATCTTTCCCAAATGTCAAGGCAAATGAACACCTTTCATCCACAGCTGAAACAATATCTCCATATCCCAGAGGCCTACAGAGGAATAGCACCTTATTCCACCTGGGCACTCTGCAGCCTGAACCCATGAACATCGAATTCTCAGACTTCTGGTAACTGCTCCCCCTCTGTCCCTTTTCCTCCTTTTTTTCTCTCCTCCTGATCCAACTGGCCACCATCACCTTAACTTTCACCATCACCACCCTTCCCCCAACTTTTCCATTTACCATCACCCACACTCTCTTCCCACTGGTTCCCCATCCCAACCTCTCTTCCTTTATTCCATGCTCCACCATTCTCTCCTATCAGATTCCATTTTCTTCAGCCCTTTGTCACTTCTACCTATCACCACCCAGCTTCTGACATCAATCCCACTCTCCTCCCTCCCTCCCTCCCTCCCTCCCTCACCTGCCTATCATTCCCCTCACCTGGATCCACCTATCACCTGCCAGGTCTAGTTCCACCCCTTCCTTCCACCTTTTTGTACTGGCTATCTCTCCTCTTTCTTTCCAGTCCAGATGAAGGGTCTGGACCTGAAATGTCAACTGTCCATTTTTTTCCACGGATGTTGCCTGACCCGCTGAGTCCCTCCAGTATCTTTGTGTGTTGTCCCTGAAGACTCTGTTCTTTTCTCTGTAAGTGTCTTTGTCTAACAATCATCAATCAGAACTTACTTATATCCTCTTGCATTTAATAACTAAAGTTTCACATTATATGTGTTTGGAGAAGTAATTACTTTTTATGGATGTAATTTAAATGATCATATTAGTGTCTTGATGAAATGTCATTAACCCAAAACTTTAACTCCCTTTCCTTCTCCACAGATGCTGCCTGATCTGCAGAGTATTTCTGCTTTTTGTTCAAAATTTGTGATTTCACAATATTTTTGTTTTTACAATGAACACTTTTATAATTGACTTCCTTTCTGCAGATGGCAAGAATATATAATTTGTGTTTTATTTGCTGTTTTTTTCTATCATGGACAAAAGCATGCTTTAAGATTGAAGGGTTTGTTCTGCTTTGCAACATAGAAACATAGAAAACCTACAGCACAATTCAGGCCCTTCGGCCCACAAAGCTGTGCAGAACATGTCCCTACCTTAGAAATTACTAGGCTTACCCATAGCCCTCTATTTTTCTCAGCTCCATGTACCTATCCAAAAGTCTCTTAAAAGACCCTATCGTATCTGCTTCCACCACCGTTTCTGGCAGCCCATTCCACGCACTCACCACTCTCTGAGTAAAAGACTTACCTCTGGCATCTCCTCTATACCTACTCCCCAGCACCTTAAACCTATGTCCTCTTGTGGCAACCATTTCAGCCCTGGGGAAAAGCCTCTGACTATCTACCCGATCAAGGCCTCTCATCATCTTATATACCTCTATCAGATCCCACCTCATCCTCCGTTGTTCCAAGGAAAAAAGGCCAAGCTCCCTCAACCTGCTTTCATAATGCATGCTCCGCATTCCAGGCAACATCTTTTCCACTTTTGTTTTCTTGTAATATGCAAGATCGTCAAATGAAATGAAATGGGGCTACATGTTGAGCTTGGGCAGACAATGTTAATGTTGATGGATGTGCAGCATTCAAGAGCAACTTTGCTATTTTATTTGATACAACGCCACATTCATTAATGCTATCATTTTAAGGGTAACATTTGTGTTTTAAGAAGAGTCCCTGTGATGACTTGTTATCACTATCAATTCAATGAATGAAAAACTTCTATAAATAAAGCAGAAATGTTCCTCTATTCAATATTTCCTAAAAGAAGGAATTTACACATGCTGTTCTGATATTTGCAACATACCTTAATCAGAGGAAATCTTTCCAAGAAAGCATAAAATTAAAGGTTACTGTCTGCACTTTATTTTCTTCAGAAATTTAGTTCATTTAAAAAATGTCACAGATAGAAATTGAACTGGTTCAGCTATGAGCATGTATGGGGCTCATGCTACCTTTCTGCTAATTTTACAAGACAGCTATCCATTTTTTATCACCTGCTTGAAAATAACATGGACAATTGCACTTAATCCACTATGTCGAGATGGCCTCTGTTTATGTCTTTTGCTCTGGTACATTTCTTAGGCAATCGATTATCTTTCCCTAAATCTCTGAAGAATCTATAATTGACCAGTAGCCAATTCAAAGGTTAATTCATTTATAGGGTCCAAACTATAGAAAGCAGCATGATAAAGAATGGCAGCCAACCTAATGGAACCTAATTGATACCTGTTGTAATTCTTATGAGATGAGGTTCCATTACAAGATGCTGTGATAGTATTGTTATCAATTCCCTTTAGTGATTGGATGACAACAAGAAAACAGATTTGCATACAGAAATACATGTACAAAAATGCTGCTAAACTGTGAGTGCTCCTTACTTGTGTAAAACAGAATAATGGTAATATGATAATACCAGTGTGCAGTAATACCACTGCAGATTTTTTGTTTTATTTTTAATTTAAATCATTTCTTAACTGCAAGATTTGTAGGCATGTCTGAAAGTTAAGGTGGAAGAAGTCACGAAACTGAACATTATTCTAATTTGAGAGCTATCTAATTAACAGCTGCTTTTTCCCTCGAGTACAATTTGCAGGCATCACACAAAAATGTGAAAGTGTATTTTTCTGCATTTATTGCTTGATCTTTTACTCTGACAGGAACAATATATTTCCAACAACATGTTATGTTTCAAGTGTTCGAATGCAGAGGATGACCTTTTCAAATGCAAGGAATTAGAAAGAGGATCTTTATCTAGGGGCTTGCTAAAAATATACTTCTAATTAATTATTTAAGTACATGCAATGGTTTTGTACTGGAAGTGCACAACTGCATCAGCTATCCCCACTGCGGGGTGGAAATTCATCCCCTGCCACCAGTGTTAAGCAGGCAAAATAGCAGCTGCATGTTGACTTCCACAGACCTGGATTTTGTATATGGAATATTACTTGCAGCCACTACAATATTGAACAATCAGTACTAATAACTGAGGATAAATTTCCACATCACCTATTTTCAGTCAATGGGAACTTAACCAATTTCATTTCTTCTTGTCTTTGCTGTTGCTGTGTTTAGGAAAAAAAATGGATCAGGTCTTTCACTAGAATAACGTAAAGCTGATCCTAGACAATCATCTGGTGGATAATGGGGGTGGAATTCACCTTTGGTTACGATGCAAAATAGGAAGTATGCAAGGATCATCATCCCAAGACAATTCCTTCATCCTCACTTCCTATCAATTACCTCTGTAGTGAAAGCAGAGTACAGATTTAGCATTAATATCAGAAAATTCTTTTACCTACATTGTGTGATCAATGGAAGGTGCATTAATGAAGGGAAAACTCTGGAATCATTCTACAAACATTTGGTTTCTGCAAAGGGGATATCAAAGGGTTCTTCTGGATTATTGCCTAACGCATAATTGTTATATATGTTATGGGGTACAGCTACATGTTTATATGAAGCTACAGTGATATGGAAGGGTCACATTTCACACATTTGACCACAGTGTCTGGCTGCATCCTTTCATCTCATACAGTAACAGTTAAACCAGTTATTATGTTCTTGAACTGGCTGCTTGATATTGAGATCTAATTAAATTGGGTCTCCGGTGATGTCAAGAATCTCTCAACATTAAAAACTCAGTAGGTCAGGCAGCATCTGTGGAAAGAGAAACAGTCAATGATTTAGGTCTGGGACCCAGTGATGGAACTCAAACTTTGACTGTTCTCTTTCCACAGATGTTGCCTAATCTGCTGAGCTTTTACAGCTTTTTTTTAGTTTTTGTTTCAGATTTCCAGCATCTGCAGTTTTTAAAAATATTTTCAACCTCTTTGCATTGTTTGCCTTGAAGACATGAAGCTTCCAGGCTGCCATCTCCAGCTGAGTGAAGAGATGGAGAAAATTTACCCCAAGCTCAGCTTTGTCCTCCACACCTTTGCAACACTGCTGACTTCCACTACATCTCTCCTGTACCCAGGCTTTTGTCAACTAAAGATTTATCTTCTCTTCCAACACCCAGACTGGTGTCACAATGTATATGCTCCAAAGATACCCAGACTGCTCTGCCATCTCCTTTCCTATTTTCAAAACATATCTGCAGCAATCCTTCGTTTCTTCATCTCAGCCATTACTTATTTCTCAATTATCCACGTTTACTGTTCTATCCAATATTTCTGCTCATGATAAAGCATTCTGTCAGTTCTTCATGTACATAAAGAGGACCACATAACATCTATTTAATAAAAAAGATATGTTCAATGCAATTGGTTTCTTTTCAAATCACTAAAAAATAATTGTTCTTTGACAGACTGGGTTTTGTGTATTTGAAGAGATCAGACAGAAAAGAAGATCCAGCACATGGAGGAAAACCTGCAAAGCTTCACCAATGCACTGTGACTGAAACCTAAGTACAAAAGCAACAAGTCACCCCTGGGACTTGAAAATGGAATCTCCTGCTTACCTGCCAAGTGTTCTGACCAGCTGAGATGAGGCAGAGATTCCCCCCAGTACATTCACCAATCTTGGCTTCAGGCAGGTTCCAGGACTCTAGATAAATTTACTTTGAGCATCAGCTGTGACTCAGGGACGGTATTCTCACTTCTGAGTGAGTCATGGGTTGCCCTTTTCCCGCCTCATCTCACTTCATCAGCTTGAGAAACCCTCCTTGTTACTTCCACTCTCTGGGGTAGATTTCTGGCTCTGAACCCTGCACATGTGAGCTAATCTAATATATTCTATCTGCTTCCTAACTTGCCCCAAGCCCCATCTATCCATCACCCTGGCATGTTGATTTACATTAACTCTAAGTCTGGCATCATTTAACATTTCCGTCCTTGCTCACGTCCCTCTGTAGCCACCCTTTCACATTCTCCATTTTCAAATTCTCCTAAGATTCCCCATGACCTCTATCCTTCCATTTCTGGCCTCATACGCATCCCTTTTGTGGACATACTTTGAACTGTTCAGATTCTCATCTTGTAATTCCCTCAATAAACCTCTCTGCCTCACTTTATCACCCTTCTCCCTTCAGATACTCCACAAAACCTTTGAAGCTTTTGCTCGGATCAAGGCTCTAATTTTTCATAATGGTCCGCTGAGAATTCTTGGATGCTTTCTCTACATTAAAGTTACTGTATCAATATTACTTACATATGTTGAATCCCAGCTTCTATAATTAATTGTTTTTTTTAACAACTTAAAACACTACAGTTCGCAAGGAATGGGGTGACAACTGGTAGGAATAGCTAATCATGTCATTGTGATGGTAGATGAATTAGGGAGACTGCTGACAGGGTTGTACCCTGGTATCCATCTTCCTTGACTTCACCATCAGATCCTGGTTCATCACCTTCACAAAGTAGGAAACTGGATTTATCATGCCCTTTGATTTCGTAACACCCTCAATCTTCCCAGACCTTAATGTTAATTTCCAAATTAATCATATTTCTTTGGATCACTTTCTATATCATCCTTGTTCCCAGAAAGTACCATGGTGTTCCCAGTTCACCTTTACCCTGCAGCTCTGAAAGCGCAGAACCTTTTGCCTGTCCCTCAAAGACCCTGAAACACCTTCCATATTGTTAAAACTGAAGGTCCTTTACACGTTCTCCCAGATATTATTTATTGTTAGCCTTCTTATTAGTAATAATGGACAAAATAATTTCTCTTCTTAAAAAATCTACTATTCACTGATAATACAGGCCATCCCCTGGATAATAAATGGTTCTGTTTTTACGGACGTACATTGCTCAATTTTGTTCATAAGTTGAAAAATACACAAAAGTCACTCAATATGGTGGTCAGACCTCCACAATGTTGTAATGAATGGCACAAAAATCACATAAGACTGATTTCAAAGAACAATTGCTGAAAGTGGAGAGAGAGAGGAAACTAATTCTGTCATTCATTGGAATGAGCGTTATATATGTATGTCAGACTTCTGAATTTAATAATATTATGGGAGCTCACTTGTCTGAAAGAGTATCTAAAAGTCAGGCTTTCTTAACCCATGGAGGCCTGTACCCTAGAAGATGTAGTTGTATATATGTTTATGAAAACTTTAAGGACTAATAAAAGTATAGCAAAACTCAGATTTAAAATTTGCTTGATAACTCCATGGAAGAGCGTGAGCAGCTGAAAGCAGAAACGTGTTGAGGTTTTTTTTATTCCCAAGTCTTTCTGACAAGGTTACATGACCCAGGAATTATCTTAAACTTCCAGTTGCATGTAACATAACAATTTTTGTCAGTTTCTGCTTCTTACGCACTTCACAAATAAAATAGGGCTCATTTTAATGTAGATACCTGCAGGAAATTTTCTCCTGTTACAATTTCCCCTCAAAACAACTCCAGATATTTCAGTAAATATTGTTGCAACCACATATTTCAACTCAATAGGTGAATTTGAATGAAACAGATTGAATAGTTGTGATCAAAGGCCTCAAAGGGTGCCTAGATTTTCATTATTAGCTCTCCTATAATATTCCCCAGGCCAATTTACACAAAACTAGAGACAGCGGATTATGGTAAAAGCCAAGACTTTAAATAAATAATGAACAATTCTACTCATATTTCCCCCATAACCTCATCTACTATTTTATATCAATTATCACACAGCATACTTACAAGAAATTCAGTTTCAGGTTCTTCTGTTTTTACTTGAAATCTGGTTTGAAAGGATCTTCAGTAAAGGACAAGACTTGTCAGTTGCCTAAAGCTGGTTCTTAGCAGCAAAGTACCATATTTGTTTGATAGGCAGGTTGATTTCACATTGGTCCAGCGATGCAGGAAAGAACAAGTTTCTACACCAGACATCTAGTTATAGGGATGAAATTGTAACAAAATGAAAATGTCTGAGACAAACTGTTTTATGCAGTGGATTTTCACTTCAGAATGATCTGCCTTTAAAAATGCCAGTTGTAAAGCATGGAATATATTGCTGTAATATGTGTCTTGTTGTGCTGTATATCATGAAAAAGAAGGCCAAATATAGTACAGGAGTACACAAGGAGAACACACAGAAAAACAGGAGCAGGAGTAGGCCACCTGGCTCTTTAAGCCTGCCCTGGCATCCAACATGATCATGGCGGAACATGGCATCCATCATGTCAGGCCTCAATGTCTCCTCTGTTTCAGTTCCCCATAGTCCTCAAACCCCGAACTTTTCAAAATGTTTCTGCCTTTCTTTAAATAATTCTAATGATCTAGATTTCATAACCCTCTGGGGTAAAGAATTCCACAGATCCACCCCTCTCTGCACAAAGAAATCGCTCAACAAGTCTCAGTGGGTAAAGCATCAGTTCCCTCACTCCAGGATAGGGGATCATAGGGGAGTGCTGCATTTCTTGTATTGCTTAAGGTCTACCAGCTCTTTAATGCTCAATGATTTGCAGAAGGTCTGGGATTCACAATTCTAACGTGCATGATGTGTGGTCGAACTTTTACCTATTATGTTCTCACCAATACTGAATTTGCTCCACAAGTATCAGAATCAGGAAGGCAGATCTTTTTATTGAGAACAATAGTGAAATTAACATATCGGTATTGAAAGTGAAAGAATTGAGATAATTTGGAAACATAAATTATAATATCTTATTTGTGAGAATAAATTCAAACATATTAACTTCTTTTTCCAATCATCCAGCATCAGGTGTTTGAAGCAATGATAGAAAGCTAACCTTTGTGCTTGGGTTAGGGGAACATTTTGGGTCTGCATTTATATTCTGGATGGTCTTTTCTCTTCCTACATTATCACTTCAAGTTGTCCACTTTCTGATCTCTTCTGGATATTTTGGTAAATTATGATTTGCAAACTGGCAAGTATTAATCAAAAAAAGGAATTCAGAAGTAGCCCAGAAAGGAATGACTGTCAAAATTTAAAATTCAACCACTCAACATTTTTCATAAAAAAAAGGAAAACCTGTAAAACTAAGTTGCTACTACATTATATTATGAGTTTTAATTTATTTTCCAACATAATTGTTCAGTGTAACTAAAATAAAATCACATATGGCCTTAGAAAGATAATGAGGGCAACAAAACAGAATCCTGGGATGAAGGTATTTTGATATTACAGCACATACATTGACCGTCCATGTGGGAATGTTACATTTGTTGACAAGCAGCAAATTAACTCATTACTGAAACCAGCTGAAGATACCAAAGCAAACATTATTGGAATTAATGAAATCTTCCACCTCAGTAAGTATAAGTGAGGCACTACAAGAATGATAATATGCTCTGACTAATGCTAATAAGTGCTGATATGCTGGTTATGGAATAGTTCATGAATTACGTTGCGAACGTACTTTAACCAAATAATTTCTGAAATCCAAAGATAAGTTGTGCAACAAAGAATTAACAATGAAGGGTAAAAAGCAGCAGATCCTGGAAATCTGAAATAAAAACTGTAAAAAACTGGGGATGTTCAGCAAGCCAAATGGCCTCTGTGGAGATAGAAATAGAGTTGAAGTTTCAGATCAATGACCCTTCGACAGAAGTGGAAAAGTGAGTGAGAACTCAAGTGTGTTTTAAGTTGCAGCAGACGTGGAGATAACAAATGGAATGCCTGTGAAAGTGTGGATACCAAGGGGATCCGAGTAATGCACCTGCTTTTGGTATCAAAAAGAGGGAGATAAACATTTTTTAATCATGGTTGGTCTGTCCAAAGGAAGGTAAACAGAGTAAATGAATGAGGGAAGAAGAAAGAAGGAAAGAAACATGCTGGAATTATAAATAGTAGGGAATTTCAGTTGCTCGAAACCTGAAATAAAAGAGAATACTCTTTTTTTAGAAGATCAGATTGCATCAGTGGAGAGAAGCAAACTAAATTAATGTTACAGGTATTTTACCTTACATCAAAACTATTCATTTCTGATACAAAGAGAAAAGAATGGTTGTCTGACATTGTTGAATTCAATATTGAGTGCTGAGAGCTGCAATGTGGTTGTCAGAAGATGAGATGCTCCTCCGTGAGATTACATTGGGCTTCTTTGGAACAAAGTCAGAGGTCAAAGGCGGAGAAGTCAGTGTGGGGTGGAAAGGAGGATCATAGTGACAAGCAACTGGAAGCTTCACATTTGTTGTGTACCCTCCTTGCAACTTGTAATAGTCTTATTTTCTCACTTTTCCAGATCTAATGAAAGGTCATTGACCTGAAAAGTTAACTTTGCTTCTCTCTCCATAGATGCTGACTGAATTGCTGAGCATACTCAGCATTTTCTGTTCTTGTATAAAATGAGCATTTCTTGTTGCAGAAGGGTAATATTCTCATGGATCATAATAGATAATAATCCCAATCGCATTTTAAAAAAAAACTTAAGCACCTATTTGCAGTTTACAGCTGCAACTTTTAAGAGCTTTGGCTCAGGGGTAAGTCAAGAAGGTAAAAGGGCAGAGCAATGGCTAGTAATAATTGGTATGTGCTGCCAAATGTGGCATATTAGACCTTTCCAATGCCATAAATTATCTGCTGGAAAACCAACTAACTGTATCAACATTAACAGAGATAACCAGCTATACAGTAAACATGCTTTGAGGCCACATATCCAGAAGTTGACCAAAATTTTAATGTCCCAGAAGGCCATGAGGGTACCATGAGGGTGCAGGGGGTGGGGGGGGGGGGGGGAATGGGGTGGGAAGAGAGAGAGGAAGTGAGAGAGAGATAGATAGCGAGAGAGAGAGAGAGAGACCATGGCAATATGGCACAAACACAATGTACACCATTTATCAACAGTATCCAAGGAGACAATAATTATCCTACAATCATCAACATTATAGCATTGATCATTGTAACACCTTTGTTTGTAAGAACTTGGTACATATAAATTTGTTGCCACATTTCCTCCTTTACTGTGGAAAGACTTTGGAATGTCCTGGCATTATCTCTGCAAGAATGCAAATTCCTTCTCTCTTCTGCTAAAATTATCACAAATGATTGGGAGAACTCCTGCAAAAAATAAGCCTGTCATGTAAACATAGCTGTCAGATTTGTGAAATGCATAAATTATCCTTCCTTTTGCAACTTAAGCAGTGTCTCTGCATTTCTAATACAACTGGTCTCCAATGTAATAATGGGAAAATGTTTCAAATCTACATAGGTATTACGTTCTCCAGCTATGCTGAATGTATTGTTAAAAACAAGCGTATCTCAGTTGAGAAACATTACCAAGCCTCTTTCGAAGAACTATCTCTTCAATCAGAAATGTGATACAAGAAAAGAAAGCTTCATAATTACTGGTCTTCTCACCTGGATGCTGCAGAGGATTCCTTTCTAAGAACACTGTGCAACCCAAAAGTCCTTTAATATAGGGCCAAGAGGCAGAATGTGGTGTATTCTGACCCTTTCAGAAACTAATTAGCTAACTAAATACCTTTCAGGGGCTAACATCCAGTTCTGTAGTGACTGAAATAGCCCTTAATCAACAGTGCCACCCCAGTATAAGGCCCCTTCATTGCAGCCTATTGCTGAAATACAGCGGTCAGTAGATTATGAATCCTTAAAAAAATACTTAATTTCAGAACAGGGATCAGGCTGAAACTGAAGATGAACAAGACATTTTTTCTTCTTTTAATTATGTCGGTGTCCAAATAAACTATTGCAGCATTATAGAAATGTGGCCAACATATTTGCATATTAAAACATTATTGATTCAGTTAAGACAGTTGTTCAATTGCAATTCAAGCATATACCATATTCTACAATATATTGGCTCTTTATCCCCTATTTCTGGAAAGGTATAGATTTTGTCATGTTTGTCTTTCTGGTTTTGGTAAATCTGGGTAAAAGTGAGACAGAGATTAAAAAGGAACAAGAAAGGAAGTGTATCGTGAAAGTAGGGTTCATTATCTAATAGTGAACCTTGCTGAATACAAAAACCAAAACCAAAATCAAGGGAGACAAAGCGAGTGCTCGAATATTGACTAGCTGCTTATGTAAAAGGGAGTCTCAAAGTTGTGTACTTTAGAATAGTAAGAAAGTAGACAAAAGGACTATGAAGCAATTTAGGTACCAGAAAGTCAGTCTCCTTACTGAGCAGAGAACCTGTGTGAAATGCTAATGAGTAATTACATCTCTCCATGCTAAGGCAGAGAATATATCTAATTTCAGAGTAAAGGAGGGAAGGTGGGAAATGCCAAAGCCCTCCACAATTCTCCATTCCTTTTTAGATACAGGTGAAGTGTCAGAGGGCTTGATCAGGAAAGGAACAGGATAAAACTGGATATAGGTCATTACAGAAGAAAACCATGTATCATGAAAACCATTCACTCCAACCTGTATTCCCCCTCCTCCCTCCATTGACCTATACTCCAATCCTGTGATCTCAACCTCAACCACACCTCCTCTGAGCCGGTTCTTCCAATGAATACTTCAAATCCACTTGAATCTTCATCTCCACTTTTCCACCCTATCTCTTTTTCCAATGGTACCATGGATGTTGATAAATTTATTGATCACATTCAGGAATAGGTTCAATGACTGAGTATTCACAAGACTCCAGATGGAAAAATCCAAAGATTTACAACCTTATTTGTCAAAAAAACTGTGATCCTCATGCCGGCCACTGGGATGGTGGGTTGGTGAGAGGTGTGAGAAGAATTTGTGGAAATACTGTTCACCATTAAATAAGAGGTACTACAAAATGGAAATGTTCTATCATAACATGTCTTCCTCCGTTCCTGAGGTATTTAGGTGGAAATTGCCAAGATTCTTTTCCATTCTTCTTTAGATACAAGAGAGAGAGATACCAGGGGACTTGATCAAGAAGCAGAAGACAGACAAACCCAGGCCAATTAACTGAACATTGCTGATGGGAAAACATTTAGAGATATTAATCCATGGTGAAATGAACTGGTACTTTAAACAATTCGACATCTGGATTTTCAGAAGATATTTAATGAAGGGCTCCATAATAGTCTTGTTAGCAAAACTATTACAAGAATGTTGGCAGGACTCAAGGACCTGAGTTATAGGGATAGATTGGGCAGGTTACGACTTTATTCCTTGGAGTGTAGGAAACTGAGGGTTGACATTATAAAGGTGTATAAAATCATGAGGAGCCTAGATAGAGTGAATGCACACAGTTTTTTTCCCAGGGAAAGGGAATCAAAAACTAGAGGGTATGAGAGGGGAAAGATTTAAAAGGGACCTGAGGGACAACTTCTTCATGCAGAGGGTGGTGTATCAATGGAATGAGTTGCCAGAAGAAGTAGTTGAGGCAGGTTCAATAACAACATTTAAAAGTCACTTGGACAGGTTCATGATGGGAAAGTTTCGAGAGATATGGGGCAAAGACGGGCAAATGGGGCCAGCTTATTTGGGCATTTTGGTCGGATGGATGAGTTGGGCCGAAGGGCCTGTTTCCATGCTGTATTTCTATATGACTCTGTGACTCTAGCAAAATTGGATGAAAGGAACAGTAGCTCTGTAGGGACAAAGTTGGCTAAAATGCGCCAAATACTTCTTTTCAGTTCCATTTTAATAAAAAGCATTTTCCTTTTTGTTGGCTACAATTGATAGGCTATGTAAATTCTGCTCTTTACCCAGTTCCAGTGCACAGAAAACTGAAATAATGTTGTCGGTTACTCACAGCTCATCCAATTTGCATTATTGTGTGAAAAATTCATCGGTATGCTGATTACTGTTTTCAGTTTAACTGACACATCCTGAAGGACTTTGATCAGCAGAAACCGGTTACAACCAAGCTGAAGAAGGCTACTGTAGCACAGCACAACACTCAACTATTCATCTGATCCTCTTCTAATTTATGGCTAAATTGATGTTTTAAAATTGTCACACGGTGCTAAATTTAAATTGCAATTTACAAACTGAACACCTAAGATCATCCTCAAGGCTAAATTGGCATCTTGAAATTGCCTTGATTATGTTAAAAATTACAGGTTACAAATTAATTTCCAGTCATCAGATGTTCTAACATGGAAGTGAACATTCTCCTTGGAGGAAAGCTTGTTACTATTGCCCTCACAATGGTGTCATTTCAAATTTTAATCCACTGACATTGAACGAATATCAATAGATGCCCAAATTAGGAAGTAGTAACATTTGTAAGAGGAGTTGGGAAAATTGTGTTCCTACAACACTACTACTATATTTTATTTGAGGCAGCCATGGCTTAGTGGGTAGTTAGTGATAGATTGAAGTTAATGCGACTGATTTCTAGAAGGGAAGTAGAATACCTGTAATAGTAAATGCATTTCACACCACTGAGCAGAGTGAATTTCCAGGCATTATGTGTCTGGGTTCCATTCTCCTCCATAGACCCTGACCACAAAAGTTCAGACCAGTATGCTTGTCCTGTACTGAAGAAATGCTTGACTTGATGTTTGTAATGTTATTTGGCTGAGACAATAAATCAATCCTGTCTACTCTCTAAGTAGGGCAGAGAAAGATGGCTTGATACAACTTGAAGAATGGCACTTGAATTATCCCCACCACTGCTCAATATTTATATCTGATACATATTATTTGCTCATTATTAATTCTTTATTTCAGGCAGTTTGCACATGTAACTTGGCTGCTTTATTTCTTACAGGAGTGACCACACATCATAAATATGTTATTGACTGTAGGGTATATCAGACCTTCCTGAAGTCTTGAAAGGCATATAAATCCCTTCCTTCCTTCCTTCCTTCCTTCCTTCCTTCCTTCCTTCCTTCCTTCCTTCCTTCCTTCCTTCCTTCCTTCCTTCCTCCCTCCCTCCCTCCCTCCCTCCCTTCCTTCCTTCCTTCCTTCCTTCCTTCCTCCCTCCCTCCCTCCCCTCCCTCCCTTCCTCCCTTCCTTCCTTCCTTCCTTCCTTCCTCCCTCCCTCCCTCCCTCCCTCCCTCCCTCCCTCCTTCCCTTCCTTCCTTCCTTCCTTCCTTCCTTCCTTCCTTCCTTCCTTCCTTCCTCCCTCCCTCCCTCCCTCCCTCCCTCCTTCCCTTCCTTCCTCCTTTCCTTCCTTCCTTCCTTCCTCCCCTTTGCTTCTCCTTTTTTTTCTTTCCTTCTTCTTTCCTCTGTCGCGCCTTTCTTCCTTCATTCTTTTATTTCCTGCTTCTTCTTTTCTTCCTTCCCCTTCCCTCCTTCCTTTGTTCTGTTCTTACCTGTTACTTTCCTTTCCTCCTTCCTTCCCTTTTTCCTTCCTTCTTTCCTTCCTCCTCGTTGGTAGGCGTCCTAATACACAGTGGTACAGTTGAATTATGTGAATTGTATGATCTTGGAAACTGTTGAGCTTCTGGATACCCTTTATCTGTACATAGTAAATGGTGAATAGCCAGAGAATGGTTCAAAGATGAACTGACCATCGTACAATACGTAACTTCTGCCCTACTTTGGTGGCCAGTGTATTAATATGGCTGGTCCAATTAAGCTTCTGTACAATGGTAACTCTCAGATAAGATTTGATAATGGTGGTGCTATTTGAAGGCAGGAGCAACTTGATTTTCTTTGCTTGAAATGATCTTCAGCCAGACTTTGCTGTAACAGGGCTTCTAACAAGGGTCCAAACTCTATATGAAAAATCCTTTGTTCACAACGTGGAAGGTGATAAAATCATAATTTTAAACCTTTTTTTAAACTTTATTTATACAGCATGGTAACAGGCCCTTCCGGCCCAACAAACCTGTGTCGCCCAGTTACACCCATGTTAACCTACTAACCCATATGTCTTTGGAATGTGGGAGGAAACCAGAGCACCCGGAGGAAACCCATGCAGTCATGGGGAGAACGTGCAAACCCCTTACAGACAGCTGCGGGAATTGAACCCCAATCGCTGGCGCTGTAATAGTGTTACACTAACTGCCATGCTACTGTTCCACCCCAAGGAATTCCTCTGGGATCTGAGCATACAGGATATCCAACAGGTTAACTTTTAACCATGAGATTTAAGAATTTGGAAATAAATATAGGCATGACTCAATGAGGGATAAGTGAAGGTGGACAAGGCAGGAGGCGGAGAACTGAATGCCAAATCAGGGACAGAAATCAAAATAGAGGGGAAGAAAGACTGGATGACATGAAAGAGAAAAAAATAAATGAGGTAAAATATAGAATTTGATACATATATAAAAACACACACTTAAACATTTGAAACCCAAAGCAAAAGATTCCACATTTGTAATAGTGAATTTTCAGTGCTGAAGCAGTGGTTTGGTAGAAAATAGCAATTATTATGTTGTTAAAATGGTGCTGAAATGACCAATATCTAACTTGAAACAGCTGTGGCAGGTTTGTTTCTTAACCATCTCACAAGTGGAACAATTTCTTGTATTCACCGCATGTCACAGATGAGACAGACAACAGAATGCTGTATTCATCACACTAGTGGTGGAATAGCAAACTTACTCTTGGAGTTTGCTATCCAGCTCTCCCCAGAAACTACACTACCATTCTTGGATAAATAATGATGATCACCATTATCCTTACTGACATCCTGTTTGCTCAGTCTGATAATATTGTAACACAAATACAGGGCCAGGTCACCAAATAATCTGCTGGAGGAATGCAGCTAGTCATGCAGCATCTGTGGAGGAAAGAAATTGTCGACCTTTCCTTCCACAAACACTGCTCAACCAGTTCAGTTACTCCAGCAGATTGTTGCTGCAGATTCCAGCATCTGCAGTCTCTTGTGTCCTCAGAGCTAGATCATGTTTGATCCAACCCCACTCCACCACTGACCCACCCTTGGCCACTCTTACCTTTAACCAGGCCGCAGTACTACACTGACACATTATGCTGTCAAAAGCCCATTTCATTGTTTCTAAATATCTTTGGTGAAATTGATTAAAATATTCTTTTAAATGATTTAAGAAATTAAATGTTACACTTATTTATAAAAATATTAAACAATTGATTAATCAAAAACATAAATGTATAGTGAAACAAGGGGAAACAAACAAAAAATATACTTAAAATAGCGATTCAAGAACAAGAAGTCAGCTGGGTTCACATCTGATCTCTAGTGTGTTCCACACTTCCATGCTGCAGTTTATAAATGCAGTGGTCTGGGATACACCAACACATACACTAGAGCTACAGGGGTTCTCAACAAAATCACCAGCTGACCATCTGGCCCATGACTTTCTAATGATCAGATAAAACTTAGTTGCGATCCAGGTCCTGCAGTAGGTTGCAATGGCTACCTCCAATTATGTGCATGGTTTCTATCAGGTTCTATCTCAAAAGACATAATGGGGTTGAATTTGGTCTGTGGCGCACCAATTTAGCGGTGTGATGGACTGAGACCCATCTCTGGCACCATTTGCCTAGCAGATAAATTCATGCCAGTCCAACACAATCATTGAACATGTTAATAACGAGCCTAAAGTCTCCTTAAAAAAAAATCCTATGAGAAACTTATTGTGGAAATACAAGGCAGGAACTAGTCAGAATAGTTTAAGGTTAAATATATAATTTAATACAAAATTACTTTTGCGTGTGTGTGCGTGTGCGCGCACGCGTGTGTGTGTGTGTGCGTGCGTGTGTGCGTGCGTGTGTGTGCGTGTGTGTGCATGTGTGTGTGCGTGTGTGCGTGTGTGTGGTGTGTGTGTGTGTGTGTGTGTGTGTGTGTGTGCGTGCGTGCGTGTGTGTGTGTGTGTGTGTGTGTGGAGGAGCTGGATATTCCCCTGGCCTCACAAGCCTCAAAATTATTCCACTCCCTCCATCTCCATCTCTCCCTATCGCCACCCCTGATCCAAAGATGAAATCAGACCCCCTTTTCCGGCTTGCCTGATGGGGTCAAGTTGGTGTCATAGCAGCCTAGCAAAGATATTCACTTTTCAAGGAAACTGCTTGGGTATCAGACGAGGATCAGACCTGCCAGTATAATTTAAATAAAGCGCAGGCATCTACCTGTTCTGGTGCAGGAATTCTACGCCACACAAAGTGTGGCTGTCCAAGGCCAAGCAGCTTTTTTACTTCAGTTGTTTCCATATTTTATTAGGTTTATGTTTTATGTTTTCATGTATTATGTTTTCCATGACGTTAAATTACATGAGAATCACTAAATTAATGAATTTAAGTTTTACCATTTGTAAAGAGATTGATCAGCTTCAATATATTTATATGCTGGTAAAAAACTAGCTCAGTTTTACCTCGAATCAACAAAACAATTTAATTTTAGCATGAAGTCAGATGTGATTATGAAATAAATGGTCGCCCATATAATATGCATAATTTGTAAGACATATGTCATAGATTTCTCCTTGGAGCTGTAGGTTGATTGTCATTTACATGAGCATGGTATCCGTTCCCTATTATTTTCTTCAGCTGTACATTCATTAGCACCTGACTTTATGCCCAGATAGATTTTCTAACTGTATAATTTTGCCGGCAAATCAATTCAGCTAACCATGCCTTATTAAAATCATTTGAGGCCTAAATTGGGGGCATAATAACCTTAATTTGAGCACTTATGTACACTTCTTTTTACATAATTAAATGCTAATAGCATATTTAAACCAAGTATTACTTTGTCTTAATACTAATGTTATTACATGCAACAGCAGGGAGGTGTAAACAGCAGCAACAATAGTCACCGGAATAGTTTTAATGTTGTGCCTTGGAACATTGTATGAGACAGCAAAGGAACACCCTCGAATAGGATAAGCTGCAGCTGCAATGGTAACGTTGTCATGAGCACAATATTTATACTTAGGCTGAGTAGAAATTGATGACTAGTTTTGAAGTGTTAACCTATTGCAAGACCAGCCTAACTCTACAGAGTGATACTGCGGGTGTAATGAACAGTCAGAAAACGCTATCTTTGGATTTAAACAGAGGCTTCATCAAACCTATTTTGAAATACCACTATATCTCGTTGTTGTCTCTTTCTCCTTCCCTTTATTTTCTTTCCTTTTTTTCCCTTCCTTTCGTTCCCTATTTTCTTTCATTCCTTATGTTCTTTCCTTCTGTCTCAGTAACATTGAGCATGATCGCAGCCTTGCTTTTTGTATTCTTACCTTTTTGCAGCTTATTCTTCTTTTTGGGATCCTGTTATTGGATTGTTTATAGATGTCAATGACTATTAGCAAGAACTAATCCATAATTGTCATCAAGAAGGGGACGGTGAGCTGCTTTCTTGAACTGCCATAATCCTTCCAGTGAAGGTGCTCCAACAGTGCTATCAGGTTGGAAGGTCTAGGATTTGGATGCAATGATCTTCAATCCATGACAATGTATTCCAAGGTGCTGTGAAATATGGAGGAAAACCAGCATGTGTTTCCATGTACCTGCAACCTGTTGTCGGTGATAGACCTTGTGTGTTTGTGAAGCACTGCTGGTATAACTGAGGTAAATGATTACATTGTGTAATGGTGATGGAGGGAATGAACATTTAGAATGACAGATGGGGTACATTCAAGTGAGCTGCATTGTGCTGGATGATGCCAAGCTTAAATGTTATTGGAGCCTTACATTTAAGTCTTCCCTGATGCACTTTCCCTGATGCATTTTCCCTTTAATATTCTATAGTTCCTACTCCTATACAAGAGTCACTTAATAAGCACAAGGAACAGAATATTCAAACATTTCGAAAATCTCAGCCACAGCACGAAAGCAAAAAATAAAAATAGAAAACGCCAGGAATACTTAGCAGGCCAGGTGGCATCTGTGGAGAAAGTTTCCCAACACTTTCTTACAGTTAATTAATTAAACATTAATTCCATTTAGTAAATTAGATTAAGGAACTTTTAAGGTTAATTTCAAAGCATGTTTCTGTGGGTTAGTGATTCCAGGGATATCATATCACCTTCATGGAATGTCAGCTTCCTTGGTTTGGAAATCCCTGATTTCTACTGTCTTAACAATCCATGAACTAGAGAGTATTAAGAAAATACAGGTCAATAAGATGATTTGCTCTAAAGCTATGGAGTATTTTGTTTGAAACCTTAACCTGTGTATTCTCATTTCTAATGTGACCAAGTACTGTGCTTATTTGCCATTTTTTTTCTCTTTTTATCGATTTTCCAGTATTTCCAACTATTTATTTTTCTTTTTTAGGATACTCTGGCTGTTTATGAGCTGTCAACATTATTCTTTATTAGGCTTCATTTGATGACATAAAATCAGTAACCCTAAGATTTCATAATCATAAGACAAGTTTTTCACTGTACCTCGGTACAAGTGACAATAATAAACCAATACCAATACCAATACCTATATGTAAATAAGCAGTGTGGAAGTTTGTAAGTGTGACACCAGGTTACTTGTAATATTATTAAAAGACATTTTGGAATGTTCTAATAAATTTGAAATGTTCTGAGCAACCTGATAGACATTCTGACAACCCTCTCTGAAAGTCTGTGCTATCTCTGTATTCTGTATGACATTTGTACCAGAGTGCATTGGTGATATTCACTTATATTATTTGCTGCTTATCAAGCAAGTACGTGTTGAACTGTGCCAGCTAACAGATGCCAACCAAGCACTTGAGAACAAGTGCAGGCAACCATGAAATAAACTGAGACAACTTCACTTAATTGTAAATTACAAGCAATGTTTTCAACCTCCGAACATCTGTTTCAGCCTGAAGTGTGGTGAGAATTAAATTACCCTAAAAAACAGAGGAATATAATAGGTGGGAGCAGGGCTAGGCCATTCAGCCCTTCTAGCCTACTCTGTCATTCAAAATCATGGCTGATCTATGTCCAATTCAGCTTTCTGGCTAATCACAATTTCCATTGATTCTATTATTGACAATTAATGACTTACAAGGCACCTTGGGCCCATAGACATGTATAATAGTGTCTATACATTGTATTCTATTTCTGAAATGAAATTATTACAGCTTCGTTGAAGCTGAGTTTCAGAAGTGAAATAAGGTCTTATATCATATGCCAATAAGCTATTATATTAAGTCTTCTGTGCTTCTGATCCAAGGATGAATGTCTAGGCAACAAGTCCCATATGATGCTCGGTGCCTGATTGCCTTTGTGCCATTCTAAAATGGATGGGGAAGCTCATTATCACCAAGTCTACTTAAATGTTCCATGGCAGCTGCTGGCTCTAGACCATTGCAATAACAGGATTGGCCACTCTTCAAGGTGAAAGATGATTGGTCCAGGAGAAGAAAGTGGGAGGAGTTGAGAAGTTATATGATACTCTCCATTTTCTTCTGGACTCAGTGGAATATAAACTTTAATTTCCTCAGAAGCTGCCAATGGATCAATAGAACCCATTGTCCAAATATTTCAATCTAAAAATAGCATCATTCAATATCATTGGATCATGATTTATATTAGAAAAACTTGTCCGTCTCAACTTAATTCAGGTCATATAAGTGTTGAAGTAAAACAACAAAAATTCAGATTTCCAGCATCTCCAGTCATTTGCTTTTGCACTTCAGTGTTGAATTTGGTACAAATATTCTGACTTTACTGGTTTTGAACAAGATTCACCAAGAAGGCCAGATTATTGCACTTTGAAACAGTGTTCTTCAATTCAATAAAATTGCCATACATGGAAAACCTAAATCAGTAGGATAATCACATTTCAGGATTGAAGCTTCCTGGACATGACCTTTCTATCTCAGTTTTGTAGAGCTTCATGTTCTTCCATCCCTGGGATTAGTCATTTATAAATCACATATAACTAAATCTCCTGTTACTGGATATCAAAGTTAACACTAAGCCACAGAACATTAGTGATGCAAGTGAGATAGCACTAGCTAAGAGCACTTTAAGATGGTCATATATATTTTCACAGTTTGGTATCCCAAAGCAAGGGTGGCACGGTAGTGTAGTAGTTAGCGTAACGCTATTACAGCTCCAGTGACTTGGGTTCAATTTCCGCCGCTGTCTGTAAGAAGTTTGTACGTTCTCCCCGTGTCTGCGTGGGTTTCCTCCGGGTGCGCCGGAAGACTGTTTCCTGTTTGAATCAACTGTTTGTTTCCCCCTACTTCGGTAGCTCCTGAAAATCCCTAACAACCTACAATCACTTAGCTGGTATAATCTGCAACTCTGGTGTCTGTAAGGAGCTTGTACATTCTCCCCGTGCCTGTGTGGGTTTTCTCCAGGTGCTCCGGTTTCCTCCCATGTTCCAAAGATGTACGGGTTAGGAAGTTGTGGGCATGCTATGTTGGCGCCGGAAGAGTGGCGACGCTTGTGGGCTGCCCCCAGCACATTCTCAGTAACATAAAAAGACGCATTTCACTGTGTGTTTTGATGTACACATGACTGATAAATAAATATCTTATCTTAAATTAATATTTTTGTTTGGTAGTTATTGCATCCAATTGTCAGTGTGCACATTAAATTTATATTTAAAGTTGGATATAAATTCAGTCAATGCTTGAAAAAAAATGATCTGACTGTCTAATTTTGTATAAGTACAGCTAGGAATGCACATATATTTTCAAAGTTCGACTAGTTTATCTTCATGCATGAACATATGCCAAATTTCTTGGTGACTTAAGGTGCATTAATGACACTAATGAGCACCTTACTATGATTTGCAATTTTGACTATCAAGGGCTGGAAACATTCAGAGACTCTCAATAATTCTTAATCTGGATGAAAAGTAATTCATGCCTAAGATTAATAACCATAGCTATATTCCTACTTAATGTTCAAACAATCTGGAATTGCTGCATCCATATTCTGCAAGTCTTGTATTTCTGTGAGCTGATATACTAAAAGCTATAATTGTGAAGTACTGACATATAGTTTGTGTTTTTTAAGTGATTTTAATATCATTGAAGTTCTGTGAGCTAATATACTAACAAGTTGCAATAATGAAGTGCATTACTGATATGAAGTATTTTGCATTTTGGCTGTTGATCTTTAAGATGCTTTGGGTAATCATCATCTCAGATATTGAGTGCAGTCATTCTTTTTCAGGGCAATGGGATCAGTGACAAAATGATAGCTGCACCATTTTTCTATCACTAGACACAAATTCAACTGGGTTCTTTTGGCCATGCTACACTCTTGCTTCAACTATAAGTTCAGCATATTTCAATACATCATTTTGCATGCAATGCTCCTTGAAAATATCACTTGGAAATTATTCGGAAGCAATCATAATGGGTGATCCCTCCCAGAACAACCATGTTTTATTTGTACCATGTTGGAATGAACCCCCACGTGAAGTGAGTTACTCCCCCTACATTTGTCTCCAGATGTGACATTGCATAGAATCAATGCATGAGACAATGCATTTGGATGATTTGATTTCACTTTCTTTGTCAGCGATACATGGATGAATCCATGCCAACTACCTCCTCCGCTGATGCAAGTTCCTGTCCAAATCAACACCCTCTTAGCTTCCAAACATCCTACAGCTCTCTAATCATGCTCCAACTCCTTTCACCATCCTGGTCCCAACACCTGATCAGCCCCCAACCACAAACCCAGAAGATCTAATCCTACACCAGACTCCATCACCTGAGGAGACAAACCCTCTTCAGCTGTCCCTCAGCACCATCCTACAATTCCCCTGATCACTCAACCCAATTGCCTGCAATGTCATCCCACAATCACCCACAAAGCCCTTGTTCTATCTACTTAGGGGGCCTCCAGTCAGCACCCAACACGCACCTCATTCCCCGCAATGACTAATGCTATCACCACATACCTTGATGTCTATCATTTTAGGCGATTATTGGTGCTGGGAACATCAGAGCTTCGTGTCAAATAGCTCATTTTCAGATCCAAAATAATGCATTGTTTTTTGTGTCACACTGAAATTATGAGGGATTCATTTTTTTCCTTCAGGGAAGGACCTCTGTTGTCCTTACCAGTCTGGTCTATATATGGTCCAGACCTACCTATATGGTTGAGGTGTTTCCATAATTCCAAGAGAATTTAGGGATTGGCAATAAATGCTGATATAGCCAGTGATGTCCACGTTCCGTGAATGACATAAAAAGAAAACATACTTTGCATGTCTAATAGCAGGTCAAACACAAGAGTACGCATTTCTAAGCACGTATTTCATGTCATTCACTGAAAGGCCTGTGATGAATGTGACACAGTATAATATAGATCAGTGTGCTAGCAATGCGTCTGCTTTGTGATTGCAAGACAACATCAATATTTGTACAGGTAGGGCAGTCAGCCCCATGTGTTGTTTTGAACTTTCTCTCCTGTATAGCATCTTACAGGACTCCAAAGTAAATCTGAAAAGACATAATTGCTGAGTGCCTTACTGGGGCAGTCCTTAGACTTGTTGAAAGGTTAATTGATTTCTCAGGGGAATGCAAGTTACTGTAAGACCGTGACTGCAATTGAAATCCTTCAGAAGTAAAAAATAACCAGAACAGAAAATTATTGATCAATAACCTATTTTACACAGGTACACATCTACAAATTTAGTAAAATTAAATATATAATCATATCGTCCATGAGAAGGTGAAAGGACAATGCATTTGAGTGATTTGATTTAATTTTCTTTGTCAGTGATGCATGGATGTGATATGGCAGAACAAGTTGCACCGTCATTGATAATATCCTTGTTATATTCCTCTAAAAGACTGTGACATGTTGGTAACCAAACACATTCATAGTAACTAACCACAGTGCCATAAAAAGTCTGGAGCTTCAGTTAATAACTCTCTCCAAGGACAGGGTTGTTTTCTTTTCCTAGTGGGAGAGCAAGTCATCTTTTCTAATAGAAATGACTGCAATGCAAATCTCCTTTAATAACCCCTGGTTCATTTCTCCAGTTGTCAATGGTGGATGGCTACTCCAAAAGCAGAAAACTAAAAAGAGAGCAAGTGACTGATCAAACACATTGTACTTATCCAGGAAATGCTGGTCAAGAGTCCCAACATATTATGCCTTTCAGAAATGAACCTGCAGCTACTGCTGATGGCATCCAGACCATTCACCTAGTGTACTCATTAACGATGGGCTAGATGTGACTTCCACCACCTGGGAAGCTGGAAGTGTTTGGGGCAGGAGAGTAGCAAAATGGGCATTCGCAATTTTATTATAAATCAACTGGGGTTTCCTTTCCGTTGTGGGAGTGTTTTTAATGGTTGTCTAGCTGTTCATCCAATAAAACAAAGTTACCAAGGTCAGGCCTTGCAGATTGAGCCGAAAATCAACCTCCGAAATTCCTGATAATGCATTAAGGTTTGGGTTAGGGTTTTTGGGGCAAAAAGGAGAACAAAAGAACAGCAAAAGAATTAAATAGCATAAATTCAAAGCGGCAAGATTTCTGGTAGTGGTGGAAAGAAGAAGAACAGACTGGATTCCTTTGATTAGCTGAAATAACAATATAATTATATTATCAGCTGCCAATCCCACACCAAATTTCCTCAGGAGTTCATACGTGAAATGGTAATGGTAGGTTGCCTGTGTAATTAACACAGTGCAGAAAGGAAGAAACACTGCATTTGCTTTATCATTAATCACAGCAAGAAAAGTTCACCACCAATTTTACCCTAAACCAGCATAAGGTAGAAATCTGTCCTTTATTGTATATGATAATGTTCAGGCCTGTAAGCAGTGTACCTTCTGCTAGCTGAGTTTACAAATGTAATGACCATTCTTCTCTGTTACCTTGCAAACGAAGATCCAGGCTTCTGACATGATAGTGAGTAATCCCACAAATGACATAATCCATCTTCTATGCAGAAAGTTAACCCTATCAAAGAGCACCTTTCCCAAATTATTTACTCAATGCCAGAAGAAATTAGTTTCCTCTTCAACCAGTTAACTTATCTATTTTGTCGACGACTTTGATGTCTTTGACATATATCTAGCTTTGTGGCAGGGAAGCTGTGTGGTTTTAAGTAGCCATGTAGTCATATCCTATTTAACTATAAACATAAGGCCTAGTTTTATGAGGTCTCTACCATTGACAATTGTTACATTCTCCCTTTTTGGGCCACAGAACCAGCACTGTGAAGTACATCATGACAAAATTTAATAGTTCTTAATTCGTTTGCTTCTATCATCCTACTCAGCTATTAATCACTTTTTGTATGCTTCCCATTTACTCTGCAGTTTATTAAGTACTGCAGCCCTTGAAACAGTTGTCTGGATTAACCTCATTTATTTCACTTAGAACTTCCAATCATTTAGTTCACATACAGGAGCTTAATACATTCTCTGTATATCACTGTTATCACTACTTTAGTGCAGCTCTTAATGTTATCGATAAGGGACAGAGAGAAACTTCACAGAAAAGAAAACAACTTCTGTTGAGAGTTCTGTTACGGAGGGCGTTAATGCTTCATGAGGTTGTTGTTCCTGAGAAGTTGAGCACCAGTGGACCAACAATTGGTTGATTATAAATTTTAATATATATACAGAAGGGCAGCACAGTGGTACAACTAGCAGAGCTGTTGTCTCAGAGTGCCAGAGACCCAAATTCAATCCTGAACTTAGGTGCTGTCTGTGTGTAGTTTGCATGTCCTCCCTGTGACCACACAAATTTCCCCTGGGTGCTCTGGTTCTCTCCCACATCCCAAAGATGTGTGAGTTGTTAGGTTAATTAGGCCCTGTAAGTTGCCCTGAGTGTGCATGTGGTGGTAGAATCTGGGGGTGGGGTGGTAGGTGGGAGGCGAGTTGATGAGAATGTGGGGAGAACTGCTTCCTCACATGTAGGAACTCCAATCCCTCCCCTCCACTTTTTCTGACCTTTCCATCCTGAATTGAAACTCCATTCCTATCCTGTTCATCCATTACCTGTCCTCTTGGATTTCACCAGAGAATCAATAATCAACATTGTGAATGATTGATGCAATAATCATTACTTGAATCAATGGAAGCACTACATCTCCCTTCAAATGTACATTTATTCATAAACAAGGCCTTTGCTATAAATTACAAACATGTTATGGATGTTTGAATTTACATTCTCATTTAATTCTGGGGTGGACGGACCAGTGTAAAAATTCATTTGCGCAAGACTACTAAAAAAAAACAAAGTTGAAAATCAAGTTAGCATGGCATGAAGTAATTTTGCCTGTGCTTCCATCTTGTATGCTTATTATCATGGGAGACCTTTCATGTTTGATAACACTTTTTTTTTCAGTGTCAAATCTGCCCAAAAACATCAACAATAATGTAGCGAGTGATTTTTTTCAACCAGGTTGATCTTTAAACATCAGATGTTCTTCATTCACAATGAACCAGCTTTTACGAGCAATTGGTCAGAAACATCACAGGGTGATACAATCAATTACTACCACCTTACATAGCAGCCATTCAGCAACTATAAATAATGTTCAATTATCTTGCATAAATAGTAGGCTGAAGCCATCACTTCAGTCTCAGCCAAACATTGCAAAAATTCAAGCTTCATCAGTCTCACCATTATCCGACCTTGCAAAAAATGAATGTTTTACTTCATTGTCCACCCTTTCTTGACTTTTCAAACCAAACACTTGCTGCATTGAGATTTAGACTCAGAGGCTCAATGTGCCATGGTAGTCCCATGAAGTTCTTCCCATCTGAAAACTTTGCAGATGCTCATCAAATATCCCACTAGAGAGCACTTGCAGTCAGATCAATTTAATATGACAACAGCACAAATCAGAGGGCAATTCAATGAGGTTATAAGGACTGTATAATCCTCCTTTTGATTCAGTGAAGTATTTAGTTAGCATTTGCAAATGGTCATAATTTCTTATGATGAAGACATACCTTCAGTAGTCTTATGGTTCCATTTGAATTTGCAAACTCCTTTCTAACAACGCAGCCTGATTAGCATTTCAATCTATTCAATTGCACACCTAACCTCATGGTTATAGAACCATACTCAGGTCATAGCACTCCCACAAATCCTCTGCAAAATAAACATAACATTATAGCTGTGCAACAAAAGGCTTCAAGCCGAGGTTTCCATCTCTACCCTTCTGTGATACTTTTTTTTCAAGACAGACAGCTCTCAAACAACAAGGCACAAGACATAGCAAGGTCTTCTGATGTTTGGCATCTGTCTGTGTAAGCTCTAATTTGATATCGTCCTGATATTTCCAAAAGCCCTCTCCAATCACTGCTTCAGGCTCTGTCTATGGGGTTTGCACTTATCATTGTGTCACTTTCTGTACCATCATTTCTAATGTGAATGCTGCCTCTATGGTCAGCCAATTTCATAAGCCTTTGAGCCCAAAATTATTTCTACAAAAATAAAGGGCTGAACAAAGAACAGAGTGCTCGAAGAACTCAATGGTTCAAGCAGCATCCATGGAAGCAAAAGACGCAAGTTGACATTTCAGGTCGAGATCCTGCATCAGGACGGACTCTCACTTAATTCTCAGGTGGAATCTTTTGCCTCCACAGATGCTGCTTGACACAGTGAGTTCTTCCAGCATTCTGTTCCAGTTACAGTAATCTGTAATCTTTTTTTGTCTTCAGAAGTAGAAGGCTGCTGCAGACAGCATTGTTTGGTAATTGGTAAATTGTAATTGGTTTATTATTGTCACATGTACTGACGTATGGTGAAGATCTTTGTTTTGCATGCCAACCATATAGATCATTTTACAACATCAGTTCATCAAAGTATTACAAGTCTACCTCCATTTTCTGTTCAAGTGCTTCTTTGAGGGGAATCTTTATCATCATTGATTTCACCTTAGCCTCTCTTTTCTGTTTAAGTTCTACCATTCCGTTCATGGCCACCACGCCAAGAGTGAAGATTTCTGTTAACAGAATGATGGGTAATAACCTCGTAGTGTCCCACCCACCCACAGGTCTTTGTCTCTCTCCAAGCTTGTTTCTTTCTATGGTCACTTCCAAAAGAAAACTCTCTTCTCAATTACTGACAAGGACACCTATTGTAGTATTGTGAATGTAACTTCCAGAGACATTGTGTTTCCAAAAGACTTTGGCATATTATGAAAGACCATTGACCTGAAATGTTAGCTCGGCTTTTCTCTCCAAGGATGCTGCCTTACCTGTTGAATATTTCCAGCATTCTGCTCTCATTGTGATTCTATTATTCCTGTCCCTCCAGTGATTGGATAAAAATACAAATCCAAAGTGGCTTTGCATGGAGAAGGTACATGATTCAACTCCTGAAATATCATTGTCATAGAGTGATAAGGAGATACAACATAGAAAGAAGCCCTTTGGTGCACAGAGTCTGTGCCAACCATCAACCCCTGATTTTATACTAATCCTACCCTAACCCATTTTATTCTCCCCACAGTCCCCTCAACTTCTCCCCTGATTCTACCACTCATCTACAAATTAGAGGCAAATTACGGTGACCTATTTAATTGCCAAACTGTACATTTTTGGGATGTAGCAGGAAACAGACTATCCAGAGGAAACCCACACATTCACAAGGACAATGTGCAAACTCCACATAGAGAGCACCAGAGGTCAAGATTGAACCCAATGCACTGGAGCTGTGAGGCAGTAGCTTTACCAGCTATGCCACTGTGCTGCTCTTAATGTGTGTGTTGTTTCCTCCTATATGCATACTGAATGGAGCCATTGCAAACACTGGGCAACAGAAGTTGGAAGGAGATTAACAGGGATGGTTAGAGGTATAAGTGTTCCTTGCCTTTCACGGCAGTGCCAGTGACTGGGGTTCAATTCCGACCTCTGTCTTTAAGGAGTTTGTATGTTCTCTCTGTGATGTGGCATGCTATGTTGACGCCGGAAGCATGGCGACACTTGTGGGCTGGTCCCAGAAACACTCTAAGCAAAATGATGCATTTCACTATGTGTTTCGATGTACAAGTGATAATAAAGAAATGTATAATGATTTTTTTTTGTGTGTTGTGTAGCAGCTTGGTTTACTGGGACTGAATTGGACTTTGATTCAGATTTTGCAATTTGTGTATTTTGTCGAGGAATCGTACAAGTCTAGCCATCCACAACCTGTACTAGATTTTTTTCAGTAGTTCAGTTGACATATTGATTGAACATGTAGAAGAAACTTCTGCTGCAAGTGTCATGGCAAAAGGAAGATGTCTATTTTACTTGCACCTGTAGGGCTAAGACATACAAGTTAATAAAAAATGTTATGGCTCCAGCCAAACTAGGAAGCAAGATATTTAAAGATTTGGTTAAACCGGCTGAATCCCATGAGTGACCCAACTCCCCAACATTCCACTGATCTTATTGAGCAAAAAAGCAAGTTTACCAGCATGAATCTGCATCCAGATGAAACCATTCTGGACATTATCCATGATTGAGAGGGATTGCTGAGCACAGCAAGTAGGACACAAGTTTGTAAGAGATGTCATAGGATTGCATAGCATGTGGAATCACAGATGTAGGTACTCAAAGGAAATTGTTCAGAGGAAAGAAATTGAATTTCAAGTAGATACTTGTTATTTCCCAGGCAGTGGAGACAGAGATCAAGCTAACACAGGATTTGCAACATTAGCCAGTGAAGCCCAGAACGTAAACAAGTTGGGGTCTAACTCTATGGCCTCTCCAGAAAAGGGGAAATATTTTTGTTGTGGCAGAGGGCAAGATTGTGGTAATGAGTATTAAAGCAAAGCAAGTCTAGCAAACTTAAGCAACCAAACATACAAATTTCTCTTGTGAAAAATGGTAAAAGGCGTTCTATGCATGAACTGGAAAAGAAAGCGGTGACATAGGTTGCCGGTGTTAATTCTCACACTAAATCAGCAGGCTAGTGAACTTTTCCAGAAGGAAAGTGAGTGTCAATAAAATCAATGCTGCAATACTGCTGTTTTTTTTTAAATTTCAAACTTTATTCATAATAAAAAAATACAAAGGAATAAACGTAGTGCAAGACCTTTTTACATTTGTGGTCAATACATTCAGTAGTGTTAAATTTTTATTAAAATTTGCATAATTGCCATTCATGTGGCCCCCTGGGGTGATACACCATTTCAGTGTCTGAGGGGCTTCCCCATATTGCTGATGTATGCACAGGAATTTAAGAGACATTGGCCAGATAGTGCAGTGAAACCCAAGGGGTCATTCACCTTCCTTTATTTTTACACAGGAAAAAGGATCCAGGTGACAGGGATGCATATGGTTACAGTGAAAAATGTTGAAAGTAAAACAAATCTTCTGATTGTTCCATGCCAAGAATCAAATTTTAATTGTTTGGAACTTGCTATCCAAATAAAGTTAGAATGAGAAGTAATCAAGAGCAGGAAGAAACAATCTGTATCAGCTGTCCTTATCGAGCCAGTAGATTGCAGTGTTAAGGAAAGTTTGAGGAAGTAGTGAAAGAGGTGACTGCAGTAGGTTGAATATTCTGATAGGTTGCGCCGATTGTTCCTGTAGTGAAGAATGTGTCGGATCCGGTTATTTTCGAATCTGCAGGTTCTTTCAGGAGTCCAGGAATGAGTTGAAAAGAAGTTGGTGCTTCACAAAGTTTTATTGGAAAGCTTAAAACAAAGAAACAGTCACAGAGCACATGGCACTAGCTTACTGCTGGGAGATGAGCTGAGTCAACAGGAACTAAAGATGAACTAGGGCCGGGGGGTGGGGGGGTGGGAGGGAGGAGGGGGCAGGGGAAGAGAACAAGAGAGAGATAGAGGCAAGATAAGCAAGAGAGAGATGGAGGCAAGAATGAGAGATAAGCAAGAGAGTAATTAACAAAAAAACTACACCTTTTATACCTGAGATTACCCCTTAGCTAACAATAGTCCAGTCAGGAAACCTATTAGATACCTGTGGCAAAACCAACCAATGAGAAAACATATATTCACCTGATGGACAAACCAATCAGCTGGGAAAGCGGCCATTCCTTGAACAGCCACTTGAGGTGTATTAAACCACTATATATGTTGAAAAAAAAAATTAAAAACTGTTGAATCCAACAATAGGGAACTGTGGAGATGACAAGATAACACTCATCACAGAAACAAAGGTTAGACATATCCCTCTTACTTTTGTGAAGATTTGTTTGTGCAGGCCAAGAGGAGGGCAAAACTTCACAAGCCTTAAAATGTCACAAACCGGAGTTAGATGAAAGTTCAAAAGAATATTCAATGATAAATTCTCATCTTGAACCGTTATAATACTACAGACTTCCATTTCAGATAACTTTATATCTAGGTAGCTTTCAGAGGGCAATGAATAACTTAATCCAAGTCTTGCAAGGTGTCATGAGCTAAATAGATGACATCTTGGTGTCTGTGAAGACAGTGTAGGTAGAATTAAGAAGCTGCATTCTGATGATTCTGAGAAAGCAAGAATGTTATTCAGGAAGGATATTGTGGGCGGCACAGTAGCGTAGCGGTTAGTGCGATGCTATTACAGTGCCAGCGGTCGGGGTTTGATTCCCGTCGTTGTCTGTAAGGAGTTTGTACATTCTCCCATGTCTGTGTGGGTTTCCTCCGGGTGCTACTGGTTCCCTCCCACATTCCAAAGACGTACGGGTAGGTTAATATGGGTTTAAAATGGGGGGCGCAGACTCATTGGGCCAGAAGGGCCTGTTACTCGCGCTGTAAATAAAATTTAAAAAAAAATTTAAATTTAAAAAGAAATTTAAAAATAAGTGTGCTCTTGCTGTTGTAGATGTTGTCCACCACAGTTATAAGATGATGAAGGCCTCCCACCCAGCTGAAGATAAGGTTGATGTAGTGTTTGATCCATCAAGCCTGACCAACTCGTTAGAGTTAAAGGACTACTTGGTATTTTAAACAACCACAGAACATTTCCTATCATCATTAAGCAAAGTGTTAAGACTATGCAGGTTGCTGAACTACAAATCAGTGAAGAAGTAGGCCAAAAAAAGAACAAGAAATGGCATTCAGAGGGTTGATGCAATCACTGCTGAATTCACAGTCGAATCTTTCTTCACTCTAAACCAAAAAACCTGCCGTTACTGTGCCGCAATTCATTGCCTTAGGCCTTGGTGCAGATTTGCCACACGTGGGGATGGAAGACTAAATGTTTTGGCATTAGGTTTCCTTTCCAAAGCAGAATTACAATACTCACTTCTGGACAAGCAATATTTAGCTATCATCGACAGAATGACAAAGCTCCACAAGTAGTTATGTGATTGGAACTTTAAGATAATGATGGGCCACAATCTCATGCAGGATATTTTTGGTTTATCCCAGAAATCATGAGTCAGAATGAAGAGGACAGGTATTAACACTTTTAACACAATGACCATGTTCTTGAGTACAAGATTGGACAGTACCGTCAGAATGAGAACGTGTTGAATCAACTACCAATGGGTGACCTCCATGTGCAACACAACACTAGTTGAGAATGTGTCACTCTGGATTGCTCTCCAGTCACAATACAACTGGATGCTACTTTGACAACTCTGCCTTCCTCTGAATATACAGAAGTACCCCAGCGTGGATGGGAAGATGACACGTGGTTACCATATTACAGGAAAATTTGGAGATAAGCATTCAGAATAATGTGGTTCATCAAGGATCCAAAGTTGTTCTACCACACGGAAAAGCAGTTATCCTGAGCAGTTGCATGAAGGGACACTGTGGTGTACCTCATAGCAAGCAAGTTGTCAGAGGTTTGGTCTGGCTGTTGAGAATAAATAAAGCACTTGGCGGATCTGTAGTGATTTAAGAGCATCACAAGAGTCCCTGGCCCTAGCTGAACATTCAAAGATACAGATTGATGTTGGGATTAAATGAATACGGTTGTAGTGAATGCATGTTCTAATGGATATCTTCACACCTCAATCAACAGTTTCAGGCTTGAGAATGATCTTACTATTCATGGTATTCCAGAACTACGTGTGATAGAAAATGTAACAGCTCCACTCGTGGTAAATTTGCCAATTCTTCAGAAGGAATGAAGTTAAGAATGTGCAATGAGCTCCATACCACCTAGGTTCAAATGATTCCGCAAAAAGGACAGCTCAGTCTGGGAAATATGAACTGAAAAAGATGAAAGACATACAACTGGAAAAAAAAATGCATGCTGCCATGATACAACACATACAACTACAGAACAAATACCTGCTGTATTGCTGATGGAGAGATGAATCAAAGCACATTTATATTTGGTGAATCCAAAACTTAGGCTTATTGTCTGTTTAAAGCAGGAGAAAAAGAAAGAACAACATGAGGTCAATGACTGTGATCACCATTTCAATGTAGGTGAGGCTTTGCCACTATAACTAATGTAGTGAAGGAGGACACGCTTCAAACAAAATGTGTCACCTACATGTTCCAATTCAAACTGATCTACATTGTTCACAATGAGTGAGGAAGCTACCAGATAGATTGACTCCTAAATGTGGAAATGTTAGTTACTTGATTTTACACTGTACTTATTGACTGTGTTTTCCTGTAGGTACATATTCAAAGGTAAGTTTATTGTCATATGCACAATGTATGCACAGGTGCAATGAAAAGCTTACTTGCAGCAATATCACAGGCACATAGTATCAAATAAGCAGCATTCACAAGAAAAAACATAAATTAAGCATAACATACGTATTTTTTACAAGAAAACACAATTTGAACAGAAAAACAGTCCATTTCAATGCAAAGTAATCCAAGTGGTTATAGTGTTGTTAAACTGTAGTGATTAGGGTTTTGCCAGTTGGTTCAAGAACCAAATGGTTGAAAGGAAATAGCTATTCTTCAACCTGGTGGTGTGGGACTTCAGGCTTCTGTACCTCCTGCCCGATGGTAGCTGCAAAATGATGGCATGGCACAGACAGTGGGAATCTTTGATGATAGAGTTGGTAACCTTCTTGAGGCAGCACCTGCTGTAGATACAACCGATGGTGGAGATGGATGTGTCCATGATGTATTGGGGCTGAGTCCACTACCCTGCAGCTTCTTATGTTCCTGTACATTCGAACCTGCCTATTTATCCAAAGTAAGGGGTAAGAGTTGTTCATCCTGCAGTGGCAACTATTATTCAATTCCCTCAGTGTTTGGATGATAACATAAACAAAATGGTTATGCTCAGAGAAAGCAACTCCTTAACTGTGAGAGTTATTTATTTGATGCTGGACATATATGGAACATTGTTTTTACGATACCTCTAAAATCCATGTTACTAAGTGTTTTTAAGTGCATTTTAGATAAGTATTTCTATATGTACTAAATTTTAATTCCTGCTTTATTTAGGAAGTTAGATTACTCATCTAATGTACACATAGTCATTGGAAAGTTGAGTGAAACATCCAATATTATTGTAACTTAATTTAAATATTGCAATAAAGCTGCCATCTGTTTCAGGCAAAGGTTTCTGCCTTGACTGAGACTGTGCCAGAAATGTGCACTGTGTGAAAAATTGGGAAGAATCCAATGTGATTGATCTCTGAAACATTTTTCAATTAATGTGCCCAATTAATAAAATTCAGATGCTAACAACTGAAACATTTAACTACCAGTGCCATAATATTTTTCCACATAAAGTTTTCTGAAATTTTGTTGAATACTTCTCCACTGTCAATTCAATATTTCTATGTTGGTGGCTTATCTTTACACCCAGTGGAAAAGAGTTGAAAAACAAGTGATGGTGGCACAATAGATTAATGTACCATGAGCTGGATAAAAGAGATTAAAATTTGATTGAAGGAACAGAATATGATCGCTGCTTTCTTGTTTTTCTTCTCAAAAAATATTGATTTACTTAATTCCATCAGTGTTATTTAAAAATATTCAGATGTGTTGTATTTCCCCAGTCAAGACCTGATTAGCAGGTGTCTGATGTTGCTGCCTTTGTGTGCGTCAGAAAGCTATAATGCTCCATTTTATTCCGACAGACGATTTTTGTATTCTACTGTGAGTTTAGTATTAGCAAGGGTGCAAAACTAGGGCAATCAGGACCAGTTGTCTGAGTGTTGTTGCGGCTAATATCTTCATCCACACTGTTCACAAGTTGCATCATATCCCACATTGCTGAAAGTGTTATCATGTACAAAATCAATTCCATGGTGGTGCTGCCATTTTGGAGCACACTATTCCAGCTGATGCCATCTCTATGTCCTGCCAGGGTGAACATGCATTAAGCAGCTTGAGGACACCAGTGGTGTTTAAAGGTATCATCAATCACCTCCTCGCAGATTAGTTACGAGTTTATTTCTTCAGGATGTTGATTTGATTCCACAAGTGCTTGGAACTTTCTGTAGTGTTTTAAGTTGCAAAACTCTACAGGGAGGGGTGTGCAAGGTGCAGAAGGACTTTCAGTTGTTTTTAAGGTTTCTTTGCACACAATTTGTTCTAGATAGGAGTACAACTGGGAGAATAGAGGGAATACACAGTTACACAAGTTACTGGGGTGGATAGGGTGATATGGGCAAAGTGTCTCATCAAGAAGCCACATCTACCTGAGATGTGAAGAACAATATGTGAAGCCTCTGTATTTCAATAAGAGATCTGCCACCTGAGGCAGCCACAGACTGTGTTGTAAGTTGCTATCAAGGTGGCTGTGAAAATGAACTTTTTGTGCATCAGGATCCTTCCAGGCTGAAGCTAGAGCTAACTGCAGAACCTCTCAGTTTGCCAAGGGAGCTCATTGATACTATTGATTCCAAGGGACCTGACCACCTTCCATTCTCCCTTGCTAGAGAAGTGCAGGCCAGGCAGAGAGAGCACCACAACATGTCTATGGTTACAGGTTCTCTGCTGTCCAGTGACAACATGCACAAAGCTTTGCAGGTGGTGCATATCAAATCTACTACGCTCTGAAATTAAGAAGTTTCACTGTCTCGGTGGGCAACATGTTGTGTGCTGCCTTACACCTGCATTTTATTACAGCTAATAATGGGCATATTTCTTTATACCCTATACATATGAAACTCCATACTGACAAAAGAATTTATGGAATATCTTTAACAATGTCCCTAAAATATATTTTTTTGAAATGTCATTCATAGTGTAATGTGGGGAAATTTCCACACATAAAGTATCCAAAGAGAGCAGTTAGACAAGAGAAAAGATAATTGGCTTTAGTGATGATAAATATAGGCTAGGTTTCTGAGAATATTCCCCTATTCTTCTGTGAAATAGTGCCAATGGGATCTGTCATGTCCAGCTGAGAAGGCAGACTGAGGTGGCTGTTAACATCTTTTCTGAGTAAGTTGTACCCTTGACAATGTTGCACTCCCTAAATACTGCAATTAAAATGTTCTTGAATTCACAGCCTTCTGAGTCAGAGCTGAGAGTGATATACTGAGCTTCAGTAAGGTACAATTGATATACCCTGGTAGTGGGCCATGAAATTCTCGGCTGCATTTTAGTGTTTAGTTTGTTTTGCCATTCTAATCTACTTAGGTGCTCCTTCAGTTTAAATTGTTTGGAAAATAATATTTTTTGCATGGATTGTTACCAGAATTTGTTTTCTTGCATAGTGCACTTTATGGAATCAAAAGATGAAACCCATTTTTCATCACGTTATTCAGTGAAATATCACTGTAACCACCAAGTGAAAGATATTCTCTCTGGAGTGGTAGCTCCAGTATACAGAGTAAGTTCACTGCTCTTATCAAGACGAGATAGGCAGCATAAACCCTGTGCATCAGCACTTCTTATTAATATAATGATATACAACTGGCAAAACGTTCTCAGCAATGAAGCAATCATTCCCATGAATGTACATCACAAAGCACTCTGCATCAAGTCCTTCACTAGCTCATCCTCACTGCACAGGCACAGATATTTTTTGACATTTCCTGCATTAAACCTGAAAAACACGTTTATATCGCTGGCTCTACACCACTCCCTAGACATACATAAATGTGAATTATAATTACCAGCTGCCAAATGCCAGTAGCATTTGCATTTTGAGTAAGTCTAGAGCCAATGGAACCAAACCATTTGCACCAAGACTGGCCCATTAGTCTCCATTAAACTCATAAGTAAGAATCATGTAACAGTTCCATTTGGATTTGATGAGAAGTGATGCAATTGTCTATTAATGCCACCTGGCAGAATGAAAGTGTACCTTTGCAAATGCATCAATTGTCTCTGCCATGTAGTGGGATATGGGAACAGAATGAAGCAGTGACCATTATCAGAGAGTACAAGGAGAGTTACTGTCAATGCAACTTTTCTGCTTAGTAGGTAAAATGTGGAGCTCGCTACGAATGGAAGTAATAGAAAGCAAATGGCATTGACACGTGATGGGAAGCTGGAGGATATAAGGCAGAATGGAGTGGAAGATTAATATTGATAAGGTCAGATGAAGACTGGCTGGAGGATGGATATGTGCAGCATAAACACCAGCATTGATTTGTCAATCAAAAGTGCCAATCAATACTATAATTACATTGTAATAACAACAGGCCGAATTTATAGTCAAAGTCAGTAACACCATTCAAATGAATGAGGTCACACTACCGACACTGTATTTCACTTTCCCCACCACAACTGAGTACATTTGCTTTCTGCTGCTGGAGTCATTGGTGAGTCTGGTCTCTGAACAGGAACACAATTGTGCCAGTATCTGACTGCCAGCTCATCTCTGACTCGTGTGCTTCAATATCTACATCCAGAAATGTGACATTCGAGAAGGACATTGCTTGAGGCTCTTTCTGGAACCACCAACCAGATGCAAGTAAGTTTCCTCCCCAAAACCTTATTTTGATTGCACCGTGACCATAATGATATGTCATTAGGGACTTCACAGGATATCATCAAATCAAATTTTACACTGAGGCACCCATGATGATATACGTTCAAATGACCAAATGCTTTGACAAAGAGTTAGGTTTTAAGAGGCATCTTAAAGGAAGAAAAAAGGTAGTTGGAGGGTTTAGGGAGAAAACTTCAGACCTCAATTCATGGTTGCTAATAGCTATGCTCTCAATGATGGTGCAATTAAATTAGCAGATGATCAGAAGGCCTGAACTAGAGAATGCAGGTATCTTCGATAGATGTTGAGTTGAAAATGTTATGGAGACAAGTAGAAGCAGCACAAAAGAGAGATTTGAAAACCAGGGGAAAAATAAACTCAAGGTATTTAACCAAGAGTCAATGCTCATCAGCAAATGCTGAGAGAGTAGGATTGATGTAAATTAGATCTGCATCATAATCAAGAGTGTTTTGGAAGAGTAGCGCTGAGGCCATGCTTACATCAACCATAATGAAGTGCTTGGAGAGGTTGGTTATGGTGCGAATCAACTCCTGCCTCAGAGATGACCTGAATCTGCTTCAGTTTGCCTCCCGCCACAACAGGTCAACAACAGATGCAATTTCTCTGGCTTTTCACTCATCGGTCAGGCTGCTGTTCATCGACTACAGCTCAGCGTTCAATACAATCATGCCATCCAAACTCATCATCAGGCTTCAAGACCTGGGCCTCCGTAACTCCCTCTGCAATTGGTTACTCAACTTCCTCATTGGCAGACCTCAGTTATTTGAGGATTGGTAACAAAATTTCCTCCTCGCTGACCATCACTACAGGTGCACCTCAAGGCTGTGTGCTTAGCCCCCGGTCTACTCTCTATATACACATGACTGTGTGGCTAAGCACAGCTCCAATGCCATATACAAATTCGCCAAGAATGCCACTGTTGTTGGACAAATCACAGGTGGTGATGGGTCAATGTACAGGAGCAAGATAGGACACCCGGTTGAGTGATGCCACAACAACAACCTCTTGCTCAATGTCGGTAAAACTAAAGAGCTGATTGTTGACTCCAGGAAGGGGAAGGAGAGCCAACATTTACCAGTCTACATTGGGGAATTGATAGTGAAGAGAGTCAGCACCTTCAAATCCCTGGGCATTAACATATCTGACAACCTGTCCTGGGCCCAGCATATAGATACAATCACAAGGAAGGCACGCCAGTACTTTCACTTTCTCAAGAGGTTGAGGAGGTTCGGCAGGTCACTGAACACGCTACCAAACTTCTACAGTTGTACTGTTGAACGTATCCTGACTGGTTGCATTATGGTCTGGTATGGCAATTCAAAAGTGCAGGAACATAAGAAGCTGGGAGAGTAATGGACTCAGCCCAACACATCACGGGCACCTCCCCACCATTGGTGGTATCTACATGAGGTGTGGCCTCAAGAAGACAACATATATCATCAAAGATCCCCACCAGCCGGGCCATGCCATCTTCTTGCAACTACCATTGAGCAGGAGGTACAGAAGCCTGGTTCAAGTCCCACACCAGGAGGTTCGAGAACAGCTACTTCCCTTCAACCATTCAGTATTTGAACCAACTGGCAAAACCCTAATCACGAGAGTTTAGCAACACAATGACCATTTTGATCACTTTGTATGAAAATGGACTTTGTTTTTTTGTTCTAATTGTGTCCTCTCTTGTACTCGTACATATGACAATAAACTCGACTTTGACATTCACAGTCCAGTTTAGAAGAAACAAAGGCATAGACAAAGTTTTCAGCCACACTAGAGCAGAGGCAGAGGTAATACCAGGTGAATCTGTAAGAAGACAATCTTTAGATAGTGCAAATATCTGCTCTGGATCTCAATTCAGATTCAAACGTGGGAGTAGGTTGTGAACAGTCTGGGTCACATTCAGATGGATGCCAGACCGAGAAATGGCTTGAGAATGGAAGTTGTAGCAGGAACCAAAGATAGTGATTTTACCTTTCCCATTACTTTGATGGAGAAAACTTCTACTCATCAATGTTTCTTATTGGACAAGAAGTTTGACAGTTTATAAGCAAAGGAGGAGAATTAGCACAGGATGTTCTCCTGAACCACAAAAAAGATTACAGTGTATTAAACCTGTGGATATTATTGATATTGTTTGAGATGATTTCACATTTTTGGCAAACCTCTTTTCATGCAGTTCACTTGAAGATTTTTCTTCTATAATCACTTGAGTTTTCACTTGTAGGTTAATGACTGTAGACTGCAGTCAGTAGAAGATATTAAGAGCTAATTAATCTTGGGTTTAAATGCCACAATGGCAGGAAAAGTGCTCGGTTGTAATTTCAATAATAAACTTAAGTGTAAAGTATATGCATTGAGACAAAAATTAATTCAACCATAGGCAGAAGTGTCAGATTATGAAGTCTTTGGAAATAGATGCCACTGTTGATAGGAAACATCTAATATATTCTGCTCATGCCAATCAATCAATTTTTAAATTCATTATTCTAAAGTGAATGAAATTGGTTAGTTTGGCATTGAAAGCAACATAACCAGAAAAAAGCTGCTTTTTTTGTTCAATCAAATTACCTTTCAAACTTCTAAATTCCAAAGAATATTCTTGCTGCATTTTGTTGTCATTTATTGGAAGAATTTGGACCTGCACGTGTGTGGTCTGGGAGAGATTTCTCTGGGAACTGAAGATACTTGAGAGAAGGATAAGAAGCCATGTGGAGTGAGACAAATCATTGGCAGTAGTCACTTATTTAGTAACCACCTTAGCTTAACTAGGCATTAATGTACTGTATATATCTCAAAAAGCAACTTCAGTTTGGGAACTTAATCTTTTTTGCTGAAGATATGCCTGGTTCTTGATTCAGTTGTGCTAATTTATTAGAAATAAATGTCTTTTGCTGCCATCCAAACTTTCAGACTGTCAATTATCCTTTCTTCACCATTCACCCCAAAACAACATAAAATATGACAGGTGAAAGAAGAGGGAAACAAATGGAGAACGAGAATCCAACTTATTTTGTATCTCTTATTGTAAGATAAGATAATATTACTTTATTAGTCACGTGTACATCGAAACACACAGTGAAATGCATCTTTGTGTCTGCAAATATCGCCAAGTTTCTGGTGCCAACATAGCATGCCCACGACTTCTTAACCTGTATGTTTTTGGAATATGGGAGGAAACCAGAGCACCTGGAGGAAACCCACGCAGACACGGGGGAGAACGTACAAACTCCTTACAGACAGCAGCAGGAATTGAACCTGGGTCGCTGGCGCTGTAATAGCGTTACGCTAACCGCTACATTACCATTCCTGTAACTTGGCTTCTGAGAACGCATTTCATGCCTTCTGCTCAATTCACTGCAGAGAGGAAAAGAAACATGAGACACAAAAAGTATGTAAGATACAGGAGAGAAAAGTAAAGCCAAAAGAGAGAGGATGCTGATTCAAAGCCAGTCCTGTCACTTAAAAAACTTGACGTTGCATGTTAGACAAACAATCAGCAGCATAAAAGTCTCAATTAGTGTGATCAGAATCTATTTGTAGCCTAATTGTTGGTTGTTTCTTATTAGTCTTTGCAACGATTCAATAAGTGTTTGTCACCTTCTGGAGCTCTCAAGATGTTATGGTCTGCAAGGTGTGGCAAGCGATGAATGACATTTTTCTGATTTCAAGGCTTCTGCATCAATGAGTTGCTTTCAGATTTGGGTACAACACTAATTAATTTCCTCTCAGTGCACCATGAATGGGAAAATATGAAGAGGCCATGGGAAGCAGAAGAAATTGGTTGAAGAAAAAAGAGGGATCTGAGCAGAAACCATGTATTCATGGAATAATTCTCCCCCAAGAATTAAGGGGGGAAATCACATTGCTAGCAAGCTACCAGGGGAATATCTAATAGTCCTGGGAACTTAGTCATGATCATGTATTAGTGTGAAATAAGAAAAAAAATGGGCAAGTTCACAGCAGGATCAGTGGTGACGGTAAAAGTGATGTTACTGCTATTTTCAATTAAACCTAATGGAAATGAAATTCTGGCTGCACATACTGGATTGAAGCTGTAGTTATAATGCAGGTGGAATTGTCAACATTCATTAGGATTATTCTGTAAGACTGACAGGTAGATCAGGCAACAGTACATTAGTAGCTAAATGTAGGAATCCAGAGGTTCCTGACAGTGATACCCTGCTCCTCCACCGATGGGACTTTGCATCTGTAATCAACATAAAATCATTAATGTGTCAATGTTTAATGCACTATTTTTGCAGACTAAAACATAGAAACTTTTAAGCACTGAAAGAGGTGATTCTGAGTACCTCACAGAATATCAAATGTTAAGTGATACTGAACAGCCCTGTTTTAAGAAGAGCGAGTCTCCCACTGTTTCATGATAAAATGACAATATTTCATTTTGTTTCTTTTCATGAAAATTCACCTTTTTCCTTTATCCCATGTGAATATTCCAATCCTTATTTTGTTTTTTTTTAAATATTAAAATGTAATTGTATTTCTTGGTTTTTACTTCCTGATTTCTGCCTCAAATGATTTGTCAGTCTCATTGCCTATTCAGCATCCCTATCAGATATTGTTGCTGCATGTCAGAGATCCCATATAGATGAAACCAGTTTAGAAGTCATATCAGAGTAGAGGAAATCAACACTCTGTAATATTTGTAGACATCTTTCTTCCAGGTCTGCAGAAAGCAGCATCCCTTCATTGCTAATTAAAATCCCAGTCAAAAATTGTAACCAAGCCATATCTTATCAACTATAACAAAACACATATCTTAAGGGAGATCTTATAGAAGTACACAAAATTTTGAGGAGTATAGATAGGGTGAATGCATGCAGACTTTTTCCCTCAGGTTGGGTGAGACTAGAACTAGAAGACACAGGTCTAGGGTGAAAGGTGAAATATTTAAGGGGAATCTGAGGGGAAACTTCTTCACTCAGAGGGTGGTGTGAGTGTGGAATGAGCTGCCAGCAGAAGTGGTGGATGCGGGTTCAATTGTAACATTTAAGAGAGGTTTGGATAGGTACATGGATGGGAGGGATTTGGAAGGATATGGTCCAGGTGCAGGTAGATGGAACGAGGCAGAAGATCAGGTTGGCATGGAATAGATGGGCCAAAGGGCCTGTTTCTCTACTGTAGTGCTCTATGACTCTATATAGGCAGGGAATAACCTAAACATATAATTGTAACATACATTAAAACAGCATCTGAAAGGCTTTCAAATTGACTATGAGTGATAATGAATGCATTTAAAGTGTAAAATAAAGTATTATAACTATTGCATAAAATTACATGAGGCATTTAACACTTCTGTCGTTACACTAACCTTTGAAATCCACATACTCTTTTTCAGTGTGTGTTGACCATGGGGTACATCAGATCATTGTGTGTTCACTGCCTTCATGATCAGCTGTGGTAGCGCATATACAGTTTGAAAGTGACAGGTTGGACAGAGTCAGTGACAGATAGCTCAGACTGAACTACAATGAGACCAAATGTTCTGTTTTATTAGAGAGTAAAACAGTTTATCTTGACAGTATAAATTATGTTGCTTGGAGCTATAGCTATGATACGAACAAATCAAGAGAGTTCTTGGAGGCGTAATTGGTTAACTCCAAAGGTGAATGTGAAGATCTTGGTCCTTGATTAACATGCAACAATTCATTGCACTGCAGGTATCAGGTTGAACTGGCTCTTCCTGCTGACTTCTGTGATTGTTGCTTGCAGCCTGTGCAATTTGTGTCATCAGGATGCTAAGTATTAATAATGGGTATCACTACTTACAGACAGATGCATGAAACACCTGGCAGAAAAGCCACAAGCCTGGCAGTCCAAGTGGTGAGTTGTCAACCTTCAATTATGTTTTGCTTCTCAGAGAAATTAGATGGATCAGTGCACACATACATGGTGTTACATGATCCAATCTCTCGGTGCAGTGTCATACAGTGTCCCTCTGATGTTACAGTGAGAGAATTGCTTGGTGTAGATTCTCTGCAGATATTGGCTCCTCCTGACTTCCCTGCACTTCCTTCAGCTGTCTTGTCCTGCTCAACGTGACCTCTTATCATTCTCCCAAACTCCCAGAAGAAACCCTCCCAGACCACCCACATCCAGTTTCTTCCAAGATAATTACAACAAAATAACCTGCAAAAATATTCCCTTGAAGTTAGAAGGTTAGAAGGTGATTTGATTCAAGTTTTCATTGATTTAAGAGGAGTTGATAAAACTGATTAAGAGGAACTATTTGTACTGGGTGGGGAATCTGGGACAAGAGGACATAGTCTAAAAATTAATGCCTTGCATTTCAGGATAAAGTTAAAAAACACTTATACACACAATGGATGATAAATGTTTAGAATATAATTCCATACACATTAATTTTAAACCTGAGATTGCTAGCTTTTTGTTAATCAAAGTAAAGAAAAGAATTGGGCGAAACAGCAGCTTATATGCAGTTAGCCATAAACTCACTGACACAGAACTGGCTCAGTTGACAGTCAATTGTTTGATCAAGTTAAACTATGACATAGACCTTTCTCTTCAGAGTATTGAAACCATACCCAATAAACAGAACCTTTTTTAATGATTGCCTCATAAGAAATAAACAGTTCTCTAATGAGCAGATACTTAATGATCCTTTTGAAAATGATTGGCTGAGGATTCCTCATGTTTTTTAACAATGTGCTTAGATACGCACAATTACAGCAGGGCAAAGCTTGAGTATGGGCTTGCAAAATGGCTGTGACATTTTCAAATTAATGTTGTGCCATTAATTACATCATCGTCCAACATCAGCAGCCATGGGAACTGTTATGTTTGTTCTTCATCATGAGACAAACTTCGTGTGGGTTCCACATCTGAACATTTTATTAACCAACAACAGAGTGGTTTGCTTTCCCTCTCTTTTTACAGCCACTTCCTGTTCCCCCATGTGACCCCTTGCATTGCTTACTGGGAACTGTAGTTCTTTATTATAACTACATAATAACACATAATAACACAGGAAGAACTGCTGATACCTTTGCTTTGTTTGGAAGGTGATCAGATCAACAGAGTCCCTGGGGGCTTGCTGAATGTCTGACCTTCTGACTCCCCAGTCTGATGATAAGCCTCAGTGCTTGGAGTTTAGTCACCTGATTTGTGCTCAGCAGGCAGCCTCTCCTATCAATGATCTATGCTTTACCAAGACTTTTCAGTGTGCCTGAACTACTTAGTGTGGTGAAGTCCCTGTCCGTGAGGTCCCTGAAAGTAACAGATCTCGGGCTTGCTGTGGTACATGGGGCTGAGGAGAATTCTGATGGGGTTTCTGCAATCTGGGATGGGTAGGGAGCAGAGATTATGATGGGGGGAGGCCAGGGGAGCAATGTAGCATTGACATTTTGGTCTTAGTAGTGGGGATGTTGATGCAACCTGAAAGAGAACAAAGATGGTTGCATGGTTAATTTTAGTGTATGTACTTCCTTGCAGGTGATTGTCAAGGAAACACTTGGTAATATTTCTCAGCTGTTTACCTGGAGTTAGGATGGATGCAAGTCTGTATCATCACAACAAAAAAGATACAGCCAATAAACATCATAAAGGACTTCTCTGACAGTCACCCAGGAGGACCAATCTTACATGTCATCAGAGGTCATATGTCCTCCCCTCCTTCAGGAGCTCAGCAGGCTCATCAGTAAACAGATTTCAGCTGCAAACCGTTTGTGAGTCACAGTCATGGACAAAGCAGCCTGGTATCTCAATGCTCCGTGTACTGCCAAGTGTCTTAATGAATGCAAATGAATTAAAACAGAGACACAAGAGACTGCAGGTGCTGGAAATCACAAAGGAGCTGGAGGAACTCAGCAGGTCAGGCAGCATCTATGGAGGGACATGAACAGGTCGAGAATGTTCATCAGGACTCTAGCCTCAAAAACGACACTACTTGTTTTCTCATTCGTGACTGTTGCCTGGTTTATAGTCTCCCAACCTGGATGCTTTCCAAATCGCAGTATGTTCACTGAAAATGCAGCCAACAATCCATTCATAATTTCTGCTAAACAACCATTCAGAGCAAGAAACCATCCAGTTTGAACATTAGCTAACTCAAATCATGGAACAGGGTATCATCCAGCTTCTATTTTGATTCTTTGCCCTGCAGAGGAGATATGAATTTGGGCTCTATATTATCGTGTGATAACCTGTGCAGTGGCCACACTTATTCCAAGCTAGGGTTTGTTCCCTTGGTAAATAATTAATGGAATGTCTGAAAGTTGGCCTGTAGGCCCTGTCGGTATATAATTTGCTGTTCAAATCCTACACGTCGCTGTATATCATTTCACAATGACCAGTTTCATATCCTCCTATAATAGAGTAATTTTGAATATAAAGTGAAACAGTTGGATCAAACTGCATCTTCTTCCTCTCTTACTGTGCTCACAACCATCTTTATCATGAAATTCTGAAATATGACCCTCTCTGTTTTCTCCACTGGCAGACAATTCAGCTCAAAGCGTTTTGAGATAATGATCACAGTTTGGTCATGCACAAGATTTCCAGCTGCAGTCTTTCTGGCAGATTCTGTACTGTCATTAAGATCTCATTTGCATTTGATTTTACCTGGAAGACTATAATTTCTCTTCAGCAGCACAAGGCTGATGAGGTATAGCCAGCTGTGTGTATCCAAGATCCAAATGTTTCCATGACTTCTTCCAGTAAAAAGTCATTTTTAACAAATTTAACCTCAGGTTACCTGATTTTAATTTCCACTCCAATTTTAATATTAACAATGTCAATCATCAGAAAAAGTCAAGTGCCTCAATTTTAGTTGTCACACATCTCCTACTTTGCATTGTCATTTTTGGCTATCCCTTCAGCTTCTTTGGCCCTAAGCTTTTGAATTCCCCCTGTAATCCTCTTCACTCTTCTATCACTCTCTGTCCTCTTTTATGGCACTCCTTAATCTCTTTCACTAAGCTTATGATCACCTACATTAATCCATCCTTATGTTGTTTGTTGTCAAGTTTTGTTTGGTGAAGCACTTTGGGATTATTTTTTGTCATTACAAATGCTTCAGAAGTACAAGTAGTTGTTGATTAATTTGCATTTCTGTAATTTTAATTGGATACCTACATTTATCAATATTACATTCACTGGTATTCTAAAAGATGCAATCACTGGTCTAGAAGTTGTTGTACATCCTGCCAGGTGTCTGATAGGGTCATCATTTGGTGCACTGACAAATGTTTCAGTGGGCCTTTCATTGCAAACTGCAAAAGTGCCAAACTCACTCTCTGTTGAGCTTCTCTTGGATGCAAAAGAAAATGTTTCATGCAGTACCTGGGCTTGATCCGGAAGTGTGGAGTGGTGCTGGGGTTTGGTCTGGAGTTTGATGAGGGGGTAAGTGTGCAGATTTTTAAAAAAATTCTTTAAATGTTTTTGTTTAATTCATTAGTTTTTCAGAATTTTTGTACTGCTTGGAAAGGATAATGTTATTACCCTTGGAGACACAAGAACTGTAGATGCTGGAATCTGGAGCAAAAAAAAACTGCTGGAGGAACTCAGGACACAGGCAGTGTCTGTAGAGGAAAAGGGATGGTCGACATTTCAGGTGAAGGTCTTGCATCAGGACACAAAATGTTGACCATCCCTCTGCCTCCACAGATGCTGCTTGAACTGCTGACTTCCTCCAGCAGTTTGTTTTTTGCTCCAAATTATTGCCTGTCCTTAATTGCCCTTAAGAAGATGGTAGTAAGCCAGCTATTTGAACCATTGCAGTCTTATGGTGAAGGCACTCCCCAGTGCTTTAGTAATTTCCATAATTTAGGCCCAGCGACAATGAAGGACTGGCAATATATTTCCATATGAGTATGGTGTATGACTTGGAGAGGTGCCTGTAGTTGGTGGTGTTCCCATGCATCTGATGACCTTAACATTCCTGGTTATAGAGTTCATGGGTTTGGAGGTGCTAAAATGTAGTTTAGGCAATCAACTGCATTGACTTCTGGTAAGGATACCCACAACAGCCATGGTGTTGCATCAGTGGAGGGAATGAATGGGGGAGAAGGGATGCTTAGCATGGTCGTTAGGCTGAAATTGAAGCTACCTGTTTTGTCCTGAATAGTTTTGTTCTACTTGAGTGTTGCCCATCCAGCGACAACCATCCCCACAAGTAGTGAGTATTTCATCACACTCCTAACATGTTTCTTCTTGATGGTGGAAAGGTTTTAGGATGTCAGGAGGTGAGTCACTTGCCACCGGATAACCAGCCTTTGACCTGCTCTTTTAGCTGCAAAGTTAATGGAGTCAATGGAGACTATTAAAATGTTGATGATGGTGCATCCAGTGATGGTAATACCATTGAATGTCAAGGTGAATGAAAGAAGGTTAATGATGAACCAGCTGAAGACTGTTGGGCTGACGGCGTTGTTATATGGATCTCCTACAGTGATATCCTGGGGCTGGGATTATTGACCTTTGCAACCACAACCATCTTCCTTTTGTTGAGATATGACTCATGCCTATTGACTTCAGTTTTTCCAGGGCACCTTGATGTGATACTCTGTCAAATGTTGGTTGATGTCAAGGGTAGTCACTCTCATATCACCTCTGGAATTCAACTGCTTGGTCCACGTTTTAACCAAAGTTGTAATGAGCTTCAGAGCTGAGTAATTGTGAAGAAACTTTTGATCAATAGTGAAAAAGTTATTAGTGATTAAGTGCTATTTGATAGCATGTTACTGATGATTGAGAGAAACCAATTGGGTTGTAATTAACCAGACTGCATCTGTAATCCTTTCTGTGAACAAGACATACCTGGATAACTATCCACATTGAAGACACAAGAGACTGTAGATGCTAGAATCTGGAGAAACACACAAGATGCCGGAGGAAGTCAGTGGGTCATGCTTCATCTATGGAAGGAAAAGGACAGTTGATATTCTGGGTTGAGACCCTTCATCTGTACTGATGAACGGTCTCGATACTTCAAGTTGATAAACTGTCCATTTCCCTTCATAGATGCTGTCTGACCCACTGAGTTCCTCCAGCACCTTGGGTGTAATGATCCACATTATCGGGTAAGAGCTGTGTTGTAACTGTACTGGAGCAGGTTGGTTAGAAACACAACCAGCTCCAGAGTGCAGATCTTCAATATTACAGCTGGGACATTAACTGAATCATTGGCTGTGCTGTGTCCAGCTGTCTCAGTTATTTTTCATTGACGCATAGAGTGAATCAGATTAGCTGAAGACTGGCTTCTGTGATGGTGGAGATCTCAGGAGGAAGCTGAGCAGGACCCTTATTGGACCCTCAACAGAGCTGATGTACAGAGGGATCTTGAGGTACAAGTCCATAGCTCCCTGAAAGTGGCTGCACAGGTTGATGGGGTGGTAAAGAAGGTGTACGGTATACTTGCCTTTATTAGTCGAAGCACTGAGTTCAAGAGTCAAGAAGTTATGTTGCAGCTTTATAAGACTCTGGTTATGCTGCATCTGGAATATTGCATTCAATTCTGGTCGTCCCATTGTAGGAAGGATGTGGAGGCTTTGGAGAGGGTGCTGAAGAGGTTTACCAGGATGATGCCTGGATTAGAGGGAATGTGCTATGAGGAGAGGTTGGACAAACTTGGGTTGTTTTCTCTGGAGCAGCGGAGGCTGAAGGGAGACTTGATATAAGTTTATAAGATTATGAGAGGGATAATTAGAGTAGACAGTCATATCTTTTGCCCAGGGTTGAAAAGTCTAACACTAAAAGGCATGCACTTAAGGTGAGAGGGGTAATTTTAAAGGAGATGTGTGGGGCAAGTTTTTTATGCAGAGAGCCATGGGTGCCTGGAATGCAGTGCTGGGGTGATAGTGGAGGCAAATACGACAGAGGCATTTAAGAGGCTCTTGGACAAGCACATGAATGTTCAGAGAATGGAGGGATATGGACATTGTGTAGGCAGAAGGGATTACTTTAGTTAGGCATTTAATTACTCGTTTAATTAGTTCCACACAACACTGTGGGTCGAAAGGCCTGTTCCTGTGCTGTACTGTTCTATGTTCTGTGTTCTTATCACAGCTGTTTAAGGACCCACCTCTTGGCATCTTAACACTCTCATTTGAAGGGAAAATCCAAAAGTGGAATTTAAAGCAGTTTGAGTAACAGCAGGAGAAATGACCACAGAGGAATCCAGACGCTCAATGGCTGTGCCCTACTTTAATGACTCCTCTTCCATTGTGCTATTGGGTGTTGAGGAGTCAAGAGAAAATTCTATTCAATGGAAGGAAACCTGCTGGTTTCAGCAGAAAAGCAGATGGAGGTGGCGTAGGCACAGGAGACAACAACAGGCATGCAGTGCCACGCTGAGCCAAGATGTTCGAGTATGCAGGGCTTTTTACTGGTGCCATGTATTTACATTTTCTTCCCACCCTGGAGAGAAACGTGATTGTTGCAATTTCAAGGTCAAATCACTCCACTCTGGACACTCGTGTGGGTACTTTTGGGTTCAAAAAACCCATATATATGTCCAGTGTGACTTCTGCACCAAGATATAATCCCTTGTGTTTTTTGAGTGCTAGCAGGGAAATCATTCCACATTGTTCCAGAGTGTTTGTCTTGGGGAAATCCTAGAATAGTCTGGCCTTGCCCAGGATCCCATTCAGACACATTCCATTACTTGCCTTATTTCCCTCAGGCCCTGCCCTCACTCCACACTCTGTGGCACCAATATCTCTAACACTTCTCTCTCCCACTTCCCAACTAGCTCAAGCTCAATCCCTTTTTTTTTTCTGATCCCCTTACTGATCACCTAACATGACCAAACTTCCTTGAAATTCCCAATACCCTTTGACTCTCCAGCTAAAGCCCTGATCCCCAACTCCCTCGATGCTATATGCTGACTGAGTACAGGAGATATTTTGATGGTCAAGAAAAGTAAGGTCAGTTGCACATTAAGCCCCATTCTCTGGTGAGCATCACCCCAGTCCCTCGGTCATCCTTCACAAACCCAATACATTTCCTTGGTTACCTTGCATGCCAACTCAACCTTCTCTTCCTGTGCTGTCTCTCACTCCATCCATACATTCACCTTCCCCACTGACCTACAGACTTTGGTAACAATACATTTCTCTGACAGTCACCTTCAACGAATGCACTGCATCCATCGGCTGAAGATCAGTGAATTTGTTCCTCCCCTTGGTTAAGGAAAAGAGAGCAAAGAATCTCAAGTGTGGAGGTTTGGTTAGGGGTGGAGTGAATTTAAGATGGCTCCTTCACAATATCCTTGCTAACAAGCATGGAGGGAACGGTGGTGGAAATCAACAGCAACTTGTGGCAACCCTTTTCCAAAGCTAACGAAATCTAGGTGGCTAACAACACAACTAAAAGCCACCTATATGTGAAATGGCATTCTGGTGTGTTGATCTGAACTGAGCAATGAGTGAATATAACCACCTGCATTTAGCAAACGTACTAAGTTATTAGAGACACAGGAGACTGCTGATGCTGGAATCTAGATCAACACAAAAAGTGCTGGAGGAACTCAGCAGGTCAGACAACATCTGTAGAGGGAAATGGACAGTCGAGGCTTCGGGTCAAGACCCTTCATCTGGACTAGGTCTTTGTGATACTGCGTTCTTACCTTGCCAATACTTATACGTGTTTCTCACCTCTCAGAGGGTCTTTACACACGCACCAAGATTTACAGGAAGTCATGGCAATGATTCTTCTGAGGAGCTCAGCCATTCTGATGATGTGCCATCATAACATTTGTGCATAAGGTTGAATACTCGCTCTGCAATGGGATCTGTAAATAAGGGAGCTTCACCTGGTGACTCCTACTTCACTAATGAACAGAAAGAGACAGTGGAGGCAGAGGCAGCTGTGGATAGTTGGGTTAGAAGGTGCCTCTAGTTTTCCTCAGCTAGACATCAGGTGCTCCATCCTGGAGATGAAGAAAACAATATTTGAATGGCTGCGGAGATTGTGCAATATACAGGAGGAGCTTCCAAGCATTAGGGCAGACAATTAGTGCTGGCTCTGCCAGCCATACCTGCACCCCATGAATGAAATACAAGTAAACAGTAACACACAGAAGAGAATTGGGGAAATATCTTTAAAGAAAAGAGTCTATGGGATCATAGACACAATTGCTTTGAATGGCCTATTCCACTTCTGAATCACTCCATGATTCTATGATGTAAAAATATCTGATCAAAGATTGCCAACAATAAAAAAATTATAGTTGCTTATGAGACATTTATGATTGTGTAATCATTAACAGTGCATGAATTACACAGGAATTATCATCTTATGGCTGAATGATGGTTATTAGCATACTTCCTCTATGTTAACACTGATTGTCAGTTTATATTTCTTTTTAGATGATTGTTTTATGTGGTTATTTACAACTTGCATTCACATAAACTATTCTCTCATCTGGATGACATTTTCCTTGTTCTTCCTGGATCATTAAACATGAGGAGCAGAAAAAATATCAACAAAAATACCAACAAAACTTAAAACACAACCAACAAAATTCAAATTTAAAAGCCTATTGGCCCGATCTTGGTTTTGTCTCAGTCAGCTGCTTGTTTGAGTCATTCCAGTTCCTTTGAAACTAACCTGGAACCCAACAATGGAAGAACCTCACAGCTCACCATCCCAATGCAGTGACTGCAAAGAAAACAGCGGAGACTAGTTTAAAATGGCAATTGCATTGACAACTTCAAAGTACTGAACGTTAGTGCATTAATGAACAGATTAACTGAGAAGATAGGACAACAAGAACTAATCTGCAGAAACACATTAATAAAAAAATATCAAAACAAATGATCAGAATCGATGAAAGAAGGAGACTGAAAGATAAAACTCTAATTTCATTGCAAAGCTATAGAAGTAACAAGCATAATTAATCGTCAGCATACAATTGTGGCAATATTGTCAATAAGTTGGCAACGTGGCGTATGGAATTATGTAACAGAATCCAGTTGAAATTTGTCACAACAGTCACTGCTGAAACTGGAGCTAAATGAAATAGAGAAACTGATATGAGATAGATCAAGATGATAGAACTACATATGAAATAGCTGACTGAATAAAACACAAGAATCTATGACAAGACCAACTGATAGAACAAAGTGACAAAACAACAAACTAGTTTATTGAATTGGGAGAAGAACAAGTTTTATTCAAAAAAATCTGATCCCTGCAAACTTTGTGTCTTCTCACAGTTGCTAGCCTAATTGAGAGCTGATGAGGTTTACTTTTGAAATGCAAATACATTTCCCACTGAGTTCCCATGAAACATAAAACAACCAGTTTGGCAATAAAATTTGCCGGGTAGTTTTACAACATCATTATTTACTCAACATTGTCCTTTATTGTGACTAATATTGAACAGGATATGCCAGATGTATATAATAATACAGATCATTATTAGTGCCTTCATGTAAAAGACTGGCAAGCACGGTAGTGTAGCGGTTAACGTAATGCTAATTACAGTGCCAATGACCCGGGTTCAATTCCGGCCACTGTCTGTAAGGAGCTTGTACATTCTCCCCGAGTCTGCATGGGTTTCCTCCCGTTACCTCCCACATTCTAAAGGCGTATGGGTTAGGAAGTTGTGGGCATGCTATGCTGGCGCCGGAAGCGTGGTGACATTTGCGGGCTACCCCCAGAACATTCTACACAAGATGCAATTTACTGTGTGTTTCAATGTACATGTGACTAATAAAGAAATCTTATCTTACTTGGTTAAGTATGTTTATAGCTACAGAATGTAGGATAAAGTACATTGAAAACAAAATCATCGCAATGAAGTCAATATGCATCATTCTATAGATCCTCCTGCTGTTTAGCTGCACATATCTGATCTTATTCCCAAATCAAATTCTTTTGAGGGATTCTGGAGTAAATGCTTCCATCGGCAGATGCTTTGTCTTCTTAATCTTATGTATATTTTCTATCCCTCTCTGCTCTGATATGTTCATAAAAGTCTGGAATATCTCAAAGTTACTGATAGATCCATCTGCTTAAATAAGAGTTAGAGCTCCCAGAGAACCCAGTCTCTGGCCTGTGTCTGCCGTCACTATGCCATTATGACTTTATCTAAATTCTGGTCAGTGGTGAGCCACTCCCAGCCTGCCAAGTCTTTCAGTAAGTTTTTAAGAGAAATAACAAGGTGAAGGGGCTTAACAAGAATATTCCCACTTCAGAACTTTTCGAGTATGTGTTCTCTGTGGATTCCAAATATCTAATAATGTCTACTTACAGTGTTACAACCAAAAACATGTGACAAAAATTGCTCCGATCAAGGTGCACTCTCACTTTTGAAAATCATTTCCAAGATGATCTTTCTGAACCTTTCTACAACCATTGTTGGGGCCCAGACACCACTTTATCTCAGGACACAATCCTTAAAGAATCCTTTCAAGCAAAAGTCATTATTCACAGCCATTAATAAATTTACCATAGGACTAGTAGCTGAAGACTCTAACCTGAAGACTGAGGAAGAGAACTTTGCTAAGAAAATTAGGACCAGATGACCTGATATGTCAACAAGCAATCTACTGGAGGAACTCAGTGAGTCAAGTAACATCGGTGGGAGGGAAAGGATTTATCGATGTTTTGGGTCAAAACCTTACATCAGGATACAGGGTTGGTCTTGATACAGGGTTTAGACCTTGCAGCGTTCGACGTCCTGATGCAGGGTTTCGACCCAAAATGTCAACAATTCCTATCCTCCCACAGATGCTGCTTGACCCGCTGAGTTCCTCCAGCATCTACAGTCTCTTGTGTCTCCGGCCCGATATGTCACTCTGATTTTTTGAGCTGGAGCATTAAAGAAGGGCAAGGCCATAAGAGGATTTACAAATAAAGATAAATGTTTTGAATTCAATGTGATGGAGACCAGGAAACTAATACAGATTGTCAAGAGTATGGGTAATGGGATTAATTTTGATGCAATCAGCCGAGATTTAGACTACTCGCAGTTCTGTGGGATGGAGTGCGGCAAATCTGCAAGTCCAATGTTTGACAAGTAAAGGCCAGAGCCGACAAAGATGGGGTTGGGGATATAGTCCGAACTGTACAACACTGTGGAACTGGAAGTTGAATGTCCTGGTTTTATATATATATAAATAATATGCTGTTTCAGACAACCAAAGCTATGCTCAGCCCAAATGAACAGCTGGGCAATAAATTGAAAGTTGTTTCTTTCCTGTCTCACTACCTTCCAACAATAGTGATGCATCAGGGTGTGTTAGAGTTCCGCAGTTAAAGTCATTGAGTTATAGAGAGGTGCTTGCACAGAAGCAGGCTCTTTGGGCCCAATGAGTCCACACCGAACATCAATGCCCATTTACACTAATGCTTCACTAAACCCATTTTATTCTCCCAATATTCCCATCAGAACCCCCACCCCCCAAACCACCCCCTCCCACTCCCACCCATCCATCCCCACAACTAAGACTCCACCACTTGCGTACATGAAAAGGTCAATTTATAGTGACCGATTAACCTACCAACTTTTGTAATGTGGAAGGGAACTGGAATGACCCAGGGAAACCATCACAGACAGCACTGGAAGTCAGGATCCGACCTGAATGACGAGGAATATGAAGTAACATCTTTACTAGCTACACTGTGGTGCCCCTCCAGGTCACCTAGATTGCCAAGAGTTCTTTAATTCCCTCATGAGCCTCTCCCTCTTGACTCTCTCCCTCTCAACCCTCTCCCTCTCCCTCTGTGTCCTACTCACACCCTTTTATCTTTGAAATATTTCAGGCTACCAGTAACTTCCGCTAAATGATAAGTGAAGTTGTAAACTCTATTTTAATTGCTCTGACTGAGGTGTTAAGTGTATGTCGATGACACTTGACTGTGGATAGAATGTTATCTGTCCTGATGCATTATTGGAGGAATCACTGTATTGGAGGAACAGTCTAACCTTCATTATCTGCTTAAAATTCCATTAAAAAAATGCTTTTTCTTTGCTTAGTGTTTGCATCTTTGCACCTTTTCAGATTAATTTAGATCCCTCTGACTAACCTTTTAATGGATCTTGAAGGTTTTTATAATCACCCAGAGCTTTTCTTTTCTCTGTGTCACGAACCAGCAACAAAAGAAACACACCGAGCATGATTCAGTGTTAAAAACTATTTTATTAATCTCTACTTATGATAATACGAAAAATAAAAGTAAAAATGTTAGTATGTTAGAATTCAAAAATGTTAAACCTTGAACGTTAACCCCAAAACTAAACTCTTCGTGTGTGTGTGACAAAGTCCCAAACTCCACGTTCAGGAATGGTTCTTAAAGTTCAGTTCCGCAAGCCATAAGGTGAAACATGAGCAAAGGCTTCTTCAACAACCACCGTTGTCTGAAGATAAGACGTAGATGTAGAGAACATAGGGAGAGTAATTACGAAATCCAAATGTTCCACGATGGAACCCAAACGACACTTCAGTGTTTACTCGGTAGTGACTTCCTCACCCCGAAAAGCATCCGAATCGTGGTCGTCCACACACAAATACCTGTTTCCTTCTACAGGTCAGCAACAAAGTGAACTCCACCGGATTACTTCCAACTTCCATACATGGATTTCAGTGGCAGACACAGTTATAGTTTCTCATCCATCGATAGAGAAAACTAGCAGGCTGGTGTCTCTCTCCCTTCTCTCTCTCTCCTCTTCTCTTCTGACTTCTTCAACAACGTCATTACGTCCTTTATCTTCTATTGACGTAAGCACGCCACACACACTCCATCTTAAGGGGACATTCACTGAGTCCGTAACATCTGTGAGATTTGTAAGTTGATTGGAAAATTGTAAAGAAGTTAATTTCGTATGAAAATAATCCTTTATATTAGATTTAATTTTATCTATTAATTCTATTGTTAAAATCTTAGAATCGTTGGACTGTAAAAAACTGCTGAGCTGAGGTTAGTTGCAAGAATTAAACATTAGTTACAGGTTGTTAACATCAAGATTTGGCTTACTGATCAAAACCAGAGACTCATTCCTCCTTTACTGGTTTACTAATACCTAACACCAATGTTTTCTGTCTGATTTCAAGGATAAAAGGAAATAGAATAGAGAAAAATATTTCATAACATCCTAACAGATTGAAGTGATACATGTGAAGGGATACAGCTAAATTGACCTCTGGATTAACGTAACTAGAAAAATAATAGAGTAAATCAGAGGGAGAGAAACATGATTCAACTCTATTGGATTAATATTCTACTCTTCTGCAACAATACTTTATATTATCATGTACTAGTTGTGGATGTGGCTGATCATGTGAGCTTTAAATAAAATGTTGCTCTTTGACAATGTTATTGGTATGTGTCAGTAAGCCCCATGTGTAAGAGTGAGTCAGGAAGCCCCATGTTATCTGCGCCACCGTTCACTTAGATCATTTTTAATTCATACCAAACTCCACTTTCCTTACTTTTTTAAAAACCATATGATAAACTTACATATTAAAATTTATTTTGGTTCTAATTGTCCCAAAATTCATGATGTTTGAGAAAAGGTTGCTCCAAATTTCCACAAAATTAGACAAATGTTCTACTTTGGATACAATAGGGAATCTTGCAGAAAATGCACTCAGAATTGGTCTTAGAATTGGCCTCAAAGTGCTTCAGTTTAATTTGTTCAAGTGTTTATTTTTGCTCAAGTTTCTACTAAGCTCAGGTGTGTATTGCCAAATGTAAAATTAAGATGTTGCTTCTCTCTGCACAGCTGCTGCCTGACCCGCTGAGCATTTTTAAAAATTTTATTTGGCATAGTCAGGTTCATAAAGCTAAAAATTACTTCATAACAAAAACATATTAAATTCTAATTAGTGTTTCATGAATCACCTGATAGTAGACCGACAGAAATTGGTTTTAAAAAGACAATAGAGGGAACAATTTACTATTTTTTCATTAAAAAGAGAAACTTTTGAAAATATCCTTATTCATATTCCTCTGCTTGAAAAGGGAGTTTAACTGCAAGTGCCTCCTCCAAGGTTCATAGGAGACATTTAGTGAAAACTCATTATGGTGATTCATCCAATCTGTGAACATGACCAATCTGATGAACATAGGCAGCTCTTAGCAGCGGTGATTTTTAAACTAGCACAAACATTTGTAGAGCTTTAATTTCCATTGGATTTAATGTGCGCTTGGAAGTTCCTAATCATTTACACTGGTTTGGTTTGGTCTGTGGCAATTACTTCTTCCTTTCACCTTGAAGTGGCCTAACTCTAATACTAAAATTGGATCTAGTTGTTCTTGCTTCCTTCAACCAGAGGAAATAATGGAGGGGAACGTGTCTTCAGTAACCTGCACTAAATGCACAAGATATCAGTGAATGTACATTCTACTCCATTCCTGAAATTTGATCCCATTGCCTAAATAACATACTGTAGCGACTCATCGCACCGGCATCGAACCGGCTCCCGACATTGCGAAGTCGTCGGAGGCCCCGATCCAAAATGGCGTGGGGCCCTCCTTCTTCCCCAGCATTGGGCTGGGAAAGCCCACGCACGGGAAGGTCAGGTGACATGCGCGTGATGTCAGCGGAGGAACTGTAGCGCGGGAACTGCTCAGCTATTAAAGGCACACCGTGCCCCGGTCGGTATTAGACCTTCGATTTTGAAACCAGCGACTCTGTGTCTTGATTTGGTAGTGTGTAGCTAGCCACTACAATACTACATTTCTGTGCTAGTAATTTGTGTATTTTATGCTTGTGATGTCGGATGAACCTCTTTCCTTTTTTCTCCATGTCTACTCATTATTTTTTTTCCATAGAGACAGAATGAAAGCACATAGTATTTTTCCCAGGGAGGGAGTGCTAAAAACAAGAGGGAACAGGTTGAAGATCAGAGGCAAGAGATTTAAAAGGGACATCAGGGGCAGCTTCTTCATGCAAAGGGTGATGTGTCTTTGGAATGAGCTGCCAGAAATAGTGGTTGAGGCAGGCACATTAGCAACATTTAAAAGACATCTAACAAGTACATGGATAGGAGAGGTTCAGAGGGCGATGGACCAAACACAGGTAGATGGGACTAGCTCACCGGGCAACACAATTGGCATGGACTAGTTGGGCTGAAGGGTCTGTTTCCATGCTGTATGACTCTATGACACTATTAGGCACTGCTGACAATCTTTTAATCTCCTACAGTCAAGGGAATAAATGGCATAATTTTGTAATCTAAATCAAAATTTAACTTCCCGAGATTCAATAATTCTGTGCTGTAAACTCTCCAAGAGCAACATATCCACTTTGAGGTGCAATGCCTTAAACTGGACACACTACTTACAAAGGTCATTGTTTTAATTATGTTTTGTTCCCATGTTGTTTTAGTGACTTGAACACTTGGACTTTCTAAACTCCACCTCTACAGCCCTTTGTTTCTCTCCAATTAGAAACTACTGCAATATATATTGACTGGATTGCAGCTTTTGTCTATACGTTATTACAAGAACACAATTTTAATGTAGATTTAATCCTAGTTTCACTTTATTTTCCATTTAGCCTTTATTTCTTGAGATCAATATAGGCAATCTTTTGTACTTAAAATCAGAACCATAAATATTTTCAATTTTTCCTCAATTAAAGTACTGGAAAACAATTAATTCCAAAATTTTCCTTTAGCTGGTTCCATAGTGATATGATATTTCCTTTTTAAAAATTTTGCAGTGAATTTCATCTGTATTGATTGATTTATTCTCCTGGAAAAGATATATTTGTGGTTAGTATTGGTATTAGTGTTACTAGTTACATTACATTGCTTCAAATTTTGCAGATACAATAAAGACATCATAGAGAGCCTAGTGGCATGGTGTCATGATAACAACCTTTCCTTCCATGTCAGAAAAACAAAAGAGCTGGTCATTGACTTCAGGAAGGGGGGCGGTGGACATGCTCCTGTTTATGTCAATGGTACTGAGGTCAGGAGGGCTGAGAGCTTCAACTTTCTAGGAGTGAACATCACCAAGAGCCGGTCCTTGTCCAACCACATTGATGCCACGGTTAAGAAAGCTCACCAGCGCCTCTACTTCCTCAGGAAGCTAAAGAAATTTGGCATGTCCCCTTTGACACTCACCAATTTGTATTGATGCACCATAGATAGCATCCTATCTGGATGCATCATGGCTTGGTATGGCAACTGCTCTGCCCGTGACCCAAAGAAACAGCTCAGCACATCACAGAAACCAGCCTCCCCTCCATGGACTCTGTCTGTGCTTCTCGCTGCCTTAGTAAAGCAGCCAGCATAATCAAACACTCCACCCACCCTGGACATTCTCTCTTCTCCCCCCTCCCATCGGGCAGAAGATACAAAAGCCTGAAAGCATGTACCATCAGGCTCAAGGACAGCTTCTATCCCACTGTTATAAGACTATTGAACAGTTCCATAGTACGATGATGGACTCATAAGCTCACAATCTTCCTCCTTATGACCTTGCACCTTATTGTCTACCTGCACAGCACTTCCTCTGGAACTGTAACACTTTATTCTGCATTTTATTATTGTTTTACTTTGTACTACCTCAGTGTACTGTTGTAATGAATTGATCTGTATGAATGGTATGCAAGACAAGTTTTTACTGTACCTTGGTACATGTGATAATAATAAACCAATTTACCAATTTATCAAAAAGATGGACAGCATTATTAACATGTACGTCAGTCATACCTGGTGGCAAGAAGGAGTATCCCCTAAATTGTAAAGTGCCATAACTTGATGGACAATCTGGTTGGTTCTGCTATGGAAACCATAAAACCACAATTGGGAGTCAACATCCACATGGTTTCCAAAATGCTGAAAACATGTCTAATTCCTTCAGGCTATGAATAGGTGATAGATATTTAATAAATGTCAATTTTATTCTGACACTTCCCTCTTTTTTCCCCTTTTTTTCTCCTTATGCAGCTGATTTGACATTGAATGCACTAATTCAATCTCCTTTCAGTCCATTCTCTGTTAATTTCTCATCTCACTTATGAAGCAAACACCCTGTCTTGTTCACTGAAGACTCTGAGGTCCATCTCCTCTTTGTGTTATTAACTTGTAATTCCATGAATATGTGGGTGAAGTGTTTAAATTCAAGCTTCATTAACAGGGCAGGTTCCAGAAAATATGGACTATGGTAAATTTTTGCATTTGTGTCAATTGGTATTGATGGATTAATTTCTATGGTTGTATTTTCTCTCTCGGTTAACTGGTCAGTCAATTCAAACACTTTTACCAGCTTCGAGTGGCATAAAATAATTGTTACTCTGAACTTACTTCTGCTGTATTTCATTAGATCTCATTAAGCCAAAATGATGTGTTGCTACAGTTGCAATCAGTGCCAATATTAATCTGCAACCACAAGTAAGTAAGGTGAATGGGAGTGTTAGTGCCATTTATATTGATTCTCTGCACAATGAATTCATCCCCTGTGTGATATTCAAAAAGTGCTGGCATTTCAAAGGAGATTGATGCAGAAGCAAAAATTGTTTTAAATTCTCCCAACTGCTAAACAAAGAATCTCTAGATCATTGTTCCTTTTGAGAAACATGCATTTTCCATGTATTAGAGATTGATTTGGTTTAAATCTATTGCCTTTGTTCATTGTTGTGAATATTGTTATACTAAATATCTTGCATTGATGTGTTGTGCTTTTGATCTTATATTTACATTGGGTGGAATTATTTATATAATGAGGCTGACTATTTCTGTTCTCTATGATGATGCTGGACAACAGAGGTTCGTCAGATTCCTGTGAGGTGAATGAGATGACATAATCACACCTGGGGTGGGTTTCAGCTCGGAGTAGATTTAAATTTAAATTCTGCCCAACATCAGCAATGGGATGGTGTGATGATTTTAATTACTGGCCTTTACTTAATTGCCACTGGTCAACTTCTGAGCTGGGATGGATATTAAGGAAGTTTTGAGTGGACCTGAACAGAAGATGTGTGTCTATCCCCAGTGATAATCAATGGCTTTCAACTCCCACTCCAATATCAATCTGCAGCTTGCCCTCAGAATCTAATAGTTGAGGCTGTCTCTAACAATCTGTGACTATGGGTTTCTTCCCCTTCAGCTCAATGTGTAACCAACAATTCTGTCTAGTTATCCAGCTGTTGTCATGAAGTGAAAAGGAATGATATTGAGATCCTGCCATTAACTTTGCCAGGATTGTGTCATCCCTGACTTTTCCAGTTCTTCAGCTGATTTCAGCCTGCCTCTGACGCATCCCTATTTTCTCATCAATACTGTTAAACGACTCTGTATCATATGTACTGCTCTGGCATTTCCTCATTGTGTTGGGTACAGATATGATATCCAAAACAGAAAAGGCAGATGAACATTACAAACCTGCTTGAGGTATTCTTGTTCATTTGGGTACAGAGTCATAGAGCAATCCAGCATGGAAACTGGCTTTTCCGTCCACTGAGTCCACACCAGATATCTAACACCCAATTATTCTAACACCACACTAAACCCACTTTTTTCTCTCCACATTCCCATCAACTCTCCCAGATTCTACCACTCACCTACACTCTAGAGGCTATTACAGTGGCTAATTAACAGATTGACCTCTTTGGGATGTGAGAGGAAACCAGAGCATTGGGGAAGGGGGCAGGGTGTGCATTGAAATGTCTATGGTCATAGGGAGAAGGTGCAAACTGCAAACAGTGCCAGAGACCAGACTGAACCTGGTTCGCTAGAGCTATGAGGCAGCAGCTCTATCACCTGTGCTCTTGTGCCGAGATTGGGTTCTGTGCTTAGTTAAGTTTTGTGTTCGGAATCTGGTCTGATTGAGGGACTTGGGTGTTTTATACTAGCAAATGGAAGCTGGTAAATATTTTAATTCACAGTTGCAAATAGAAGGTGAGCTTGATGGTTGAGGCCTCATCCTCTGCAAGATGCTCATTCAAGTCAACCCGATGGACGAATGTCTGCACACACTTATCTTTTTATTCAATCAGTGAATGTGACTTGCTGGTGAGTGCAGTATTTATTGTTCATTCCTAACTGTCCTTGAACTGATTCACTGCATCATTTAAGTGCTCAGAAGAAAGATCCATATTGGTGTGGGTCTGACATCACAAGTGAACCATGTTGGGTAAGGAAAGCAGATTACCTAAGTGAAAAGATATTTTATGACATTCATGGCTTTCATTAATAATACAGTAGAAGATCTCCAGTCTAAATTTCTGTGGTCCAGAAACATTCAGAATCCAAACCATGAAGCAAGTAAAGCTTTGATAAATATTTATGAATGTTAACAACTCCCATACAGAAATGTAATTAGTTTTATACAATTCCATGGTATTTGTCTCCTGGTGAAAATTATCATGCAAATTTTTTTTGCGTAATCTGATTTTGTCAATAACCTGAATAGTGCTTAGTTCCAAGGAATTTGGATTGGAGATCTATTGTAACAGTTTTTGATAACAAATTTATTTTATTAGCCAAACTTAAATCCATGATCTGTTATGGTGGGACTTGACCCCATGTCTTTAGGTCAACCATCTAAGTCTGTGGAATACAAGTCCAGTAACATAATCACAATGCAATAAAACTCAAATCTGGCACCTTTGGACTTTGGCGATGACAGAATGTTCTGTTTTCTGGACTATTGGATCTTACTCCTGTTAATATACCAACATGCATTCAATACACCTTTTTTTCAGGTAGCTCATAATAGTATAATAAATTCTAAAGTGAACCAGGTGAGTGGTGGGAAATAAGGGAGTGGTGGGAACCAAGAAAGCAAGAGAAATAGTGCTCCATTGGGTTTAAGAGGAGAATGAGAAGGAGGTCTTGTGAGTTTAAAGCAAGTGTGGGAATGGGGCTTCGGTGAGTTTAAAGGGGACATGGGAAGCAGAACTATCTGAGCCAGCTGACAAACAATCGGGATTTCTGAAAAATCAGATGGTGGATCCACAAACCTAACTGCCCTGGTAGACCCATTGTTTCTGCCTGCCCCTGCTCCACCGAACTTGTGTCCTCATATCTTGACTCCATTTTGTCCCCCTTGGTCTAGTCCCTTCCCATGTACCTCCACGACACTTTGCATGCTCTCTCTCCATCACTTCAACAACTTTCAGTTTCCCCGGTCCTGACTGCCTCATTTTCAACATGGACGTCAAGTCCCTGTACTCTTCCATCCCCCATCAGGAAGGCCTCAAGTCTCTCCACTTCTTTCTTGACAACAGACCCAACCAGTTCCCCTCCACCATCACCCTCCTCCATCTGGCAGAACTGGTTCTCACCCTCAACAACTTGTCTTTCGGCTCCCCCCACTTTCTCCAAACCAAAGGTGTAGCCATGGGCACTCACATGGGCCCCAGCTATACCTACCTTTTCATTGGCTACATGGAACATTCCAAGCCTACACCGGTAACGCTCCCCAACTCTTTCTCTGCTACTTTGATGACTGCATTGGTGCTGTTTCCTGCATCCATGTTGAGCTCGTCAATTTCATCGATTTTGCCTACAACCTCCACTCTGCCCACAAATTTACTTGGTCCATCTTCGACACCTCTCTCCCCTTTCTTGATCTCTCTGTCTCCATCTCCAGAAACAGATTATCCACTGATATCCTTTACAAACCTATTGACTCCTACAGTTACCTCGACTGCACCTCTTCCCACCCTGTCACTTGTCAGGATGCTATTCCCTTCTCTCAATTCCTCTGTCTCCACCACATCTGTTCCCATGATGAGGCTTTCCATTCCAGGACATCTGAGATGTCTTCTTTTCTCAGTAAATGGGTTTCCCTTTCACCATTATCAGTGCTGCCCTCACCCGCATTGTCTCCATTTCCAGTACATCTGGCCTACCCCATCGCACCCCCAACATAACAGGGCCCAGGTTCCCCTTGTCCTCACCTACCACCCCACAAGCCTCCACATCCAACACATCATTCTCCGCAACTTCCGCCACCTCCAATGAGATCACACCACCAGGCACATCTTCCCCTCCCCCCCTCCGCTTTCTGCAGGGATGACTCTCTCCACGGCTCCCTTGTCCACTCATCCCTCCCCACGGATGACTCTCCCTGCATTCATCCATCCAACCGTGCAATGTGCTACACCTGCCCCTACATCTCCTCCCTCGCCACCATTCAGGACCCTACACAGTCCTTCCAGGTGAGGCAGCGTTTCACCTGTGAATCTGAGGGTGTCATTTATTGCATCCAGTGCTCCCAGTGCAGCCTCCACTACATCGGTGAGACCCAGCGCAGATTGGGTGAAGGCTTCGTCAAGCACCTTCACTCCGTCCACCGCAAAAGCTGTCCCCGGTGGCCAGCCACTTCAATTCCACTTCCCATTCCCACACTGACATATCTATCTACAGCCTCCTCTACTGCCACGTTGAGGCCAGACACAGGTTGGAGGAGCAACACTTCATATTCCGCCTTGGTAGTCTCCAACCTGACAGCATCAACATCGATTTCTCTAACTTCTGGTAACACCTCCCCTCTGTTTTCCCCCTTCTCCCCTGCTTTTATTTCCTCTCATTCCTGTGGCTTCTCTTTCCCCTTCCCCACCCTCACAACTTGCCCATCTCCTCCCTCTGGTTCCTCACCTCCTTCCCTTTATTCCATGGTCTACGGTCCTCTCCTATCGGATTCCTTCTTCCCTAGTCCTTTGCCTCTTCCACCTATCACCTCCCAGCTTTCACATCACTCCCTTTCACCCCCTTTCCCACCCACCTACCTACCCCCTCTCAGCTGGACTCACCCGTCACCTGCCAGCTGTGCTCATCCCCCTCCCCCTATACTTTTATTCTGGCTTCTGCCCTCTTCTTTTCCAGTCCTGATGAAGGGTCTCTGCCCGAAACTTCAACTGTTTATTTCCCACCATAGATGCTGCCTGACCTGCTGAGTTTCTCCAGCATTTTGTGTGTGTTGGTGAATTATCAGTTGGATTGTATTACTATAACTCCAAATGCTGTGTTACTATTTAATAAATCAATAAGAGCAGGAATTTAGATTTCCCTAACATTCTGTCAGATCATTTCCTCTTGGTACTTATTTGATATCATGTGGCAAAAGGCATCTGCCACCTGGAATTCAATTTTGTTCTACACTTCACTCTTTTAATTTTGTTGTAACTAATACTTAAATGACAAATAAATTATTGATGGTGGGAAGTGAGAATAAAGATGTAATTTCATTTTGCAGCTTAAATAAAGTCTGTAAATCATTGGATGTTCTTGCAGCTTTAAGTGTTATCTCAACCATGAGTATATTACAACCTTAATAAACATTGTCAAGCATCAATTTTTAACAGCCCATATATGAAACATTGTGCATATGCAAACAATGCCAAAGAAAGACTGAAACACACTGTATGCAATAAAGAATCAACCACAATGTTAGGTCCCTCAAAGTAATCATGAGCAGCACCAATGCTAATGAAACCAATTGAGAGCAAGGCTTATTTCAACATCCCTTCTGAAATATAGGGGAAGACTATTGGTGGAACACACAGTAGAAAAAGAAGGGAGCAGCGTGATTTTAACAAAAAGCAAAAATAAGTTATCGTATTCCAATATCTCTTCTCTGAACATAAGTAAAACAGGTGTCAGTTACTCAACCCTCAAAGGCTCTTTTGCTTATGTGGGCCACTATATGGCACAGCATAGCTAGCTGGTGAAAATATGGGGAGTTTTGAAGCCTCATTATGGAAAAGGCATCAAAGTAGCAGATAAAATGATTCACTAGGATGATGCAAGCAATGAAAAATAAATGTTTTTTGAATACCCCTATCAAGTGGAAACCATTCTTATAATCTCTTGGTTTGTACTCAAATAAATATTTTCAATCAACTATCACGAGAGGTTTCAATCAATTGGCTTAAATGAAATGTAGAATAAGCCTCAGGAGAAAACTATCAGTAGACTGGCTTCCAAGAAGCACATAGATGTGAATTTCATCTATCATTTTGCTTAAACAATGCATTCAAAATATCTATTAACAACAAATCCCATCCAGCAGAGGTCGAAACCATTATAGGAAATGAATGGATCCAAATAACCTGGAATGAAAAGTGGAGAATGTGAGATTGGAATGATAAATGCCAACAAAAGTTAACAGAAAAAAAAACTTAGTTCTTAGACATGGTTGTGCAGTATGCAGATGAAAGAACGGATGGAAAAAGTTTCACATATTTGATGTCCCATTCTCTACAGAAAATATCTTCTATTAGACCTAGTTGAATTAATTCCCAAGAGAGAAGTATTTTCAGCTAGGAATAGACAATCAGGGCAATGGCACACGTAATGGACTGTGCACCATTCATGAAGAATGAGAAAATAATCTCCTGAATCAATAAAACTGCAATGATAGAAATATTAAATAATCAATCATGAAGATCATATGTTGGCACCAACAGGGCAGATGCTGTTAAAATGTCAGAAAAAATTGTACCTGCAGGCAAAGCACGTTTAAAATCATTGAAGGTAATAAGCAATATGATAGCCTTCAGAAGCTGACGCAATAATTCAATGGTCCGTGTTATGAAATAGCTTGTAAAAAGTTAGGGACAGTCATGTGAAAATAAAAGCATGAACCACCTTCAAAAGGACGCATTGAAGATTTGTTTTCCTCTTTGGTCTAGATCAGCATTGGACAAGAAAGTGCATTTACTGGGAGAAATAAATAATCATAGATAATGCAGTAGTCATGACCACTAGGATGCTTTGTCATAAGAATAGGATCATGGCAAAATGACTAATTGGTCTGCACTGAGATAGGAAGTTGCAGTAACATTGGTGACAGTTCAATTGTGCCAATTCTGTTTCTCTTCTATATCAAAGAAACCAAAAACAGATTGGGTGATCACTTCGAGGAACACTCCATTCAGCCTGCAAGAGTGACCCTCAGCTTCCAGTTGCCTTTCACTTTAATTATCTGTCCCACTTGCATTCTGATCTCTCTGTCTTTGGTCTCCTGCATTGCTCCAACAATGACCAATCTAATCTTGAGAAACAGCACCTGTTTAGATATAACGAAGCCTTTGGAACTTAATACCAAATTTAAAAAATTCAGATAACTGCTCTTTTTCACTCCCTCTCCGCAGTTGTGGCTGTATCTTTCTGGGTCTATTTGCCCCTTTTTTTCTATTCTGCTGAGTTTTGAAGTAATTGTTCCCTTGGCAACTTTGGTCTGCACTTTATAACAAATGTTCCTTCTGTTCTCTCCACCTCTCCCCCTTCTTGCAAGTTAACAGACTTATTTTCTCATTTTTTTTCCTGCCAATGACACAAAATATTAACAGTGCTTTGTTTCCCATCGAATCTGCTTGACCTGTTGAGCATTTCTGGCTTTTTCTGTATTTGTTTCAAAGGGCCTGTCCCTTTGCTTTACTGTTCTATGCTCTATTTTCTATGCTCTATATTTCAGATTTCCAGCATCTGCAGTTTTTTGCTCCAATTCATTTCACTCCTATCTGCCTCATTCACATGACAACTTTCGTCTATTCTTGACAATTAAGGTGCCTGTAGTTGGCATTACCTGAATTATTCCTAGTGGCTTTGTAACTTGTATTAGATATGTGCTTAAACCAGTAGAAATTAGAAGAATGCATGCAGGGCAGGCTGGAATGATTAAGGGCACACTATTAAAATGCCACATTGCCAGGAAATATAGAGTGATTAATTTCAATGTCCCCGAAGTAACAGCTTTTCCTGCTGTCCTGCTGAGAAATGTATGGATATGTACAACAGGTAAGAACATAATTAAGTTTGGCTGTGATATATCCCATAATACTGTAAGTTTAATTGCAGCGTATGCACATCTCAGATAAACTCAGGCTGTCCTTGGTCAAATTTTATAGTTTAACCTTTTTCTAATCACTGTTACCTTGTTAAAAGTTCCTATAATCAGAAATGTATACCTGTAAATATGTTCTGTTTCCACTCACTGTTAACTATTGTCCCCTGGTTGTCAGACATGGTTCACTGCAGATTAAATGGGATCCCTGCAAAGTTACCATGCTGTTCACAAAAGATTGGAAATGCCATGACATGAGACAAATGCACACAGAAAGAATAATATCAGCCTAATTCACAAGTTACTTAATACGAGGAAAACGAAATCCTGGATCAGTTCAGTGTTTAAAGACATTGAAAAATCTGTCCCATGGGAAGTAATAAACATAATTTCTGCAAGAAGTTTCTTGTATTTGTTCCATTCTGTAAATTTAGCTGCTCTTTCAACAAACTGTTCTTGTGTGCAATGTGACCTCTTTTACATTAGTATTTGGTCTATTATTGTCACATGTACTGAGATACAGTGAAAAACTTTATTTTGCATGCCATCCATACAGATCATTTCGAAACATCAATATATCGAGGTAGTACAAAGGGAAAAGCAATAATAGAATGCAGAATATAGTGTTACAGTTACAAAGAAAGTGCGATGAAGGTAGACAATAAGGTGCAAGGCTATGATGAGATAGACTGGGAGATTAAGAGTTCAACTTTATTGCACAAAAGGTCTATTCAAGAATCTTATAACAGCAGGATAGAAGCTGGTCTTGAACCTAGTTGTGCATGTTTTCAAGTTTTTGTATCTTCTCCCTGATGGGAGGGAGGAGAAGAGAGAATGTCCTGCGTGGGAGGGGTCTTTGATTATGTTGGCTGCTTTCCTGGGGCAGTTGGAAGTGTAGAGAGTGTCAATGGAGGGAGGCTAGTTTTCACGATGGACTGGGCCGCGCACGCAACTCTCTGCAAGTTCTTATGGTCTTGGGCGGAGCAGTTGCCAAACCAAGCTGTGATGCATCCAGATAGGATGCTTTCTATGGTGCACCTGTAAAAATCACTGAGGTTCACTGGGGCTATGTCGTATTTCCTTAGCCTTCTGAGGAAGTAGAGGCACTGGTCTGCTTTCTTAGCCATGTTGTCTACGTGGTTGGAGCAGGAGAAGCTATTGGTGACAGTTACACCTGGCTACTTGAAGCACAAATGCAAGTATCTCCAAAAAAGAGATTCAAAACTTTCTGTTACTTTCCCTCTTCACTTCCAACCTGACTTCTCTGTCACTGTCTCATGTTGTTTCAAAGGAACTCAGCACAAGATCTTTCAATCAGGTACTGCGGGATTGATCTCCTCCCTTGCCATTATTTACAATGGGCCAGTAACTGTATGACTTCTGGTTATGCAAAGGTCCTCAATAGGGATTTAATGAATAACAAAAGTCCAGAATTCCTTATTCTGTGATGAAATACCTTTACTTGAGGTTTAGAGATTACTCTTCTCAGTATGTGACAGCTAGTACCATGACATACTTTGCTTTCTCCCTACCCATCTGTACTACAAGCTGAGCCCTGTATGCTCTTGACAATCTTGAGGGTCAACCTGGCAACGATTCAATAAGGCATGACATCTGCCTGTGAGTGACCAGGTTACCTTTCCCTGACCACAGTGCCCTTGTGGCAGAGAGGTCATACTTTTCAAGTGAAACTCTGCCAACTGTCAACAGTTGAAATTACAATAGCCTTGTGGATTTGCATTCACCATAGGGTTTTAATTTCAGAGTCATTTCATGAATAAAATTCAAATACACTTTTTGCCATTGTGGGATTCGAACTTGTAGCTCTGATCCTTGAATGCCAATCCTGAAATTTAAACACTATGTTATTGCAACTGATAATGGAGTAGTTTGGGCTTTGATTGTTTTGCATGCTTCACTTTTATTTTGTTGATAAATGCTCCTCATCTACTGGAAGTAATTTGAATTGCAACATGGGACCGAGGGTTTGTCACACCAATCCAATTTAGGGTCAGCAAAGTCATTTGAATATTGCATTCAAATGGAAACTCTGGCACATTACAACAAAAAACAGTCCTAGAAGTGAACTAAGTTATTTTTTTTGTTGTTTTCTTGTGGGAGGAGCAGTAGCAGGAATCCTTGGCCCTGCCCATCCCTGGAACTCACACCCCTTCTACAACCACATTTATCAGCCAAAGGTTTTGACCTACTTACCTGATTAATGTTTAGTTATCCTCCTTTCTGTTGTAAACACCTCCCAACTAATACTGTAACTATAGATCCTTCTTAACCATTGGAAACAGACTGATAATAGCTATCTTGTCCCATCCCTTCACAACGTGCTACAGTGTTATCAAATAAACCTTAGTCTCCTCTGTTATGTTGAAGAAAGGTACTAATTTGCTGAGGTTATGTCTTTGTCCACCCAGCTAATCTGCATTGTATTCCTCCTGTTCTCCCATCTTTTCCATGATGTGAATCTCAAACCTGCACAAAGTATTCCAACCCTGCTCTGATCAAAATTTTATATAGATTCACCAAAGCATCTCAATTTTTTTTATTTCTTCCTATAAAATATTCCATTAGCTTTCTTTATGATCTTATCCACTTGAGGTGATCCATTGCTCCATCTCATAAATGTTCTTAAATTATTTCTCCATCACTCCTATTTTCTCTCAGCAGTATCGCTTTAAGCTATGCTATTTAATCACTGTCTGTTTGCTACTTAAGCACCTTACAGCTCATTTTATTTCTTCCTTTGTCTGCTGTATGTGAAGCGCACATTTTCATTCACCTTTTTCATTTTTTCCTTCCCTTTGTTCATTTCTTGTTTCATTGTTATTCAATGTCCAGGCTCCAAGCAGAAAATAATATTTTTCCTGTTCATGGTCACAGAAACGAGCATATGTGGTGCCCAGGATAAAACAGAAAATCCTGGAAGTCCTGCTCAGGACAGGCAACATTGTGGAGAGAGAAACAGAGTTATTGTTTCAGGTCAATGAAAAGTTCTGATGAAATTGCTTTCTTCTCCATAAGCACTGCCTGCATCGAAAAGAGCATTTTCTGTTTTATTTCAGTTTTCTAGACATAGAGTCATGGAGTCAGAGAGTTATACAACATGAAAAAAGGCCCTTCAGCCCATATTTGTCCATGCCGATCAAGATGTATATTCAAGCTAATCCCACTTCCCAGCACTTGACCTGAATCCCTCTAAACTCTTGCCATCCGTATACCTCTCCACATACTTCTTAAATGTATCTAATGTACCTGCCTCAACCACTTCCTCTGGCAGCTGGTTCCATATATCTACCCACTGCTGTGGAAAAAATTTGCTCCTCAGGTTTTTATTAAGTCTTTCACCTCTAACCTTAAAACAATGCCCTCTAGTTTTTGATTCCCCAACCTGGGGAAAAAGACCACTCACCCTATCTGTGCCCCTCATGATTCTATATACCTCAATGAAATCACCTCTCAGTCTCTTACGCTCCAAGGAGGAAGGCCCAGCCTGTCCAACCTCTCCCTATAACTCAGTCCCTCGAGTCCTGGCAACATCCTTGTAAATCCTTTTTACACTCTTTCCAATTTAATCACACATCCTTCCTATAACAGGGTGACCAAAACTGAACACAACGTACCAAGTGTGGCCTCACCAATGTCTTGTACAATCACAACATAACCTCCAAACTTCTGTACTCAATGTCCTGACTGATGAAGGCCAGCATGCATAAAGCCTTCTTCATTACCATATCTACCAGTCACTCCACTTTAAGGGAACTATGCACCTATACTCCAAGGTCCCTCTGTTCTACAACAATACCCAGGGCCCTTCCGTTCATTGTAAAAGTCCTGCCTTCAGTTGTCCTTCCAAAATGTAACACTTCGCACTTATCTGAAATAAATTCCATTTGCCATTCCTCAGCTCACCTACCCAGCCAATCACTATCCCGCTGCGATTCTTGATACTTCTTGTCACTGTCTACACCACCCACCTATTTTAGTGTCATCTGCAAACTCACTAACTATTCCTCGTATATTCTCATCCAGATCACTAATATAGATGACAAATAACGATGGGCCCAGGCCTGACTCCTGAGGCACACCACTAGTCACAGACTTCCAGTCTGAGAAACAACCTTCCACCATCACCCTCTGTCTCCTACCATCCAGCCAATTTTGTATCAAGTTTGCTAGCTTTTCTTGGATGCCATGCGATCTAGCAGCTGTGATACTTTGCTTTTGGTTATTTGGTGATAAACTGTTTCAGTTCATCGTTACCAATGTGTCCTATTAAATACTTCATTGTCTTCTGACAAAAAAATGCTCTGAGTCATAAAGTCATGGAACAGAAACAAACCCTCTGGTCCACTGAGTCCATGTCGACCATTAAGTATCCATTCACACTTATCCTACTTTAACCTATTTTATTCTTCCCACATTCCCATTAACTCCACTCCAGATTCTTCCACTAACGTATGCTTGAAGAGAAGAAATCATCACATCATCTGACGGATCTTAAAATCAAAGTCATACAACAGTGAGTCCATACTGACCATCAAACATGCATTCCACAAATGCTACACTAATCCCATACTTTTGATCCCCCAACATTTTCATCAACTCCTTCTGATTCTACCATTCGCTGACACAGTATGGGTAATTTATTTATCATCCCACATGCTTTGGGGGTGTGGGAGGAAACCAGAGCACCCGCAAACAACCTATGCTGTCACAGGAGGAATGTGCAAACTCCACACAACCAGCGTCAGAGGTCAGGATTGAACCCAGGTCACTGGTGTGATGGAGAAGCTACCCGAGTGGCCAATTCTGAGATCATGCTGTACTTGATACCCATCAGCTTCTTTTAGCCACGACCTATTAAAATGATCTCCCCATCCCCACCTCTCCCAACTCAACGGGAAAGCCAAGGAATTTATATACTCAATGGAATTGAGATAACACTTTCGACATCCTCATCAATGTTACTACAAATGAGACCACTTGAACAAACAGGTCCACCCACCTGAATGAGCAGGTGCACAGCTTTTGATTAGCTTGCCACAAGGTCTTAATTGTGCGCAGATGGTATTAAGGCACACCAGAGTCACCAAAGAGTGTTCATAAACCAGATGCCATCCGCTCAATCAAAATGTGGTTGGTCTGCATGCAAGAGAATGAATCAGCCTGATGAGTAATTTTCTGGTCCGGAAAGCAAAACAATCAGTCATTTGCTTAATGCATTTGTCCAGGGCTGGCCGCAGGAACCTACAGAAGTTTCTTGGGAACATCCTGAGGCAAAGACTTTGACAATGCAGATGCAAGAGGTTGCAGATGCTGGAATATGGAGCAACAAACAATCAGCAGGAGGAACTTTGCAAGTCAAGTAGCCTTTGTTGACATTTCGGATCAAAATCCTGCATCCTTTCCTCCCACAGATGTTGCTTGACCCATTGAGTTCCTACAGCAGGTTGTTTGTTACTTTGAGAATGTTGTCACTTTGACTACCATTGGTTCTGGGTCTTGCAGTCAGTTGAAGTTGAAGTTCTTGTTTAAGTTGCTGCAAATGTCTGCCACCACCTGATGTTTGTCTTGAGTCCCCTCAGATGCTGGTGCTGAGGATCTGTGCAGGTCATGTCCTCCTGCAAGTTGGCTTCCCTGATGATCTCTTCTTTTCAGTTATGCATGAAGAAGTCAGCTACGATCCTGAGATACTTGCCCTTGTGATCCCACAGTATTGCAACATAAACAGCAATCACATTGGTGACAGGACCATGGGAATCTTCACAGCTCCATGAAAAGTTAAAGGCATCTCCAGAAAAGGGAGCAGGAAAGTTCTGTCAAATTATATCAATAAAGAGATGTCCAGCACTATTCCTGTGAAGAATGTAGCTGTATAACTACACAACTTTTTGTCAAATTTCCATGTAAGTCTTCAGCATCCATCCGATGTCATTGCTTGGTTTCAATTGCTGAGCTCTAGAAGGCTCAAGAAGCTCATGTACTCCAAACTAAATTCTCACATCCCAGTTAATACTGCATTCTATAAGTGACTGGCAGATTGAAATTGCCAAGACTCCAACTCAGAGTAGTTGTTCCGTATACAGCTTCCATTAAATTTGGGAGTTGGTAAGTTGGCGTTAGAATGCTGACGGCTTGCCACTATTATCCACCATGCACTTCCTAAACTCACCACTCACAGGAGTTAAAATCCCCCTGCAATTGATGTTCAGCAGATAATCTCTTTGAAAGTTAATATGGACAGCATGTTAACAGTCAACCATTGTGAGCATCCAAGTTATCTGCCACATTTCAATTACATTCCAAATTAAGTTAAATTACTACAGTGTTGCATTTTATTTAGGACAGCAATAAATTTCAAATATATGTGAACTTGCAAGAGTTCTGTATAAAGTCAGGTCCAACATAATAGTGCACACTTCACTCTGATTGCAGCTCTGTTTCAATTTTTCCAAAGCACTGTGTGACAAAATGAAAATTGGAGCTACAGATAATGGGCCAGAGGGTAAATATCTGACTGACATAACACAAGGCTTCATGAATATTAAGGAACAAAACAAGTTTTGTTTCATTTGGAGTATTTGCTATTTAATTATAGGCTTCCTATTGCAATCATTTTGGGTAATTGATGCAGCTCAGCCTTTGAAAATCCTTTTTTTTCCCTAAGTGTGGCAATATAAAAAACATTGGAAAAGCAAATTGACTGAACTCTGTAAGACAGTGCAGAAAGTCTTGCTTAAACTGTGAAGCATTCATTTTCAGAGCACCAATAGATTCTAAAACATGATTCCCAAAACAATGATAAAATACAGTTTCTCTGATTTGGGAACCTTTTATTATTCATGTGTTAACAGAACCACATGAGTCTCTTCCAATGTCATATTGCTGCATGTATGATTATGCATATTTCCATTAAGATTAATGCATGGACATGTTGGATGCACTCTGATTAATTATTGTGATTGTAGATTTATTAATTAACGAAACATAAACTCTAATGATTTAACCTTAAGCTTAAATTATAACAATATTACTTTTCTGTTCTGATGGAAATTCATCAACTTGAAACACACTGTTCTCTTTTGGTGGATGTTCTATGAGCTGTTGAGTGTTTCCAGTACATTCTGGTTCCATTTTGTATCGTTCACTAGCTCAATTTAACATGATTTTTCAAGATTATTCAGTATAAATTTGGACAGCATGGTTTTCTTCTGTGGGAACTTAGATTGGTGAAAGGATACTGCATGTTGTAATGTTGTCAGCCTGTAATAATGTGAAATTGTTGATTTCAGTGTGAAAGTAAGGTCATTTAAAACAGTACAAAATAACAATTTTAATATACTGTAACAGCAGCAATATTCAGGAAATTAATGTTGTAATGAAGTTTGAATAGTTTATTTTGAAGCAGATGTCAATACAATATAGGACAGAGTAAAATATTTCCATTATTTTTCTTAAGAAGATTCCAAATATTAAAATCAATTTGTTGGTTTTAAAGTTATTTCTTTACAAATATATCCAATCACCCAAATTGCAATATAATGGAAATGGTTATAAGGAGAAATAGAGTGAAGGAAAAGGGGCTAAAAGACAGACATAAGAAAAGCAATGAGCTGTAAAATAATTTGCTGCAAAAAAATAGTGTTAATAATAGCAAGACAAAAGCAGACAGGTTAAGAGAAATCAGAAAAAATAAAAGTAAGTTTACATGACCCTGAAGATGTGTGAATAGTTATAGCTAAGTTGGTGAGTATATCCTAGGTACATTGTTGGATTTTCCCTTTTGTTCTAGGCATCCTCAGGTGATATCATCCCCTGTGCAATGTAAATGAGCATGAGTGAGCAGTAAGGGATATAGTTTAAACATGACTCTCTGCTATCTATGTGAAGGCTACATCAGCTAGTTTTGAGGCACAGTGATAATGTGCAGGTCAAGGAAAGTCCAGAAGCATCCAGAAATAGCATTACCAGTAACTGCAGAGGCAGAGAGAATGTGATGATTGATCTGTGCTTATGTGGGTCATTGTTTTTTTTCCACTAAATAAGTGGAACCAAAGGGTTTGGAAAGGATGGGTCATGTTGAATGCCTTCAGGGGTACTGAGTTGTTGGTGTGGACTGAGCACAGAATTGAGCTAGCTGGCTGCTTCAGCACTTATGTTGTAGAAGTGAGGGTAAAAAATATTAAAAATTCATAACCTTTAAAATGGAATGGGTACAACCTTGTTGAAGCAAGCTGTATTGTAGTAGGTTGTTGAGTGTCCAGGAATGATGATTGGACCCTTCCAGGAATAAAGTATTCAGCAGCCAACTAACAAGGTGGTGGAATGTCGTAGCTAGTAGAGCCACTGTCTCACTGTGCCATAGACCTGGGTTCAGACCTGATCTCGGATGCTGTCTATGTGGAACTTGCACAATCTTCTTGTGACAATGTGGATTTCCTCAGGGTGCTCCAGTTTCCTCCCACATTACAAAGGCGTTTGGGTTTATAAGCTAATTGGCCACTACAAATTGCTTCTAGTGTATAGACGAGTGGTGGAATCTGTGGGGACCTGATGAGAATGTGTAGAAAATAAAAACTAGAATTTATGTAGGAATGGTATGTAAATAAGTGGTAGATAGTCGGTGCCATCTTAATGGATTGAAGGAACTATTTCCATGCTGTATCTCTCTATGATTGTATGACTGTTGGAAAACAACTGAAGGAGGGCACTTTAACACCACAAATGCTGTTCGTCCAATTTGCGCTTGGAATTCTCCTGGTAGTGGAGGAGGGTGAGGACTGTCATATCAGTGAGAGTGTGGGAGGGGGAGTTGAAGTGGCCTCGACTTGCACCTTCCCGTTGCCAGCCACTTCAATCCCCCCTCCCACACTCTCACTGATATGACAGTCCTGGGCCTCCTCCACTGCCAGGATAATTCCAAGTGCAAACTGGAGGAACAGCACCTCATTCTCCATCTTGGAACCTTGCAGCCTAATGGCATGAATATTGAATTCTCCCACTTTAAGTAATCCCCACGCCCCCTTCCCCAGAACCACCCCCCCACCATGCTTCTTCTCTTCTTCCCTTCCCTCTTTTTTACTCTCTAGTTAGCTTTGACCCATCCCCCAGTGGATCTGCTCTCCCCTCCTCCCCCACACCTGCCTATCACTATCTCTTACCTGCATCTACTTATCACCGCCCTATGCCTACCCCGCATCCCCTCCTTTGTCCACCTATCACTGCTCTGTTTTTCCCTCCTATATATTGGGCTTGCCCTTTTCCTATCTGCAGTCCTGAAGAAGGGTCCTGACCCGAAACGTTGACCGCCTGCTTTTCTCCACGGATGCTGCCTGGCCTGCTGACTGGAGTTTCAATGGGAGAGCATTTTGGGAACACTGATCATAACTTTGTAAACTTTCAGATAGATAGGGATAAGGATAAGACTTGACCTCGGGAGGAATGTGCTAAAGTGGAGGAAGGCTAATCACAACAGTAGTGGGCAGGAGCTGGGGAGAGTAGATTAGAGCAGTTGTTATTGTGTAAGTCCACATCTGATATGTGGGAGTCGTTTAAAGGCCAGATAGTCAGAATTTAGGACCAGCATGTTCCTGTGAGGAAGAAAGAAAAAGACGGCAAGGTTTGGGAACCTCGGATAAGAAGAGATACCATCAATTTAGTCAAAAAGGGAAAAAAAGGTACTCTGGCACAGTGGTTCAGGAAGCTGAAATAGGGCAGGGCCCTTGAGGAATAAAAAAGGAAGCAGAAAAGAAACAGGGAATCAGGAGGGCTAAAGGGGTCCATGAAATATCCCTGGTGATTTGGATTAAGGAGAATCTCAATCATTTTGTACCTACATTAAAAACAAAAGAGTAGGTAGGGAGAGGGTAGGACCACTCAAAGACAAAGGAGGAAGTTTATGCTTGGAGTCAGAGGAAGTGGGTGAGCTACTAAATGAGTACTTTGCATCAGTATTCACCAAAGAGAAAGACATGGAGGATAGTGAGATCAGGGAGGGGTATGCTGATACTCTGGGGCATGTTGATATCAAGAAGGAGGAGATGTTGGGTCTCTTGAAGAAAATTAAGGTGGATAAATCCTCAGGGCCTGATGGAATCTATCCCAGGTTATTGACAGTGATAAGGGAGAAGATTTCTGAGGCCTTGACAGAAATCTTTGTATCCACTTTAGACACAGGTGAAATCCCAGAGGACTGAAGAATAGCCAGCATTGTTCTTTTGTTTAAGAAGGGCATTAAGGACAAAGCAGAAAGTATAGACCGGTGAGCCTTACATCAGTGGTAGGGAAATTATTGGAAGATTCTTAGGTCTAAGATTTACACACGTCTGGTAAAATATGGATTTATTAGGGATAGTCAGTATGGCTTTGTGTGGAGGAGGTCGTGTCCTACAAACTTGACTGAGTTTTTTGAGGAAGTGCCAAAGATGATTAATGAAGGTAGGGCAGTGGATGTTGGATACGTGGATTTTAGTAAAGCTTTCAACAATGTCCCTCATGGTAGGCTGATCCAGAAGATTAAGACACATGTAAGACATGGAGACTTGGTAGATTGGATTCAAAATGGGCTAGGCCATAGAAGACTAGGGTAGTGGTGGAGAGGTGTTATTCTGGCTAGAAGTCTGTGACCAGTGGCAGAGAACAGTGCTAGGACCTCTGTTGTTTGTGATACCTATAATTGACTTGGATGAAAAGGTAGGTGTGCTGTAGTTTGCAGACAACACGAAAATTGCTGGAATTATGGATAGTTAGGAAGGTTGCCAAAGGATATAGCATGATATGGATTTGGACATTTGGGCAGAGAAATGGCAGACAGAGTTTAATCTGGATACATATAAGGTGTTACACTTTGGGAGGTCAAATGTAAGAGGAAAATATACAGTAAATGGTAGCACCCTTAGGAGCATTGACGTACAGAAGGATCTTGGGGTGAAAGTCCATAGCTACCTGAAAGTGACAATATAAGTAAATAGGGTGGTATAGAAGGTGTTGTGTCTATGTCATGTTGTGACTGTGACTAAGTCACTAGAGACTTGAAACTGGTAGATATAAAAGGGCTTTATTCATCACAACAAGCAGTCATTCTATTGGCAACTTTCTAGGTAGAATCTCACCAAACATCAAATTTTTATATTCTGCAGAACAAAGGTAACAGCAGGTGATTCAATACAATTTTAACAGCTACAATAATATTGTTTACTTCAATATTTTGAGTCTGACAAATGGTTCCATTGAATTACATATTTACAGTGGGAGCTCATTGTAACTGACAAAACATCTCTAACTGTTCAAACACCATTGCTGGGACAAAGTAGTTCACATGGATGATCTAAAAGCTGCTGAGGACCCAGAACCCAGACACCCATAATTAGTGTTGTGAGGGCTGACTCCTTGAGTACACAATATCCCAATTATTGATGGACAGTGCAAATATGCCTATGACCACATTTGACGTGTTAAGTGACTAAGTAAGTCTGGACCGGAAGCTTCATTGGTCTCAGTCACAACAGTGCAAAATAACTTAGCTGAAGATGTCTGATTTGATGTAGGCCAATTAACATAGCCCCATTGTCTTATGTTTGACTGATGCAGATGAGAATGTCTCATGGTCATGTCAGTCTACAAACCATACTTTTTGTGCAGGCAGCCTCCTAATCTGTGCTCTGTAGATAATAGCTTATTTACTAAAATGCCTTTTTAATTTCAAAACTGATTACCTCTTATAGTTTACATTTGAATAGGTTTGATTTGAAGACTGGTTTTCGTTTGTGTTAACACCTGCTTTCCACATAATTCCTCAAAGATGTTGTATGTCTTACAATTCCCAACATGGCATACTTGCCTGTATTACTCAGGGCATTGACTATAACAATTGGGAAGTCATGTTGCAGCTGCATAAAACTTTTGTTTGGCCACATTTGGAGTATTGTGCACAGTTGTGGTCACCACATTACAGGTAGGATGTGGAGGCTTTGGAGAGGGTGCAAAAGAGGTTCACCAGGATGTTGCCTGGATTTGAGTCTATCAGCAATAAGGAGAGGTTGGGAAAACTTGGATTGTTTTCTCTGGAGTGTCGGAGGCTGATAGAAGTATACAAAATTATGAGAGGTATAGAATAGGGTAGATAGTCAGAATTTTTTTCCCAGGGCTCAGAATGGAAACGTCAAATATTAGAGGGGGAAAGTTTAAAGTAGATTTGCAAAGCAAGTTTTTTACATAGAAAGTAGTGGTGTCTGGAATGTGTTGCTGGAGAGGTGATAGAAGCAGATATGATAGCAACATTTAAGAAGCATTTAGACAGGCACATGAACAGGCAGGGAATGGAAGGATATTGACAGAAGGGATTAGTTTAAATTGACATCATGGTCATCCTGTGTTTGTTCTGTTCTATGTTCTATTAGTGCTACCCTGCTGTTTTCCATGCACTAACCATCTTCGTCCCCTCAAGTAAAAGTACTAGTAAACTCCAAATTCTATTATCAATATGTTCTATCAGAAAGAAGCTAGGGATAGAGTTCTAAGTCAATATCAGTTCAGGATGGTTTCATGGTGTGTGGTGGAAAGTAACCTGTCATTGCTTAACTCAGCATTGAGCTTTATTGCATCACTAGAAGGCTAAGGATGAAGAGCATGAGTGGACAAATGAAGTGTCCCATGATAAAAAGTTACCATTGTTCATCCAGCTTGACATTCTTTCTCTATAACTTCCTTCCTGCTTTCCTTCATTGATCCTTTAAGGTAAACAAGTAATAGAGTATATAGTAATATATGGTAGAAAATATTTAAGTGTTAATTTAAAATCATCTGTGATACCTTATGTAGGTAATTGTGGAAGGCCTTGTTGGTAATTTAAGCTTTTTAGAAATGCCAATGGAAATGGAAATTGAAATGCACAAAGAATCTTTTGACCACTATTTTTGAGAATGTTTACACTACTACTCCAGGCATGACAACCATTGTCCCATTGCAGATGTGATTGCTATTGTAATCCTACATTCCATGATTGCCTCTGTCATTACAACTTTCACTTTTCAGGACATGATAAAAATAATTTGCTCCAGTAGAGTTTAATGAATGCGTCCATTAGTACTTGTTCAATGTGAAAATTGTAAGGCCATTTTCAGGATTCAAAGAAAAAATTATTCTTGTTAATACACAATGTTTCAGGCTTCAAAACTCACCAATAGACTGACATTCTATGTCAGCAATCACACTGGCAATGGGGAAGAGCTTATCAGCAATACTCGCTGAAATAATGGGGAATGCAATATAGCTTTCTCAGCAGAAATAACTGAGCTATTTATCTTAACAGATTCAGCCATGCAGAGGTAAGTCTTGCAGCTTCTGTGAAAAATATTGTCAGAATTGATTATAAAATTATAAATACATTTAATAAAGTGTAAATATAAGATGTTATCACCAAGAACCATATACATGTACTAAGCACTGCAAAACACTGCTGGGGTAACAAATTGAAGTGTGGTTTATTGTAGTAAGTGTATTACTGAGATTAAAGTTCCTTTGTGGTTTCTGTATCAATTAGAAAGCAGTAAACAATAGGCTGAATCACGTGCTCACCTCATAGCTCTACACTGGTAGGATGCAGCTACATGACAGAGCTGCTCCGTGGTGGAGAGAACATACTAGACATGTCGGATAAAGTCTCCATCCAGATGAAATGGGTCAGACTTGGAAGTGAAACAGATCCCAACGCAGAGCCCCAGCAAAACTCCTTTCTAAACAGGAGGATGCCAAACATCAATCTCGCTGAATTTTATTTGGAACCACAGACCTGTGTCATTTGTTATAGTCGTAAGCCCTGGACTTGGCAGACGTTTTCTCAAGTACGGGAATCCAGGACTTCCTGAAACATTAATGATGGCTCATCTGTCTCCGTGCTCCAGTTCAAACCTGGTACGGGGCCAAAAACTCCACTGATTTTAAAGAGGATTCTATGTCTGTGGATTTGGAGGGAAATAATGAGACTTTTTCTTAATTTAATGTTTTAATTACTTAAAGACATATTCATGTGTTTATTAAGGAGCTTTTTAATGATACAGAGATTTAATGACTGTGGATGGAAAAATACACATGGAATCCTGCGTTTACTTTCAGAATAAACTTCCTTTATTAAAAGCCGACGTCAATAGGGGAGTCATTTGTTCTGGAACGAATACTCACTGATCCAAAGCTTCTAGTGGTTTTATATTATTTCATAGCTATTTTTCTCCCTTTATCTCTACCATACATGCTCAGTGAATACAAAGAGCAAGGTAATTGATATATAACATCAACCTTCAATAGCCAGCAAACCATATGGGCCAGATGCATTTCCACTTTTTTCTTATATGTACAATAGTCAGCTGCCCTTCCTAGAGGTTGTGGGATGGTTGTTATGCAATATCTAAGCTTGGGGTTTCTAGAGGTCACTGGATCCAGCAACTTGTGGTTAGGGTCAGCCTGAACTGGTTTCAGCCAGCCCTCTCTGCCTCACCATGCAACCATCTCCTTTGTCTGCCTATTACAATGACAATTAAAACTAAAGGTAATAACTTCAAACTGTGGAAATGCCTCACAGCTATCACTGCTGACAAAGCTGTGCCCTCAGCCTTGTCAATCAGCAGGGAGGTTTTCAGGGATGGCATCACCATCCAGACCTTGGCACTGGACTTGAGGGTTGCTAGTGGATGGGAGCATAAGTGGGTGCAGAATGAGATCAGCTCTTCCATTCAGGGACTATGGGCAATGGGCACTTTCCAACACAATCCATGCCTGTCTACAGCAAAATTACATTAAAATTTTATTAAAATACTTGGGTGATTAACCAGTGCCATAGAGAACATGTCACAAATTTGAGATTACTGCTCTGATATTGCTGTGTTCACCAACTACGATAACATGATTGCAAACATGAGACAAATTACTGAATTTATACCTCTATAATAACTGACAATGCAACAATTATAACCCCAGTGCAAATGTTTGAACATAATGCCACACAAAAGGTATATTTCTATTCAGCAGACGACAGAAAACACCAAATGCACCAATCCAGAAAGCAAAAAGAGCAAGAAATTAGGAAATACTAAAGAAGGTTGTGGAATAATACAGTACCACGTTGGTTAAAGGAAGACTCTATTTATGTGCAATATAGAATCATACAAGTGAATTTTTGAACTTTTATATGCACCAAGAACCTAATTAAAGAAGGTATGGATTAATATATGAAAAGTAAATACAGTATATTGAAGATATTAGCTGTTGCTTGGCTGCCAAAAAAGACTTAATGTTAAGTTGTAAAACATATAGTTCAGATCAGATATTAAAGGGGTTGCTGATGTCAAAATTCTTCAATGGATTTCTGAGGAGGACCATTAGGTTCCTCGGGGAGTGGACCAGGGATGAATGGTTGCATGAAGAGAATGGAGATCCATTGTCAACCAGTGATGGAATGGATGCAAGCATTATAATGATAGGCAGACACTATAACAAGATGCAGAGATAGTTTAACTGGATATTACCTTTGGCTAAACATATAAAAGTCATCTGAACAAGACTACAGTGAAGATCAATACACGTGGCAACCTCCCAGCACACTGACAAGCTCCTCATGTGGAACATAAGTTACAAACTTGCAATAAAGACCAACAAATCATTTGCCTTCATAAACTGCTTGCTGGTCCTGTATGTTACCTTTCAGTGAATTGTGTACAGGGCCACCTGTAGAATGAAACCATAAGCATACATTTTTAACTTTCCAATGTGCACTGCTGTCCGCATTATAGATGAGTTTGCTATGGGCTGTCCTCAGGTTATGAACACACAACTTATGCCATCTATACATATGAACAAGCCCCCAAAATATTATTAAATTCATAATTCTGATGTACATATATATGTTTATTCCCATGAACATCAGCCTTTTCCATCTCTTAGTCAATAGCAGAGGACCGTGTGTCAGCACACCCTAAACTTACAGACATCCAGCTCAATACTACAGGAACTCGCCAACCAACACATCTTTTGTGATTCTCAGTTATGAGCTGTATTGCTATTCCCACTCCTCCCAACCATCTCATATCAAACTGCAGCAATCCTGACACTGCTCAGTAACCTATTCAGTGCATGTCCTACACTGCAAGACCCTTGGTGAAGCAGACTGCTATGTCAGACACAGCAGAAATAGATCTGTGGCATTTGCCATGAAACAGCTCTGGGTCATGAACCATTGTGCATCATATTCTAGATTTGGGTTACCACATCATAAATAGGCCCCTTTATTATTTTTGCGCTGGGAAAACTCTCTGTGCAGTCAAATAATGCCAGTGGTATTTCCAAAGTAATCAGGTTTACAGTACAAGCTATACCATGGGTTCTGTGCATTGAGTGTGAGACTCCTGTGTTAGCATGCAATCCTACATTTGCTTGCATCCTTAAGCTTTTCTTATGAATCTTCAGGCTGGCAGACTCTGGCAAGCACTGATTGGATAAAGCTTAAAGAAGATAAGCTTTGACATGGATTTGGGGGGTTTGGGGTTATGAGTTACACCTGGTCAGCAAGAATGCCATTCCTTGGGTTACAATGCATCCAATTATTAAATAAAAAAACATCCAGATATTGGATGCTACGACTTCTTATCAACAAAATTAATTTAAATTGGCTTTAATAATCCCTAACGATGTAAAACAGTGCACCTTCATTCAGCAAGCAGATCAGATCGTGTCACTAATCAACAGTAGCTGCTGGAAACATGTTAAGGCAGAGGTCATCACCGCTGTAATGGGTTTATTGATGCCAGTGCACTTCATTGGCTGAGATTTAAAGATACATTAAATTGACTGTTAGAGGAAAGAAGCAACTTAAAATGGACCTATCTGACGGAGTAAAATATAAGAAATGTGTCCTGAGACCTGAGATAAAAGCACATTTATAACAACAGCTGCACATTTTACCCCACTTCTGAAATTAAGTTCTATTGACTTCAGTGGAGTCAAATTTTGGAAATGAAGTACAGCACACAGCTGCTACTATATATGCACATTCAGTGCAAGGAGCAGAAGATAAATTCCTAATAGAATGAATCCATAAGCACAATTTTTTAACTTTTCAATGTGCACTGCTGTCCACATTATGGATGGATGGCTATGGGCTGTCCCCAGGTTACGAACACACAACTTATGACACCTGTACATAAGAGAAGAAAAGATTTCTTTATTAGTCACCTGTACATTGAAATACACAGTGAAATGCATCTTTGTGTAGAATGTTCTGGGAACAGCTCGCAAATGTTGCCACACTTTTGGCGCCAACATAGCATGCCCGTAACTTCCTAACCAGTACATCTTTGGAATGTGGGAGGAAACCAGAGCACCTGGAGGAAACCCACGCAGACACAGGGAGAACATATAAACTCCTTACAGACAGTGGCCGGAATTGAACTCAGGTCGCTGGTGCTGTAATAACGTTATGCTAATCGCTAAACTCCCATGCCTGCCCAAATAGATCGATAAAATGTAAATTACCAGAAACTTACCTATCTCCTTCACAGCTATTCTCTCCATTCAAATAAATGGAGTCATTGAATCTGTTAGGCCTGGAAAACTCCTAGAAGTTCATGTTCCACCAATGGAACATGATTACACACGAACAAGCTCCAAAATATTATTCAATTCATAATTCTGACGTATGTATATATATTTGTTCCTATGAACAGCAGAACTAGTTTCCTCTCTCTCTCTCCACTTTTAGCAATTGTTCTTTCTTATCAGTCTTATGTGCTTTTGATGCCATTTACTACAATACTGTGGAAGCATAGTAACCTTTGTGCAATTTCCGACTTATGGACAAAATTGACTTGTGGACGTCTGTAAAAATGGAACCCATTCATTACCCAGGGATGGCCTGAACTGTAAATTGTCCCCAGTAATTGTAGCTGGCAGGAGAATTGGGAGTGGGGAGTTGATGGCACATGATAGATAACAGTTTAAAGTGAGAGCAAGCATTGACTCAATTAGTCAAATGGTCATCTTCTTGTTGGAAAATATGAAAAATAAGAAACATGAGAAAATATGAGATGAGATTGTGAAAGAAAACAATGAATTAGTGCACATTGATTTGAGAACATGGAACTGCAACTTGTATGAAGTGCATTCTGTCGTTTCCAAACAAGTTTTTTCCACCTTCTGTGCAACCAAATCTTGTCAATTTCTGTCTCAATCAGTATCTGTACCTACTGCACTTCCAATATTGCCAATGTCTTTTTTTTTGGTGAAAGGCACAAGGTTAGGTTTCTGCTTGTTAATCTGCCCAGTTGTGGGACATGCAGTATTTGCAGCTTTCCAGTCACCCACGCTCAATGTGATTTCCAAAAAAGCTGCATACCAACTTCTAGTGATCCAGCAGTGACAACTTTGGGGATGGGGAAAAGTTGGTTTGGTCTATCCCATTGAGCGCCATGCAGTAAAGGGACCTTCTGTGCCATAGTAATATCACATGGATTGCAGTGGGAGAGGAAGCAAGAAAATAAATTAAAAAATGTGAGACCCAGCAAAGTCCCACTTCCTGATGTAACTGGAACTGTTAAACATTGAATATCACTGCACATTTAAGAACAATCAAAAGTCATTACAATTTTTAAAAAATATTTTAATACGTTAATATCCTAAAACACAATGCATAAGTATGCTTAAAATATTTTAAAATGCTCAAGCAATGAATAAAAAAATTATATTCTCAAATATTCATGTATGTCTCTCACTGCCGCTGAAATAAGTGGGGAACACTTTGCAGCAGGTCCAAGCTGCTACAGGATCTTCACATAGGTTCCTCACTGGAGTGGGGAATCTCTGCAACATCCGACTCCCATCGTGAATTCCATGAGTAAGTCAATGTCAAAGCACAATCAACAAAACAGCCAGGAATAGCTGGCCACATTTCTTGGCAACTATGTTTACACGTGCATCTTGGTAATTCTGAAGTTGCTGGTAGTTTCATTGATAGTTCCCTGCCAGCTCTCGGCTCTTATGCTAATTGTGATGAATAGGAATTAACATGGGGACACAGAGATTATATTTAAGCTATCTAAACTTGTTAGTTCTTTGCATTTAATTTTAAACAGGCCTACTAGACCTCCAAGTTTTCAACATGCAGAATTTCCATTCATATATTATTCTTCTGGCAATTTAAAAAGAAGGAAAACGTGACCACATATTTTTACGTTCATATCCTCAGTCCTCTCTTCACAAATCCAAATATAACTTGTCAAATACATGGCAATATATTTGCTTTCAGAGACAACTTAATCTCTGGAGAAAGTATGTCTTACCAAATATTACTGAACTAATATGCAGGTAGTGTGCAATACCAGGCATGTCTTCATCTCTCTATCATATAATTACCTTCAATCTTTTGCTGACTTCATTTTGTATGGGAGCTTGAGATAGTTCTGTATCTACAGTGATAACCAGGAGCCTATCACTAAACCTTGACTTGTGAATTTTATTAAGCACCCATAAGTTCTGCAGAAGGAAAATATCAAGATAATTGCTGATTATAAATGTACTAGACAGAACCATAAAAATTCCATGACATCATCATGTCAATGTATACTTCATTTAGCATTCTGATTGAGATTCAATTCTCCACAAAATCCCATCGATAAGGTCATTTCACTATATAGGGGATTATTCAGTGGAAGAAACAATAGAGAAATCCAGTCAAAGATCTAGAATCACTCATTTAGATGCATCTTCTTTCAATCTATAAGCAAAAGTCCAGACCCCACACTGACTACAATTTATGGTCCACTTAACTTTGGAACCCATGAGCCTGTGAGAGACTTTAGTTTAATACAAACCTCTCTCCTCAAAGATCATTTGAACACAATGCCAACAATCTCTGGCATCTTGCTGACAACCATGGGATGCATGGATCCTTCAGCACAGTTAAGGCCATTCTACAGTCCAAACATCCATGGGTCAATTTCCTGAGAGCCAAGAACAGATAAGAACTTGTCAATGACAGAAAGGCAGTCAACACCTGAAAGAAATATTTCAAAAAATCATAACCTTATTCTTGACACAAGTTTCCTTACCTTTATGTCACAGCAAATTATCCATTCCAGAATCACTACCTTATTTGACTGACAAGAGGTTGAAAAGGCCAACTGAGAAGCAAGGCTTTGGAGCAGTGTACCTGGTGAAGTTCTAAAGCTTCACAGAGAGGAAATGCAGTCACAAATTCATAGCCTTGTTCGCCATGACTGAGAAGAGAATATGCTGGGAGATCTCAGAGATGCTGCAATCATGACCATCTTCAATAAAGGACAGAAATCTGATGGGGCTAAATGTGTGCTGCAGGGAAAGTCACTGCCAAGATTCTTCTCGACTGAGGCTGAAATCACAGTGTGGATTCTGTCCATCTTGAGGAAAAACAGGCATGAAGTTCACTGAACATCAGCTCCAAGGGAAATACAGGGAATGGCATCAAACACTATACATGGTCTCTGATGACCACAGAAAAGTCCTTGTTGACTTTAGTAAAGCTAACTGTTCACATCAATATCAATAACATGGATGAAGGGATCATGTACGATATATCCAAATTTGTCGATAATACCAAACTGAGTGGATAAGTGAATTGTGAGGAAGATGTAGAGACGCTTCAAGGGAAATATTGACAGGTTAAGTGAATGGGGAAAGAGGTAGCAAATAGAACATAATGTGGTCAAGAAAGTGGAAACAGAGTATTTTTGAAAAGATATGAGATTAAAAGTTGCTGTGTTCAGAGGCACCTGGGTACACCTGTATACAACTCACTGAAAAGTAACATACAGGACCAGCAAGCAGTTTATGAAGGCAAATGATTTGTTGGTCTTTATTGCAAGAGGTTTTCAGTACAAGAGTGGAAACATCTTGTTCCAGTGTATGGAGTCCTTGTGAGATTGTACATGGAATGTTGTCAGAAAGTTGTACAGCACTAAAACAGCCCCTCCAGCCCAATGTGTCTGTGTTCATCAAAGACCTATCTACACGAACCTTACACTAACCTTGTTTCTCCTCTTGCTTCCCCTATCTCCATTTTCCTGTCACCTACCTACACACGAGGACAATGTACATTAGCCAATTAACCCATCAACCAGCATGACTTTAAGATGTGGGAAGAAACTGGAGCATCCAGTGAGAAACCCGTGAAATCTGAGGGAGAATATGCGGATTCCACACATACAACACTGCACAAGGAAGACCCTGCATAAGGAAAGGTACATCTGCATTCGACAGACCACAATAAAGGTTCAGTATGTTAATTTCTGGGAAGGTAGGTTTGTCATACGAAGAGCGATTAAGCAGTATTCTGTTGCGTTTGGGAGAATAAGTGGTGATTTCATTCAAATAAACAGAATTGTTAAGTGGCTTGATAGGGTAAGATGTGCAAATAATGATTTCCCCTGACTGGAGTATCTTGTCACAGTCTCAAAATAAGGAGTCAACTATTCAGGACTGAGCTGAGAAGAAGTTTTATGTTGTATTTTACCACCAATAAGTTTCCCACAAGAGTGGTGATATTCCACAAGACAAGTGGGAAGCTGTTCCACCCATGTCCCTTCTGCTTCAGAAACAAGGTCACTCCAACCTCAGTGATCAAGGCTACCATATGGAGATAATGCTTTTGAATGCACACGTCCACAGGCTGAACTTCAATTCCTCATCTACTTCAGAATCAGTATCAGGTTTATTATCACTGTCTTATATGATGTAAAATTTGTTGTTTTGCAGCAGCAGTGCAGTGCAAAGATATAAAATTACAATAAATTACAAAATAAGTAAATAGTGTAAAGAAAAGGAATAGTGTTTATGGGTTCAGGTCTCGTTCAGAAATCTGATGGCAGAGGGGAATAATCTGTTCCTGAATTGTTGAGTGTGGGTCTTCAGACTCCTGTACCTCCTCCCTGATGGTAGTAACAAGAAGAGGGCATGTCCCAGATGGTGAGGGTCCTTGGTCGCCTTCTTGTGAATGTTGTCTTCTTGAGATACCATCACTTGAAGATGTCCTCGATGGCAGGGAGAGTTGTGCCTGTAATGGAGCTCGCTGAGTCTACAATCCTCTGCAGCCTCTTTCGATCCTGTGCATTGGAGCCTCCATACCAGGCTATGATGCAAACAGTCAGAATGCTCTCCATCGTACATCTGTAGAAATTTTCAAGAGTCTTTGGTCACATACCAAATCTCCTCAAACTCCTAATGAAATAGAGCTGCTGGCATGCCTTCTTCAAAATTGCATCAATGCATTGGGCCCAAGATAGGTCCTCAGAGATGTTGACAACCAGGAACTTGAAGCTGCCCACTCTTTCCACCACTGACCCCACAATGAGGACTGGTGTGTGTTCTCCCAACTTCCCCTTCCTGAAGTCCACAATCAATTCCTTGGTCTTGCTGATGTTGAGTCCGAGGATGTTGTTATGACTCCACTCAAACAACTGATCTATCTCGCTCCTGTACGTCTCCTCATTGTAATCTGCAGTTTTACCAGCAGCGGTAGCATCATCTGTGAATTTATAAATGGCATTTGAGCTGTGCTTAATACACACAGTCATGAGTGTAGAGAGGGTAGAGCAGTGGCCTAAGCATGCATCCTTGAGGTGTGCCTGTGTTGATCATCAGTGAGGAGGAGATGTCATCACCGATCCATACTGACAGTGGTCTCCCAATGAGGAAGTAGAGGATCCAGTTGCAGAGGGAGATACAGAGGCCCAGGTTTAGAAGCTTGGTGTTTAATACTGAGGGGATGATGGTGTTGTACGCTGAGCTGTAAGGAATAAACAACAGCCTGACATATGTTTTGCTGTTGTCCTGGTGCTCCAAAACAGTGGAGCACCAGTGAGATTACATCCACTGTAGACCTGTTGTGACGGTGGGCAAATTGCAGCAGGTCCAGGTTCTTGCTCAGGTGGAAGTTAATTCTAGCCATAACCACCCTCTCAAAACACTTCAGTACGATAGATGTGACTGCAACCGGTAGTCGTTGAGGCAGCTCACCCTGTTCTACTTGGGCACCAGTATGATTGCTGCCCTTTTGAAGCAGATGGGAACCTCAGAGCACAGCAGTGAGAGGTTGAAAATGTCCTTGAATACTCAAGCCAGTTGATTGGCACAGATTTTCAGTACCTGGCCAGGTACACTATTGGGGCCTGAGGCCTCACAAGGGTTCACCCTCTTGAAGGATGTTCTGATATCGGCCTCTGAGACAGAGATCACAGGGTCACCAGGTGCTGTGGGGATTTGCACAGGTGTAGTGTTATTCTCCCGATCAAAGCATGGATAAAGGCACTGAGCTCATTGGGGAGTGAAGCATCACTGCCATTTATGCTGCTAGGTTTAACCTTATGGGAAATAATGGTATGCAAACCCTGCCACAGCTGTTGGGCATCTGATTGTGTCTCTAATTACACTCTTTTTGCTCTTATGATGGCCTTTCATAGATTGTACATGGACTTCTTGCAGGGTTCTGGATTGCCGGTCTTGAATACCACAGATCTAGCCATCAGCAGACTGTGAATCTCCTGGTTCATCCAGGGCTTCTGGTTTGGGAGGATTCTGTATGTTCTCAAAGGCACGCAGGTCTTGATGACGTCAGTAATGGTCATGGCACATTCATTCAGATCCGAAGACAAATCCCTGAATATGGTCCAGCCCACCAATTCAAAGCAATTGTCAAAGTGCTCCTCTGCCTCACTTGACCATCACTTGAACATTGATGTGTACGAGTCAATGAGCCTCACGCTTAACATCTACAAAGCAAGGGTCCTCCTTCAGCCCATCCCCACTGCACATCACCTTCAACAATAAAGGTCTACAGCAAGACCCTGGAAAATGTGGACCATTTCTCACATCTCAGGAGCCACCTCTCAGTGAAAGTAGACATCAATAATGAAAACTGCCATTGGATGACATTTTTTAAACCTCTGGAAGCTGAAGGTAATTTTGATGTTGGGTATTTTGAATTGTGTCTGAAATAAAGCTCCAGTTTATCAGACACATTGCCTGGGTAGGTACCTCATCCATTCACACCAGAACTCTTTATTCCATCATCAACACTTACTACAAGACTGGGATAGAAGGCTCTAGCCGGTTGTCAATGTGGGCATGCACCATTGAAGCTGACTTAGAACACAACATCGTTGGGCTGTCCTCAGTGTGACAGTGTGCTCAGGATAAGGCCATCTGGCAGTACTTTATACGGGCTGCAACCCCGCTTGGAATAAACAATAAATTATAATAAATTAGCTGCTCGTTATTGATTGCTTCTGTTCTCATTTCACGTAATCCAATATTGCTCAAAAGCCAACATTACTCACAGACAGTTTTATCAACTCTTGCCCCATCACTTCATAATTTTAGAAATCACGATACTATCATACCATGTTATGATAAAATTACTTGAATTTAGTCTGTGTCTTTCATACTGAAATGCCCCAAAGCTTTTTGTACAATGAATTACTTTGTGAAATAGTGCTATGGTTCATCTATCTTTGTCATAATATTACAATTCCCTGTTAAATAACACTTCCATGTAATCTTTCTCCTTTTGTTTTGATGAGATAATGCCCAGAGTTGTCTCCAAGATATTATTGAAGTATTTTGCCAAAATATTTTTTAAAAAACATGGTTATAATTCTGGAAGAGAATCTGGCTACTGTAATTATAAATAATCTCTCAGAAATATCTTTTTTTATACTTAGACTGCATTGTAAGATGTCAAACACATGACAAGAAACATAATAAGCTCAGAGAATACTTCAGTCAGTCCTTGTTTTTTTTTCCAGAGGCTCAATCCCTGATTAAAAGGATTTCCTTTTTTCTTGTTGTGGGTGAGGGTGGGTGTGCACAGGGACAGAGCCCTGGACATCCACTGCATCAAGGTTGTATAGGTTATGTGGGTATATGTATAACATGCATCTGTATAAAGCAATTCATCATAACTTCCCACCCCTGTGGGTGAGTGCTAGATGAGAAAACATACCAAAAGTTGCTTGATGGTACACTTTAGACCCAATTTTTATCAAATATGAGGCAAATTAATAGGGTCCTCGGTATGTATAGAAAAACATCAGTAAGATTTCCAAAAAAAAAATCAGAGAATCCTTTCCAATTAAAATGGAGCTTGACTGTGAGAGCTGCCATGAATTCCACCTTTAATTTATGAGTCGGGCACAATCCTGAAATAACTGTAAAAATAAAATGAACTTGTCACTGTAAATCAGTGTGTCTTGTACATGTGTTTGTTACCACTTTATTTTCCATAAGCTTTGATGAATGTCTAAGACCAGACATGTCCCTATTCATAAACCTTATTAATCTCACAGAGTCTTAGAGTCATACCATATGGAAACAGGACCTTCAACCCACCGAGGCTGCATTGACTATCAAACATTAATCCTACTAATCCTACACATTTGGGGCAATTCACAGTGGCTAATTAACCTGCCTACCAGCACACCTTTTGAATGTGGGACGAAACTAGAGCACCCAGGGGAAACCAACACAGGCACAAAGAGAATGTGTAAACTTCACATAGACAACACTGGAGGTCAGATTAGGATTGAACCCAGGTTGCTGGAGCTGTGAGGAAGCAGCTCTACCGGTACATGTTTATCTGCCTTCTAATCACAGCTTCTACATTCCCATTAGGATGTAAGATTATGTAAAAATATGTAAAGGTCATCTGAAGATCGACATTGAACTTGATTGGTAAGTACATAAACAATCTACAGAAAACCCAGAAACCAGGATGACGCTCTATATACGTACATTCCATCATTGAGAATATCTCTAAGCCCCAGCAAGCTGTCTGCAAAGCCTTCAGCTATCCCATCTGATAGTCAAATCTTTGGGCTCATGAATGAGATGGTTTATGTTGTTGGTTCCTGTGTCTGTCTTTTGGAAAGACCTGATCAATGGTTGAGGGAACAAGGTCTGGTCCAAGTTCAATGGTCCAAGTTTGATGCAAAGTATCAACAGATCTGAACCCATAAAGATTCAACCTCTTTAATTTTCTTTTTTAAAGCATTAATCTTTCTCAAAACTGTTAAAGAAGCCTTCAGGTTCTTTCCAAGGTGGATGAGATATTCTCATAGCCTCGACAAGACCATCCAACACAACTGTTATGATAGATGCTTTGAATGTATCCTTAGTCAATGGATTTAATTGTGAAATACCCAGTTAACCCTGCGTTGTCTGTCAGATTCTGTAGCAGGGATTTCATAATTACTGGAACCAGCATTCAGATTCTATGTATTATGGGAAGGGAACAGGTATTTTGAATCAAATTTTTCTGCAGAAAATCTCCTGAACTGCTGTTTGAATGTACTGGAAGTATTTTCATATCACCAAAGCTAAGATTGATAAGAATGCTCCGAATTTAACCTTTCATGGTTGGAATTGGGTTGGTTTAGGTTATAATTCTGTTTACATTCTATCCAATTTGCTCTCCATTGAATCAATGGAGGGTAGAAAATGAACATCCATCATGGTTTCATTGTATACTCATGCAGGAGTTGTGATAAAATTGAGTTGTAAGGTTTAAAGTTTTCATGAGATAAGAAGTGTAACAAAAATAGTGATGAATGCTCTGACTTCTCTGCACCAAATGATGTGGAGACTAAACTATCAGCATCAAATATGTTATATGTTTTGGATGTGCATTTGGAGGGAATGAATGATTGTAATCTGGAGATACTAAGGGATGCACATGAGGAATGCTTTATAACTTAAAATAATAATTTGTAAGAAGGCATGTTTATAATGCCTAACTTCAAGTTCAAGGACAAAAGATTAATTAATGTATCCTGGATATCCGAGCAATGATCAAATCTTATGAATCCAGATCTCTTGCACACAGTTTTAAAAGTGAGAAAATTTTAGTCACTGTAAATGATGGCCAATTTAGAATTTGATTTCTAACAGAAAAAAAGGTCTAAATCAATAGAAGCAATTGATATTTGCAGAACAGCAAAACACAGGGAAGACACTTGTAGAATATTGGAAGTGTTGTAAGTCAACTGAATGTAGCAGAGATGTCATTTCAAATAAAAATAAACGACAATGAGATCTAACTGGTCAATAAAAGGTCATGCATTTTAATTACTGTGTTAAAACACACAAGAAGAAACATCCTTCTTCCTCTTTCTATACCGTTAAATAGTTATATCATAAGTTATTACGTTAATTTTTTTTCACTTGGAAGTCATGAGACGTTTTGTCCAAATCATTCATGCTTGTCTTCTGGTCCTTTAGATGCCATCCAAGGAGGAGGAGCAGAGGAGAAAGAGTAAGATTTGCCAGAACTCATTCCATTGCTTCCAATCCAGTGAGAAATGCATCCTACAAGCCATCACTCATCTAATCACCATCAAGCATCCATCAGAAATGCTCTCTCAGAGAACATCAAATATAAGAATAAAATTTGCTGGACATACTCAGCCAAGTGACCTGTGCAGAGAGATAGAGAGAGAAAGAGTTAATGTTTCAGGTCCACAATCTTTCATCAAAACCAATAAAAGTTAGAAACGTCCCACAAGCAAAGAGTCAAGGAAAGAGACGAGGAGAGCAAAGAATCAAAGGGAAAGTAGACTTGTAGGTTGGAAGGCAGTGAAGATCAAATGGCATAAGGGACGATGGTGCAAAATCTCTCGTTCCATCACACCACTCATTTGATATCCTTTGCCAAGAATTGCACGTATGTGCAATTACTTTGGACTATTTCTCAGAACAAGCAGAAGACGTTAAAGAAATTGGACAGTAGGCTGCTAATTTCATCATATCTGACTTTACCACACTGCAGGAAAGGATAATAGTTACTGTCCACTGGATGTATGACCACAGAAGGCTCAAGACTGAAGAACAACCTGTACTTTCACCAAGGGTGCTCATGTTGCTGCCAGAATAATTTGGGGCAACTTGCACTGCGCCTTCAGTTTTTGAGGCAACAATAAAGACCAAGTATCTTGGAGGGTTTCCATAATCGTTTAGTATCAATTGGTTAGCATATCCAATCAAATCTCTAGAAGATTGCTGAGGTATTTAAAGAGGAAAAAGATATATTTTTGAAAGATCAATGAATTGAGGACTATGGGGAACTTGAAGAGAAAATGAGATGAGACCTGGAGCAGATCAGTCATGATCATATTAAATAGTAGGTCAGGCTTGAGAGAGTGAGTAGCCTACTTCTGCTCCTATTTTCTTATGTTCTTATGATCTTATCCCTGCATAAGTGGCTATAATAAAATAGAATTAGGCTGCCAACACAACGTACATAGACTACAGATCATCCATCCCTGCTCTGGTAAAGAACCATCTGAAAATCAAGAGGCCAAAAATAACAAGAAATGGTGTGGATATCTAACTTGTAAGTTGCACTTAGAAGCAACGTTATGTTATTATTGTGTTGGAGCATCCTATACAGCACAAGGAACAAACAGAAGGTCCAACTACAGAGTTGAATACAGATACAATTTAGCTATCGCACAGTTGTGTTGTACCAACAATAAATTTGGAATTAAACGCTGAAGATTCTTGAAACACATGCAGCCTCTGCAAAGAAAGATGGTTACATAGAACACAGAACATTACAGCACAGTACCAGGCCTTCAGCCCATGATGTAGTGCAGACATTTTATCCTGCTCTAATATCTATCTAACCCTTCCCTCCCACATAGCCTCCATTTTCTATTATTCATGTGCCTATCTAAGAGTCTCTTAAATGTCCCTCATGTATCTGCCCCCACAACCTCTGCCAGCAGTGCATTTCATGCACCCACCACTCTCTGTGTGAAAATTTTACCTCTGACATCCCCCTTACACCTTCCTCCAATCACCTTAAAATTATGCCCCCTCGTGTTAGCTATTTTTGTCCAGGGAAAAGGTCTCTGACTGTCCACTCGATCTATGCCTCTTATCACCTTGTGCACCTTTATCAAGTCACCTCTCATCCTCCTTCTCTCCAAAGAGAAAAGAGCCAGCTCACTCAACCTATCATCATGAGACATGCTCTCCAATCCAGGCAGCATAATGATAAATCTCCTCTGCACCCTCTCTAAATCTTCTACATCCTTCCTATAATGAGGCCACCGGAACTGAACACAATACTCCAAGTGTGGTCCAACCAGAGTTCTATAGAGCTGCAACATTATCTCATGGCTTTTGAACTCAAGACCCCGACTAATGAAGGCAAACACATCATATGCCTTCTTAACAACCCTATTGACCTGCGCGGCAACCTTAAGGGATCTATGGATGTGGACCCCAAGATCCCTCTGTTCCTCCACATTGCTAAGAGTCCTGTCATTAACCTTGTATTCTGCCTTCAAATTCGATCTTCCAAAGAGTATCACATCACACTTTTCCACTGACCCGGTGAGTTTCTCCAGCATTTTGTGTGTTGTCCCACAAATCTTACCTCACTGCATTCCTTGTATTTGATTACTAAATTCTTGTGGAAATGTCTTGGAAAATCTTTATTTTGTTAAGATTCCATGAAAATACAAGGTAAGATTTATGGGACAACACACAAAATGCAGTGGGTCAGGCAGCATCTATGGAAGGAAATGATTAATGTTTCAGATCAATATCTTTTCATCAGAACCTTTCATTTTTCTACACCTACTGAGTTATTCCTTTTTTTTGATTTTAGTTCTGATTTTCACCATCAGTACTGTTATATTTTTGAGTATACTTGGTACGTTCTGGAAAAAAACATTGTTGAGATAGAATGAATGGACATAATGTGAGTCCAGAGCATCCCGAAGAGTCTGCTGAAGGTGGAACATTTGTGGTGTGAATGTAGATAGCTTTTCCTTTTCCTTACATCTATTCTTTAAGTAGGCTCTCTTAATACCCATTCTGATAGGGTAAAACTAGTCAGAGCTCATATAGCAGCTCAACACAAAACTCTTAAAAAGTTTATTAAAGCTGAGCAAGTGCCACAAATAAAATTACATACATGCCAACAATACAAATAATTAGGGATAATATTCTGTATGAAATTACTGAAGAGGTAAAATACTGCAAATACTCTAATATATATTCTTTGCCTTATGCTGCGTTAACCCTCAA